>NC_139720.1:181684527-182405683 GCF_964211835.1 Anser anser | reverse complement strand
CACCTGAATCCGAGTCCTTTTTATTTGGGTAGATGTCATCAATGCTAGATGTGAACAAAAAAAAAATCAATAGAAGACTGTCATAGCATGCACAGTTAGAATTCTGTCCTGGTTTCAATTAATGCAAAATTCCCACCATTATCAATGCCAGTGAATAAATAACTCAGTATGGTTACAAACTACACATCTGCAGTCTGCTCTAAGTAAAGTAGATCAGATAGACTGTTTGGTTAGCTTAAGGATTAATGAAAACAACAGAAATAACCTGTCCTAAAGGTTACTTTTGTCACTAGACAAAAATGCACATTTATTAGGTAATTAGCACAGGATTCTAAAGTCATTTAGCCATGTGATTGAAAAACTAAACTATCTGAACTCAAGCAAGAGTCAACTAATTTAAAGTTAACCACTAATGCATTAAAATGAACTGTTAACTCCCCGGGGCTTGGAGTAATTATTAACACAGAAAACTTCTTTTGAGACTTTAAAATAGATATTGAAATCTAGTATTTGAAGAAAATGACTACAATAATTGCAATTGCTATCTCTTCTGCTATTTTTATTCCCTAATATGACCTCTACCATTTTAAAGTACCCAATTAGATACAATACACTCATCAGCTAACTATTCTTTTTATATATATATATATGTATATGCTCTATTTCCCACTGATTTTCAATCCTGAGAACTGTAATCCTGATTTGAGATTAACACAGCAATTTAAAAAAGAACTTTACCAGTATTCACTTGAGTAAGATGAAAAATATTTTTCATTTTGTTCTAAGATCATAAATATTACATGAAAAAAATCAAGCAAGATCTTTATTCATACCTCTCTTCCACAGGTTGTGGCAAATGCGGCTGTTCTATGGCATTAAGATACAGAGAGTCCGCTGTTTTAATCTGGCAGGCCTGTACAGTCAGATATTTGAATATATGCACCTTACCCTTTGTACAAATCTGTTAGACAGGAAAAAATAGTTTTATAACTAGAATAAAAGAAAAATGTATTTCAAATTTCATGTAGTGAAACTCTCTGAAAACCAAATCTCATAATCATAGTAGAAAGGAAAACAGATTATTTATTTATTTTAAAAATTAAGAGCTACTTCAATTAGCCAAATAATGATTTGAGATCACTAGTATAAATACTCTGGGACTAATACAGAAAACAACAAAAATGCATTCTACTTTAAAACATCCAAATTTGCTTTCCACTCAGAAAGGATTATGACTAACAAAATATATTTCAGCCTATTATTAACTGCAAAGTGAGTAATTATTTTCGAAAATTAGTCAATAGTGACATTTAATTAATAAGCATGTTCTTTACACTTTGTCACATTGCTTTTACTATTGCTCATTAATGTTTATGATGCATTTCACTGGCTTTTACATTTTTTTTTCCTCTATCTGTACTCTTTAACCCACATGCTTGCTGGAATTTGCTTTGTACGTTTTGAGCTTAATAACTGCACTGCCATTTGTAGTTAATGAAAAGCACTTCTCCAATGTAGTAAAAACTCTCAAGTATTTCCACAGCTGTTGATCATCTTGTAGTAGATACAGTATGATGAATCTAGGGTTCAGCAAGTCAACAACAAAGTTGTCCTGAAGCAGCAAGCAGACGTTTCATTTATTTATTATTTCTCAGCAGGGCCTACATTCAGAACAGGAGTCTGATCTCTCCGTGCAAGACATTCTGTAAATTTATAGTATAAATTATATTTATAGTATAAAGTAAAATAAACTTCATGTGGATTGTATTCTAGGCTGCCTGAATATATAATTATTATTGTGAGTTCATAGTAAATTGCAACAGAACTTTCTAGAACTGGAATCTTATTAACAGAGAGAACCAGAGCCTTGAGTTGGAAGACCATGACTGGGGAAACACACTCTGAACTTGTGCAGGATTTGCTACTCCAGCTGGATGTACATAAGTCTATGGGGCCCAACAGGGTCATCACAGGGTCCCTCAAAGAGCCAGCTATGTCATTGTGAGACCTCTCTCAATTATTTTTTCAACAGTCTTTGGAATCTGGAGAGGTCCCAGACAAATGGAAGCTGGCAAATATTGTCCCAGTTTTTGAGAAGAGTAAGAAAGACGACCCTGGTAATTACAGGCCTGTCGGTCACACTTCATTGCCTAGTAAAATTATGCAGAAGTTATTCCTGAAAAACACTGGAAAGACAATGCAGTCACTGGTCACTGCTAACACAGGTTCACAAGGGGAAAGTCCTGCTTAACAAACTTAAAAGGTCAACCTTATTATAAAAGGAAATTATGGTCCTTTTATGACCACCTAGTTGACCAAGGAAAGCCAGTACATGTAGTCCTGTGGATTTCAGCAAAGCTTTCAATACTGTCTCTCACAGTATCCTTCTGGACAGAATGTCCAGCACACAGCTAGAGAAGTGCATAATGCGATGGGTGAACAGTTCTCTGACGGATCTGGCCCAAAGGGTTGTAGTAAATGGAGTTACACCAGGCCAGCAGCCAGTCACTGGTCGGGTTCACCAGAGTTTCATTCTGGGGCCAGTTCTCTTCAATATTTTTATAAACAGTCTGGATGCAGGATTCAAATGCATACTAGGGAAGTTTGCAGATGATACTAAATTAGGAGGAGCTGCTGACTCCCTTGAGGGTAGAGAGGCCTTACAGAAAGATCTTGACAGATCAGAGGACTGGGCAATCACCAGCCACATGAAGTTCAACGAGATCAAGTGTTGGATTCTGCACCTGGGATGGGGCAACCCTGGCTATACGTACAGACCAGGGGACGAGAGGCTGGAGAGCAGTCCCACAGAAAGGGATCTGGGGGTTGTGGTCACAGCAAGCTGAACGCGAGCCAGCAGCGTGCCCTGGCAGTCAGGAGGGCCAACCGTACCCTGGGGTGCATCAGGCCCAGCACTGCCAGCCGGGCGAGGGAAGGGATTGTCCCGCTCTGCTCTGCGCTGTGCGGCCTCGCCTCCAGCACTGTGTGCGGTTCTGGGTGCCACGGTGTAAGGAGGGCATAAAGCTATCAGAGAGTGCCCAAAGGAGGGCTGCAGAGGAAGTGAAGGGTCTCAACGGCAAAGTGAGGAGGGGCTGAGGCCCCTTGGTTTGTTCAGCCCAGAGCAGAGCAGGCTGAGGGGAGGCCTCATGGCGGCCTGCAGCTCCCTCACGAGGGGAGCGGAGGGGCAGGCGCTGAGCTCTGCTCTCTGGGGACAGCGACAGGACCCGAGGGCACGGCATGGAGCTGGGACAGGGGAGGGTCAGGCTGGGGGTTAGGGAAAGGTTCTGCACCCAGAGGGTGGTCGGGCACTGGGACAGGCTCCCCAGGGCAGTGGTCATGGCACCGAGCCTGCCAGAGTTCAAGAAGCATTAGGATAATGTTCCCAGATGTCCTTTAATTTTTAGGTGGTCCTTTGTGGAGCCAGGAGTTCGACTGATGATCCTTGTGGATCCTTTCCAACTTGGAACATATTACTACTCTATGATTTAGCCAGGAAGTTTCCCAACAACTCTCTTTTTCAAAGTTATACACACATTAAGTTTCATATGGAGATAGGAATGACAAAAATAAATATGTAGCTTTATTCATATGTAGAAATGGAAATATTCTAGAGTAACATTGGTTTCAGTGGTGCGCACACTCTCATACTTATGATACTTTGTCTTGTTTATATATCCACAACTAATGTCTGTGCTGACAAGTTCAGATGTCTGCTATTACAGAAAGTTTCATTTTATAGGCTGTAAGTTATCATCCACCCAATATTAAGGCACAATTTAAATGACGTTACTTACTTGTGCTGGTGGAGACTGCAAAGGATTGTTGTCAAGCAGTAATACTTGTAACTGCACCATCTTTCTAAAACAGATGGGAATCACAAGCACTTTATTGCAAGAAAAGTCGAACTTTACCAAGGGAAGCTGCACTAGTTCTAAAAGCAACAAAAAAGACAAAAGGTGTTATATCTGTACTTATTTTTGCCATAAAATAGTAAAATATTTCTGAATAAAGTTTTTTTTTTTCAATCTCAGAAAGAAAGGAATATGCCTCTCATAATAAAAGGCAGTGTATAGCATCCTCTTTTCCCTTTTTTAAAAATACAAACTCAGACAGGAACATGACTAATATTTACTCCATTCCATCCTGGGAATGGAAAAGGGTGTTATTGATATACAGGTGACAATAAATTTTTAAACTTTGATTTTTATTTTTTTTTAAACTCAGCTGACTGTTACCATACTTCATTCACAGGTAAGAATTTGTGCAAGTTACAGTAACTAAAATTCTAAAGATAATTCATTAAAGAAGTCACACACTAAGTACTACTTAATGCTATAGGCTACAGAGACACAGCAAACTCAAATGGAATAAATTCAAACACAAGGTAAATACTATTTGCTGTTATTACTTACATGATTAAAAAACACTTTCAAAAATACTAATAAAAAGAGCTACTGTAAAGGCATTGGGATTTTGTTATTATTACTATTTTATTTTTTTTTACCTGGTGGTAAAACTTCGAGGTAATTTCTTCTGACATTCAGTTCTTTTAAAGATTTCAGCTGGCCTATCTGTTGTGGCAAAGCTGTGATTTCATTACAGCTGACATCCTACAGCAACAGTAACAGAAATAATGAACTTTTGGCCCCAAAGTGTTAAATAATGCTTACAGGAAATTGTAGCTAATGTGTTATTACTATTTTAACATTTTATTAACCTGAAAACACACAACCTTCCATGCTTCTGCCTTTCCAGTGCAAAACTAGATGCATGAGAAAATCTTTACACATCATTCAAAACCCAGAACAAATGTCTATTTATAGAAGTTAATTTTGAAAAAGAATTTAACTTCTGTAGAAATGATCAGCTTAAGATGTTCTACCTTTTTGTTTCTAACTTTTGTTCATATGAATAACTTGGTAGCATGATTATATAACCACGTATGTGGATAAATAGTAAAATTGCCACTGTGCGGTTCTGATTTCTTATTTTTATTTTTTAAAGGTTCTTGTTCTTCTGGAGAGAGTATTTAAGCAAAATTAAAGAAAAGAGCAATAACCTTCTGTAAAGATGTTCAGGAAAGACATATATTCAATTACCACATCAAATAGGAGGACATAATAAAATAGGACAGGTCTTACTTGGTATTATACAGATATTCAACATTTTCTTGTAAAAGCTACTCCCTTAAGTGCCTAGACAGACTCTAAACAGGTCACAGCTAAATTCAGGGGGTTTAACAATCTGGATGAAGTTGCAACCCACTGCTATAAAGCCAAATAACTGCTGTAAAGTTGAGTTGAGCTCAAAGTATTGACTATTGCTAAACAACTGAGCATTATTTCAAGGAAACAGTTTCTATACATTAGCACTACTGTAGTATTATACTTTAAACACTACTGAAAACATGAAACTGCTACAAATGTATACTAAAAAAAACTTCTTGGATTAAGTCAGTCTAAAATAAGGGAGTTTTCACATATTAGCTACCACTTTTACTGCCAAACTGTCTACATTCAATGTGAAATCAAAATGACATTGAAGCCTCTGCTTACGTGCCAGGTAACCTGTAAATGTGAGCCATGTCCCAGTTTTGCCTCCATTTCTGCATTAAAAAGGGAAACAGAGCTTCCTAGGAGGACAGCTAAGTGAGGCAATGCCAAATTTTCCTGAACAGGCTAGAGTCTTTGCTCCTATTCTTGATTATTTCAGATGATGGATTTATACAGTACCTGTGAGCTCTTCGACTAGAGAATCTCTAAGTCAGTCAGACTTTGAGCCACCTCTTTGAAGACACCTGCTTTAATGCTAGTCATAAGCATTACATTAACTCTCTACTGTCAATCCTAAAAACTAGTTAAAAAAACAACAGTAGTAGCAAAATCTGATCTGGCAATGCCGCTCTTTTTATCAGACATGTTTCTTCTCGTAACAGAATCTCAGTGCTGCCAAAACTTCCCTCCCTTGTTAAAACAGAGTCAGGAAATTATTTTAGCTTTTAGACAAGGAATTTAAAAATACCAGTTAATGAGTGCTTCTTTTGCCCAAATTATCACAAAGTACGGCACTGTTAATTGCACTGTTCCCAGATCATTTATTTTTAAAGCATTACTGTCCTGTTTTTAATTTACAAGCTTTAAATGAGTTTATAATTAGATACTTAATTTTGAGAGCAAAGAATTTAAATTTGAAGTCACCTTGTGGCAGAGAAACTCTAGATCAAGTACACTTCTGCACATACATCAGAACAAGTCAGGGAAACAGACAATTTTAAACGAAGTTCAAAAGAAATGTCTGGAAGTGTATAGTCTCAAAACCCAAGTCCACTTATAATGTTTCAAAACATCCACAACGTGACTGATCTCTTATGACAGCATATCAGTATTCACAAGGGCTCTAGAGACATTTGTAGCCTTTATCCTAATAACACTTCAATCCAACTTTTTTTTGTACTACTTTGAATAGCTGTGGAAAACAAAGACCTATAACATTATTTCCAGTTATGCTTAGTAGACTTTGTGAGTGTGTATGTGACAGTGACAGTGTTTATCTTAAACTTTCCAATTACTTTGGCAATAATGGCAGCCATGCTATCAAAGCCAAATGCCTACGATTTTCAGGCTAATAATCTTTTAGAGAAACATGACATCTAGCAAATTGAAACTTCACTTCATGGACATCTGCAGACAGTTGAAATGAAGTTCAAACACCTACTCAAGTCCTAGGGGCTAGCATTTGCTAAGGCCAGACTTCTTGCACGAATGCTGTTTTGTCCTCATCGGTTATTTCCTGCCGTAACAACACGGACAATTTCTCACAATTAGAAAAGTATAAAGCTTATTGAAATTTAACATTAGTTTCTGTTGCATGCAGCTCAATGCTGTGAAAACAAATTCAAATCTTCATTTCTCCTTTGTTTATAGTAAAGTTTAAACAATCATAAAATTCATAATAATATAAATGGAAAAACACACACAGTAACCTAACTCCACTGTAACACATTATTGACACACGGGAGTTTATCCAAACCTTCTGAATCAAAGTAAACTTTCTCCTTGCACCCATTTTAAAATTCGGGGCTCCTGTTATTTCCAGTAAGTATGTGGATTCTGCCAGAGCTTGTGACATACAAAGTCACACTGAATGTGAAAAATAAGTTATGTGGATCCTTTTGGAAAACAGAGGGCAGCAGGTCCCACTTGCTCAGCCTGCTGGCCCAGATTTGATGAACAGGGTAAAGGACCTAAATCCCAGCTGACAGATTTAAAGGCTTCCAACATGAGAAAGGAGCATTCTGGAGATGGAGAAAGCTGCTCCTCTGAGATGGCAGAAGGGCAATGCTGCCCAACAGGAAGGAGAGCAGAACTTTAATTGCACCCAAAGCTGTAAGGTGTGCAGTTATGAGCCACCTCTACCTAATTACTTTCTTTGATGGAAATTAAGTTTCAGAATATCTTCACACCAATTTTGCAGTCATCCTCCTGACTGACAGTAGAGGTATGATCAAGTTATGCAGCTGCAAGTAAAAGTAGGTTTCCCAACCAAATTTTCTAAACACTTTGACTATATCCTGGAGGGGAAATAATTCATATGTTATTTTAATGCTTCTAAGACAACTCTCAGACTACATAGCAGAACTTAATCCTAAAATTTAAAAGAATGCATAAAAATTTACTGCATGTAATATGTAAGTCATTCTCTGTTACGATTGTGATATTTACCTAAATATAAACATGTAATAAAAAAAGAAGAGAAGAAAGGAAGCAGAATTAGCTGGAAATATCTCACCTAATCTGCAGCGTACTATGTTTTTATCGTTCTAGAGTGGCCACAGAGGTAAAATCCATTTCAAAAAGTTAGATAACAGCAATAAAAACATCCATTTGCTACATACACTCAGACTTTACTGCAAGCAGCCTGTGAAAAGCTGGAAAACACTGAAAGTCTGAAAGTGCTTGCCAAAGTCCTAGTAACACAAGAACTGAATGCAACCAGTTGGTGTCTGCCGCTGCTCAGGATCGATCCCTTGGGCCAGGTCAGCACCAGTGTTGTGTACGGACCAAAACAAACAAGACCATGCCCTGCCAAAGGGCTGGCTGGCCGTGTTGTTTGGAGGCCACATGCTATTCGGGCTGGCATTACTCTCAACACAGCTGAATGTTTTGTGCAACAACTGCAGCATGACTTAATCCTTTTTTTTTTCCTTCATCTTTTTCTTTATTAGCTCTTGAACAACGATCACCTTATTTTATAAATTGCATCATCTTACATATGCCAATACAGATACAGGCTCTCAATCCTACCACTATTTGCTTCGTGGCAGTTTAGTCATTTCCAGCTAAGTAATGCAACGTATTTCACTAGAAATGCATGAAGTACTCATGGTAGCATCAACCTAAGTAACCAGGTCATCTGAATAGAAGCGTGCCTACTTTAACAAATATTGTTATTCACGTATTTTATTTCTTCTAATCACAAAGAGCTAGATTCAGACTTTCTTCAAGTTCTAACAATTCTATTCAGCCATCACATCCCAAAAATCAGGATGCATGTGTTTAGTACTATTCAGCTTTAATTATATATAAAAGTGAAGCTATAATCTCTTACTGAACCAGTTTTAAGCGCAATGCTACAACCTAACATGTGTTTGAAGGTAATTCAATCAAAACCATTTCAGCCATCTAATTAAACCCATAACAAAAAATATTTTAAACTACTTGATAAATTATTAAAAAACCAACACCACCACAAACCTGGCAGTGTTTAGGTCAGGTACAACACAGAAAATGTAATTCCTTTTCTTCCCCAAACCAATTTACTGTAAGATCACTTACAATTAATAGTATAAGCCTGACACCACAAGGCACTGTACAAGACAAATACAAGAAAAAAAAAGCCCTAAAGTTGCCACTTCATATATGGGGAACCAGTAGTGGTACTGGGGTCCAAAGCAAGGCCAGCTCAACTTCTGTAACAGAATTTAGAAATTATTCTTATAAAAATGTCAATATGATATAGAAGCACTCTCAGATACCAAAAAGACGAGCAAAATAAATGCAACCTATGGAGATGATAGCAGTTGGGAAAATGTTCATGTACCACAGTTTTACTCTGCATAAGTTGGCAACATCAAAAAGTAGTTTGCCAATTTGTATCTTAAATGGTCAAGGTGAACAAGAAACAACCAGAAGGCATAACACATGCCACAGGGAGTTCAGAGTCTCAGGAAGGCTAACAATATACAAAAGAGGTAGAGAAAGGGAAGCTTTCACAATTTCCACATACAAACTTTTAAAAACCATATGCAGTAGCATAAACTTTAAGTTAAGGTACCAAATAATTTCTGCATTTTCTGATTCTTAGTTATTGGACAATATATTAGAGATTAAATACTGCATTCAGAGACTGTAGTTGTTGGACAGCTTTGAAAAACAAGAGGAATACAATCATTTTGTTTAGACAGGTTTTGCAGGAAAACATGGTTGCATGACAAAAATAGTGAAATAAAATGAAAACAGACTGATAAGATCAGTATCATGAGTGGAATGCAACGTGGTAAGCAGATAGCACTACAAGAGAGAAAGGAAGCAGGAGAGGGAGCATAAGAGGAGCAGAGAGCTTTGCAGAGTCTGATGCCAAAAAGAGAAATTTGAGACAGCAAAACAAGGAGCCAGTGCATGTGGTGAGTACAACCGGCAAAGAAAAACTTAGAAGCTGAGTTTTAAATGAACAAGGGCAGTGGTGTTGCTCAGAAGGGTCCTGAAGACCATAAAGGAAACTTTTATTGTGTTACTACTCAATAGACTTGAGAAATTCAAAAGTTAATTTTTTAACTGGCATTATAGTATAAGGCATTTGTTCAAATATCTTTCCAAATAGATTTTTACTCTTTCTAGTTAAATACAAATAAAAATCAACAGAATCAGTAACATACCAGTTCCATTAACTGTTTTAGCTGACCTATCTCCTCTGGAAGGGAACCTAGCTTATTGTTACTTGCAATTAAGACTTTTAGAGGAAGACCACACAGGCAAGCTGGCAGAGAAGAAAGCTGATTTCGACTGCAACAAAACAAAGAAAGAAAAACAACCATTAAGAACACCAGTAATATTCTTACTCACATGAAGTCTGAGAGTTGTAAAACCCCTTCATTTTGATGGGACATATTTCATGATAAAATACATATTTTATACGTATTTCAGATAAAATACAAATTTTAGAATTGCAATCATTATGAAAAAACACATCAAAAATGTTTGCATTACTGACTAGAACAATATTGTGTAACAGTATCACTCTGGAAAAAACGTAACAGTTTAATAACATTGTAAAATAAAGTCTGATTTTCATCTGCTAGAGCTGTTTTCCATCCTAAGGAATACTGGAAAGTCAATTGAGACAGTATTTTGCAAGTAATTAAATATTCCTATGGTTTTACAATAGTACAGTTTATGACTTCTGGTGCAAATGAAACTGATAAGACACAGATAAACTGATTATTTTCCCAATTCCTTTACAGCACATTTACAGTTGAAAATTACTTGGTACTTGTTGCTACTCCCCCATCCCAGACATCTCAAACTTAACAATGAAAATTCATCTTACTCAGGAACCAAAACCTGGAGGAAAAAAATGTGCATTCTTTTTGCTCCTGGTCCATTTCCTGTGCATTGGTTAATGAATATAAGCCATAACATTATCCTCATCTCCCTCCTGAGGGACAGAAGGCAGGGAGGCACCAACTCAATTTAATTCTATTTATAAAAATTGCTGTTACATATCACTGTATTCTGACTGCTTTACTCATCTTAAACTTTTCAGTATATCAGGGACAAATTTATTTCTAGATTTGCTGGCATGTAAAATCTAAGAACAAGATAAATAAATGTCTTCTATATCTCAGAGAACGTCCATTTAAGTGTTAAAAGCGCAAGCAACCTGTGACTCAACCTGTAAGTCACATTCTTGAAAAATATTTCCCTTTATCATCTGAAAAAAATGAAGGGTAAATGGCATCAATCCTATACTACTGAAAATGGTGTCTGCTAACCTCAGAGGTCAAAGTTTCAGATAATTATATCCTGAAGACAATTAAGTCACAAGCCAAAATAAGACTTTTATTAGGTGGTATCCATTATATTTTTCATCAGCATTGCTTTGGAACACACGAGAGAGTTTGAGGCAGGGTGATTCTCCAACAAGGAGAACATAGGATCTAATCTCTTTGAGAAGGTATTAGTTACCATGCCATATATTTCTCACCTTACAATAGAGCCAACAAGAGCATCAGCCCCAAATCGTCCAGTCAGAGGCTCTCCTGAACAAATGAGAGCTGTATTCCAGCACATCCAGACAGTCTTTCCCTCCTTTTTCTTAAAGCAATGGCCTATGTGTATTATAGTCCGTTGCTATGCTTTTTTTGGACACAAACCAAAATGTATCTCCATTTAAGCTTTTATACCGTTTCTCAACACCACCAGCATAAACATGGAATCAGTCTCAGAAATATTTCAACATTTAGACTATAAGATTCCAAGGCAGCAGATCCTTCAAGTGACTAGAGAGAAATGTCAGAGAACTTCTTAGTCTTCTATGTTTTCTGAACACTCAAACCATTAAACTACTCAGTGGGCTAATCCATTCATTCTCATTACAAACAGTTCTACTGTAATATGAGGTTTGAACATACGCTTCAAGACCCTTTGAAGGCTTCCCTTCCTCCAAGGTTTCCAGAGGATTTATTTATTTGTTAAGCAGAGAATAAGATGATCCTTGTTGGAAATACAGCTTAAGTAAGATATATTGTCCCAGGTAAATAAGGTAAATACAGAAAAAAAAAATTAGAACCATCAATTGATGAAGTTGACTTCCTTTCAAGACTTGTATTGAACCATTTTATCTCTGAATCTTACTTTTTTCTAAAATTGATAAAACATTTATAAGTGACTCTCCACCATGAGCCATTTCAGACTATTTCTGAAAAAAATAAATTAGCATTTTCTTGAAGAGGAATCACAAGGGAAAGTAAATTTTGGTAGAAAACTTTCAAGAGATTCAGGCTCTCGTTCTAATAACAATTACTCAAGAAGCTTGAACTTAAAATGACAAATGCTGTATGATTATAAAAATTAACTTGTGATTTGTGAGTCAACTGCCACAAAAAAAATTATTATGCTCAACAGAATAACATTAACTACCACCTTCCCTAGAAAATTTGACAGTTTTAATAGAATGTAACTTCTTTTTTATGGGTATCAACCCGTTAGAAAATGATGAACAGTAAAGCAGTACCCTGTTCAGAACCATTTTAGTTAGCTTCTGCATGACTGTTAAGACTCCAAAGAACAAATATGCATCAGTGATCTGTGAAAACAGATTACAAGTGTTACTGTTGCACAATGTACCATACAAGGTGATGAGACAAGAGACAGTAGAGATTACATCCTCCAGCCGCTCTTAAAGCTATGTTAATATAAAAAGTAAGCCATCATCGTTACTTCATGAATGTGGAACTAAACATGGACTGAAGCCTTGTTTCATCCGTGAAGGCTGTACAAGGAATGGAATTACTTATTTTAATGCACAAGCCTTTCCTCTGTCCAAAATCTTTGAGTTCCCCAGAATCCTCTAAGCAATGACCTGCCAAATGAATTGCAAATTTTTGTTCTGCTGTAGAACGAAATAAAAGCACTGAACTATCAGCTCTGTGAAAACTTAACTCAAGAAAATAATACATGCATCGCCTTATTCTGTCTTTTCTGCAGAAGTCTGAATGCCTTAGCCAGAAGGCATTGTTTTAACACTTACTTTACTACTCAAATGAGGAAGCCTAAAATCTGAAAAGGTTACACTATGCAGCAGATTTGGCACCACAAGAAAACAACAAAACGAGTAGAAATAGAAATCATTTTTAAGTTCCGCTGGAGTCAAATTGAGGAAGTCCAGAATCTGCAAATGTATCTACCCAGTAGGTAAAACACACAAAAATAACAAAATTTTTTACTTTTCAAGTTTTAAGTTTTACAGAACTCAGAAGCAATCCACTGAGAGATAGGGAAAAGCACATAACCAGGGTATGTGTGTAATAAGTTATCGTATTTGTTTAAAATGAATTTCCCTAAATAAAACATGAACAGTATCCACCAAGGTCCCAAACCTATACACAACTCTTGGCAGCACTTTCTAATTCTATTTAACATATGGATTCTCCTGGTACCACAAAAATATTCATTTTAAATTCATCATGTTCTCTTGCCAAGAAGCAACATGGTTAGAAAGTCAAGGATATTGTTCTTTCTTCTACAGACTGCTTACTGTCAGACTTCCTAATATATGGAAAGGCCATATCCAAAAGAAAATTATTTAAGGAGATTTTAAGCAGAGAGAAATTACCTAGTAAAACTTGAAAATTTTCCATTTGTTTAGATTGTCTAATTTACTGTGATATGCAATAGCAATTCTAAGTATTCTGGGTTTGTGACACTTCACATAAATTCCATTACTACACTCAGTTAATTCACTCTAATTCCTAAATTTACCAAGATTTAAGCAAACTCGATTTCATCCAGTCTTAATTTTTTTATATCTAACTGTAATTCCACTTCAAAATGACATGTCCTATTCTTTAGGTGTGTGCTCAGGACACATTATTTTGTTCCAGTTTCCAAAATCAAAATTAGTGTTCCATGGTAGCCAAAACTGCAGTACAGTAATAATACAGGAGGGCTCGAGAAATACGCTCACTGTTTACAAGACTGAAGACCAAGCCTTCATGCCTTGGATTTAAAAGCACAAGAACCACTTTGCCCCCCCGTTCAATCTCATTCTCAAAGACAATATAATAATATCTTCACTATTACAGTTTTTACATATCCAACTGCAAGTAAACCTCCACACCTTGTCCCAGCTGAGAAAGTGCCGACATGTCCTGTCTTGAAAGAGAATATGCATTCAACTGGAAAGTAACAGAAATCGTCAATATGGATTAGCATCCACACACAGCTTTCCCAGAAAAGAGACAAAGGTGCTTAATTCTTTGCCCCTTCTTCCTAAAATGAGCAGTAACTATACATGTTGCATAATAAGAAGATATTAGCAATAAAATCACGATTTTCCTCTCTATCCCCCATGAGGAAAACACTTATTCTCCATCCACCTCTTTAACTACAAAAAAAATACCAAACTTATAAAATTTATCATTAGAAGGGAATGAAAAGAATCTGACCATGCTGATACGATTAGCATTCTCAATTTGCTAGAATAAGGGAAAGAAAGGGGTTAATGTTACTCAGTCATTCCTTAAATAATTAGTTTTAGATTTTACACTACCTTCATATAGAACTATATCTACAGGCAATGAATTTTTGCATTACTGCTTGCAATAAAATGAAAAATGTAGTCAATTGTTCCAGGAACACAAAGTGCAGACAAACAAGTCTTTACACATTTGCAAATAAACAAAGAACATGGTAAACTTAAACTTACCTCAAATTTAAGTAAGTTAGCATTTGTAAGTTCACTATTGCATCCGGTATAACTTTAATACAATTGTGGTATAGATTTAGTGTTTCCAGTGACACAAAATGGCACAACTCTGTAGGAACCTCCGTTAATCTATTCTTGGATAGATCTATAAAGAGAGAAAGAAAAGATACTTTTTTGAACCATCAGAAATACTACTTTGAACAAACTATAATTATTAAAATAAGTGAATAAATGTAATCCTACAGTCAGACAGCAAGTTAAGCCAGTGCTTTATTATATAAAATAAAACTAATCTTAACTTTTAAAATCAAGAAAATGGAACAGACTGTATAAAAAGCAAAAATTCAATTAAAATTTATTCGGTCTAATAAAAAATAATTACTTGCAGGCCTCAATACACTGAGAAAATACTTGAATCCACAACCTAGTAAAGCTCATATAATATATACCAAGACCAATACAGATAGCTATGTGCAAATGATAGCATTTAGAGAAAAGCGAAAAACAACTGTATCTCTAATTTCTTTTTAAAGGAGTTCTGCAGACACCTCTACAAAGTGATCTGCATTTCCTAAAACTCAATTAATTGTAAAAAAAAAAATAAATAAAATGGATTGGATGTAAGTATTTACAAGACAACAATGATTGATTTCAAATCCCCCAAGCGAGTGCTTGTACCCACAGAAAAGAAGCTTTGGTTTTTAACCAGTTACTCAGTCTTTCTCATTTTAAGCACATGGGTGTAAAAAGTAAATCAGTATAAAGAAATGCTACTGAACTTTATTCCTTGACTATCACAATATGAAAAAGAAGGTGGTATAATCCTGATGAGAGCTCAAGTCACAAAATAACGCATGCCAGCATTCAACAGCATTGAGTTCAAATAAACCTTTAATCAGGGTTGCAGAACAACCAGCTTTTATCATTAGATCCTGCAGAAAAGCCATCTACCCATACAATCAGATGGATTACCTGACCTGAAGAAAGGTCACCTGTTTTAAGCAGAAGGAACAGAAATATATCTGAGTCAAAAATAGGCAGGTGTCTGCGGGAAAGGATATGAGAAAAATGCAACTTGATGATTTCGCATCTTTGCTGCTGCTGGTTAGGCCTCCTCCCTGATCCTTCAATGCTTATTTTGAAGCTTACTGTCTTGAAGTACAAGGTAGGAAAAGCAACCAAAGTTTAGTAGATACACTTTCAGAGTACCAATGATCTGTCTTGTCTCTTTAGGACCATGAATTTGCTTTTGTGAAAAAATAGTCAGAAACCTGAAGATCTTAACCTTCTTTGCCATGCCAGGCTCAGTTTGCTGCAGAGAGGCACAGCTTGGAAAAAAAAAAAAAAGCATCACCAGTAGGAAGGTTTTTAATCACTTCTGGTATTGTTTCTGTCTCCTGCAATGCAAGCTGAAATTCAGTACTCAATTCCCCCTGTCAGCCTCCACCTTGCTCCACTTCATTGCTGCCAACACAAAATCAAATCTCTTGATTCCAAACTTGACCAAGATGACAACAATGGCCAAGGAGGGAACAAAGGGAGTGCAGCCCTTCTGACTCAAATGGCAACAGAATTGAATTGGGAACCTCAGACAAAATTATTCACCTGTTAGTTATTATACAACAGCAACGCCTGAACTGCTCTGCTTTGTCTTACCAGGCTTTGAGGGTGGTTAGATGCAGCATTACCTCAGCTTCTCCTTTCCTTCCCTTCCACAATTCAAACTGAGGTGTTCTCTTTTTCAGTGAATGTAATTCCGACTTTAAAGGGGCAGAAAGCTCTCCAGTGCTCCTTTGTTTTAATGCTTGAATCCTCTACTCCTCTCTGTAACATGGCATTCCGAAAAACTTGGCACAGGATCCCCCTCCTGCCACCTTGCTAGCTGTATTTGACACATTATAACTAAGAATCATGCGAGGGGATCTTCAGATTTTACAATCCAACTTCAAAGAAACCCTTCCCCTTTTTTTAAAGGAGCTTTTCTGCAGTGATATCCCGTCATCACCACTCTCACTTCCTCACGTAATGGGGAGGGGGCAGGAAGGTTGGAAAAGTGAACCAAAACTCAGCCCTAGGCCTCCGTGGGCCTGGGTGGCAGGTGGAGAGTGACCTCTGGGCCTTGATCTGCTCCCTCCGAAGTGAAACACACACAAAGTTGGATGAAAGCAGAAATGTTGCTACTCCCCATGCTGTTAAGACTGCAGCCTATCACCTGGACCCCAGCTTTAGGCCTGCGCTCGTTTACCTTCACACAGAATAAAAGGGACCGTGCCACCACATGCCACTTAGCCTTGGAAAATTCTAGTACCTCAGGGAAGTGGAACAGCAACTAAACCCAGCCTGTGCCTCTAAGAGGCATCACAAGCACAGTACAATCATTTATTGTTATTTTATTACTATCTTTTTTTCTTGAATTGTTTTTATTGGAATCGTCTGTTCTCAAGGGCTTTAGCTCCGGTAATCTGAAGAAGGACAAAAACAAAAAACCCACAGATGATAACAGAAAATCCTTTCTGTTATCCTCGGGACAGTGGGCTATTGGACACAACGTGTATACAACAAAGGAATTCAACTAACTTACAACAGTGGAAGTCAGTTATTTATTATTGTCTAGTTATCAAAGATTAAGATCATTTCAACACTGTTACATCTACTGCTACTTCCTAAATAATTTTAAGAAGTTCTATCCACAGTATAAAGCAGAAGAATCAAAACTACACGTTTTATTTAATACAGTGTAACTTAAAAAGCAGAACTTTGCTAACATAATTAATTTTATTTTTATTTAAGATGTATCAAACACCAAATCTGACCATCTCTGAGAAACAGGGTACAGGAATGGAATCAAAGTGATGCCACGTTATTTTTTAAAAAAGCCACTTTTTTTTTGTTTTTGCCAAAAAAGTAGACTTCCCTGATCAAATGGATGGGGGGTAAAAAAAAAAAAAAAAAAGGGAAAAACGAAAAGATGTAAGCCTCCGAACATGATGCAGCTATGAAGAAAGCCTAGCAGCTTTCAGATTTCCCTGAAAAATCTGTAACGAAAGGTGCATGCCTTAAAAACTGAACAGTAAGGAGAACAGTCTGCATATCAGCTTCATACTGTACCTTATATGTGCAAACATGTACAGAAACCTCTGAAAGTTACATAATTATTTTGATATTACTTATACCAAGGTACTTTTGTCTCATTACTGCATCTTACAATTAACCTATATGTACACTTCAGGTATATTCTGATATTTAAGTTCTAGAATAAAAACAATTGTTAAATCATTAATTCAAAAAACAATGCCTCAGGGCAGTTAAAAATAATGAAGTTACTGCAGAGACTAGCTTTGCTACAGAAATAGAAAGGAATAGACAGGTAGGGTTTGATAGAGTTTAGCACTTCAACTGATTTGATTATTGCTTTTAATACATGGGAGATCTAACGAAGTAACGAATCCATTATGGCAGAAGTACCATTTTAGGGTTACTAAGGAACTATATATGAGCATAACTTGAGGTGACTGTTTCCTGTAATTCTGTTACAAAGCAGGCAGCACAAACACAGGCAAATATCCCGGTGGCGGGGAGGGCACCAGAGCAAGCTTTCTGTGTTTTACATGGAATACACTATTCATTCATTATTTATGTCACAAAGGCATTTCAAACTGTATCTGGCTTCATCCCATTTTTTACTGCCAAGAACAAGTTCGTTAAAACTCCAAAATAAAGAACGGAATGCGAAGTAAGCAAGCCAGCTTAGAAAAATATGAGATGGAAGCCTGATCTTTTGAAAGAATCAGCACAATTCTGGAGCAATGGCACTGCTTTTGTATGAGTGTTACTATGCTAGAAGCTGGACAGGAGCTACCCAAAACAAGAGCTTCCTTACCAGGGAGTGAACAGCAAAAAGCAGAAATTTCCTACCAGCAGCAGGCTCTGAGCAGCATTTGGGTACCTGACATGGCATACTGCTGGGCTCCATGCTGCCATCGCAGCAGCAATGACTGATACATCCTTGGGACAAACCCTTCCAATTCCTGCAGCTCCGAAAACGCCTGCCACAATGAAATCCCACTGCTGACTACCACTGTTGTGACGGCACGGTCTACGAGCTGATTACCAACACCCCGAACAGCATTAAAACCAACCTCTCCTATACGTACACACAGAGCATAAACCTCACTGCCACTGCAAAAACCAAACAGGCATTCCCAAAGTAGCCAGGATAACACTAGAAGCCATACCATTAAATTTCTTCCAGTAAGGTTTCAAAAACCCTCCACTTTTCCTACCTTCCAGTTATTAATACATTAAGTAAAAATTTCAGACTACTCACAGACAAGCTAAACAAAATAAAAGTTTAAGACCAGTAATTCATTAAATATGCATATGCACTACATATGCACGAATCTTTGCTAAGAATTTTAATGAAGGCAGTTTATTTAAAAAATCAGGTTACAGAGAAACTCATAAATTTAGATTTATAAAAATAAGCCTACAAAAGGCAGAAATTGGACTTATATTCTTCAATTGGGCAGGAAAATATATATATGCACACATGCACATCTGAAACAGAAGAAATCTCTCTATTAGAAACAAGTTTCAAAATCAAGAAATTGCATGGTAAAAAAAGTCACTCAAACTTTACTGTGGCCCACCAAGTTCCTATTATTGTAATCTTCTGCATTCACTGAAGAAAATACAGAAGTTACTTTGAAAAAGATATTTGCATTTGTACTAAGTTACCATTCAAGGTATTCAAATGAGATGTCTGAATTGGACTTGACAAAGAATTGAAGCAATTCACTGTGAGAGCCTAGAAAACCAGTAAGCTCAACTCTAATTTCATGGGGAAATTATGTAAATAAGAGTACTGGGAAATACACTAAAAAGTATATATATGACAGATGATACAGGTGTATGGAGTTATACTGTTACCCCTATTTTTATTTGGCTTTTAGGAGGCCTGTATTTCCACATTAGCTAGCTATACCTTCACTGATAATTGAAGCCACAAACTGATCATAGAATCATAGAATCATAGAATATCCTGAGTTGGAAGGGACCCTTAAGGATCATCAAGACCAACTCTGATGGTACTGTACTTCAGACAACTTCTGAAATAAGTATTTAAATACACTTCAGACCTTCAGCAACTCTGCATCCCAACTATACTTGCCTTGGACGAAAGGCAAGTGGTCTATTATCACTGACTATTTGATTCTGAGGGGCATGATTACAGTGCTTTGTAGCAAGCAGCTGCTTCCTTCTAGTTTTTACCCTTTTTTTCCCCCCCACCTAAATGGTAGGAAAATGCCTTATCCCATAGACATGTATAGTTATGTTACAGTGTTTTCACAACTAACAAAATGCAGTATACCTCTAAGAGATGCCCTACAACTCGCTGTTACCCAGCAGAGCAGCACACCTTGTCCCGCTTACTTCTTGTCTCTAGCAGAGAGCACTGATGAATAACGTGCTGGATGCACAGCCAGCAACTCCCACTGCCAGTGATGCCACACGCACAGCAAAGTGGGAGCAGAGACCTCTGGTGCCTAATGCGTTCTGGTTTGTTCGTGATAATTATGGCACAATGAGTGCATGGCATTTCTTAACTAAGAGACGTGTCTACTCAAGTTATTTAGCAGACAGAAGAACAAATAACAGAAGACAAAGAATGTCCCTTAAAGCAAAAACATTTGGGCTTCCATTTGAGAAAAAAATAACAGTAGTGCATGGACTCAAGGTCTTTAATTCTCAAACTACAACTTGCAACACAGACTGAGAAAAAAGCGGCTCCAAATCCTTTAAAATGTATTACTGATGCGATAGCATATGCCAGTAACATTTAGGCACTGATCAACAGCAGTGAGCCTAGATGTATGACTGCTAACTCAAATCACACAGGAAGTACATCCATCCTAGGGAGCTGGACATAAAAATGCACAGATGCTGCAAGAAAAATATTTTGAACAAATTATGAAGGGACTCTGCTGTTTCACACACACTTCCTAAGCACTACTTTCTGGAGCACTGTCAGCATATTTTCCTTTTCCACTTGACCCTCATCGTTAATGTAAGAATTAACTTTAAAATTTTCTACCTTTAAAGCCACAATCAAGTTAAAGGTACGCTACAAGTATAGCAAATTTCAAAGTGAACACAGATGTGCTTTTGTATCAACTTTCTTTACTAATGCTGTGATTTAACATATCAAAAGTTTCTTCTTGACAGATGTGTAGATGAGAACTCCAATTCTTCCCTATTCCACATCTTGACATAACATTAAAATACATGGGCAAGCTCAACAGCTAATACTAGGGATACAAAACACTTAGCTCTGCTTTCTCAGTGTCAACGATGATCACAATGAACTCAACTTAGTACTTGTCAAATTAGTAGCAATTAGCAATTGTAATAGTAATCATACATTCACCAGCGAGGACCTAAATCAAGGCTTTTAGAGGCAGAAGGAACGGGAGCAAAGGAAACCAATACTCAGAAAGCAGCACGTTGTGAACCTGGCAGAGATGGTACCACAAGAGGGAGTCCTGATCTCACAGACTTGGCCCACACCCTGTAGCAGCGTTTCTCGAGATCATCGATAAGGAATGAGAAGGGCAGAAATAGGAAGGCACACCGATGCAAAGCCTTACAGCCCCCCGACATTTCCATGAATCTATTTCCCCCAAGGGTTTTCAGAGTATAACAAATGAGTTTACTTGTCTGCGATCAAAACTGCAGGAAACAAATACAATGGAGGTTGAGGAAACAAATACAAATACTAAGGAGGTCGAGAAGAAAAAGCACAACAAAACCAACCCTTCTGAAATAGTCACATTGAAGCATTTCCTTCAAGCTGCCTTCAGATGATGCAACAACCTGATGCATCTCCAAGCTCACTGCAGCTACAGCAGTAGCACTACTTGGCCTATTTAAGGCAAGAGCAGCCTGAGTAAAAACTTCAAGGGTGAGGGAACGGAAGGGAAAAAAGGTACTGATAACTTGCTGACAGTTGTGTTGAAGCATATTCTCACGATTAGTGCTGTGGCACACTCCAATTCCAAGGAGGCAAAGGAAATTTTTCTGCAAGAGATGCCCTCAGTAGAACATCACAAGCCTGGACGAAGAAAGAGGAGGTTACTACAGCAGTCTGCCTCATTATTGCACTGTCCTGCACGCCTGGCTTTAGGCAGCAATGTAAAGCATTTACATTTCTCCTTTATCTGTTGTTTCTTCATCATTAGGACAACAGTTTAGGGTTAAGACTGGCAGAAAGTAAGGTTCCTGCAGGAGCTCTGTTTACAAAATGAAGGTCAACCTGGTGTGGAAGCACAAAGGGCTCCCTAAAAACATACTGCAAAACCACTGGGTTCTTCCTGCAGATCTCTGTGAAGGCGTTAACACATTTGGGACCCAAACACCTGTACCTCAGGATAGAAAAAATGCCAGACAGCAAACACCTTCCATCAACAGAATGACCTTTAATAACATGGTATGAAACTCAGTTCATGGGCCGTGAAGCATTCCTCCTTCTCCCACGCCTTCCGCACCAGAGAGGATACAAGCCATTAATTTTCACACTCCTTAATAAACAGCCAGCCCCGAGAAGCATCAATGGATTTATCACTCCATGATTGTACTAATTAGCCTCAGCTGGACTTAAATATTTCAGGTGTTTTCTCAGACACACTAGCAGTAACAAGCAATGTTTGCCCAATTCAAAAGCTTGAAGAACCTGCTCTTTCTTCATTTGTTTTCAGCCTTTAAAGTAGGTTGGTGAATGGAGAGCACTGGAAGAACAGAAACTGAAGTGTTTGCATCATACGCTAGCCATCTGAACATCTGTACTGTACCAAATATTTCAGTTTTACAGGGACTGTACGGGGACTTCCAGGTAACATTAGACTTCACAGAGGAGTAAGACTTGGATTACGAAGCTCTTTTCTGAAAGAAGAACAATGACCACAGCTTCCACCAACTTCAAAAAGCTGTAAATTGCGTATGTATGCAATCACACAACCCCTTTCAGACAAGCCACTAATCCCACCTATTATTGGAGAATCGGGATAAATCTGAAACAAAAATGTGAATAATTATATTGCATCCCTAAGATGGTGGCAGATCCCTGCCAGGACTTACTCTAGTGCCTTCTATTACAAATCTGCCATCAGCCACAGAGATCTCCTTTCTTAAATGTGTTTCCTTTCTAAGTCAACACCTTCCACTTCCGCTGGGAAATTCCCAATGATGCACTCAAAACCAGCAAAGATCCGACCGAGAAGTCTACAACTTTCTCCAGCCCACAGACAACACTACTAGAAAGAACAAGCTGAACGCATTCACCTTGTTTTCAGTTTTAACAGCGATTACCATTATTTTTCCTGACGCTGCAAAGAGAGGGTCCCACTTATGCTACTCATTATCTGCTTCTGACTATTCAAAGAGGGGTTTCCTCACATTTCCCACCTGGTAGAAGCCAGCCCATAACCAATTTCTGTGAAGCCATTTGCTTGCCTGCACTATGAAGGCCATTATTTTCCACACCTGACAGACTAAGGATACAGATGTTTATATTTAGTTCATTTTTATACTTGAACCGTGTCACATTCTGTTAGAGAATTTGCTATGAACAGACGAGTGAACATAAGTTATTTGATCTTTGGGTATATCAAAGGCATGTAGACAAAGATATGGAAAAGCTACCTGATGTTAATTTACAGTAACGGGGAAAGCAGAGCATTACTCATCTAATCACTTCCTCTTCTGTCTGCACATCTCCCACAGATGCCAGGGCTAATCTGCCTTACCTACATTACTCACATACACCCCGCAATGGTCTTTGAATCATGGTCTTTGAATCAGCACGTCATCATTTTTGTAGCAATTTATCAACAGAAGGCTGTTTTGTACCATAAATGCTTACTTACACTATTAGCACATCCTTAAACAATGAGCTAATTAAGCAGCTATTAGACAGGAGGTACAACGTTTGAAAAACTGAAAGAAACAGCTAAGAAATACTTCAGCTACCTAATCAAACCAGGGATCTATGAAGACATTGCCAGAGACTGAGGTTGTGAGAAAGAAAATCCTGTAACAAACTACAAATCAGATTCTAATAAATAACCAACACCAGGTGACTACTCCTAGTTTAAGGAGAAAAAAAAAAAAGATTTCTTGTACTGAAGGCAAAATAAGCACTGTCTCTTAAAAAAATTAACACAGTAAAAATTACCTAGCTGGAATCACTAGAACTATAAACCTCTAAATTCTGTACCAAGACCCCTATCCCATATAAGTGCTTCTATGATTCTTTTTAAGATAATGTTTTGCAACCTTCTATTTTTCCTTAAATTAAAAAAAATAAAAAATCTAAATAACCTTGCCGCCTTAGGAGAAAACAAAAGCCATCTCTCATATCTCATGCAGCAGTGCTGTCTGTCAGCCAGGGGATGGGTTGGGCTTGACAGATAACAACTTTCTTCTGCCTGTTTTAACAAGTCATGGTTTACATTGGGATTGTAATCTAACATGAGATACACAGACTGCAAAAAGTCTGCATGGGGACACACACGTTCTACTTATAAACAGTTTAGTGCCTGTAAAAGGGCCCATGTTTGCCATAACACTTGCTGGGGGACACAAGTGGAAATAAATCAGCAGGAATTAATAGCACTTACGGGTCAGTCTCCAGCCAGAGGTAAATCTCAGTGCTGTTGGTATGAAACAACTGCATGGCAATGGATATTTTGAAGGGACAAAGCACGTTTCTTTCTGGTTTATCTCCATTTTGGTGGGTGGATCACAGACCATCTTCTAAAACACACAAGACAACTATTGCTCATCTATAGCCTCATGAGCCTGGCCTAAAATCTTTACTTCTTGATGCAGGTTTATTTCCTCCTCCTTATTTATTTTCTTTTCAAATTACCTTTTCAGGATATCTGATTTCCATCTTACATGCTAAGCATTAAGTAATATTTTTCTGTAAGAATCATTTTGGACTGTCTTTCTTTCTCAGGCAATTCTGCTCTGCTTTTATGGATATGTCACCTTGCATCTTCCTGTTTGCTTCTAGGGGAATGTGTTCTCACTGTGGTTACAACAGGTTAGTGTAGGCACGGAATAGGCTGTATATAAAGCAGGGGACAGGAAAAGTGTTAGTTTTTCCCCCAAGCACAATCAACAATTAAAACAAAAAGGAAGGAACTACCTACTTGAGGTCCAACCCTGAAGAAGCTACAAATGATAGTTTATTCAGGCCCAAAAGGAGAACGTATGGGTGGATAAGAAGTCCCACAAAGCACAGATGGACAGCATTATTTCCCTTTTGTTATCATAGCACAAGAAAAGCAAAAGCCTAAGCAAAAGCATCCTAGCTTCATACAGTCCAGGAACTGCAG
The DNA here is from genome assembly GCF_964211835.1 of Anser anser. Taxonomy (NCBI): domain Eukaryota; kingdom Metazoa; phylum Chordata; class Aves; order Anseriformes; family Anatidae; genus Anser; species Anser anser. Next base: position 182,380,802 of record NC_139720.1, on the reverse strand, counting down.
CACACGCTGTTGTTATACAAGAACAAAATCCTTTTATTCACTCTTTCTTCCTGCTGATAAAACAATGTTTCAGTGAAACAACTGGGGTCAAGAGTAAAAAAAAAAAAAAAAAAACCTGTCCTGCAAAAAACTCTGAACCTGGTCAAACAACCAGGTCAGGTTCTGTGAAAAGAGGAATCTGACTGAAAGCTTCATGACCACAACTTGGAGGTCTGGGGACTTCACTTTCAATTGTTTCAGTAGGAAGTGCAGAAGTTTTTAAGTACTTGTGGGTTTGGTTTCTTTACCCAGCTTATACATTTTAAAATCATTACTGTGAGTTGAAGTGTTCATTTTCAGCAGTTTTCCCACCAGCAGGGATGCTGGACCTAATTATACTATCACTGCTATTCCACGGTGGCTAATTTCCATTGATGACTTGACCTTTAAGTTGGCAATTTTGAGTCAACTCAATTTTCAAGACATTAATGCACTCCAGAACTGATTCAACAGCTAATACTTTTAACTGCAAGCCCAAAACTTGCCGATTTAGCAACTGTATTTTTTAACTGAACCCTAAGTCCACAAGTTCATCAGTATAAAGGCAGTTGAGTGATCCACTGGTGATTTAGTAGATTGTCAGCTTTCAGACAACATTATAACGACTATAAGGACACGCACTGCTGGGAAATGCATTTTCCTGATTCAGTATTTAAGTGTCAAGTCATTTCATCATGCCCAGTAAGAAGAGGATGCATCTAATGAGACAACCATGGTTTTAATCAAAGAATTGCACGGCATTCTGCTCAGATTACAATTTGTTTTCTGCAGAACAAAAACATTCCTATCTCACTCACTCCCAATTCAGCCTTTTTTCTTCTTTAAACTCTTAAATAAATGCCCAAGAGTTCACAAGAATTGCTAGAATTTTGACTTGGATTTCTTCCCAAACAGGGTACTTTCAGCGTGAACATGTAACTCTTTGTGACTGACGAACACACAATACTTGGCAGCTCTCGCTCGCTTGCTCTCTTCCCCTGCCTCTTTGATGATCTGGATAGGAAATTCGTTCCTTTGGGAAGAACCCTAAAGAGATACACTAGCAAATATGCAATTCTAAATACACTTTGTTTCTGAAAAAAGGCTCTGATTATCTAGACACAGTAAGCGTTCAACTAGCAATTGTTTCCCTGAAGAGATGGCATCACCACACACCCCCAAGTGTTCCATACGCTTTCTTAATGAAAAGTCTCATCTTCGAAATTTGTTTATTCAAGATTGATACAGATAGCAGAAGATCAGCTTTAACACAAAAAGCTTCTAATGTGGCTTGCGCTGAGCCCGCTGGCAGCATCACCTGCAGATATACTGAAGGTGCTACTCACAAGGCTACATTATCACAACAGATATACACGCTGTGCAAGACCATACACAACTGCTGAGCTATAAATTACCTGCAGTCAATCTGGCTTCTGTATGCAACAGTATTTGATTTCACAGAAAGCTAATTTTAACTGCTGAGAACAGAAATACTTATATTATACCATGCTTTTTTTTTTAAGCAAACAGAGGTTAAAAGGCTGGAAAAAACTTTTTTTAAAAGGTTAGTTGAGGCTCATAAAGCAAGCATCTTCAAATTTAAAAAATGCCGGAATTAAATATATTTAAGTAAACTTAGGATATATTCTATCAAAGTGTGCTACACGTTACACCTGAAATCCTCTACCAAAATCATCTATAGATAGCTCTCTCCAGTGCCTTGCATGCATGGGGCTTTTTTCTGTGTAACTGTCCACATGAATATGCAAGACTAAGGATATACCACAGGACTCCCTTACAATGTAAATTAAGCAAACATATTACCTGATCTTGCAAACAACCTTGAATTAACAATCATTTATGCAGAATACCTGGCATCTTTCAAAAGGGAAAATACAGGGGTTTCTGCTGAAATCACACCTACTTTCTGCAATAATTAACAGCAGCACATGAATAAAAAAAATCAATTCATCTCAAAAGCAGCTTTATTATCCTTGCTACCTTGATGGGAAATTGGCTCAGAAGTAGACGACCCGTGTTCACACGATCCTTTAACTCTCAGTAAAAATGTATTTGTTATCAGTTGATATCCACTCTTTCTTACATCAAGCTTGTCCTCTTAATAGCTCCTCCCACGGCCTTTTCTCCCTTGGTATATTTGTAAGAATAATGCCTTCTCCCAGTCATTCTTCTCCAAGACTAAACAAGCTAGATTCTTCCAGTTTCTTCTTGTTACAATTTCCCTGACCATCCAAGCAGACCTCTTCTGCACCTGTTTCAGCCTAAGCTCATCTGCTTTGAACAAGAATGGGGCCTAATCCTTTACACGAGGATTATGTTACACCACTGCCATGTGTATCATTATTAAGAATTCCTAGTCCCTACTGAAATACATCTTCTGATACAGCCTCAGGATAAAATTAGACGTCTAAGGTTTATCATACTAGTGGCTTGTGACCATCTTTAAAAGACTCCTATAACAGGCTTTAAACAGTAAAGTTTAAAACTGATGAAATCATTACTTTCAAATACTTTGCTTACTGCCTTAAGAGTCGATGGCTTTAAATCTTCATCTGCCTTTTTTTTCTGGACCGTTCTTCATAGAGCAATGAATGTTTCCGACACTAAATACCAGACTGGTGTTCTCAGTCTGTGTTCGCACGGCAAAGAAGAGTGCTTCAGAAACATAACACTGGCTAGAAAATACTTTGTTTCTGTAGCCTCCTGTCTCAGAAATAAGTTACCCACTTCAGTTTAAAAAGGAAAGTAGACAAACAACAAATTCAAAGCTTTTGTCAGTACGTGAAACTGTAAGCAACAGCAATTGCTAGCGTATCCAACATTGCAGCTCTCAACCGTAACGCCAAGGAGAAAGGAATGGAATTATGATGAATTAGTAAACGAAGCCAACAGCCAGACCATTTCACCAGTGGATTACTTGGCAACACATGCTTATTGCCATTTGCTGCTGAGTTTTCCTAGGTCTTTTTTTTTTGTCAAGTGTCTGAAGACAATCTTGCCCACGCCCCTGCTGCTGATACATCAGACATACGTTAATCATGAACAGAGAAAAGTTCTTTACATTTTCCACTAGCAAAGTTACTCTATTACCTCAATTGCAAGGTTTACTTAAACTTCTTTTACACCATAAAAACTCTTGAATTAAGTATGGACACAATAAGCTTACTTTATTAAAGTATGTGGACACTACATTTCTCAGACAACCTTCTGATGTGAAGCAACAAGTGCTCGGAATGTCAGCTACTCACTTAAGTACGTGACTTTATTTCCATTTCACGTTGCATCTTTCTCAATGCCACAGAAACCCTGCAAATAACCTCAACATCTTCAATCAGAGAAGGCTCGTTTACCATCCCACAATTCAATTTTTCCTGAGGTGGAAAAAAAAAACTAAACAGCTGCAAGGAGGCACGGCAGAGGAAGAAGTCCTTGACTTCAGATGTGATGAGTGTACCTCTACGGAGACTGCAGCATAAGAACTGGGCCAGCGTGGGCCAAGCTAGTGATTCACTGAACATACTGGCTGGCTAAGGGGACAACTGTGGGAGCAGAAAAAGGCTGACAGACCTGGAGCAGCATTCCCTTCATCATGCAGTTGCAGAACTTACTCCAGGACACTGCACATAAGAGCAAAAAATACAGTGAAGCCCTGTTGCAATTCACTTTTGACCACGTTGAAGATACAAAGTAGGAAAAGGGAATAACAGCACTCACTGGGCAGTGGAAAATGTGTTTTGCGCTTAGCTTCAATGAACAAGTGATCTCCAGCAGCATGTAACACACAAAAAAAAGATTTCAGGGCCATGGATCAAGAATGACCCTACAGAGTCAAGGAATGACCCTACAGAGTCATCAACAGATCCGTGATATCACTGCCATTCACAGAAAAAGAAGGTAGAGCTGGGCTTCTGCTGCTGCTTTTCCTTCAGGAGGATGCTCACTGGAGCCAGTACTTACTCACTTGTCTTTATTTTTCCAAGGGCATAAAAGCATAATCTCATTTTTCATTTGCCACTGAAAAAAATAATCCTCTGATAAGATAGCAGACCTGGAGCACTTTCTCCATTAAATTCAGGTCTACTTCAAATGCCTTCAGATGTGCAATGCATACAAACTACTTTCTTCCATTTGAGTAGGTAATAGCTTATCCTCCTGTACTATTTTGCACTGCAGAAAGTGAAGGGAAAAAAGACTCACGATCACCTTCTATCGTTCAGCTTCTGAATGCAGGAAGACAGCTCCTTAAAACTGAAAGCAGTATTTTCTTCTTATGGGTTAGTAATATGGTAGCTTAGGATCACAGTGTCAACTATGGTTGTTTTAGAGTTAATTGTTGAACAATTAAAGTTTACAACATAGTATGTTTTGGTAAAAACAATACCTTATTTGTAGAAGGGGTTCTACTATAAACAGCAATAAAAAATCACCAAACATACTTACGAATTTATGCATCCGATGCAATAGATACTTGACGGTTTAAGACAAAATCAGTTTAAAGGCTCGTCTTTTTAAAATCACTTTGTTAAATACTTTGCCATTTCCATAGGTCTAAATGCACCCAAAGTCCTTTGGTTTTCTCTAATAGAAAATAACCTTCAAGTATTACATGGCTGTTACAACACTTTTTCACTGACTAGAATGAGAAAATGGGGGGGGGGAGGGGAAATCTCGATCCTTCCTTATATGCTATGCTTATAAATAAATAGGGCCAAACGAAAAAAAAAACACAACTTCTCCAAAGCACCAGTCTCACGAACATACTAACATTTTAGGCTTACTAAACAATCTTATTACACATGGAATATTACATATATTTAAATGATTGCATGAATAAACTGCTTAAACAGAAAAAAACCTACTCAAAGTCTGTTAACATATATTTCATTTCTTTTCTTCTGGCACTTGAATATAAAGCAGCTGATAAAACGCTTATCACTGAGTTGCCTCAAGCCGCTTCTAGTTGTTTCTAGTTGTAGACAAGGGAATTTATTGCCAGCAGGAGCAGTCTACATTTTTAAAATTGTTTCTGCATTCTCTGTATACAGATCGTCAAATTATTTGCATGTGGTGTACTCATGTCATTTCCAGCTGTTCTTTGGTCCTTACTGTTTTGCACCGATTCATAACAACTTTCAGTACAGCCTACAGAAACTTGGCCGCAGAGAAGCATCTTCCAAAACCACACCACGCAACCCCCCTTCTCCCTGTTGTTAAAAGGTGTAAGAAGTAAGTATAGCCTTTCTTTGACAGCCAACAACGCAAACTCCATAGCTTACATTCACTGCACAGCAGCAGTCTATTTTAAACCTTTAAGTGGACTTGAGCAGTACTACCATGTGCCTTTTAAGAATTACTATGGATAATGGTAATAGTAATTACTACAACAATAATAGTATATTATTATAGATAATAGTAGTAACTAAGAATTACTACTATTGGAGCTGTTCTACCATGTGCCTTTTAAGAGTCCTATGAATCCTTCACGTATTTTAATCAAACCATACGCCGATTTTAAAAAAGCAAAACTTTGTAACCGATAGATGAACTCTAATGCCCACAGTTTCTATACATAAAGGTCTGTGCTACGAAGGCAGCTGATGAAAGTTTGGCAGATCCCTTCAATGTTTACTTCCACACTTTAATATAAACTCGTAGGTATTTCTAGAAGCTTTCAGGTGTTAAGTACTTCCAAGAAAATCCAGCTGAACTAGGAACCATATATAACGTTTGCTTTCACACGGGTCCCCAACATTCACTTTTCCATGACTAATCTTGCCCTGGATTGTGAAAATGTTGTAAACTTGTATATTCCTTATAAATCATAAAATACTTTTCCTGTGTCCTAAGTTTAATGAACTATAAAGTTCACTAACCCCACAGAAAAGCTCAGTGAACTAGGAAGTTCCTTAAGAAGTTAGCCAAATCACTAGCTGAGTAATATGAACATGAAAAGGATACCACATGTTGGGGTAGCCCACACAGTATTTAGATTAATAGTTTGATCAAAAGCCCATGAAGCTGGGGGGGGGAATACTCCCTTGTTGAAGTTTTTAGACAGCAATCTTGATTATCCTTTTTGCAGGATAAAGGTAAAGAAGTATTCTGATTAAGAAACCAGCACACTTTCACAAGTTGCAAAGAAAGCACTGGGATTTGGCACTTTGAGAATTAAAAAAGGCTTCTCAAATTCAGCTGCGCTGTCCACAGACATCCGCTCATCCAGATTTCTACACAAATTCTCTCCAGTTTGCTTTGGCTGGGTTCCTTGGCTGCACCCTCTTGACTGAGGTTGTGTGACCCCAGCGCTGTCCCAGCCACAGCAACTTCACAAATATGCTAAACCAGAGACCTTAATTCCCTTGTTTTTTCTACGAGCCACCACATTAGCTGATATTAATACTATGAATGAATTCAGACTGAATTCACACACAGTTTCTGGCCTATTTTCTACTGAAAGTGCATTATTTTTATTACTGATAAGATGGACGTTAAAAATACTGCTTTAATGAACTCAAGATTTTGAAAAATTATGTATTTTGAAATTTCTTACAGGGAGTTTTAGGCTGTGCATTAACTAAAAAAACAATATAAATAACGTCATTCATAAAGGCCTATATAAAAGGAATATAAAAGAATCATAAAGATTAATGTATCATCTGCAAGCCCAATGTGTACTGCTCAAGGGGTTTACTTTTCATACTTACTTTGTAATTTGGTCTGGGCCTCAGAGATCTCCCCCATCAAGCCACCCAGGGATACATATGCCAGGGCAAGATGTCAAGGGATTCTTGTTCCACTCTTAGCCTAAACAAGACCTGTGGTTTGATACACACAAGACTGCAGAGTACAGCACCCTGTTTTGCATTGTATACCAGAACTGCTGTACATGCAGCACAGTGACTGATTCATCTACTGGACAGTTTTCTTCATCAACCTCAGAAACGTGTCATTTTCTGCCCCAGAAACAGCTAGCTCCTACCCAGATGGAAGGGACTGCCGATATGAAGGCGGCATATCAAGTTCTGGAGGAGTCTACATGCCTCAGTCACTCCAGATTGGAATCAGTAGCTGATATACGAGAAGGAAAACAAGGCTATCGTGATACATGGTTTTCAACTATAACATTTCTGAACTTCTTGTGCAATCTGCTCAAAGGGGTCAGTTTGTGAGGAAAAAAATGTTAGCTATGCTATTCTTAGTAATATTGTACATGCATGTATTTACAGACAACTGAGTTATCTCAGCTGTTTAAGCATATAATCTGTAGCAAACACTTATGGTAAATCAACTACTCAAGAGAAGAGGACAAATTCCTGACACTGCTTCAATTCAGTGTGGGTGAATTATTCACAAAAAAGACGCCCGAAACTCAGGAAGATGCTAGATGCAACAGAAGTTCTGCTTTACTTTCATACCGTTGTTTCCACAGCACTACAAGTTCACTTCGTAAAGTGTACTGTGTATATCCAAAACATACCTCTTTCTACACTGAACATGCAACCTCATAAATAAAACTTATCTACTATTTATTCCCTACAGAAAACAAACTTTATGTTTACTGGCAGGAGTGAAGTTGTTCAGATACAGTACCTATTACAACTGATCCTAGGAGAATGAATTCAGTCTGTCGGCATCAAAGGTGTCAACCCATCTAATTTGCTTGAACTGAGAGTCCTAAAATGAATGTTAGTTTTACAGAGACCATACAGGAATGCAGAAACTTTACCTATACAGTACTGAAATAAAAGCATCACAAATCTAATAGAAATCCTTCTGCAGAGATTTAAGATTTTAAGTTTACAAAACATGAGAAGAAACTGTACATAACATTGCTTTGTCTTATCGTTCTAGCTCATTCTAATATATAACTGAGAAGTTCCAAGCTACTTCATTTACAGCAATGGCTTTTACCACTCAAAGATTTTATCTATCCGCCATGAATTTAGTTCCACAACAGTGAAGAGTTCAGACTGCCTCAACATTCACTTATTTGAGATTGTTCAAAGTGGTAAGAGGATTTTGTGCATACACATATGCAGGCAATGCATGTAAGTCAGTAAAGAGCAGGTCACAAGGCTTTCTGCTTTATTCCTCTAAAGTGAAAAAACACAAAACAGACATTAGTTAAATGAGAAGGTATAATAAAGTTATCATTGTCATATTGAAAAGTCTTTAGAAGCTTTTATCATTCCAAATGAGCTCTGCTTTAACATTTATTTTGCAAGCTATAAAGTAATTCCACCCTGATCAAAGGGAGAACTTAAAAGCAGCTGTTAAACTGTACCTCTCTCTCTCTCTCTCTATATATATATATATAGTCTCGGTAAGTTGCTAATGTTATTTGCATTCTTTAAGCCAAATGGTGATCTGCTAGATGAAGACCTAATCAAGCATTACAACTACACAGCTGATAATGCTTTGCTTCTCATGGTTGTAAACACAAAGGCCAATTTAAGTGCTGTCAAACAACCTTGTGACACCGAGCAACCACTGCTACAATGGAAGATGAATCAAGTACAAAAAAATGCACAAGGTGAGTGGGAATCTAATTTAACATATTGAGTGATGGGTTCTAAAGCATAGTGATGAAAAATCTTCATCTAACAATGCAGTATGCAAGAGTGGAATATGAAGTTCCCAGAGAAATGGGAAGCACTGCAATGCTTGCAGTATTAAGACTTTACTGTAACCTAAAAAGAAGCATTCAGTAAACGAAGTTGGAGGACACTCCACACACCCCTTCTGAACTGTGTATTACTTCAGAGGATATGGATTTTGAGGTTATAATTGGTTTATGAAAGAGCAGCACTGCGCTCAACAGTCATAAACAGTAAATGAAAGATCTCAACAGTCATAAAAGTAAATGAAAGATCCAGAGCAGAAAACAAGGAAGGGAGCATGAGCAAACTGAATAGGAAACAATTATGCCTCTCCTCTTTCCCAGGCACACACTATGGGCTACTGAGACAGGCTACTGGACTACGCAATAGTTACCCGTACAAGCTCTTCTCTTTCATCAGGATATAAAAAGCTCACACAAAGGCTTTGAGTTAAAGCCTACACAAAAATCAGAGCAATGGCTTTGTTAAAACTGCCAACTGACAGAAGTAGGTTATGATTACTGACCGAAGTTCATTTACTTACCATAGTCCTTTAGCTGCACAGCAATGGAAAGCAAAACTACTACTTGCCACTTCAGTGCACAAATCATATTTTTGCCATTTCGCCATGCATTTGCACATCAAACCTGGTATACAGCACTTCTGAATTCAAAGAATGATTTTTTTCAAGATTAAAGCAGACATTTAATATGCCATGACATTGTTCTTTAAGACTTAACATAGTAAGTTTTGTGTGCATGACAGCTTGATACTTTAAGATGACGGATAAATTAGAAGAAATGGGACTTGTAATGGAAAATGGTTGCAGCCAGTCTGTCATTGTAATGATAGCTTTTAGTTTGAATGGAGTATATATGCAGTCTCCTAAAAAGAGACTGGGAAAAAGCTTCTTTGTATCCCAGCAATATGCTCATTTCATTATATAATAAAACATTATTGTTTGGGGCACAACAGTATAAAAAAGCTGCGTCTGCATATACAAGAACTGTTAGCTTTATATGGATAACTCATGTACCCGTGTTTTGCAAAGAAAAAAAAACATCTCTTCTCTGAAAAACCCTTAAATCTAGAGGTTGACATAGCAGATGTGTAACGTGCAGAAGTTCACAGGCATCATTCTCCAGCAGACCTCACAGAGTTGTGCATGAACAATGCTTTCCGTAACAACAACCACCCAGTGCTCCATTCAGGATGTCAGAAGTTACACAGGTCCCTATTTACAGGCAGACAACTAGAACCATACCAAAAAAAGGGAATGTGGCCCACCGACCCCTCCTCACACACCAGGCAGATCCCAGTCAGAACTTTATTTTCCACCTGATAAAAAAGTGCAGATAATAAAAAGTGCTAATAAGACACCTTTCTGACAGGGCTTCTATTCAAAACATCTGACCATATATGAAGATATATGTTAAAAAATACCAGCATAGGACTGCAGCTGAGACAAAAAAGCAGCTACACTGCCTGAACCTCTGCATGAGCAGCTGAGGTGCTTTCTCCAAAGTTCTCCTTTTATCTTCTGTGCAAAAACTAACACTTTCATTCAATTAATCCAGCAACTGTACCTACAAAGATGATGAACATGCATCTAATGCTTCAAGGAACACAGGTTTTCAAGCACAACGTTGACAAATTTCACAGAAAATCTGAGCTCCTATGAAGATGGAAAAGTACACTGATTTCATTACATCTGGGATTTGACACTCAGTGACTACATTTCACTGTAACAACTTAACGACACATTCACCATTCTGCAGAAGTGACAAGAGCTCAACTATAACTAGTCATAGAATAGTTTGGGTTGGAAAGGACCTCAAAGATCGCTTATTTCCAACCCCCCTACCATGGGCAGGGACACCTCCTACCAGACACCCTCCCTCCAGCATGTCGACCACACCATTCAGCTTGGTGTCACTGGTAAATGTGCTGAGGGTGCACGCGACCCCACCGCCCCGTCACCAAAGACGTTAAACAGCACCGGTCCCAATAGTGGCCCCCGAGGAACACCACTCGTCACTGATCTCCACCTGGACATTGAGCCATTGACCACAACTCTTTGAGCATGACCCACCCAGCCAATTCCTTACCCACTGAGTGGTCTGTGTCAAATCCACGTCTCTCCAATTTGGAGACAAGGATATTGTGCAGGACATCGTCAAATGCCTTGCACAAGTCCAGATAGATGACATCAGTTGCTCTTCCTCTATCCTTCAATGCTGTAATCCCATCACAGAAGGCTGCCAGATTCATCAGGCACAATCTGCCCTTAGTGAAGCCATGTTGGCTGCCACCAATCACCTCTTTATTTTCCTTGTGCCTTAACAAAGTTTCCAGAAGGATCTGCTCCATGATCTTGCCAGGCACAGAGGTGAGACTGACTGGCCTGTCATTCCCTGGGTCCTCCTTGTTCCCCTTTTTAAAAATGGGGGTTATGTTTTCCCTCTTCCAGTCAGTGGGAACTTCACCGGACTGCCATGGCTTCTGAAATATGATGGACAGTGGCTTAGTGACTACATCCGCCAGTTCTCTCAGGACCTGCAGATGTATTTCATCAGGTCCCATGGACTTGGGCACCTTCAGGTTCCTTAGATGGTCTCAAACCTGCTCTTCTCCTACAGTGGGCAGTTCTTCATTTGCCTAGTCCCTGCCTTTGCCTTCTGGGGCTTGGGCTATGTGGCTGGAGCTCTTGCCTGTGAAGACTGACTAAAAAAGTCATTGCTACTTGCTTCCTCCTTTGGCTCAAATGTTATGATAATTTAGTCACACAATGCTCTGCTGTCTGAGGGAATCTGTGACCTAGAGAGGAGAAATTGGCTTGACAAAGGATTCCTTGATTGGCAAATTTGGGCACAGTCAATCAATCCCCTGCAGTAATTTTTTCAGTAACAAAAGTAACAAAAAACAAACCTTACCTTAACCAAACAAACCCTATGAAGGCTGATGAATTTTTAAACAGCTTTTCAAGGGAAGTGGATTGGTAAAAACTTAAAGCATTAAAATCAGAAACAGTTTTCAGCAATGTCATCTAGTGACGAGGTCTGAAAATTTAAATTCAGTTGTTGCCAAATCCATTTTTAGGTAAAATTGTGCCTATCATGTATCTATAATGTTTAATTTTATATATAAGGTCTTCTGTCAATCTGCGATTAATTCATCATTTAATAGAATAAAACTAAGGCTACCTGGCATGCAATTCCATCAATCTGGAAAAAAACTCTAAACCAAACATCAATTGTATTTTAACTCACAAAACACATGGCGTTCACTAACAGATGTAGGAAGACAATACATCACAAATGAAGACAGTACGAATAAAATTTTGTATATTAATAGGTAAATTATAGGCTTAAGTAAAATAGGACCTCTTCAAACTCACTTAAATGCGGCATAATTTTAAACAAAGACAGGATTGGGCATCTATGATATCCATGTGTTACATAAAATCATTGACTAATTTCGATGGGGAAGGACCTCTGGAGTCACCTTATCCAACCTCCAGCTTAAAGCACATCCAACTGCATCACATCGCGCAGGGCTCTGAGCCACAGCCAAGGATGGAGATAGGCAGTACCACTGGGCTGCCTGGTCCAACAACTAACTGCTCTCAGCCACTGGAATTTTCTTTCCCCCTTGCTGCAGACTTATGAGAAGAGCGTGGCTCTGTCCTCTCTGTATCCATCAAGGAGATGTAGACAGCAATAAAACCCTCCTACCCTCTTGTTAAGTCTGCTGAAACACCCTTCTCTCAGTTTCTCCTCATCCATCATGGACTCAGGCCTCCCAGACATCCTGGTAGCCCTCAAGACTCGCTCATTCCAGTATGTGCCTTTCTTTTTTTATTGATATATGTACTACTTTTATACTGAACGAAATTGAACAAGTCAAGAAGCAGCCTCCCACATGCCAAATACAAACATGTTCCTTCACCAACCCAAAGACAGCCCTGAAAAGGATCAAACAAACCGTGTAGCTACAAAAAGGCTTTTGAAACGCAGGAGTCAGATTGAAAAAAAGGATAAATGAAGCATGAATATTTGTGACAGAGAAGAGGAACCTCCTAATGGTAACAGAGCAGCTGTTGAAGCCTGACCATGATGCAGAAAGAGCCACATTTCTGCAGCCTCCCGCCGGATGAGGGATAAGCCACGCTCCAGGCAGTGCAGGGGTGTTTCTGAGTGCGACATGTGGGGAGCTGGGCCTCAGCCACCGAGGTCTGTGACTTGGGGCAGGGGGGCTTTATCGCTGGCCCAGGGATCAGTAGATTGTAGGGAGTGGTCCTGGTATAAAGCTGGAGCATCTTCATCTCCAAGAGGTGGTGTGCACAATTAGGGGAGCTCAGTCCCCTTACTTGTAACCCACGCTGCCTGCAGAGCTTGCGTGCCGGTAACTCCCTGCGGGTGGAAGGGGAGGACTAGAACTTGCCATGATTAGTCATGAAAAGTTTTGAGGTGTTTGCAGATGTTTATAAATACATACTTTTTTTTTTTTTTTTAAATTGCCCAACACTCTGGTTTACCTGTTGTATTGCCCAGGGAAGTGGTTGAGTCACCATCCCTGGAGGTCTTTAAAAGACATTTAGATGTTGAACTTAGTGATATGGTTTAGTGGAGGACTTGTTAGTGTTAGGTCAGAGGTTGGACTGGGTGATCGTGGTAGTCTCTTCCAACCTAGACGATTCTGTGATTACTGCTATCACTCCTGAGCATACGGTTCTCTGATTGCCACTCAATTACTTCACATTAATAAATCAATACATTGCTCTTTTTGGTTTAAGCTACATGGAATGAACAGTTTTTTCCACGTAACAGTCAACAACATGAGTCTTTGAACATACCAGTCTTCACATTCATTTCTAATGATCCTTAGCAGGACTGCACAGATAATACAGAACAAACACGCTATTTTTTTATTAGGAAAAGTACAAATGGAACATCTCATAGAATAATGGAATCACTCAAGTTGGAGAAGACCTCTAAGATCATCTAGTCCAACCTTTAATCTAGCCCTAAAGTCCACCACCAAGCCTTGCTACTAAGTTCTACGTCTACACATTTCTTGAAGACCTCCAGGGATGGTGACTCAACCACTCCCCTGGCCAGCCTATTCCAATGCTGCACAACCCTTTCAGTAAAGATATTTCTCATAATACCCAACCTAAAGTTCTCCTGGTGCAACTGGAGGCCATTTCCCCTTGTCTTATTACTTGGTGCTTGGGAGAAGAGCCCAATCCCCACTTCACTACCACCTCCTTTAAGGTAACTCTAAGTACAATAAGGTCTCCATGGAGCCTTCTCTTCTCCAGGCTAAACTATCCCAGTTCCCTCAGCCACTCCTCATAAAACTTGTTCTCCAGACCCTTCACCAGCTTCTTAGCCCTTCTTTGGACACATTTCCTTCAAGAAGATTCCACATTCAGCTGCATCCAATTAATTCAAGACATACACCTTTTAATGAGATTTAGACTGAAGAGCATTAACCTGAAGAGGCATTCAGTACCTTCACAAACACCAAATTCCTTCGTCGTTAATCACCCTCAAAATGAGCCTGTCTATCATTTAAGTCTTAAAATCTTACACTAGCCTGCTTTCACAGGATCTGACACTATATCCAGCATCATCACAAACCCCACACATATGCACTGTAATTAGAAACAGCTCTAAAAAGAAAGAATAAATTGCTGTTAACTAGACAACAGCTGTGTAACTTTGCTCAACACTGCGGAGTAACAGCTCGTGGATACACATGAAGGAACAGGCACAGTTAAAAACTGCATTTTAACAAGTCAGTTCCAATCTCCTTTTACAGCTGCAAATTTTCCAGCTTGTTCTGCACTGCTGAGTAAGGTAAAAGAATTTTTACCTCTAGGGAAACTAAGCACAAGGTCAGTGTCAGACAGACGTACAGGCCTTGCCTGAGCAAGTTTCAAGTTTACCTCAGCAAAGCCAAAATACCTCATCTTGGCTCCATTTTGCCAGCGATGCCCACGCACAGTTACCATGGTTAAAAAAAATCCAAACCAATCCACTCCTGCTACTATTTTGTTCTTTAATTGTGAAAACAAAGCCTCAGTCTAGCCAGATGACTTGAGGTCTCCTGAATCATAATCCCTCTCCACTGAAGAACTTCTCTATAGACATAACAGCAGAAGAAAATTAAGCATGAAAAATGTTCAATTATGTAGAAAAATGTTGCATGATCCCTAATGTCATTTTTACCCAGCTAGCACCCTCATAAATGGAAACTTGGCTGGCTGAGCAGGACAGACTGTTGTACAATCCACACACCTCCCAAATCACCCAAGGCTTAGTTTCTTCCAGTCACCCATCTCCAAAGTGTCTGGCAGGAACAGCCAGAGTTCAGAATTATACCATAATTAACATGAGAGAAAAATCACTACTTGTATAGAAACAAATCTAAATCACAAAGAAAAAAATAGTAGGTTACCCTGTTATTATTGCAGCACTCATCAATACTCTCTGCACTTTGCACAATGCAATCCATATCGCAAACAGAAGTAAGAGTCAAAAGCCATGCTCTGTTAACAAGAAGCTAATTATTTCTCTGATAGAGAAAAATTAAATGTATGAGACTCAATTATCATCCCAGCCTCCTTCTGAGTTATTCTTAGGGTTCCCTCTTGGTACTTCTACCATGCCAATCCTACAAGCTCAGCTGTTTCACAATCCCTTCAGAAAAAGAAAATGCAATACCTTAATTTCAACCATGAAGACTGAAGGGGGGAATGAAATCATTCAAGGCAGAAGGATGTACTTTCGAATTTTACATTAGATTGATTAAACTAAAGAAATGAGAAAATAAGTAGCTACTGTGGGCTGTTAAATTTACAAACTCAGACTTTGAAGTAATTCCTGAAGGGATTAGTTAAGAGAACAAACTACACAAAAAGCACAATATTTCATTTGGTAACATATCATCACTTTTGCAAATCTCTAAGAAGGATATCAAATCTAGGGGATATTAAATCTAGGTGCATAATCCGTTATAACATGTATGCAGTATTTTATGTTTTAAGGTTGGAGTATAACTTGAACTTTTGAAAATCTCAACTTTGTCCTCCAGCTAGTACCACTGGCTCACTGCAAACTTGGTCAGAGCATAAACCACACAACCCCAGGGCTATTTAAAAAACAAAAACCCGTGCACAGTGAGCAAAAAGGGAAAAAAAGCATTCCTTTGTGCTCAAATATAACTGTACAAGAAGCATTTAATGTGATGGAATTCTAGGATTTGTGCGAGGTAAAAGAAGCAGTTAATGAAAGTCATGATCCAGTTCTTTTGCATTTGACCTCATTGCAAGTATAAGATCTCATTTCCTGAGGAATGTAATTAAGTTGTGGAATTCCTGTACCACAGCAGAATAACTTCAGTTAACAGCTACAAACAAAACTGAATAAATGACCAAAAAAATCTAGAGTACTGTAGAGATTCACAAACATGCTTTAAAGTGATAAAAACAGCTGTGTGTCAAATATTAAACAGGTATCAAATTCATTAGTAATTTCCATTTGCAACTTTGAAGTTGGAGACAAATTGCATTTGCCAGTTCCAGAAAATACAGTACGCTGGAGTCTCCATAGAGAAAGAATAAACACCAAAAAGCAGAAACAAAAACCCAAAGATTTACTGTACAAGGAGCTCTTAACAACCATTAGGCACTGCAATACAGTCCTGTAGACTGAGTTTACTTACCCTTAGGAATAAACTTCTTTAAAATAAATTTCTTAAAGTCAGAGATGATTTTCAGATCAGACAATCTGATTTTTTTTTCAGTTCCTTAGAAATTCCCTTTTTAATCTCCCCATGAGAGAGGAAAAAGACAAAGAATCTGCAGTATGATGTAGAAGTGTACTATTTACATAGCATAAAAAGATCAAGCCAGTAGTTTCTAAGATGCTCTATAAACTGGAGATGATTTCTTTTTTATTTCTATCAAAGAAGTGGTTATGGCTTTGTTTTGATCAAATTAAAATAAAATTCTTAAAGTTCTGGGTCATGCAAAAGTAAAAATGTATATTCTAGCTAAATAAAATTTAGATTTTCATGCCAGTAAATTCTGACTCTGAAATTCCAACTACATCAACAGATTTCTGTTGTTTCTGGTTTTTGTGAAGTAAAAAAAGATAACACGGTAACAATATGACTACTCCAAAGCCGTGGGGAATATAACACAGGGATAGCTGTGGCAGGAAAACCAGAGCTACTCGTTCATCAAAATTTCAGAGTACAACTAAACAGATACACTTACACCCACAACGGACATTTCAGAGGTCAGCAGGGTTGCTCCTTCTATTACTGATTGTCTTTGCAAACTAATCAATAAAGAAAAAATGTTGAAGCCATTAAAAGTATACTGGAGATAACAGAAGTGCAATATACACATCATATCCCACAAAATGCCAACATAAAACAAATTGCCTCGTTCTTGGTGTTTTGCAAATATCTGTGCAAACACAGTAGGTCACTAAGAGAGACACACAGACAGATAAAACCAACAGTCACTCTCCCTTAGTTGTACCCGACTTTGCTTTTGCTTCTTTGTACCGGTTTGTAATCACGGCAGCCATAATTTAGCTGTATGAAACTATTCAGTAATTTCATAATACAAGCAGCATACTTAACTAAGGATACACAAACTACATGCCATGTTCATTTTCTATGGACTCCGAATGTTTTTCCTCTGATAGAGCACCACAATGTACATTCTTGAATTTTTTTTTTTTGTCTGTATTACAATCATGAAAAAACATTGGAAGATTTGACACAGGGCCTTGAAGCATTGCTGGTACTGCAGTACTGTGGACTTCAAAAGCAATCCAAACAAAAAACAGTAACACATTAAAAATAAGCAATTATTTTCAAACATGTTTGCTCATGAAGACAAGCATAATTTGAGTCTCCCCACTTACCTGTGGTACTGTACGACTAGAATTCCTTTCGCCATCTCAAAACGGGGCATTAATGGGAAAAAAGAGCCTGGAAAACTTCCAGTCTTCACCTCAAGCGGCACAACAACATCATGAATAAAAACAAACAACGTCTTCCTTTGAAGCAATAGCACACGTGGTGCTTTTGATGTGCCTACATTATTTTGTCTGTTGGCTGCAATTCCAACAAACCGCAAAAAAATTACCTAGTATCTGGGTGACTAAATATAACACCTCAGTGTTAACCATCTACCATTCTGAAATCACACAAGAACATGCAGTTGAGTGTAGAAGGATTAGGGAAAGGTCATTTCATTATGAAATGCTGTAACTGATTTCCTTCAAGACATTTCATTTAGCTGCATTCTCAACTCATTCTAAAGTTAAGAGGAAGAGGGAGGCAGGAGGGAAGACCTTTCCTTGTTACTCAAAGTTAGAGAACTGGCTAAAAATCATCTCTGGAAGTGAAACGGCAACATGAGAAACCATATTTTGCCTAAATCCACAAATGCAGCCTCAGAAAATAACCTGGAATACCGTAAGGAAAAGCTATGAGCAAACACACATGCAGCACTTTATTCAGAACAGAAATAATGACTGGCTTTGAAGTGGATCCAGAAAAGACCCTTCCAGAGCCCTTGCACGGGAGCGTGGTGTTAAGAGAGAATTTGTGGATCAGCCTGGGAAGTAAAACCTCGCCCTCTAAAAACCACAGGTTCAAAAACAATCAAACAAAACCCAATTAAAATGGCTAATTGCCAGGTTTTCTCCCTGACTGCAGATGTAGCGATCTCTGATGTGCTTTCTCCTAGAACTATCTACTCAAGGCATCCATTCAGAAGCTATGTGTAGGTTTCATTGTCAAGAAATGTTATTAGACATCCAGCAGCTCTGCAGCACACAATGGTTTAAAGCAAACAATCAAGTAGGAGGCTTCTGTAATGCACTTCGTATTGTGAAACCCTGCAATGCTGTTTTTTTAATAATACTTGCTGGCATGGTAAAGAAAAAGTTTGCTTTAATTAAAATAGTTTAATACTTTGCTAGCAGCCTCTTCATTCAAAACATTCAAGATGGTTTAGGTACATGCAATTATCACAAGCCAAGGGCTGGATTTATGTTCCCATACAGTTTTCTTTCTACTCTTTCTTTCTAGCATAATGGTTTACATAAAACTGACCCTTCTGAAAGCTTGTCCTTTGACACTAAAAGAGTCTGCAACTGCCATAGACTTGAATACTACATGACCTTTACTCTTCTTTGCTAAATAGAAGACCCATAAGACACTTAACATATTTGTTCATATAGCAAACATACATGCATTAAAAAACAAAAATATTTAGCATTTTTTTTCTAATTTTCCTAAGAACAACTTCTATTTTAAACTTCTTATAACAAGGAAAAGAGTGCCAGAAACATATTCTGAGGGCTGACGTGGAATCCCCTCACCTGCCTGAACTGAAAACTCAACACTGACTTTGAATTAAAAGAAATCACTACCTTACTGTTGTGGAATAAAGTCTACAGACTGCTTTATACTGACGAAATGCTACAAAAAGGGTAGTCAGTACCAATCGGAAATGAGATCAAACTTTGGGCTGACATGCCTGCTATAAGAGAATCTCCAGAGCAAAAACCATAAGGCACGAGTGAAACTCCTGAACTACGTGCTCAGAAAGTGCAGTGTGTAACTACAGGAAGGCCAACCGCAGCCTCAGGTTGCACGTAAGTTTGTGTTCCAAGTGCCTATAAAAATCACTGAATCTATTGCTTTATCGTTGATCCTATGGCTTACGTATTTGGTCTTTCTAGAACATAAGGACTTCAACTACTAGTAAATTTTCACACTCTTTATAAAGCAAGTTAGGAGACGATGATTGGAGTGATTGAACTACTCAGCCTAACAACTTCAAACAGTTCAGCTGTCACACTACAGAAATATTACAACTGCAGAAGTGGTAGGCTACATAAGAAATAAAGATTTTTTTTCCTGCTGTTGCTGCTTGTTTTTTAACCTGCAGTCTCACAGTCTTTCAAATTCATTCCTGGCACCAGATAATGCATCCTTTGCTTCATGCAGGAAATCAGGAAGAATGGAAGGCAAGACGATGTAAATGCTTATTGCTGGTACAACATACCCAAACAGTGAAGCTCCATCTCACGCAGAACTGCAGGAACACTGGAAAATTCAACCTCTTTGATTTAACAACAAAACTTTATTATTAAAAAATAAATAAAATTGCTTCAAGATTACAAAAGGATCCTCCCAGAGATACAAAACAGAGCACGGCCATCAATCATGAGTGGTTCCAAACAAGACCTTTGAAAACGTGCGCTTTACTGTAAAGCTTGCCATCCCTGTTACAAGAAGTTGTCTTAAATCAGCAAGGTACGAGGAAGAGGTTATATATCTTGGCAGTCAGACACTTCTGCAATGTTTATAGACCATGTTTATGGCCTATGTCAAAACCGTAACAAACCATGTTTTATGTCGTAACTGGAGCTTGTAAAACTCACGTTCCTTGCAATATTACTTGGCAGTGTTCTGTCACACTTGGTTTAGTCAGGAGCCTCTAAAACCAGAGGAAGCAACCTGATTCTGCACGTACTACCCAATCACACTACATGAAAAAACTTTACTTAATGAATCTAGAAGCGAGAACTACGAGTTAATCTCCCTTCTCCCTGTTACAGCAGGATGACCCAACACTCAGTCAACAAAGAGAAAGTAAACAGAAAACAAGAAAGCATCACACTTCAAGTTAGTTCTTAGTCATCTGCTTCTTCTCTAAGTAATCTAGGAACTGAGAACCAGCTTTCTACGAATACTGGTTTACATAAAGCTAGGAAAAAACAAACCACCTGGGCTTCCGAGATAAGAATCACATTACAGAAGCTCTCTACTTCAGCCTGTCTTCATTAAATAAAACTAATCGCAACCTTAATCAACCACATAAGCTTTATCAAAATAAAATCAGAAAATAATAAGCACCAGTGCCTTCTGAAGTTCAGATCACTTCTAATCACAACTTGTATTCTGGAGGCAGCTTCTCTCTCACACAAGGAATTTCTCATATTTTCACAAGTATTTACAATGAAATAAACGTAAGAATATGAAACAATGACTGCTATTTCCTCCTCAGAGGGAACTGGATTCTTCAGGGACAACGCTGAAAATAATTACAAAACTTTAAAAAAATTGTATCCAATTGCATCCTGTAGATTTTCTTTCCCCTGACATACATGGTGCTTCATAAATCAAACGTATAGCAGCTCAGTCTCTTTGGCTGGCTGAGTTCATGAGCTGGCCTCTTTATGGCAAAGGAAGAACTGCACTGGGATTGCAAGGAAGCTCATCTCCTGCAGCTTTCATTAGAAAATGTTTTTATATTAATGGCACTTCTGGAAACAGCTGGGCAACAAAGGCTAGGAATGGAAGGAACCTTAAGACTTCTTATCTAGCTGTGTTTACACATTGACCAGGGTTTGTATTAAATCATTTCTGCAACAGTTTCTCATGCTTGCACCTAGAAATCACACAACCTCTCCCCCTTTCTTTCCACTTTTGCTTTGCTATCAAGTAATTTTATGGGGGAAAAAAAAGAGGACTGCTAAAAATTAATACTTAGTTTTTGTGCTAGAAGATATAGTGTACATTTCAATTGCTAAGCGTATATTCTCTGTTACAGAGGGAAAGCTGTTAGGACACTGCAAGCATTAAAATCCAAAAGTGAAAGCAGCCTAACTCACAGAGGTGATAATCACCCAAAGCACCTACCAACTTCTAACAGGGTTGAGGATGTCAACCAGTTTCTGCTTACGGGGCCTCTAACAGAGAAAATTTGTTCTGTGTTGCTGGGTACAACCCCAATACAGAAAAAGAAAACACTTGAGGGCAGCATCTAGCACCAAAAAGAAGTCAGCCTCTCACAGATAACAAACAGTGGAGGAAGCAAAAAGGTTATTTCTTAAGGACAGCCAAAACTGGCACACCGAGGGACCCAAGGATTCCCTCCTCTCCTGGTCTGCTCAGCACAAGCTGCTACCCCCTAAAACTCTTCCAAGTCCCACCAGCAGCACGGCGCAGCAGGAACTCCAAAGGGATGGAGACAGCCACTGCAGGATATACAGCTCACCGGAGGGTGATAGCAGTGCTACAAACACCCACAGAAGCACAAGCAGCACACACAGCTCCACTCTGCTCCAAAGGATCAATGCTCAGGGGAAAAATAATGATAATAAAAAAATAGTCCCTCTGACATCCACACCTCCCAGACCTTCAGACCCTCTGCTGCCCTCTCCCAGCCCCTCATCCTGCCTGCTGGCTAGTACAGCTTGAAGTCTGCTAGCAGATCACACACACACCCCCTAAAAAGACATTGACAGAAGGGAGCTGGGGGGAAGTTCCCTGGGATAAGATAAGCCATAGCGATCACTAACCAGCCGCCTGCTTAGACTCAGCCAGCCCCTTCCATGCCTCTCCTCCTCTCCTTTCTCCCATTCCTCCCCAATCCGCTTCGATCCTTCTCCTCCCCACCTCTGGTCCTCACCTTAGACATTTCACACCAGTTCTGTACAACCCCCAGATCCTTTTGTTCAGTCCCAATCTCACCCCTTTGTCCCCCCAGTAAATCCTACGTGCCTTTATTCAGTGTCTCCCCCTCCCCAGCTTGCTCAGGATTCCAGAGAGTTTTTTCCAGTGAATCACCCCAGCAAGTTTTGCAACAGGGATAATGGCTTAACCGGTCACCTTTGCTGGTTTTCGGAGCAGCTGATTCAGACAGATTAAGTGGGTTCAGATCTCCACCTTGTCACTGCTCCTCTGGTCACTATCTGCCCATCTGAACAGCCATTAGTCAGACAGCCTTATGGGTATGGTCTCAAACAGCAGCAGGGTTTAAGACAGCTTAGTTACTATTTCACAGATGTTTCAGCATTTCTATTACATTACTTAAAGCTTTATTTTTTAATAAAACGCCTTTAAAGATGATTAAATAAGATTTCAGTATATTGCACTCAACCAATCAAAAATAAAAGGCAAGAAGAAAAAAATTGACAGATTAACGTAGCTGCAAATCAGTTCAGTATGAACTGTAAAAGCAGCTGGGGATAAGAGGCAAAGCTACTCTCTTTCCTGCTATAGCACAACCCTTTTTTACCCCACTTCTAGTTCCAACCTTTCTTTCAACCTTCCCTATTCATTCCATCACTTGTTCTTCGATCTTGCCAACGCTTTCATGGGACTTGAGATATCGCTGTATCCTCCTTTATCACACCTGATCTCATCATATTTCTACCTGGTAAAAATTATTACTGTGTATTTCACAGACAGGGACTAGAGGCACAGCAATTGTGACTGACCAAAGCCCACAAGGTGAGCCCAGGACAGAAGAAAGAACTAAGATGACATCTTTAGTGACTCAAGCTAATGCCACAAGTACAAGACCAAGAGTTAGCAAACAGCTCTTAAACATCCCTGTGCACATCAAGCGTCACAACACCACAGAGACAAGGCTATAACTAAAACTCAGTTGTGAAAGGAATGGCTGGCTCTCCCTTTGCAATTCTGTGATTAGAAAGCCTTTCTCCCCGCCCCCCCCAAAAAAAGAAGTATTTTACCTGAAACAGGTATTTCTTTCTAATTTCAAGCGATGGAGTCAATGGTTCAGTATGCTACGGAGCGTCCCTAACTGTCCAGCAATTCCATCTGCCAGCGGCATCAGCCCATGCAAAAACGTAGAACAGGATCTTTAATGCTTTGTACAGTGTGTCACTACATAGTTTTAAATATTAAAGAAAAAAATACCTACTATCAGGATGAAGTCTCAAGTTATACCTATTGTTAAATTACATCATCTAAAAGTCAACTTCTTTAACGTTTTTGTCTGCACTGATTATTATGGTATTTCTGTGTGGCTTCTGGCAATTGCTATCATTCTCTAGAACAATTAATACAACAGCTGCTGCATGAAGAAAATAAGAGCTTTTTCAGGCCAAAATTCAACCAGCATTATTTACCTTTCATAAAATTCTTCAGTACTTTTGGAGTTCAGGATAGGTATTTTTAATAGCATCCTGCAGCACACAAAAGACTGCTTCTGCGGTCAAAAGTTGTTTTTTTCAGCCAAAAGTACTTCAAATTAGTTTTTCAAAGATGCTACCCATTTAATTAGTTGCTTCAAGTGCAGAAGTTCTATTACACATATTTAGCCCGTAAACAAGCCAGCAAAGCCAGATTAACAGGGGGAAAACTGATTTGTCTGTCTTGCCCCAGATGTCTGATCTAAGATGACATCTTATTTTCCTATATGAAAGGCTATAAAAGGAGACAGGGGAGGAAAAAACTGCATGGCAGTACTATTGAACGTGGCAGGGAAGGGGTGAAAAAGAGAGAGAGAATCTCCCTGTCTTTACCATAGATGCACACTATTCCAAACAACAGGACAGGAAGCCAGCCTCTGCCCGAGGAATCCAAGACACTTGGTTTATTTTTGTTTTTGCTGCAGACTGAAGAGTTACATTGCCCAGCACTTAAAAAACCTAGGAGGAAAAGTTAAAATTCAGAATATATGCCTACACTGGCAAAGTTCAGATTCGTAGACTTTACTGTTGCAGGTCCATTCATGGTGACAGTGTGGACCATAATTATATACAAAGTTAGGGAGTAAACAACATTTACTTAGTTTCCACTATTAGTTTGAACAGATGATTTTAATCTCATTTTAAAATAAGCCCATAAAGCGTTAAGGTAATTATATTTTATTCATCGTTTATTTCAAAATTAAAAAAACGATTTGTATTGCTTTATTTACAAGCAAAGGGTAGGAACTCATCAGTCAAAATGTTTTTTCTCTGCTTTCCTGGCATGATAGCATCTATGTTCAATAATAAAAAAGGCTCCATTCTACTGAGAATTTAGATATCACACAATAATCATGTGCCAAAAAAACCCTGCGTTTATTTTAGCCTTGGCTATCAACATCGTCCAGAAACTGCCTCTATACAGTGGTTAGTCTATTCATTATGGCCAGCCACAGGATACTAATTTGCTATGTTGTTTGAAGGTTTTGTTGCCTTTTTTAATGTAGACCTTTATTTGCTTTTTCCTCTTTTCCCAGTGTCCTATCTTCGTTCACATTCATTTCACAAACAATTCCACAAGGAAACCGCAAGCTCTGCCACAGCCGTAACCTCAGCATAACCCTCACAAAACTGTTTTCCTACCTTCCTTTTGTTCAAAGCCTTGCAAACTGAGCAGCTATCAAGACACAGAAGAATTCCTCAGAAGTCACAATCAAAAAGCAAGAAAGAAAAGGATTTTTTTAAACTCATTTTCCATTCCCTAAAATCTATTAGAAGTGTTTCCAAATGTATTTTAAAAATACACTCTATTTCAAAACTACTCTGCGTGTGGTAATTTAGAACTTGACCATAAACCAGGTATCTAAACAAAATATATTTTTGGGCTTCTAGAACATTCATATAAAGAGTAAAAAAAGAGAAAATTTACCCAGACAGACAAAACTATCATTGTGATACCAAGACATTCCTCTCTTCGTACAGCCAAATGAAATCACTTCCACAATAAACGCAAAGACCTCTAGTAACACACACTAATAAAACCTCCTAGGTGAATAATCTACTCATCTTTATATGCTTAATTAGTATCATCAGCCAAAATTTCTACATATTATATAGTTTAAGTCATGCATACTTATCTAGCTTTGCCTCCTCAAAAATAAATATACTAAAAAAATGGTTATTACTCAACTTGCAGAACCTTACCAACAAGGTCTGGTGACATAAGGTCACTTACACATTTCAAAAACTAATCACTACTCATTACTCCATCTCACAGGCCTGGACAGCGAGTTTCTTAAATTCCCAATACCAGAACAAAGAATCGGTCCAACCTGTTTCATTTGCTTATCTCCACTTCCAAAAGGCAACGCATTTTCCCCTGCTGAAAAGCTACCTTTGCTTAAACCACGCTGGTTATGTTACGCCTCTCAATTTCCTCCTGCTTCTCTCACAAAAGCCATGTGCCTTCCTTGGTTTTCTTTGTTCCCTCACACTATCCTACTACTATGCAAACAATTCAGAAAAATTAATGCTGAAGTTATCCTCTTCTGTTACTGGGAATAAAAATAAACAGGCCACACATGGCTTCTGTGATTAACGAAAGGTTCCCTCAACTCTTAGCTCCAGCTAAGATACAACAGTAGTCTTCATGCTTTCAGCTGTACTTACTAATTCTTAGTGATTAATTAGGGACTGAAAGGAAGAGAGAACATTCCAATAGGGACAAACATTATCCCTAGTATTCCAGGTAAAATTCCCCTAGCTGTCGTTTATCACTACACAAAGTACGTTCACTCACTCGTACTACAGCAGACCACAGCCAGCCACTGCAGCAAGACATGCTCCAGATTTTTTGAAGTTGACACCAGAGCCTTGAAACATTTTCAGGGATGTTCATCAGCCACCACAGTAGAGAGAATCGTTTTCAGAACCAGTTCTTAGCAGGGCTTTTCTTTTTGTGAGAGACACTTACACCTTTCATCAGTTTTGACAAATATGCTGTTTCGTGTCATGCTCCTTATCTGTGGAACACAGCGGGCCCACAGTACCACCTCTCACCTTGAAATTGACAACTGCCTTTTACTTCTTAAAGAATTATTTGCTTACTTATTACCTTTCTCTTGGACGTGCTTTCCACTGCCTTACTGTGTTGGACGTTCAGTTGCAATTCTGAAGGAAGCAAGCCTTGCAAAGCCCCGCAACAATCATCAGCTTTGTACTGAAATAAAGGAAAACTGAAATTCTAGACATGTACAGAGAAGCATCCCTACTCGACTGTTTAAGCCAGATGTGATGCAAGCAGCAGTAAAGGTGCATAGGGTCAAGGTGTGACATTTTTCAGCCACTCCAAAAAGAGCACAAGTTTTCTGAACATAGTATACGTATTTAGGCAGCAGTCTGCAAAGGTCCTATCAAATACAACTTTTCTTTAAAAACTGAAGAGTTGACGTCTTTACTATTTGCTCATGTATCTTTTATAAAAACATCATTCTTCTACACCTCTTCAATTCTACCTGGATAAACTTAAGCCTCCCCTGCACAAGAATTACATTCTGCCTTTAAGTGCATCTGTGAAGATGATCTGAAATGGGTAAGGCTGAAAATAGGCCAAGTCCTGTTCTGAACTAACCAGTTTTGGTTCTAGAATCTCTATCAGTCAGTATGACTCTCCTTTGGAAAACTGCTTAACACTCTGAGTTTGGTTTTATTTCTGGCTCTTGCTTATATTTTTAGTATTCATAAAGCAAAAAGAATGTTCTTTTAGTCAAGTCAAGGTTTTACAGGCAGTTTGAGTGGGACAGCACCTTCAAACTTTTACACAATTAGTATTTTTCACTTTGGGAACTGTTATTCTAGAGAAACTCTCCCAACCGAAAAATCCAACCGAAAGGTGTCTTCCACCTCCAACTGCAACAGACCCAGAAGACACACACTGAGTCTCTTTGACATGAAAGACCCAGCAACACAAATTCAGAGGGAAAGCTTTTCCTTACCTTTGTTTCAATATGAATTTATAAGGAATACCTCCGCAAAATTTTACATGGAGTGTAAAATTTTGAATGTTTCATCTCTGGTAAGACTGTTTAATGTCTGGCCTGACATTAAAATACACCAAAGGCTTTTCTTTCAAGATGTATAGTCTACATATATCTTGGTTCTACAAAGCCACAGAGATAACCTGGCTACTGCAAGTCTATCCCTACAGCTCCAAAACACTAGGGCTGAATAAAGAGATTTCATGCACATAGAGCCAGCAGAGCTAGGGTTATGCCTGTGTGAGCATTACATTACCCTGATTTTCAGTACCCCTATAATTTGTTAAATATTTAAAAAACAGAGACTGAAAGTTACATAACTAAGGCACAGCCCTGAAAAGGCAGAATTTTTCTCCTGTATATTCTTTTGGAAATAAACAATCCAGTTTTAAAGCATTGTGGTGAGGGTGGAAAGAATGCCCCATATTCAACTGAAACTTTTTTTCCTGCTTCACAACAGAGCAATGAATTCACACTGACGCTTCCTGCTTACTAATATGAAAACAGTGCTGTACTACTGCAGACTCAATGTCACTTTTTTTTTTTTAAATAAACTGTATCTCTTCAAAATGAATGGGTAACGACTAGCAAAATCAGAGCCTCCTCACACAGAGTAATTTCCAAATTTAAGACATTCACCTATTCCCGAACTGTTGTATCAAAAGTATGCTTGGTGTTTTTTATGCAAGATACTGTTTTCACTCAATTTTTGCAGATTTGTCCCCTAATACTGCCATTTTCCCATACTTGTTACTTCCCAAAACAACCTAAAGCCCTCCCTTTTCTGGCTTTTTTAAGCAACTGCTTTGCTCCAAATACTACCTTTTCTAAAGGTGCTTATAACACTACTGAATTTTGCATGACTGTTTCATTAAAGAAGTTGATACAGACAGTTTTTTGCCTATGTCCAATTTAAAAAAAAAAAGTCTCTGTTCTAGCTAGTACAATACTTTTAGAATATTATTAAATAATCAAATGTTAATTTATCTTATCCTACCGCGTTAACTTTGAAAAGGTCAGTTTTATTTGAACTGGACAAACCCATTTTTATTACCTCTTTAGGAACTCATGTACAACGTGAGGAAGCCACCTCAAATTACCACTTATTAAAACCGATTTTGGACAATGGCCAAACGTAAGGCACTTAAGTGCAGCTTTAAAAACATTCGGTTCAGTCACCTTTCAAAGTGCAATATACAATCAGAATTAGGCTAGGTATTCCCTTCCTCAAAGCAGTGACAAAGGTACTCATTTCCTGTCTCAGCAGAATCGGAAGTGATTTTTTTGCATGCTTGACATGGTATTTTGAACACAGCATGTTTTATAGGCATCCTCATGTTACTTGACAGACTGCCAGAAAAAAAATTCAGATCATTTAAAATACAACTGAATGTGTCTAGAGCAGCATTTTTAGTTCAGTTCAGGAATCCAAAAGATTAAGCCTTCTTACCATCCCAACTTACCATACTCAAATGCACAGCAGAGAGCACATGAACTGGGTTGCTTTCAGAGGCGACTAAACTTGAGAATACACTGTAAAAAGGGGCAGTCACTCTACGGCATCAGAATGAGTCAAAAATAAAATCCCTTTAAATTCATAGCTTGATCCCCAGAACCAACTATTTTGCTTTTGAGATCCCCTCTTACAAATTGTGCTAATTGCTAATGTAGACGTACTCAATTTCTTTGATCAACGATTGTATAACTAACTCAACTTTCGCTGGTAACTCCATCCACTACATTTACCTGAAGGTTTAATGCTGGGAGAAGGGGGAGAATTGTCTCCGTAAAACCAGAAATGTAACGGATCACCAAATTGCTTCAGTTTCTAAGCAATTTGCCTACAGGATTCATAGATTTAAATCTTGAATAAGGGATTAATCTTGCATGAATGAAGTAATGAAGTGACACTAATTCTCTGAAATTCAAGAGCAAAACATTTGGTTTCTACACAGAAAAGAGACAGAGGCTGGGGACTCATTTTTTAGGAATGCAACTGATACAGAAACAGCCCAAAGGAGATACAACATTTTTTATTGTAGTATTTATATATGCATTAAAAAACACTCAACTGGTATTAAATCTACTGAAAAAAAATCTCTTTTAGTATTCCCTATCACACACAGGAACAGAATGCAATCAAATAGCTGAAATACAAAGACGCTTCCTTTACTTAAGAAAGGCAAAACATTACAATAATTATCACAAAGGAATCAGCAAGCAGCTAGCAAGATAGCCATAAATACCTCAGCACATGGGTTTGAGACAGGTTACTCCTCTGACTCCAAGCAAACTTGGAAGTAAGGATACACATAGCATTGAAAGATATGTGGAACTAACCACAGATATCATAAAATTATGTATTACCTTTTTCTGCATTTACATATATATATTGTATATCACTGTATTTTAGACAGACGTACTTAGAAAAACAATTGCACAAGGATGCAAGTAATTTAAAAGATTACATTAGACTTTTGAGTCTCTCCTACTCTCCTGGTATTTGTTTTTTCAGTAAATACAAAGAACAGGGATTTGAAATCAGTAGTCAGATACCTACTTCAAATAAAATTACTACACAATTTAAATACGTAACAAAATATTTAATTGTCACATAACTACATGAAAATGTGACCATGGAAATCACTGTAAAAATAACATGCTTCTGTAAGTATGTACTCCAAGTAGCAAAAACTGAGTTCAGAATGAAATATATACACAACTGCTTTGAATAAGCTGTGCATAAATCATAATTTTGGTCTTAAAACTGCTCCTGAAAACCTCCCATGACTAGACTAGGAAGACCTCCAATCTTCTAATTACAGATGTAAAAAGTCCCTTTTTCCTTCCACCTACGAGAAAACAAAAATCCAAATTTTAAGCCCATATGACTGAAGTGTGTGTATGTTTACCCAGTCTCTCACAGGCCTACGTACACGTGCTTGCACACCCCTGCAAAGAGAGAATACAATGCATAATGACCGAGGCAGTTCCTTACTCAAGAACATCCTTGTTTGAGCAACTCCTTTGCACAAAACTCTGGTAAGCAGTAATTTCAATAGCCAGTATAGTTTGAAATATTTTGCCCGCATATAATTATGAAACTGAAAACAAACGTGTTTTTATATGAATAGTTACCCCGGGGAACAGTCTGTTAAGAAAATGTGTTCTCATGGTTTAACTGTGGCTTTATCTGGTACGTAAGTACAATAACTACCTCCCCTACAAAGGTTTAGAGAGGCCTAAAATTGAATAAAATATATATATACACACACACAAATCAAAGGATAAAAAATTGTTGATCTCTACCTTAAATTCTCCTCAAAGTCTCACAAACAAATACGAAGCACGTATGTTGGTCAGCCAGCCATTCGTATTTACCTCATTCACTTGAATGATACCAGAGAGGCAATTACACATGGTTTGGCTCTCTCCCTATAAATGAGGCACATCAAAGTAGCAAAAGATTTTTCCACACAGTCATAAATTACTAAACTCTGTTACAAACAAGAAGGCACTTAAGTGTGGGATGCAATGTCCTTCTGTGAGGAGTTGAAAGCTACTGTCTGCTATAGTAACGCAGGCCATATATACTCATTGTGCCATTCCGAGTTAACCCCTAAAACACTGTGCAGACCAGATTCATGCTGTAACAATTACAAATTGTGCTCCAGATTAGTAAACTGCAATAAAACTGGCTATGGGTGCACCTGCAGTTCAATGTTTACACAGCAGTTTTATGAGACACCAAAAGACGACAAAGCCTTGGTTTTGTTGTATTTTTTTTTTCTTTTTAAATGACTGATTACCACAGTGAAAATCCATTGGAAAGTCCCAAAAAACATTTCAGTTGATGTTATTTAAGCACTGACTTCCTCCAGTTAATTCGCTGCCAGGTACACTGACTGACAAATGTTTTAAACAGAAATTAAGGAGCATGGAGCAATCCCCGAGGAAAATACCTAACATGCTCCTAAAGTGTAGAAGTACGTTGTAGTAGGGTATGAACTAAACAACTATCCTCACTGTGCTTTTTTGTTAAAACTGACAGCTTATTCTATTTATGTGGACACTGCAGGAGATGGGTAAAGGAGATTTGATCATATCCACGTCCAAAACCTTTCAGTGCAGCTAAGACAGCAAAAATCTAACGGCTCACTACTCCAGCCAGTTACCTCATACACCACAGTTGCTCCTTCTTTCCAACCCATTAGCCATAAAGGCCAAGAGAAAGCACACAACACAGCCTCTTCCCATATACCCATCAACCCCTAGCTCTGAGGGCTGATAGGATGCATTATTTGGGTATCTGTCACCTCCCAATAAAACTGCTGCATGTTTTCCGCATCTTCTCCCTGATGTAAGGCGTTGTACTAATATTTTGACATACAAACATTTTGATAACCACATGTAAGAATGGAAAATTCAATTAATAGAAGTGAGTTTTGTGAGAATTACTTTCTAAGACATCAGTTGAGTAAATCTGATACTGCTCTTCAAGTTAACGCTGCCTTATAAAAAAGAAACAAACCCCCAGAGAATAGCTATGCTTAACAGAACAGCTTCTTCATGCACTAGGAGAAACATTTTTTTGTTTTGTAAGTCACCAAGAGTTAAGTCCCACAAGGTATCATTTGTTTTAGAAATTCAGAAGAGGGCAAATCCTACATATATCAGTCAGTTGGGATTTTGCCAGTGATTTTGGTCATGCCTAGCTTTCACCCTCCCTGCAGCTGGGCATCAAGCTGTCCAAAAAAAAGAAAAAAAAGACGACTACATATGCACAGCAATGCCAGAAGTGATGACAAATATAAGATGTGCAGCAAAACTATACTGCGCTTTCATACCGTGCAATTCAGATCTCAGTGGAGCCTTAATCCTATTGTTTCAGACTATTAAGTTACTGCCCCAGTTACTTCCATAACTACACCGAGAACACCCAGGTATTAACACTTTGTCACCAAACACAGCAGTACAAAGTTGCTGAGCAAACTGATCATCTGAAGTGCAGCCACCTTGCATCACCTAATGCAAGACAGCCTGATGTAAAAAGCAAGACAGCCTGAGTGCTCTCTGCTATTTGAATTTCTTTCTGTCCTTAGTTTACACATGCAAAATAATCTGTTAAAGTCCAAGTACATCTGTGGAATTTATAAAAAAGCTGGGAAAAGTTTTAACCACTCTTTATGCATTATCCTTACATTCCACAGGAAAACTTTGCAGTAATTCCCTTAATAGCAAGGTTTGATTTCACCAACCAACCATTTGACTTGTAACAGTCAAATTATTGTTCCATTACATGGTTTTGCACAACCCACCATTACATTAGATGCACAGTAATATGGAGTGCAAGCATATTAAGTGACTTAAGTCTCAAATTCATAATATTCAAAACAAAGAGGTTCATGTGAATGAAGACTCCTATAAACTCAGTTCTGAAGGTACATATTAACCAGCACCTGACACAAAAACTCACAATAAATTAATCACCGCCTGCTTCCACCATCAGGACCAACTTACACTCATATTTGATCCAAATAATTATTATGGTTATTATTAACCACTTTTTTTCCTAAATAACAATAAGCCCCAAAACACTTACTAAACTAAATTAACAGAAATAAAAAAGTACTATTACCTTCTTCTAAGAACAGAAAAAGACAAAAGAATTGTTACTGGCATAAAATGAATAAGGATTATTTAATTGTCTTTGGGACATTCTAATTTTAAATTATCTGTTATAACACACAAAATTTATAGCCATAACACTTCAACGGTTTAGTAATTTTAAACACAGATATTCTTCAACAGCTGCCATCAGAACAAAAAACAAAAACCACCCCATCTCAACCCAAACAACAAACCCGTGTTCTAATATTCTTATTGAACATTTGAGTCTTGAGCACCACATGTTCCTCACGAACATCTTTCAGATACAGAACCACTAATCTACACGGAGTAGGATTTAAAATAACTAAGACCACCACAGTCTGTTTATAAAGTGTTGCAAAAGCACTTGCAAAATGTTTAAACTAAGTCCTTTCTCCAGCATGCCCTACCCAGCATAACGAGTCTCCCCGTTTGGTAGGGGATGCAAACTATGTCAGAATTTACATCAACACACAATTTGAGCAAGACTCTGCAAGTAGGTTTATGGGTAAATATGTCAGTGGACAAAAGGTGTCAGAGAAAGTTTTGCATAAATATAAAGCAAGTGGTTGTAAACAGAATTTAATCACCTCAGGTACTCTTTCACCACAAAAACGTTAGGAATTCACTACAGGAGGAGTACGTTCCACACGTACAGCGGTCAGCTACCTTGTTCAAAATCTCATCTTGAAGCTGCAGAAAAAGGGATTTGAAGATGCATAATTAGAAAACCTTTGATTTGAGAAGAAGAGGCTGAAACAGCAGGTTCCAAAAGGCCCGCTACATTTGGAAAAGTTCATGATACATGGGAATTCCTAAGCTAAATGAAACATGCTTCAGCTGGCAATACCAAGTTAAACAGGTTCATACTTGACCCTGCTTTGCACGGGCGGTTGGACCAGATGACCTCCAGGGGGCCCTTCTAATCCGAGTTATCCTATAATCCCATGAAATTTAGACAAAGTTAGAATAAGCCTGTAGGGTTTTATTAAATAGAGTATAATTCAACTGATACTTGCCTTTTGATTTACAAACTTTCTGTTTAAAGAAGTGTAATGAGACCTTAACCAAAAGTTTCCACATCAAACGCCAGTCGAACCAAAATTATCACAAGTGCCAGAGAACTACGGATGAGAGATGCAGACCAACAGAAGTGAGTAACACAGATTTGCCATCCACGAAGGGCAATCAAAGGGGTATGTTTTAGGATGAACACAGTGATCTACAGTAGAACCAAGTAAGTTGAACAAGTTGAACTTGTCAAGTAAGCATATTGTATATTGTATAATATGGAATGACCATTAGCATCTTTCATTTACCTTTTAATTTCACAATATTCTGAAATCTGCTAATGAAAACTTTCCTAACCTAGAAGCAGTTATGTTCACCATCTCCCTTTTCCAAGCCGTCTCTTCCTGCAGCTGAAGCTCAGATGAGACTACCAACAGGACACCCCTGAGAAGGAGAAAAGGCCAACATAAGGCCACTGGAAAAACAAAGGAGTAAACACGTTGCAGTGCATACACTACTTAGGATTTCTTTTGCAATAAGTCCTAGAGAGGACCAAGCTGTCAGAGTCCCCTATAAAGCTCGCAAAGCATGAGAAGGAAGAGGAGACAAAGAGAAGAGGAGGGAAAAAGCAGGGAAGAGGACGCTCTTAATATGGTAGGGACAAAATTTTATTGTGGTTTCTCTATGCAGCACCCAATAGATTACAGCCTTGTAGGAATCTTTGGAGTACAGCTGTTGAGTTACTGCCAGAGTTAAAATTTGGAACAAAGACATGAAGGTATGGAAGGAGTAAATGAGTCCCTTCTCCCTTTACATCTACGTTTTCCTTTCCTCCAGTTCACCCAAACATTTTCTTCTTCCATTAAAAAAAACCACACGAACCATGATTCAAACACCTGAAAAATATTTAAGTGCAGCTATCACATTCCACTGAATATCGGCATCTCCATTTAATGCAAAGTTTGTGCTATAATAAATAAAGACACCTTTCCACCTTCCATTACCAAGACACCTTTCTGACGCAGATGTCTGGATCCTTTTCTGTTTGTCCTCAGCCCTTCCCGACCTAACTCTCCAGCTTTATTCTTAGAGCTTTTTCTAAGACCTTTTTTAGACCTCTATCTAAGGCTCCGCTGCCTTAAATATGATCACCTGAACATCAATACCACCAATTCACCCTAAATAGTAAGACTGCTTAGCATTCAACTCCTTTTATGCCTCTGACACTTCTAAACCTGGTCTTTATGGACTACTGGCTGTAGCACCAGTACATAAAAAAATCTGATGTCATCTGCATTCCACCAAGGGTGGAGGCAAACAAACACTTTCTTAAAATGAGTTCCCAAGAAATCCACATTTCATAAAACCAAAACATCCTGTTTCTATAAACAGAATTGTCAAGCAATAACGTTCTAGAAGAGATACTCAAGGAGGAATTCTTAATTAAAAAGCAACTTTTCTTGCATTTCATTTAAAGCGTTCTTCTATGATAGAAATATCTTTATTTTTTACGACCCTAATTCATAAAGCAAAGCACCAAAGGATGCACAAGTTTTTCCTGAAGCAAGGACACCACCACAAATCACAGTACTTGAAGAAGTGAACTGGCAAACTGTTCAAACTTGTATACCTTTAAGAAACCACCATCAGAAGTTAAAACTTGTAAACCACTGAAACAAATCATGTTCTATAGTCTTATAAGAACATAGTGTCTAGTACAAGAGCCTTTTTGAGTTGTTCACACCAGAACATCAGTCATTTTGATTTGGTTGTGGAGTGTTCATCTGATGTCTACTCAGAGAAACTGAGTGATTTCCTCAAGAAAGCCATTAAGGATATAGCATCATCTAATTTTTTAGATGTTCTTCTTCGTCTTCTCAACACAACATCATTCAAGATTTTCTGGACTTTTTCCCCTAGAATTCAAAATCATTGTTGACAAAATCTGAAGTGACAGGTGTTAATGGTACAGTAAGTGAAAAGAAAGCCAAGTTCAAGATGTGCTAGGGCCTGGAGCACATGGCAGGTCAGGGACAAACTCCTCTGTAACCCTGTCGGATGAAAACTCACAAGCACAATGAAGCATGCAATCGTAGTCTTGGGAAGTGTCAGCATAAAATAGGAGCGATGATTATCACAAGCTTGCACTGACTCTATGGTACAAATGACCATCGTGAAATTTGGGTGCTCTAGCAACAAATGTTAGAAAAGAAGCTGAACACAGGTTACCTCCACTGATACCTCACTAATCGCTGCATCCAGTTGGTGAGTTAATTAACTGAAAGACAATACAAAGGTTAAAGAACCCAAAAACATGAGGTTTCACAAACTTACAAGATGTGAGGTCTGAAATCACACTCCACAGGTCTGTGTGTTTAGGACTGAGGGGCCACAGCAGCATTCACCACAGCAATGTAAGAAATGACCAGCCTCAGCTGTGTCCTCTGCTCCTGGGCTGGTGGTTACCTGCCACAGAACAGGGGCAGCAGGCAGAATCACATGCCGGCTCCTCAACACCACAATTCACAGCCTGTCCTGTTAATTTAAATCCATCATCATCACCATTTACTCACCCTAGGTAGAAGGGCAGTACCTTTTACTAGGAAGCCAGGTGGAAGGCTGTAGCAACATCTCAGTTTACATAACCCCTTATTAATGAAGGCTCCTAGTTTATTAAAGACAATTATTAAAGACAAATGTTTAAAAACTAATTTCTAAACAACTGTGGAAGAATGAATATCTATCTGATATAGTACATGAACTCATCCAGTAGATGAATAAAGTAAAGATCAAACGATCATAAGTTGAAGCTACAATGCAAACTATTATGTGCAATTTCTTTTATTTACTTCCAAAGGAAACATAATTAATCATACTATTATCACTGGCACACTTTAAAATCGATATAGTGCATACAAGCCATGAATTTTTGGTCTAGATATGAAGACTCAGAATAATTTATGGTCAGTACTGGGCAGAGGGTCAAACTGTGTCAACATAAAAGTCTCTCTTGGTATTAAGACGCATCAATTATTCCATGCTTCAACAAACATACTCCAATCACCCCAGAATAAAGACAGCAGCATGAAATAAGGTGAGATACATCTGGTAAAGAATGACAGAAAAGACTACATATTACTGAAGCATTAGAGAAATTCCTTTAAAAGAAAGCATCTTCTATTAATAAGGCAAAAAGCCTTAACAGCTTATTGCTCCTGATCATTTTCCTTCTGTAAAACTGTTTCCTGTGGACTGACTTACACTATTTCCCAGTAAAGACAGAGTGGTTATACTCATATCCTTCATTTAATAACTTAATCATAGTAACTGCCGAGTAACATGCACGAGAAGTTGTGACGTAAGGAGAAATGTATTGATTTGCCTATCCTCAGGCTGTACCTATTCCATGCATGAATGATGTATTTAGACATACATGATAAAATAAAACTATCGTGCAAAAAGTAGAACATAAATCATATTTAAAAAATCTGTTTTAATACACGCACACAGTAACGTGCTGGAACTGCATGAAGTTTATAAGCTATATCTAGAGCAGCACTGCTTCTCATGCGGAATGTTTCCACGCTGATTTCACCCAAAACATAAATCTGCCTGGATTTTTATACAAGCTCTGCTTATATAAAAACAGCTTTGATTTCATGCGGCACCACGCGTTACTTCCACTTGTTCCAATACAAACAATTTGGGAAAAAGCTAACACATTTGGGAGAGAAACAGAGGGAAGCGATATCCAGTCTTTTCAGAAGCCTTTTCCAGAGCTTTTACTGATGTAAGGTTTTCCAGATTTAAATAGTTAGCCTCTCGGCATTCTCCTGACTATTCAAAAATCCCAATTACGTAATCACCCAAACTCTTCAGAAAACATTCAGAATAGTGCATGTAATGCACACACGCATACATATATAGGAATTGGTGAGGTTGGTTTGTTTGGTTTTCAATTAAATCCGACTACGTTGGATAGAAGCATAAGGAAACTTCAAAGACTTGTCCTGCTCCCCACACATACAGTCTCAAAAACAATGCTTGTGCTTCACCATCCTCACCGTAATTGCCTAGAAATTGATCTATTTATTCATTTTAGAGCCTTTCCCCATTGAGGCCAGACTATACATTCATTCTTACTCCTCTTTAAAAAACTCTTGTAGAAAAGCCTCTCTTTTTTTTCAGGCTGCCATTGCTTCATAGACAAACACAACTTACATTTTCCTGATAAACTAGATGTTGGAAGTATCACGTGGCCACCTCTCCCACAGCTTAACATTTAAGTGCATAACTGAAATGCTTCAGCGAGGCTACCAATTACTGCAGTTATTTCACTACCGCACGAAACTGCTCAACACCAAACTGAGCTATAAGATTCCAGAAGCCATTTTTAGCCTCAGGCCCTAGGCCAAAAATAACCTTTTCAGTTCTCTAGGAAGCCAAACATACAAAGATATGAAAACCAGCAGAGGGATTACAGTGCTTCTTGCCAAAATAGTGATTCAGTTTTATTTAAGTTCATGCTCTTTCATATTACCTGGTTCTTAACTGACAGCAAATCTATAATGACTTTTTCTTTTAGAGACTGAATATTTGTGAACCATACTGTCATGCCTTTGTGACAGATGCTACTATAAAATGATTTCTTTATTTTTACATTGCATTAATAAATTTAAAACTGATCCCAGGACATAGGATCATAATGAAAGCTTCAAAGTTTACATCTCTACTACTACCCCAACATCCTCCAGAAGAAAACTTCAATGAAAATACCTCAATTTCCATTCTTACAGACGTTTTACACTGCCTTGATGGAGCTGTAAAAATAGGAGCCAGAGAACCAAAGCTAGGTTCCTTTTACAGTTTTGTCCTTGATCTGTTCTGAGTTCTGGATTAAGCAGTTTCATTTCCACTCCTCATTTTCTCCCATCTGTATCTCTATAGAACAATGAAATACCTCAATGAGAAGAACAAACCTTGCAAAGTAATTTTTAACAGAAACACAGAACAAGGTCCATCCTAGGACCAACTGAAACTAGCAATCAGCTCTTAGAAGTCATCGTATTAGCACTCAATAGAAATACATAGAAGGCTTTTAAATTAATCAAAATACAAGAAATTCAAAATACTTTGTCTGCCCTTCAGAAGCTCTTGCTTGGTTAAAAAGTTACATTCAGGAAACTTTAATGTGCCAGTAATAGTTGCAATACGTGATACAAAGGAATATACCAAGAGAGCAGCTGTCTTGTCTCTAAATTCCATCATTAAAATTTTAACAAAATGAAGTCAACGTTGGATACATTATTCTACACCACTTGCATCAAAGGATTTTCTTTGAAGAGCTAGCAAAAGATCTTCTCTGCTTTTCATGTTGCATTTGAATAAGCATATGAAGAAGGAAAAAAAGAGAACGGTTCCAAAGTTGTGGAAGAAATATGCCTTTTTTAAAAGAAAAAAAAAAAACAGGTACAAAGGAAACGGAGCCTTTTCAGACTCAGCAGCCTCTCCCACCCCCAAAAGATCTCTGAAAAATAATGGCTGAAACAAACCATTGTCAAATTAACACCGCAGTTTTCCATCTAATTTGAATGTTCAGATGATGAATGAAAAGGTCCATTATAGTACAGCCACAATTTGGTAAAGTGCTCAATTTGCTTCTGTGTATTTTGACTAAGAAACTACATCATCAGCTCATGAGAGATTTAAAAAAAATAATCAAGAACTACAAGCAATAACAAAGTATGTTGATGTTGTATAGAAACTAAGTAGTGGTTCTGACAGGTCTTAAAGTAAGATAAAGTATGGAAACAACATTTTAGATGAACCCCACAAACAAATTCTTGGTCATTTATCTTTCTGCAAAAACACTAAGGAGGGGAGAATACCACCTCTGGTAAAATGCCCAAGCGACACGACGCGTGTGAGCGAGAAACAAACACAAGTCCCTAATATCGGGCCATCTGAACTGCCTGGCAAATGGAACACAGGCGAAGAGCGGGCACGCAGCCAGGCTCAATCTCAAATCTTGGAACGGGGATCGCCAGCAGTGCGTACGTACTGAGCAGGGAAACAACACCATACACTGCGGAAGGCAAAAAGACGGAGTTCTTGAACTTGGATGAACTCAATGAAAAAAAAGAAATAAACCCCAGAAACACAACATCCAACAAACATGGGAAACCTGGGTTTAAGTTTCTCCGCATCACCAGTCGCAGCAGCTGTTTAACAACCAGGGCAACCCTCCTGCCCCGGAAGGCTCCTTTCATCTTTGACCAGGAAGCCCATCCCAAAAGTCTCCATCCCAGTCGATATTCTGTAATTATAAACCATACAAATGACACTGGGTTCTTCCTCCTTCCCCATGGAACAAACAGACAGCGTTGCTGTTACCACACTTGCTGCATCTTAAAAAGGGTGAACTGAATAAAATCAGCTAGGCCTCACCATTCTCAAAAAAATATATATATGGCAAGTATAAATAATTTTACCCCCCTATTGCTTCCATCACGATATTTATAAATAGTTAAAAGTTCAGAAGTAAAAAAAAAGTCATTTG
The DNA here is from genome assembly GCF_964211835.1 of Anser anser. Lineage (NCBI taxonomy): Eukaryota > Metazoa > Chordata > Aves > Anseriformes > Anatidae > Anser > Anser anser. The sequence continues at coordinate 182,340,361 of NC_139720.1, read as the reverse complement.
AATAATAATTTTACTTACCATGGCAACAATCTCCCTATCTTTAAATTCTGAGACAAGGTTCCGGCTATAAATAAACCACCATATTTATACTTCTGGTATCTTGCCTTACTTCCAGTAAGCCTCATCCAAGTGTACATTCTGCTCCACTTCTTTCCTTATCAGACTAATCTCCAATTCAATTTTCTTCTCCTACCCTATTTCTTGCCCATTTTCCACAACTTCTCCATCAGTTTCAGTGCTTACCAGTCTGTCTCTGTGCACATCTTACAAACCTGTTTCTTTCCGTTCACCAACGGATCCAACTTGTCACTCGTGCTTTTCTCCTCACATTGAAATGTTTTTTTTCTCATCCATTTTTTTTCATTTTTACTTTTTCCCCCGTCTAATGCAGTGCTACAAAGAAGTGCTGCTGCTGCAAATAATACAACCAATGATGCACGTTCAATAACTGCCTCTATAGACATAATGATAAAGTAAAACTTTGTAATTTCCAGTTATTTGGCTACTTTTAAAAGAGCAGGCCATGCTTAAACATTTAATTCCAAGATTTGACTTTTTTGCTAAATTTAGTTTAATTCAGAAAGTTATTTACCTTGAATCTTCCGCCACATATGAATGTCCCACCCAGTAGTGTCTCCTACCAAAAAGGATTTACAGGGCTGCTTTAGTAGAAACTGCCTATTTCTTGTCTGTATAGTTTAATCCAAAAACTGGAAATTAAACCTGTTACCAGTCTTTCATTTTACAGCACTGCAGTTTAGGAAGAAAAATCAAACTTCTGTTTTTAAAGCAGGTGTCTCAAATCTACCTTGATGTTGACAATATCCGTTTAAAAAGGAAAGAGTTATCAAGAAAAGCACAGAAACAATCATAGTGAGATGAAACATTTATCTCTACGTTCCTAATTGATACATGCAACCAGTCTATTTCAGTAAATTAATCTATTGAAAAATAAGGTAAGCAGGGTAACAGACAACAAGCATTTTCTGATATTTTCCTGTTTGTTCAGTACAAATAATTCTCTCCACTCCACAAAGAGCATTTCCAAATAAAAAAAAAAAAAAGGAAAACCAACTGTGTACGTTTGCATACTCCAAACTCAACACTATAATTACTGCAACTTGCACTAAGGACTAAAATCACCCCCAGAAAACCAACAAAAACACCTCATCCATTCAGCAACACAGGTCACTTGACTAGATGCTCAGCTGTTTTGCTGTCGTTCTGCTCCTGATAAAGCTCCAAAGCCTCCAGCTACTTCTAGCTACTTCTCTAACCATACCCCGAAGAGACACCTTACAGTCACATCATAAAATTTTCAGCGAGCTTGTAACTAAGGGAGCCAGAATTCCCACAAGTTCAGCAAAACATGAAACATTTCATGCGGCTTCAAAAGTGAGCGCAAACCTCAGGCTCCAAATTAAATGCAGAACTAATCCTCATTCGGCTCTACTAAGACCGTCATTTCACTCACGTTTTAATTTTTTTTTATTATTATTTTTTTTTTTAAGTATTTCTCGTACGGACTGGGACAGAAGGAAGAGAGACTATTTAAAAATAGAAATAACGAGAACAGTTAGGAGGTTTGCAGATATTATGGTGTTCTGCACCATACAAGGAAAAAAAAGGGATAAACCAGCAAGCTGGCCAGCAAGACACCCCTGGGGGAAAAAGGGTGGGGAGATGCGTTAGCATTTTAGAACTGAACTCTTTCCACAAGGATGCATCTACCCACAAATTCAGCAGAATGTAATTATTCCTCCAGAAGCTTAACTCTCTGGTACCTTTCCAAAGAATGCTTTATAAGCACCCGAACCGCTCCGATGCGCGTGCTCTACATAGAAAAATCCGGTCAGCAGAGTGCAGTCAGAAGTCAGGAGATACAACGCTCATCGCCGCTTTGCCACTGATCTGCACCCTGAACGTGGTGATAACATTTCTGGCTCTTTCAATTTTACATGTGGGCAAACAATAGAGGGCATGTTATCTTCATAATTCTGATCTCACTAGAACATAAGGATACCTCTCTGGTTCCCAAAGTGCCCTAAGTTATTTAAATCATGTTGATTTTAATAGTGAATTAGGTATCTAACCAGTTTGGGAATTTTCACCATCTAGAGGATGCTTACTAGCAGAGCCAGCAAGAACAAGCCTGGGGCAGCCACTCACCTCATCCTGCCAAGAGTGGTCAGTCTGATGCACAAAACACGAGTCTCTCATTCTTGGTGGCTCTCACAACTCGGTAAGCAGCAAAAAAGCCACCAGCTTTCCCTTCTGGGGGTGTTCAAGGAAAGGCTGGACGTGGTGCTTAGCGACATGGTTTAGTGGGTGACACTGGTGGTAGGGGGATGGTTGGACCAGATGATCTTGGAGGTCTTTGCCAACCTTCACGGCTCTATGGTTCCGCAGGTAAATGAACGCTAAGCTTCTCGAATTTAAATTCAACAGTTAACCTTCAAGGTATCAATTTTAAACTATTTTTTATAGCATAAGACTTGCAAACGTCATATATGATAGTCATATCATTTCCTCCACGTTTTTCTAATTCTCTGTTCACAAAATTAGTTATCATTAATGTAACTGCTCAAGAAACCTGTTTTTCCTCAATTTTACCAAGAACATACAGCTCACCTGCTTGCTTACCATCCTGTCCATTATTTCACTCCCAACACTTTATGCATTTTCACTCTTCATAAATTTTCCCTTATTTTGTACAATTCCTTACCTTCTGTCTTCGAGTAACACCTTCCTTACACACGTTTTCCTGTTCAAACCTGTATCACGTTGGCATTCCTCTTCCAAGCCACAGTGCTGCTGAGCAGGTATTCGTTCTGCTTTGTCGCAGCTGATCCTGCCCTGGTCTCTTCCCCTCACTAAAGCCCTGAGTATTTTCAACACCCTAGGTATAGTAATTGTATTCAGATTGACACTGACCCTGCTGTTTTACAGATGTCTAAACCGAGATGTCTTTTGTGTCAACGACACAAAAGAAACAAACCAGGGGAAGGAAGAAGTGGAGACAAACCACATAGGAATATTTGGCTTCTGCCTCCCACAAGGCTTGTGATCACAAGAGTGGCTCTGAAACAACACACCACCTCAGCTAAAAGCATGTGAAAAGAAACCTACAGCACCTTTACTGCCACAACAGCACTTCTGGAGCTCCGAGTCAGTCGTTCCCAAGGCAGACAGGCCAAGGACACACAAACTGACAGGATTTCCACGAGAGCAATGAGTTTTCACCCATCTACAAGCACAGCGAGGCCAAACAGGCTTTGACAGCTCTAGGTAGGGCTGCCTGAAAAACAGCCACCTTAAATTGAAAGTTAACATTAAGGGTAAAGGTTCAATAAACAGCTGAGCTTAATGCTGTTGGAGAGCTTTCACCCTCCCTCCCATTGTGTGATTTCTAAGCTGTCATCTCTCCTACCTCTAACTCCTCGCTGTTGATCTTCTGGAGCTTCACAGCTCACAAAGGGAGCCAGCCAAAAATAAAATAAAATAAAAATCACCACGCTGTGGAAGATGAGCGCACACACACACAGAGCTGATGGTAGAAAGCCATTAATCTGCTCAAGCCACACTCTAAAAGAGTAACCAGGCTGCTGAGTACTCCCAGTTTGTTTTCGAGCAACAAAAGCCACTCTGAGGCTTTATTTTGTGCTGCCCAATGCCACCAGCACCTGCAGAGTGGCTGCATTTCAGCCAGGAGGGTATAAATCTCCGGACAAAAGAGGTACTTTCAAAAGCACAATTCATTAGCCTCCACACAGCAAAAGAACTAACAGACTCTTTGCACTGAGTCAATCGCGTTGATGTTTGCATGATCCACGAAGCAGAAGGACGTACCCTGACCTGGGGAGGGAAGAAAAGCACCAAATGGTCTCAGAGTGGCACCAAGTTCTGTTCATTCATGCATTTTTTAGCCTCAATAATACGCAAATTATACAGTAATCTCAAGAAGCAGTTATATCCCATAAAGTTTGGCTGCGGGGTAACATTCAATTCACTTGTGAGAATAAACAAACATACTTCCTCCTCTTTCCTTGTCCTAATACGCTTAAAACATGACTTGTGTAGAAGAGAATAATGTTAGAAACCTTCAAATAAACACAGGAAGGTTGTAGAAAGGGACTGACTTGAATATAAGAAACAGAACTTTTTTTCCAGCCCTCTAATTAATTTGAAGATATTATTTTTATTGACAGGAAGTTTGGATAAAATAAGCAAAATGAAAGGTTCTCAAGAAGCCCCATTCACAACCAAAAAGCAATATAATCGAAATATAAATTCCAGAACGTGAGCAGTAAGCATTGAAGAGAATCCTTAAAAGTTTGAAAGCGACCTATCGAATCTCCCCCCGGGACCAAATAATAACCAAATTCTGAATAATCTGGCATTGGTTCATGAAATTGTGCAGTAGCACCAACAAACTAGTCAGTATCTGTGACATAAATGCTGTTTGCACGGGGAGAAATCAAGCAAGCAACTGCGCATCTACAGCTACATGCAGGAGAATTCCCAGAACTGGAGGAAGAACTGCTTTAATAAAGGAGCCAAAGAAGACCAGCAAGAATTATGGCAATATACATAGCTATTTATTTTAAACTAACTAAATAGAACTTTGCAAAATAAGTTTTTACTATTATTATTATTATTATTATCATTAGCAAAGGGGACTAGAAGAAGCATATTTCACCTGAACCAGAATATATCACCTATGTATTTACACACACACACACATATATATATATATATCAGAAAGACACACAGAAAGAACTTCAAACACCTGGATAAAACACAAATGCATTCCTAAACTAACTCTGATGGAAGACAACCTAGAACTTTTGGTGTTGTTTTTTTTTCCCTTTACAAAATCTCCCAGGAAGTGCTTAGATGCCAAAATTCAAGCTAAAACTGCCCCACAAACTAAAACTCTACAGGTTCTCAGATAGATGCTCAGGTGACACCATGATTTGTGGACCATCCCGAAAACAAACCTATAGCTACAGTCTAAATCAGGATTGCAAAGTCAGGCTGAGTTGACATCAACAGAGCATCGTCCTGAGCGCGCAGTCCAGGTAAAAGTATTTAAACAAAGGAACTCCCACCTGCTGGTTTTTGAGCGAGCATTCTGAAGTACTGAAAATAAACACATATTCCTTCCCAATTTTCATACTGTCCAAGCTAACATTCAAATACCTCAGTCTGCATTTCTTTTCAAACAACCACCTGAGTAAAAAGTATTAGATTCTCTCCCATCTCACCACAAGCAGCAGCAAGGGATGCTGCTTCCCCATGTGCCTGAACAACACAATCGAAATGGATGGAACAGGTATTCAGGAGAAAAAGTTCAGAGGATCTGCCTTCAAAACAAGAAAACAACAACCAAAGCCTACAGAGAGAGGTTGAAGCGATACAGGCAGCCCTGACTGCACATTTAAGTAGCAGCTTTGGGGCTTTTTCTTCCTCATTTATAAACTAACATGCTTCTAGCATTCCCAGTGGCTTTGAGGAATATAATTGCATGCTATTACTTAAGAACTATGTGATTACCGTGCCACTGTCTTCTGCGTAACCCAGCCTGTAATAAAAGCGATAAGAATAGCGTTTATTATTTTTGAAATGGCTCTTGCAATGCATCCACGCTGATGTGGTTGAAAACATCTGACTGAACTCCAGATGCTTTACATAGAGGATTTATTTTCTTCTAACAGTGCTGCGCACCACACAAACTCCCTTCTGTGTGCAAGATACTGCCTCAAAGTTCAGACGACTGGGTCACCCAGCTCTTGAGCAAAACTCTCAAAGACAACAAGGAAGAAATGTTTAAGTGCTGGAAAGCTGCATGGACGCTGATAGGATCGCGTCTCTATAAGCGAGATGTAGTCAATGCAAAGAAAAGTCACAAAAGAAAAACCATTCCAAGAAACTGCATAAATAGAAGTGACAAGTACAGTTATGCCTCCGCAGTTGCTATAGAGCATAACTGAAACGAGAACTAGACAAGTCAAGTAATTTGCTCCCGGCTATGAAAGTTACATCCTTCCCGCAACTTTATCAATTGCTATATGAAATCTGACTTCTAACTTCAGGGAAAAAAATGCATGAATAGAGAATTTCAAGTTTGACACTTCTATCTTCCTCAGACCTGTTTAAAGAGCTCTGAACTTTTGCAGAAAACAAGCTCCATAACATTTTACTTAAAAAGTCTGCATACCATCCTTTCCTCAACCCATGAACTCTTTATCTAAGGCTCTTTAAAACACTGTCAAGATGCAGATATGGTCTCATTTTTTTTTTGGAAATCCCCTGCTCCGCAGATCTCTCAACTCAATCCCCCATGCTGGTCTTCTCTAAATCAAGGATTGCCTGTATTTTTCTGTAAGATTAGCCCTCTTTAGCGAAAAAGGCTTTAACAGAAAAAGGCTACTCCTACACCGAACATCAAAAAGTTTCAAGGCTTCAGAGATGTATCAGCACATCAAATCCAAAAGTACAAGTCACTCGCTGCAAGGACACATGCCAAGTAGCACACAAAAGCACTGTTTTTATATCATGCACATTTATGGAGAGGAAGCGAGAGGGAAAATTCCCATCAAGAGTTTGTCCTGAGAGTTTCAAAAATCTGGGCACAAGCCAAGCGCCTCTTCTGTTTATATATTCTACTTATGCAACGTAACAAGTGAAAAGGAGCACATTTTTTTCAGAAATATATCAAGGTAGGACTTAACTCACAAGGCAAACAATTCCCATTAATCAGCTGCAACATGCTGTTATAAACAAAAACATAAAGTAACCGTAGATTAACACATGGTTTTTCCTAAGTGGGGAGAATGAATAAAGGACTGAGAATGTCAGAGAACTGAGGCATGGGCTACTCCACACTGCCATTTCTACCAAAGAGAGGAAGAAAAATCCACTCTACATGTGTTTTGTATTGGGCATCTTTCGTGAAAACTCTGACAAAGACTATTTTTTTCTCCAGAATGTGAAACTAAATATGTAACAGGCACGTGCCACCTATACAAACACCACACAGCTCGTGCTTCTGCAGAACGTACTTACACAACATACAAATACAAACATACTCGCTGCCAAAGAATTTGTTTTCTGTGCATAGTTTTGCTTACCAACAGCCTGAATAAGCTCAAATCAAACATGCCTGAATTTCTGGGTTTCCACACTACTTATCCTGTATCACGGCATGTCTTCATTAGACCTCTGTTTTAAAAAGAACAGCGATAAAACATCTCGCTTTGGGAGACAAGCTGCAAGTCATTCTTTTCACTGCATACAGTGCTATTACCACGTCTTATCCCTTTCACTGCCCATCTATCACTGAGTTAATCGTTAGCATGGCAAATCCTGCTACCGATTAGCGAGTTTCATTTATCAAGTTTCCCATTTCTCTTTTGTTGATACGGGCGTTCTCACAGAGCGCTGTGAAATCCATTTGGCAAGAGCAAGCGACGGAGCCGGAGAACAATCAGAAACGTTACTCTGCTCCTGACAGCTGGGCTAGACGCAAGTATGCAGTGAGCACCTACGTCTCCGCGGACGGAAAAGCAGAAATACCCTCGTGCAGAAGTAGGTGCGAACCGAGGTTCGTGTTACCACACGCCTGCGCGCAGGTGCAGCACCTGCCGCTCTGTGGGACAAGAAGGACAAGTGACTACTTGCCTGCTCCTCCGCTGCTACAACGCAACCATCTTCAGCAGGCAACTGGGGCACAAAAGGGCATGTGGAGGCGGTACAGTAAAGATCTTAAAAATACACGGATGTATTCTTCTAGTGGAGGTTTGTACTGTTCTACCTAGAATGTAAAGAATGAATTGGTTTCCACCCCCCTGTACAAATACGGGTAGAAGAACAGATGGGACCCTTCTTGGGGGGGGACTGCTCCTTCAGGTGAGAAAGAAGCGTGCCTTTTTCCATGCTGGAAGGAGGCAGTGAGGGCAAGGTGAACGCAGACTGGATATGCTTCCCCTCACCTCTCCTACCCGCAGGGCTGTGATGCCCGTCCCCTCCGCAGACCTCTGTAGTGATGGTTTTCTCTGCCTGCAGAAGATGTCCAGTGCATGTGAAGACAAGGATTTCTTGCCAGCTTTGCCACGGAAGACAGCATTACGTATGGAGGTGGAAATATGGCTGCGTGAACGTTAGGATACAAGAGTGGATGTCTGACACTGGGGTCGATGTGGATTTATGAAAGGCACCGTGCTCCCTGGAGGTAGCTGCAGGGCAAAAGCGCTCCTACGGACACTTCTCCACCTGCAGCACGTAAAATCTGCGACTTACTCAGAAGCATGAGAGCGTCCTAACGTGGTTACACACAGGCTTAATCCCCTCCACGGCAGGCGGGTCCACCTACACGCAGGGCGAAGGAGCAAGCCAGTATCTCACATGCAACCTGCACATGCATTCCTTGTGCAACGTACCCACTGGTGGCCTCAGCAGAGGCACGGAGGAGCTGCCCTCACCCCAGAGAGGAGGCTGAGGAGAGGTGGGAGGCAGAAGAGCCACGGAGGAGCCAGCTCTGCCTTACAAAGGCGGGGTGGGCGTGCGGGGGGGCGGCTGCAGCCCTCCAGCCAGATGGGAGAGCAAACACCTACCTCAAGCACCGAGCCGGGAGGAGGCTAAATAATAAAAAAACAGACAAACAGACGGAGTGGGACAGCGGGGACCCGCCTCAGTTTCCCCAGGGCACACTGCCCGGGGGGGACAGCTGAGAGGGGGGTTCCTCGATGACTTTAATTACTCCCCCTCACCTCACATAGGGTCCCCTCACGTCGGAGGGGTCCCCTCACCTCATATCGGGCCCCCGCACATCAGAGGGGTCCCCTAACCCCACATATGGTCCCCTCACGTCGGATGGGTTCCCCCACCTCATATCGGGTCCCCCCACCTCATATGGGGCCCCCTCACGTCGGAGGGGTCCCCCCACCTCATACGGGGTCCCCCCACCTCATATAGGGCCCCCTCACGTCGGAGGGGTCTCCTCACGTCGGAGGGGTCCCCCCACCTCATATAGGGTCCCCCCAGGCCGGAGGGGTCCCCCCTTGCCCCCAGCCCCCCCAGCCCCGCCTCACCTGCCCGCACCGTGTCGCTGAGGTCGTGGCTGAGCGCGGCGGCGCTGCGGGGGAACTCCTTCAGCTTCCTGCCGCTCAGGCTCAGCCCCCCGCGGTGCGCAGCCTCCTCCAGCGCCCGCTCCAGGCCGCGGCTCAGCGGCGCCTGCAGGGCCAGCGACACCCCCCCGGCACCGCCGCCGCCACCGCCGCCCCCCGCTGCCGCCAAGGCAGCGGCGGGGAAGGGCTGCGGCTCGCCTCCCAGCGTCGCCATCTTCCCCCCGGCCGCTGGGGGTAGCCGAGGGGCCGCCCGAGCTGCCGCCGGCTCCGTGCGGGTCCCCCCCTCACGGCCCTTCCTCCTCCTCCTCCTCCTCCGCCCGCTCGCAGGGCAGCCGGCAGGGGGAGGGGCGGCGGCAGCGCGGGCGGGAGGCGGAGGAGCAGGGGCGCGGGCGAGGCGCAGTGCGCATGCTCCGCCTCGGGCTCCCCCCCCTCCCCTCCCCTCCCGGAGCGGGGCGGGGCGCGGCGGCGCCACCTGGCGGCAGTGCCCGCACCCTGCAGCAGTCAGCGTGCAAGGGGCTGGCACGGGCGGGGGCTGCTGGCTGGGGGTGGAAATGAGGAGACATTTCTTCCCAGAAAGAGCAGTCAGGCACCGGGACGGGTTGCCCAGGGAGGTGGTGGAGTCACCGTCCCTGGGGGTGTTCGAGGAAAGGCTGGACGTAGTGCTTAGGGACACGGTTTAGTGGGTGACACTGGTGGTAGGGGGATGGCTGGACCAGACGATCATGGAGGGCTTCTCCAACCTTGATGATTCTATAATGCCGTGGTTCTACATCTGCATGTGCAAGTGTGCTTCATGTTCACATGCATTGCATGTGCATGTGCAAGCACACTGCATATCCAAGTGCAAGCATGCTGCATGTGCATGCGCATACAAGGGGAAAAGTAAGGGTGAGCTCTCCCTTTCTGGCACAGCACCCCTTCCCCCTTAGGTTCCAGCTAGGATAGTTAATTTTCTTCCTAGTAGCTGGTGTGGCGCTGTGTTTGGGATTTAGGATGAGAAGAGCGCTGATAACACACTGATGTTTTAATTGTTGCAGAGCAGTGTTTACACCAGGCCAAGGACTTTTCAGCTTCTCGCTCTGTCCTGCCAGCAGGCAGGCTGGGGGTGCAGCAGGAGCTGGGAGGGGACAGACCCAGGACAGCTGGCCCAAACTGGCCAAAGGGATGTCCCACGCCATGTGGCATCATGATGAACAATTAATATGGGGTCGCTGGCTGGAGTTGGGGGGACCGGCTGCTCAGGGACAGGCTGGGCATCGGGCAGCAGGTGGTGAGCAATTGCATTGTTCATCACTTGTTTTGTACACATTCTTCTTAGCAATACTACTATCGTTATTATTATTTTCCTTTCTTTTCTGTCCTAATAAACTGTCTTTAGCTCAACCCACAAACTTTCACTTTTTTTTCCCCAGTTCTCTCCCCCATCCCACTGAGGGAGGCAGGATAGTGAGCTAACAGCTGTGTGGTGCTTAGCTGCTGGCCGGGTTAAACCACAACACCCTTTTAAAAGGAAGCTCCCACCTGTTCGTCCCCTTCTTTTGGCATCCACCGCAGCTAACAGCATCACCTCTCTAACTGCACCAGCTCCGCGGCAGTTTGCAGTGGGGTGAAACTACTGTGCAGGCGCTGAGGCAAGCATGCATATGCTGAGGCAGAGCACGTTTCATTTGAAAATTAAAAGCTGCAGCAGCTCTTGCCGCCGGACTCCACAGGCCTTGGGGATCACCTGCCCTGCAGAAGGAGTTTCTGAAGCCTGCTACTGCTGCAGGCACTGCTTCACACCTGTGCGTGGCTTTGGGGCCCAGCCTGCCCCACAGAGACCCTTCGAGGGGTGATTTGGAGTGACAAACCAAAGCATGAGGCCTCATGCTTCCACAGCACTCAGAGAGCTCAAAGATAAAAAGGGACCCATACATCATCGCGTGTCACCTGTACTTTACAGGCCATTACGCTTTGCTCCGTTCCCCTGCGCTGTGATCGATGGCTGACATTAAATTAAAGCTTCCCAGGCTCCAGGAAGTTCAACACCGGGCACTACAGGGCAAAGGAAGGCAGAATTGCCACAAGGAAACACCTCTGAAAAAAAACACAGGAGAGATCTCTGCAAGTTTAGCTACCACAACAAGAAACAGGCCCAGTTAAAAATGAGAGAAGGATACTAGAGGTAGACTGAATAGCATCAAAATATCCATAAAAAGCTTGTTCTTTACAGCTGAGAAATGCTCAGATGCAGCTCTTAGTATCAGCATATTTTCATTTGAATTTTATATACATAGCAGAAGTGTTGCAGGCAGCAGCATTTTTAAGGAGGGTTGCCTCACATTAAGGAAAGGTCTGTAAGGTTAGATGGGTAGGAAGGGGATTGTTTTACAGGACGTACAATTAAACTGCACACAAAATATAGGCCCCAAGCTAAACTCAAATCCAAACTGTCCTTACACCTGTGATTGCTGGTTCTTCGGGTGTGATGCAGAGATCCTGTGTTTCTGCATGACAAATTCAGTCTCGTACCAGTTCAAGAAAGTCTTGGGTGCACCAGAGAGCAATTCTTGACACCATTCCTTAGAACAGCCCCAAGCTGAAGAGATCTTCCCCAAGGAACAAAACAGCCACCGCTGTCACAGGTACGTCCAGATACCATGTTACTTCTAGCAAAGGTTGGTGGTGGCTTATTAAGATAATGTTCCCCACAAATTTCCACTAGTCACAGCACGTTTGGGATTTAAAAAGCTTCATTTGTGTTCCTGTTGGAAAATGTAAGGAAACAGCTGAATAGCTACATCTTCTCAGCGATTTACAGAAAAGTGTTGATGAAAAATAGTGTGAGTTGAGTAAGCTGTGAATAAGAGCAACTTCTAGGCTTCCCCTGTAATGGATTTTTTTTTTTATGTTTTAATAGAATAAGTACTATATTCTTTTACACATAGAGAAGTCTGGAGTTTCATAGGTTTTATGATGCAGCAAATGACCTTGCATGAGATTTCCTATGTATTAAATCCCCCAACAACATGAAACCTGATTTTGAGACTAGTACTATGGAGCTAAGCATGCAGACAGTTTATCTGCAGAAATCATCTTCTAGCATCAGCTCTTTACAGTCAGATAACAGGCCTGTCTTTCTGCGAGGTTTAGTAAGCTCAGTCACTGGTGGGATACCACACGTTTCCTCCCCCACTCCTGGTAAGACAAAGTGACTTCTGGTGCCGATTTTGCTATAAACAAAAAAGCTTTTTTTGCTCTGCATTTCCTTAATGCTGTCCTGCTAATTCTGCGTTCTCCCTTAAAACACCCAACATGGGGACAGCCAGGATATAGGGGCACATGGGGCTGCCCTGCTGCACGGTCTGGCAGGGTTTAAGATCCAGGTTCTCCCTTGTAGCAAAGTAAGGGCACACAGCCGTGATGGGGCAGCAAGCTTGTTTTAAAATCCTTTTTACTAGAGCTGCTGAGGTGCAACACAGGCATGACCTGTGCTGACAAGAGCCTGGAAGTAACACTTTGCAGGCTGCTAACATTAAAGAAGGTCACAAAGGTGATCAGGGGGCTGGAGCACCTCTCCTACAAAGACAGACTGAGGGAGTTGGGGTTGTTCAGCATGGAGAAGAGAAGGCTTCAGGGAGACCTTATAGTGGCCTTCCAGTGCTTAAAGGGGGCCTACAGGAAAGCTGGGGAGAGACTCTTTGTCAGGGAGTGGAGTGATAGGACAAGGGGGGATGGCTTTAAACTATAAGAGGGGAGATTTCAATTAGATATAAGGAGGAAATTCTTCACTCAGAGGGTGGTGAGGCCCTGGCACAGGCTGCCCAGAGAAGCTGTGGATGTCCCATCCCTGGAGGTGCTCAAGGCCAGGCTGGATGGGGCTTTGGGCAACCTGGTCTGGTGGGAGGTGTCCCTGCCATGGCAGGGGGTTGGAACTGTGTGATCTTTAAGGTCCCTTCCAACCCAAACCATTCTGTAATTCTATGATTATCAAGATCACGGAGGAAAATAATATAGCACCGAAGCTGTATCATCTTCACTCTCTGTGCCTGAGCGCTGTGCCAGATCTCAGTCTGTTCCTATAGATACAAAGGATCAGAAATTGGAAACACCTCAGAAAAAGAAAAGATCAGTCGCAGCAGCACCGATTTCCTGTTCCCATGCAGATGTTTATGTACAAGGTCACGCTCTGTGCATTGACTTTGGTTGGATCGCAACGTGGGCACAGCCTGATGCAGCAGTGAAGCTGCAGGGATGGCAAGCTGCCGCTGTAGGCAGCCCCTCCATCCCTTGTCCCCAGTTATGTGGTCTTGCTGTTTCCCATATGACAGTGTTTGTAGTTGTCTGAACCTTCAATGAGCCAGCCAGGAGACTGAGAGCAGCTTAAAAATTAACTCTAGAAGAAAAAGAAATCAATAGGGGCTTTTCAGCAAACACAAGCAAATGTTGCAGTGGAGAGGAAGACTGCAGAAGAAAGACTACATGTGTGTAGCAGAAGATGACTACAGAGGTGACCAATCTGCTAATTGGGTCACACACAGTGGCTGTGACAGGAAAAATCCTGTCAGAGATGAGCGGGAAGTACCACAGCTGAGGAAGGCCATGAGCCTTAGGGACTCAGAGTCTAGGACTCCAAATTGACAGAAAGAAACAACAGGGCCCACATGGTTTGTTAGGATCAGAGGTGGGCAAAAATTCATGTGCTGGGATCTGGTGTCTCATGAGGTTGCATGTGAACTCAGTAACTTCACGTACGGACGTCTACCTCATGCCCCATGTGCTCTAATGTGGTGCTCTAGGGGCCTCAGCGTGGTGTAGCTCCTACGCGGTCAGGTTACAAGGCTTTCTTCATGCGAACATCCCAGGTGGACAGGCTGTCTGGTGCAGAAGCAACACGGAAACATCACAAGACAAGCAGAGTTGGCATCACTCCACTTGCAAGGCTACCTCGGTTTTGTGTGCAACACAGAAGTCATAGCTAAGAAAAGCCCCATTATACATCCTTGATAGCATGATTGTAATGGCACTGGGACAAAGAAAATGAAGAGTTGGATCCCAAGAGAAGAAGCATGGCAGGCTGAAGCTTCAAGTGGTGCAGATAAAAATCGCTCCTTTCAACTGAAGCACAAACTCCTGGTCCTGCTTACAGTATGCCTAAGGCAAATGCTTCATAGCAGACACACCAGTGAGGTGAACAGCCAACCCAGAGCAGACAGTGGATTGCTGCTGCCTTGCAGCAAAGGGGTAGTATGAGGAGATGGTTCATATAAATCCATCTCTATAGCACCTGCGTCAAAATGCTCAGAAAAGGGGGGGGAGAGAACAATAAATCCATAACAGGCAGGAGATAAGGGCAGCGGTAGCGATGCTGCTATACAGACACGGATGCACCAGGACAGAAACTGGGAGAGATCATGATCAAAAGCTCAGCTAAGAGGCCATGAAAACAGACCTAAGGGTAAAATAAAACCAGAATGAATCTGTCTTGGTATCCCTGAAACACTTGTCCTGACTAAACATTTAAAGACAACACAGTAACATGCCCACACCTGAAATATTAATTTAGTTCAAAGACTATTAGCAGCTGTAAAATTGCAGAGTTTCTTCCAAGTTTCCCAGATGACCTTGAAACATGCAGTATGATAGAGAGGTACCTGTGTCCACACTTACTTGAATCCACTGATGAAATACAGCTTCAGCAGAGATTCAGTGGAGATTCGTGGGATTGTAACCAGGGTGGGAGCCTTGCTCTCAAAATGGGCAGAGACAGTAGCTTGTTGTACCATGATCAATAAAAGAAAGACATGCCTAAGCTGGGAAACGAGCAGCTTGCAGGAGTTTGCTTTCACAAAAACATGAAAGAGCTTCTGGTAGGAGGAGAAACCATCTGAGTAAGGAATAACCTGTCTTCTAATAAAAATAGAGGAGACAATTAGTTATTGTCACTAGACAATGAGACAGCATTCACAGAAAGATACTGTTGGCAGTCCCACAATGCCTCCAGTGTATGCTGTTGAAATACCACGGTTCGTACATCTGTTGCAAGAAAACTATGCAAACCTGATTTCCTACCCACAGCAGACTATTAGCACAGCCACATGGAATTGAAACAGAAATAGAGAGTCCTTGGTCTTCTGCAAAATTCAGAAAATGCAAGGAGATAGAAGATGCCAATCAAGCAGATGAACTCCAGTTTCTAGGCAGAGCACAGGAAGTGTCAGGGGCACACAAGTCAGAGATTTTATAAGACACGTCTTCATGGTTATGGGAAAGACAGCAGGTAAAATGCTTCATGTCCCTGTTAAGAATAGCAGAAACACTGAGACCAAAGACTGCCTGGAAAGCAGTTGTGATATATATGGGGGAAGTGAAGCCTTAAAAGCCAAAAGCAGCAGTAGAAATGAAAGAACAACTCTACCAGAATATCAGCCCAAGTCTTTTCCCTGCAAACCACGCAAACCACCTCACTGGTATAAACATGTTCTCAAGACACCTGGGAACTCGGTGCGAGCCATGAACCAGCACCAGCCCAGTGGTTGCAAACCACTCACCTGAGTTGAGTCAAGTAACTAATTTTAGTTTGCCAGCACTGCGTCTGTGCATTTCCCCCACTCAGTCCAACCGTGTAGTTGATACCCAGTCAACTGGCAACAATAAATTGGAAGGTAAAATTGCAAAGAGGGTGTTCAGATATCTGCCACTGCGGGGGAAAAAAGCATGCATGCAATTCCTGAATGGGGAGTTGTACCCAAGAACACATTAATCGCCATTAATGCTATGATTACACACACAAGTATAGATCTCTGCAGCCACCAGCTTCTCTTTCTCCAGAAGGTATTTCACCCCTAAGGGACATCCTTGCTTGGACAGGATCCCCAGTATATTCTGCATTTCAAGAAGTATGGGCTGCATGACATATGAAAAAAATCCATGTCTAAGACCAGCCTCCAAATTTTTTCTAATTCAAATGTGATACTAAAGGAGCTGATAGAGTCTTACACATCCTGGGGTGCTCAAAAATAACTTACATCCACGTTTGCTTTTTGCTATCCTGCAAGTATTGTGGGACAGCTCTTGGAAAATAGCAGCAAAGAATCAAGATCAAAGCTTCCAATTTAACTGCAATTTATGTCCTCACCCCATCCATAAAGATCAAGACATTGAGCAATTCATACCAACCATCCCAACAACAATAATTTTCACATAACTACAAAGAAACATAACACCTGCTTGTTTATTTGAGAGAAAAACAAAGACTCAGCTTGTTTCGGCATAAGCCACTAACACATTTAAAATAACTATAATAACCCTATACCAATTAAGCATATAAGCAATATTTTAGAGGCATTTTTATCCCAGCTAGCTAGAGAATACACTTTGTTTAGAGCAGTCTTCTCATCTTTCAGCACATAAAAAAACCTCCATCCTGTCAATAGTTGCTTAACTTTAGACATCCCCAGTGGAGGTGAAGCCAGAAACACAAACACATTGTGTTGACACGGTGTTTTCCAGAGCACGCCAGGATCTCAGAACAATATTGAAAGGTTATTGCCCAGCCCAACAGCCACTCAGTCCCTCTGTGCCTGCTTTGTGTGCCGTCCCCCCAGCACAGCACCTCGCCACAAAGGTCCTGCACGTCTCCTCCCCATCCTCTCATCCCAGCTGCTGCCTCCATGCCACCTCCACTGGCTGCTCAGCAATGTGTCTCCCACCATCCGTGTCCTCAGCTTGTGAAGCAGATCTCTGCAGACCACCATGGGGTGGGCTGGGGTGCAGAGGATACCCTGAGGGGGGGACCTGAGGAGAGGAGGTGAGGCCTGCTTTGCTGCTCCACGTGTGGCAGAAGGCACTTGGTAGCATCCAGATGGTGAGCAGGGTCCCTTCCAGTGAGGTCTGGGTCTTGCAGTCACAATATGGGACTGTAAAGTTTCCACTGCTCCAAAACCTCATGTGTTGGGTACGACTGATCGGGCACGTGTGGAGCTGAGCAGGAGCCACACGCAGGGCCAGTGCTCAGATAAATGCTCAGATAAACCCTGCTAACATGACACCATCTCAGCCTTTGCCAGAGGAGATGCTCGTTGCAACCAAGGTGACTGATTGTTGTTCAGGGGAAGTTGCTCTTATATTTATTGAAGCAATAAAAATGCTGGAAATCCCCATCAAATGGAAACCTCATTGCACTAGCTGTGCAAAAAAGGCATCTACTGGCCAGAATCTCTTGCATTATAGGTACTGAATCATTTCTCATACACGCAGGGTGACTACAGTGGTGACTACAGTGCATACAGTGAAGAGGCATAATATCAAGGAGCACAATGGAAATACTAGATTTGTCTTGGGAGGAAATAGTATGCAGTGCTTCTAGTAAGACTGACTGTAAAAGACAGCTCAAAATTTGTTTACACAGGGTAAATCCAGGCTCTCGCTGGGCAGGCAGCACTTCTTCCTTTGTCTTCTCCTCTTTCTCCAGATAAACACCGTAGGACTGGGCAACACATACCCAGCAGGAGAGCTTCCCCTTTAGGGCAGATGGAGATACAGCCTGCTCTTTGGCATGGAAAAAAAGAAGAGAAAAAAAAAATGATGATCCAGCAAGCTGCAGAGCTTCACAACCTGCATGTGATGGAGGCCATAAGGTACCCATGGAGGGTGGTGCTCTGACCAATTCCTCTCTGCAGCTTGGCTCGCGGGAGGTGCCACGAGCCCAGCCTTGCTGCAGAAGCTGGTGGGGCTGGAGGGTGATCACCTTTATGCAGAATCCATGTCCAAGGGCATTATATTCTCAGGGTATATCTGTTTAAGGACATCTCCACCCAAATGTCCTTCCCTGTTGCCCCCCCAGTTCTGTTTGAGCCATCCTCCTCGCCTTGTGTCTTCAAGTGCTTCCTTTGAATTAATATCTCACACTCTATTTTTAACAATAGGGGATGAACACTGAAACGACATAGCTTAGTGAAGCGTACGTGAAGAGAAGGGGAAGGAAAAGCAATTTTCCACCCATCCCCCAGCCTGTGATCTGTCCCTCTCTGTTAATATGTAAAACACAGAGCAGCCTGTACTGCCTGCATGACATGCAGCAGTTAGAATAGGGATGTTTATACCATGTGTTGCCCATAGCCCAGAAAACACTATTATCACTAAAACACCCAAGCAGTAATGCACATTGCTACTCCTCAGTTCTAATAAATGGAAGAGAAAGAGCAGAAATCCCTGAGAAAAGGGGATTTCGGAGATCTTGCTACCATTCCCTGAATTCGTCTGCGTATATAATGGGAAGGGCATATCGTGTGTCTGTTTCACAGGAGCCCATAGGGCTGTTTAGAGAGGATGAAAACAGCCAACAGACAAAATGAAACAAATGTTCTTAGCACTCTGAAGAAAATAAGGAGTAAGAAGCAACATGCTGGTCAGGGAAGTCATTCAAGGTCTTGCATGACAGATAGGAGGGGATAGAGATTATTTTAATGGAAAAAATGGAGGCAGAAATCAGAGATTATAATCAGTGCTTTACTGTTTTTTTTTTTCAAACATCCTGCGTTCTCCATGCTTGCAAAGAAGCAATTGATTTTTCCAACACATTAAGCTGGGAAATTGTTAGAGTGATTGCAACTGTAAAGCAAATACCTTCTGCTCAGAAGAGATTCCCCGCTCTTTAAAGGCAATAATAATGAGGCATGGTTTCACCAACCATTTCAGAAGTTTTTGTTTTGAAGTCATAAATCACCCTTCTTTGTTTATCTACAATAAAGACCAACGGCAAGCTACTCCCACCTTTCATCTATGGCCACTTAGTTGTCCTTCAGGCTGGTAAGTCCTTCTGCACCGGAGCCAGGTTTTCCTAGCACGCTGAGGATACCGGAGTTGTGCCTACTGCTCCTTTCTGTAACAGCCTGTGTAGCTGTGTTCTCACTCTTATTTTTAAAAGCCATTACACAGTGTTTTAGCTCTTCAGTCCTGGAACATGTGCAGATGACTGTGCAAGATGGTGAGGTGCTGGGTTACCTCCTGCTGGCTTTAGGATGTCTCCTGGCATCTGAGAGGGGAGCATGCAGCTCATGTGCATGACCACACATCTCCAGGGTTTTCCTGCCTTTGTGCCAGCAATGAGGAGGCGAGGAAATGCTCGCTTCCACTTGAGGTCTTCTCAATCCTTCCCAGCACTTTAGAAAGTTGCTGGCTGCTCTTTGCTTTCAAAGCTTTCATTCTGCCCGTGAGCCAGAGGACCACGTCTCTGGGAGTGCACCTGCCTGGGGTGGATGGGCAGTGGATACCAGAAGAACATTGTCCACCTGAGGTGGTCCAGGTGTCATCTTATGTGACGTTACATGGTTCCAGACCTCTGTCAGCACACACTACTTTTGGTCCAGCCCCTGGGTGGGTTTGACTAGCATGAGACAAACTTCTACACCTCCATACAACATCTTTGGGATGTATGTGGATAGTGACACCAAGAGTATGCCTGCTTTCAGGCACTGCAGTTTGTTAAAACTGGGAGTCAGAAAGGAGGAGAAACGCACAGAAATCTTACAAAATGTCTCTCCTGAGCTGTGTTGGATTTATTTATTTATATATGTTAGGTGCTTATTGTCAGCAACACTGCATGTTTTGTTCACAGTACCTCCAAATTGCCCAGTGCCTCACAAACACACACCGACTTTGGTCAGGCACAGAAACCTAACCAGATAAGTGAGTAAGATTGATTGCAAGACAAGTACATATTTAAGGGCTAATTACGAGGTGTGCCTCACATTTGCAATTCCACGGCAATAAAAACTCTGCAAATTGGCTGGCGCTCATGTTTTTAAGAGAACACCATTAAGTCAAAAGTCTTAACGAATCTAAATATATTGCAGCATTTTTACAAGCTAGATATATAAATTCCTCAAGAGTGGAATCAGGCTTGCTTTACAAGAATTAATTTTCATTAATTTCTACTGATGCGTAATAATTATATTTGTAGATGTCAGTTCCTTTGAAGCTCCATGACATTTTTCTGTCATTTTGCCTACAACTGATGACAGGTTAACAAGCCTATAATTAGTGGATTGTTGCATCCCAATTCTGTCACATTTTCGGTATTCTTCCAGTCTCATGGAATTTGTTGCCAATACCAAGGTGTTTTCTTAACATCTTTAACCGTGAATGTGTTGAAATTTCTATATTCTTCTCCTATGATGCAAATGCTGCTCCATTCTGAATAAATATATATATATACTTAAATATTTCTGCCTGTTTTGCATCACTGATGCCAGTTTTGCCTGATGTTTCTAGTGATCAGGATGAAACATTGTCATTGCTCTTAATAATTGAATGTTTTCGTATTATCTTCAGCTATCATTTGCAGCTGTGTTTTTTTTTTTTTTTGTGAAATCTTTACTGACCCATTTTCAACACTTAGTAATTTCCTGCTTATATGAATGGTTCTTTTATATTTATTGATCCCATAGAAATGATATCTTTCCAACAGCTGATTTTCTTCTGCCACTGAATCAGGGTCAACATTTAGCCACACAGTCCCTCCCTGAGTAAGGAGGAAACTGGACTTTTTTTCCATCTAAATAAAATTCTCTGAAATACACTCACAGATTTATTTTCATTTTTCTAACTACATTTTACCTCCCATTCACTTTTCTTGTAATTTACCCCCATTTCAAGAAATTATTTTTCAGGATAACCGATACATGTACTATTGGTGGCCAGTGTGCAGTGCTTGCCCATACTGAATGTAATCAGATCATGATCCTCAGCCCTCAGGCAACCAAAGCTTTCCAGTGTAGCCATTAATTCCTTTTTTATAAACACAGACTATAGTATCGTGCCTGAGCCAACAGCTAAATTAAAGTCACACAGAGGACATTAACTCCAGAAGTTCCTACCTTTGGATTTTGCAGCGCAAAATGGTGTTCTTCTAAAATAAAGCTATGGGGGGCAAGGTAGGAGGGTGGAGAAATTATTTCTTTACTTTTCCTTTTTTAAAACCCTGGGCATCCTGCTTCCCTGCACTTGATTTTGCTTTCCCAGGCAAGTGTCAGGACCAAGTTGGAGCTGATGGACTCACCACATGACAGAGGTCTGTAGGACATCAGGAGCATTTGGCAGAAGGCTGGCTTCTCAGTGGCCCTGTGGTCCTAAAGAGGACAGGAACCTTTCAGCACCAAGAGTCAAAACTATTTGTGAACTATACAAAGTTTACAGCCTCTTGGATTTCTCTTGGATTTCTCTCAGTCCATGTAAGCAGCCACATGTTTTCCTCCCCAGCCCTCAAATTTGAGCTCTTCTGTTCCCAGCCCTCCCATCCAACCTCATCTCTTCTCACTCCTGTCCCTTTGTCCAGTCCTAGCCTCTTGCATTTTCTCACCCATCCCCAAACTCTCATTTCCCCCGTTCTCCCTGTCCCCTATCCTTGTCCCAGATGGCTCACACGTGTCTACAAGCACGATCTCCTAACTTCTCTATACTTAAACCAAGCAACTTCTCCCTTCTCACTACTACCGGCCAGAAAAAGAGGGGCATGGGGAGGCCAGGAAAGATGGGATCTGAGGCCACGGTGGCCTGGAGTTGCAATTGCACAGTCCGCGCAGATAGGCTGACCAAGGTATTTAGCTCACAGCTGCAGCAGAGATCTACAGAGCATGTACAAATTGCATTCTTTTCCCCTGAAAGGTCTACAACTTGGCCATATTTGGGTTCATTTTTCTGGAGATACAAAATACACAAAAGTCATCTATTGTTAAGTTTCATGTTCCTTCTATAAAGCACAGGGGCCAACTAGAGTTCCCAAATGAAAGACAGAAATTAACACCATCAAAACAATACATTTTTCCTACCCACATTCTTGGAAGTGACTGAACTCTTTTATTTATGCACTTAAATTTCAGCTAAATGAGCAGATGCCCAGCAGGGAAATTCTCATTCTCTGTTTTTGTTATAACTTTGGCAAAGTTATAAGCAACGGAGAACGGGAGCTCATCATGGAAAGCATTGGACAAACAACAATAGACAGTGCCTCTATTAATACAAATCTTTTTATTTTTAGATTTCCTATAAAATCTTTTTTAAGTATGCAAAGGATTTGTTTTACTTCTAATTTCCACTGCTTTTACATGGGGCCTTTGACTGAAAGCTCTGGGGAATCGATGAGAGCTAACTGCACCAATAAAATGCAAAACAACTGCTGAGATGAATACAAGCTGAGGAGTTTTTGGGAGCAGCTTTTTAACAACAAAGAGGATGTTATGAAATTAGACTTACTCTTTAAAAAAAATGTTTTAAGAAAAGATAATAGGCACCCAAAAGCTAAGGGAAGTAAAACCTCATTACCTTTCAGTTGGGTCTATATATCACTCCCCACCATGGTAACTGAGAATCTATTTTAACTCACTGAAGAAAATGAATAACAATGAGAATACTGTAAAGATATGAACCAAAAGAGCAAACAGGAAATAAGGAATTATAAGAGAAACCTGTAGAAATTACCAACCTGGGACAAAGCATTGTACCCTAAGACTTACATTGAAATAATTACACAGATGTACAGAAATACAACAGTGAGAAGAGAAGGGATGAGAAGCTCACTTTCTATGTTCCAGTAATCACTAAATAATAGAGAATTAAGTCGCAACAGATGTGCACCAATACAGCTGTCTTAAGTGCTGAAGGAGTTGGGCTCCTTCAGCCTGCTGAGAATTGCACCAGTCAGTTGCAGCCCTGGCCTTGTTTTGTGCAAGCTGAGCACAAGTGGCTTTTTTGTTTTTGTTGCTTTTGTTTTTTTTTAGTTGCAGACCCCTTATTTCCCAAAACCTAAACAACAGTAATAAGAAAATTCACATGATGCCCCTGTATCTTTTGTCCATCTGTGTGGAAACCTTTTTTTTACTTCTTTTAAACCTTTTCTCCTCTTAGGAGCTCAGTTACTCTTCCAGAAGAGCACAGGTACTTTTAGCACATTCAGTATTAAAATATGAAAGAGGGCTCCTGATCAAGCTCTGTTGTGTTTTTGTTGTTTTTTTCTGAAAATGGCTGGAAAAACTCTTGGAAAAGAAGTCCACCAATGGTTAGGAAATATATATTTCTTTTTTAAAAGGTTATTATGCGTGTAATGTATAGGACCTTCCCTCTCAGGAAGTCTCTGATGGGAAATAGCCAGATGGCTACTGGGGAGAAGTATCCTTTGTGTTTGCCCTGTTCTTACATTCTCTCCTAGGCATCTGCTGACAGATATTGGTGGAGATGTGACAGTGACCCAGACAGACCTGAGGTCTAACCTAGTTAAGGCCAATATTCTGTTCTGATCACCTTGGTCTCCTAAGCAAGAGTTGTAAAGGTTTCAGGGATATTTGTCTGTGTGCACAGTCATATTTCCACTATGTCTTACTCTGGACTGGAGTAAAGGTTGATTCTGCTGTTTGTTGTGTTTCTTGTAGTTTTCCAACACTGTATCGGTCAGGGCTCTCTGTTTCCTTCCATGGTCTGAGCAATCAGTGAACATATATCTAGATTACAGATTCAAAAGTATCAGAGTCTGTACATGTTGATGTGTCTTCCTTGTAGAATTACTTCCTAGATGAAATACAAACCCAGGGTTAGAGCTGAAGCATCTTCTCAGGCAGCCACAATCTGAAGAATACTCATCAGGTTCCTCTTGTCCTGATTTAATTAACTATATTTACATACCCTATGTATAAGTACGTATATCTACCTACCTAACAGCTATCTTATTGCCTTTACCTTACACTGTAACATCTGAGCTCTTGACACCAAACCAGCGAAGACGAGAAATCTGATTTTACAGACTGGAATCTGAAAGAGCTAGACCAAGATACCGCAATCAGAGGCCTTAAACAGGGATTAGGCAACCATTTCTCTATTTTGTTTAATTTGTCCTGGAATAACTTGCCTGAAGTGGCGGAATCCAGCTCTGTGATGTCCCACCCTGACGCTGACCAGTGACACCCTGACACCGCTTTTCCACATTGACTGACAATGCCTGAGCATGCTCAGCTTCAGCAATGTCTGGGGAGAAATCTCTTGTGAAAGAGTGTTGATTTGTCAAAACCAAAAACTTTTCCTTAGGAAAGAAAAAGAAAGGAGTGTGGCAAGAAGAAAATTTACAGTTTGAAGTGCTTCAGAGCAGCTGGACCAAAGTGGTTGAAGACTCAATTTGTAACAGCACTCAATGACTCCGCTGTGCTTGAGTCAAAAGCAAGAAATTGAGCCCTTCCTCCCACATCTCAGGTGAGAGGAAGCCCTCTGTTGATGAGCTTCTTCTACTGATATAGGTACATTAGAAAGTAACTTCCGTTCTTCAAGGAATGAGAAAACTCTTCCCTGCCTGACTCCACTATGGCACTCAGTAGGTGCTGCAGATCCCACTTACAGATCAAAGTCATTTGGCTTGGGCCAACTGCTACCATCGCCAGGTGATTGCAGGCATCTGTGCTATTCTTAGCAGTTCAACACTTCTATTCAAGGTCAGGCCAGTGCATTTGTATTACGTGCATGGCTCTGAACGCAGTGCAGGCATGTGCTCCAAAAGTGGGTCGTAGCAAGATGATGAAAGCTAAATCGTATAGCAATTATGCTCAGGATCTGATATGTTGAACTAAGACTCTCAGTGCACTTTGACACTTAAAATTAGACTATTTAAGCTTGAATAGGAGGCATTCAAGTATAATAGCAAAGACTATTTCAAAAAGATTTGTGCAGCTGTCCCTGCTTGAGCAGAGAGTGTGGACCAGACCTTCAGAGGTCCCTTCGACCCTCAGTTCCTTATGTAGTCCCACAGAACCTATTTTTAGGAAACCATTCAATCAAGCTATTAGTGAAGTCATTGTTAAGCATACTTTGAGGGTAAGTGTCTAGTATGAAAAATAAAAATCAGCAGCAAGTGGCTTTTTTCACTGAATTTCTAAAGAGATCAGCACCTTTGCAGGGCCACTGCTTACCAGGATGGCAAGACACCTCCTGGTGTCAGGCAGTGCCCTCACTACCTGACAGCCCAGCAACACAGGGATGCAGTAGTCCACAGCATCCCTCCCTGCAATAGCAACTCCGTTGCATTTCTGCTGCCTTCTTGCTGGCGCTCCAGAGGCTTCCCAGCAGCACTGATATCCATGAGCTGAACACTGGATGCTGAGCAGGGCATTTAACACAGCAGAACTGCAGGGCACACTTTATAACATGCAAGCAGGCAGACATCTACAGATAGCATTTCAGCTCTGAGTCATTACTGCCAAAACACATGGAAACAATGTTCAACATTTGCATTCCTATAATATTTGATTTCACCGTCTGGGCCTTTTATCAGCAATGTAGATAATGAATACAGATAGATTCGGAACAATAGAAGCGTGAGCCTGGGTACTGATAATCTCTTGTTAATTTTTAACAGAGACAGCAACACAGCATTTAATTTCTCAATGAAAATGACTCAGAACCCATTTGTTTCCAGTGAGGCAGTTGGAAAGATCTAACAGAAATAGATGTTCCAATGTGCAGCATCCTGCAAAAGCTGTATTATGTACATGCTGGGTTATAGCTGAATGCACTAGAATTTGCAAACAATGGCAGAAAATTGGCAATTTAAAAGCAGCCATCTCCTATCATCCTTTGAGTGCTCGGATCTATATATTTTTAATGTGTAATTGCAAAGTTATAAGATATGACAGATTAGGCTATTCTTTAAACATCACTATTGATAAAATTTTCCTTTGAGTACTAGCTGTGAGGTGCTGTGAGAAAAATACTCCAGTTTTTGTTTTCCCCCAGTGGAAATGTGGGTTAGACACAAGCGAGAAAAAGATAGCAAAAATAATGTCAGTGCCGTTGTTGGCCAAAATCAACAGTATTGCTTCCAGCTCTGAGACCTAGAACATCGTTTCCATACTCCTGTCTATTCAGCAGATAACAGCGGTTCAAGAACTCTTACTAATTAAGAATGTAATTTTATTATTATTATTATTATTATTGTACAGCAGCCTGTAGGATGGGGAAAGGCCAGAAAAGGGATCACTTTTATTATTGCTCAGCACATTTTTCAAGGTCCAAGACAGCAATAAACTCACTTTTTTTTTTTTTTTTTGTGATGATATCCATTTTGCACAAAAAAAGATTAAGCTAAAAGAATCCCAGAAGAAATAGTTTCAGTAGTTCATGGGCCTTCAAAACCTTAAGCTTAGCAAACATGCAAGGCACATAAAAGTATTAAAATACCTCCCTACCAGGATCAGGTTAAAGCAGTAAAGAGCTTTAAGGAAGGAAATTATAAATTTAAAGGGAACTTAAGGGCTTAGTCATGAAGTAGAAATGTTGGTAAGGTTCCACTACGATACAATGCATCTGTGGAAAATTTGCCACACACTACATGAATTGAGTACTGCCAGAAAGGAACAGAGCAATTTCACATCCTTCTGCCTCCTTACATTTCATCAATGTATGTAGGTTTCTAAATCTTTATCTTTCTTACACAAGCACTTTATAACAACCTCACTTGTCTCCAACATGTGGCAACAGATTGATGTCTTATTACCTTTTGAGTGTCGTAAGGAAACAGGATGCTTTGCCCTCTGAGCCTCTGGGGATTAGGGTGCTCAGGGCAGCTCCCAAGACAGGAACTACAGGGATTGGGAGGGAAATAAAATGCAGCGACTGCACCATCTGACAAGGGAAGACTGACCGATGTCATCTACCTGGACTTCTGTAAGGCCTTTGACACGGTCCCACGTGACATCCCGGTCTCCAAATTGGAGAGAGATGGATTTGAAGGGTGGGCCATTCAGTGCATAAGGGAGAGGAGGAGAAGGATTTGGAGTTTCTGGTGGCCAAAAAGCTGGACAGGAGCCATCAGTGTGTGCCTGCAGCCCAGCAGGCCAACTGCGTCCTGGGCTGCACCAGCAGAGGGGTGGGCAGCAGGGGAGGGAGGGCATTGTGCCCCTCTGCTCTGCCCTCGTGAGGCCCCACCTGGAGTGCTGCGTCCAGGGCTGGGCCCAGCACAAGGAGGGTGTGGGGCTGTGAGAGCGGGGCCAGAGGAGGGCCGTGAGGGTGGTCAGGGGGCTGGAGCACCTCTCCTGGGAAGAAAGGCTGAGAGAGCTGGGGACGTTCAGCCTGGAGAAGAGAAGGCACTGGGGAGACCTCATGGCGGCCTTTCAACACTTCAAAGGGGCTTGTGAAAAAGAATTGAGAGCAACTTTTTTCTTGGGCAGATAATGACGGGACAGGGGGGAATGGCTTTAAAAGAAGGGAGATTAGATTAGATGTTTGGAGGAAATTCTTCCCTCAGAGGGTGGTGAGGCACTGGCACAGGTTGCCCAAAAGCTGTGGCTGCCCCGTCCCTGGAGGTGTTCAAGGCCAGGCTGGATGGGGCTTAGGCCAACCTGGTCTGGAGGGAGGTGTCCCTGCCCATGGCAGGGGGGTGGAATGAGATGATCTTTAGGGTCTCTCCGAACCCAAGCCATTCAGTGATTCTATGAAAATTTTCTCATGAGGAGGGGTCCTGCCTGCCTTCAGCTTTACAGCAACTATTACAGAGCTCTAGCAATACTAAGGGTGGATGGAGTTTAAATGATTTTTTTCCCCAGGTATTCCTCGCCTACAGCCTCTCAAGGCTCATTTCATAGCTCATTAGAAGGAAGAGCAGCAAGGTAGACTGTTCAACCCTCAGGTTGCAATCTGCTTGCAATCTGCTTCTGTATTTAATGCAAGGCACAACAAGCAACACCAAGGGACAGGGGAATTCCAATTATTTTGCAGCCATAAAAGCCTGTAATGGTTGCTTTTAGCTGCAGTGCTGAAGAAAGCCATCACACTGGCTGTCACTTGAAGAGCAGTTCCTTTCAGTGTCAGTGACAGCTCATGCAGTCCTATTTGTTCCGCCTGCCCCCAGAGTTATCTGTGCAGTGAGCCAAGCAAGGAAATGGACTGAAGTTTAAAGCAATTTTGTCTTGGTTTGTTTGTTTTTCTTGGTTTTGTTTCTGTTTAAGGTGTAGAAGTCAGGCTGCGTGTTTGGACTGGGGGGAAAAGACAGTAAAAGAGTTCAGGGAAGAACAAAGAGCTAGCAGGCTGACACTTGCTTAGCATCTCCTCCTGTGCCGATGCCATGCAGGATAGTGCAACGCTGCTGGGTGGAAAACCTTGTAGCCCCCCTAACAGATTCATTTCATCAGCAGAATATGGGAATATTTTTTTTTTAATCATGATTTTTGTAATGCATTAACATCTCCAAATATGCAGTTAAAACTGCCTTAACTTAGTGTTGTATTTCCAGAAGAGAATGAGGGGAACAGTCTGTTTTGATTAACAACTAGTTTAATGTTTCTTGGACCAAAGGCATTGCTCTGTAGTAAACATTGCTGCATTTATAATTCATAAGCGCAGGGAGTGCCAAGTCCCACTACAAGGACAAAGGTAAGATTGATTAGATGCCTTGGCTGTAAATTTCCATATGGCACTATGTTTTGTTTAGGTTGTTTTATAGTACACTGATTCTTTATTCTGAATATTCTAGGTTTGCTGTGCACATTTGTACCGTAAGGAAATTATTTCTGTGTTTCATTTTCACCATTTGTAACTGATTTGTATTCCTAACCATTGCCTCAAATGTGCCTATTCCTTAGATTTCTGTTTGGTTTGTTTTCCAACCATTTTTTTTTGTTGTTGTGATAAGAATGACTCTGGTCAGGAAAGTTTCAGCTTGCTAAATTTTGGCTAAGTACTTGCTTCCAGCTGACCACTGCCCTGTAAACACCCACTAACAGCCAGAGAAAGCATCACCTCCCCTGCAGTAAGGATGACCAGACAAGTCGTGAAGTCTTTTTGAGCCTTGTTCACTGTTGTTTTAAAACAAACAAACAAAATAATGCAGAAAATAACACAAGAAAACTAGTTGCTTTGCTTTGTTGAAACAATCTGAACTTTAGGAGGTTACAATTACACGCGGAGCTACCACCAGCTGCCTACTCTGCCTTCTCTAGGTAGAAGGCTCTAGGTAGAAGGCTCTAGGTAGAAGGCTCTACCTTCTCTGCCTCATGTGTGTGGCAAGCCCAGCAGGGCTGGATGGGATTAGTAGCGATGCACGGAGACCAGGGTATCTCCAACTAGGAGATTTCTCACCAGGCTTCTGGATTTTTCCAGCTCCAAGTACGGAGACCACTTCCAGCAGTAAGATTGGGCATTGCCCAGAGCAGCTGTGGATGCCCCATCCCTGGAGGTGTTCAAGGCCAGGCTGGATGGGGCTTTGAGCAACCTGGTCTGGTGGGAGGTGTCCCTGCCCATGGCTGGAATTAGAAGATCTTTAACCATTAATCAAACCATTCTATGATACTATAATTCTTTGATTAGCTGGGAAGTCAAATGTGGTTCTTTGTAAGGTGCTAGCAAAGCATCTTGTAAGGTGCTACCTTGTAAGGTGCTTGTAAGGTGCTACCAAAGAGAGGATCCTTCTTACACTGTATGCTTGGCATACATAAAAATAAAAAATTTGCTTATATATTTTCCATAGTAATAAATTCTCATAACTGAGAAACTTGAACTGTTAATTCTTTCTGATTCATTCTTTCAAAGTCATTTTTGAACCAGAATCGAAAGCATGACTAAAAAAATGTATCTAGATATTAGTTTAAAGTTGTGGTTCAGTGCAAAATGATGTGGTATGGCTGGTAATTTTTCCTTTTCCTTGCCCTTTGCCCTGCCTCTCTAAAGCCAACCACAAGTTAATTCAACAAGCTGAAATGCGTTAACTTGCTGATTAAATCATTACATGTTCATGTCAAAACATCTTCAGCTGCAGCTGAACCTGGATCAGAAATAATCTGGAAAATACAAGAGTGCATTCCTAAATTCTGCAGGCTGCTATGGGAACATATTCTCATCTGCTTGACAAACACATAAAAAGTGAGACTGCACCATGATATTATTATCTATCAGATGAAAGGACTACCTAGATGTACGATACTTAAGGGGCTCAGTTCTGTTCTCGCTTCCACTAACTGGACTCCATGAATTTACATTACTGTAGATGTAAACTAAATTGGATTTTAGCAGAGGGGTCAACTGGTTACACCAGGTTACATCCCAGGTCACCCATTGAAATGGCTTCCTGACAGCCTGCATTGCTGGCGATGATTTCTGCATCCACAACATCTCCATCACTGAAGCGTGCACGTTTAGAGGCCACCGGCAACACACTGGGATACATGAGATACAGTCAAATTGGTAAAAAGAATTGCCAGATCTTAAAGGATAAAACTCACTGTTGTCCAACCCATTCTTTAAAACCCCTGTGCATTTGGCTGCTTTACTTAGGGACTGGCTTATTTTGTCATAAAATATTCCTGATTTTCACTAATCCTTTTTTTTTTCCCTCTTTTTTTTTTTCCCCTACAGTTAGCTGCATATGGGCTAAGAATGCTCAAGAATTTGGGGCTTTATTTACATTTGATAGATGACAAACCGCAAAACAGCACAGATCTAATCTTATCTAATCTTAGCTCAGTACAAATTAAGGCTTGCTTCTTTAAAGTCCCTAGACTTTGCAAGCCACTATAGAAACTTATTTTCAGCTTCTTGGCAAATGCATGAAAAGTGAAAACTGGGCCAATGCTGGACAATAAGAGCAGCACCCAATTGCTAGACTCCCTCTTATTATTTGTCTCCTAAGTGACAGATCCAGAGGAGACATAGATATCTGAAGGTGGCCTTCGGCACAATTTGTCATCCAAATCCAGAGCAGCAATGCTGGAAACGACTGGCCAGTCCCCACTTGTGCTGGAGGGGGATGTCAGCAATTTCAAAACTGCCTTGGCTGGCTGAAGATGTGTATCTGAGCAGCAGCAGGGCATTTTGGCCATTCTGAACACATGCTGGAGTGCACTCATCATCCTGGAGCAGGAAGACCCCTAAGTCTTCCTAGTGCTGTTGGTGGCAGATTGTGGGGTAGCCTTCCACACTACACATATCAGAGATGCCACTTCCCTTAACACCTGGCCAAGTGGATTTATTGGCCCTTATTAGACTAGTGACCACCCTCCCCATGGCACTTGCTCCCTGCTTTCTCTGCCTGGGGCACTCTGCACATGGATGAGCTGCCCGTGACATTGTTCCCTAACACAATCCAGCCAAAACAAGCTGCATTCACTTTAAAAAAAAAATACAATAAATAGGTCTTTCCTATTGAAGCCCAACACACTTCACCTGAAAGGGGATTGGGGGTGAATGCACAAGCAACCAAACCATCTGTCCAGCGATGGCAGGGACACAGCAGCAGCCAGAAGCCTACGACCCCGCTGAAGGCAAGGCAGAAGCTTTTGGTGGGTCTTTGGTGCACAACCAGCGCCACATCCACTTCTGTGACAGGGAGCATGGGAAAGACCTGGGACAAATCCTTGTTGCCTAATTTGAGATCTTCATAGAGAGATGTCTATACCTGAATTGGCACCTCTATAAGCAAAGGAGAAAATAAGGCACTTTTAAGGCACATATCGTCTCATTTTATATGCTGCCATCTGTCTTGTCCCAGATTTTTTTCTCTCTCTCTAGCTTTCACTGTCCTTTTAAGCTCTGTCAAGCAGGGTAGACAGAGATTCAAGATTTCCCCAATTGCATATGGGATGAGTGCTCATCATGGTAAGAACATTAAATACATCCTGAAATAGCCTCCTTATACCTGCTGCCCATTAGGAAGGTGCCACCAACCCCACACCACCATCCTTTCGCCATTTTCAGTTTATCTTGCTGGGTTTTGTCCCTTCTGCGATTACCAATGCCTAGTGAGAGTTGGTTGTGTTTTGAGCACTTGCTGACAGCCTGTTTTTTTGTCCTTTTGAGGGCGTCTTTTGTCACTCCCTTCCCAGGTTATCCCTTCCCACCTTACATTTACATCGCCTCTCTTGAGCAACGTCTTGGATGAAATTGCAGGAAAAGCTCTTACCTTTGCATGTTAAGCCTACCACATCTAGTGAAGGTCACTTGTATATGAGAAATAAGACACATTGCCACATTGGCTCACTCTTCCACCTGGTCATTATTTTCAAGAGCCCAGTAAGGAATTGATGTGAAGCCCAAAGGGAGATTGTTTTCCCAGTCACCCAGCACATTTCCCAGTATCATTTCTGCTCCCCGGACCCACAAGGATTTTGTCCCCGTTGAAGACTACCTCCTGCTGACCCACCTTCTCCCAGCTCATTGCCTCAGCTCTGCACCCTCCCAGGGCTGGATGAGGGAGGAGAGGACAACCACAACCTCAGAGCCAGCTGCTCCCCCTATCAAGCTGGAGGAAGAATCTAACAGGGGTTTCTAGCTCCTCTCCTTCCCAAACCAAGTGATAAAGGGGAAAGGGAGCCGTGAGGAGTGCACATAAAGGGACAGGGAAGAAGATTGGCTCCTGTGGGCTTTCTGCTCTCCCTCCTTGTGCCCAGCCTATGGCAGGAGAAAATAAGGAGGTGGGCAGCTCTTGTCCCAACCATGGTCAGGAGGATGGCTGAAAGCTAAGGAGAGGGTCTTTCATCCAGCAGGGCCAAACATATATCATCACTAAATGATCCTCTGTGATCCTCAGAGCTGTATAAGCATTTTATCTCCCCCTCCACTGAGCACTAGCTGCCCATGGATTGGGTAGAAAAGGTGACTTTCACAGCTGGGAATAGATGGGAAGAACTGGGGTCTTCACTGAGGCAATGGTGTGGGGCCTGTACTCAGTTGGACACCACGGATACCCCATGGTGAGGGGCGGGGATGTGACCGAAGAGACCCAGCCCCGTGGCTGTGCTCCATCCCATTTGGGCAGGGCACTGGGTCCAGTGGGGTGGAGCACCCCATCAGTCCTTCATCACGGTGAACACCTGCACGCAACCAGCCCAGGCT
Organism: Anser anser; assembly: GCF_964211835.1. Lineage (NCBI taxonomy): Eukaryota > Metazoa > Chordata > Aves > Anseriformes > Anatidae > Anser > Anser anser. The sequence goes on along the minus strand of NC_139720.1, from coordinate 182,307,398 downwards.
GGTGCAGCTCAGAGCTGAGATAGCAGCAGCACAGAGGCCAGGTTTGCCCTCGGGGCAGGCAATGAAATCGGGGCACTTCCCTGCTCCTATCCCAAGCCACCTCTCCCCTGCTGTGTGCTCCCGGAGGCACTGGCTGGTTTTGTTCTGGCTCTTCCAGTTTTGCTGCATTCCCACCAGAAGCACGATGATCGCAGCAGATCCTCCAACGTGATCTGTCACATAAGCAGGCAAACCATGGGTCTGGGCAGCTGCTGCCTCTATAGCAGGGTAGGAGAAAGCCATTCTGGCTGCTACGCCGTTCTTTTGCATACAGCTTTCATTTACTTTGGACCGTATCCTTGTGGCTACATTTAAGCAAAACTCTGTTTGAAGCCGATGGGTGTTTTCCCTCTAGAAAATGGGAATTTTCCATAGCTTTCCAACCCATTTCAAAGCAAACCTCTATCTAGCCCGGGATGAACCAGACTGGTCTGGTTAGGGAAATCTTGAGTCTGATCATCCCTCTGAAGAACATTCCCACCTGCCCTCTCATCCTAGAAAAAAGGTGCTTCCTTCACCCCTGAGGGCATGGGACCAGTCTTATGAAACCAACAGAGACAAAAAATTGTTGGCTTTCTCTTCCTCTTCTTCTTTTTCCTTTTTTTTTTTTTTTCTTTTCACCACAAATAAAGCAGGATGGACTTGTTAGCAATCATGGGGTTTCTTGGACAAAAACACCAGAACTCCAAGCACGTCTCCACTGCCCTATAGTTGCAAAACCTGCTTCCCTGATCAGATTCGGGCTGTGCAGGCTGCTGGGATGGAGGAGAGGCTGGAAGGCTTCCAGGCAATTGTCTCTTCTCGGAGACAGGCCGCCGTGACTACAGTACTGCTCATTTGTCAGAAAGGATCAGCTCTGCAGGTGTCATCCCCCAGCAGCACAGCTCCGCCACCAAAAGGGACGAGCACAAAATGACCTGTTCAATCAACCAGAGAGAAGTGTGCATTGCAAATAGTCATAGCTGCATTACCACGACTTCTCCATCTCAGGGTAGGACACGGTGTTTCAAAAAGTAGCACTGGAATACCCAGGCTGGAACACCAGCCCATTTCAGGACTAGAGAGGAGGCAAGGACTGACTTTTAAAGGAGGCCTTTTGGTGCTCCCCCCTAATGCACCTACCAGGATGTCACTTACCATCTTCTGATGAAGCGTTCCCCAGCCATTTATTTCAGAGCTGCCTCTCTGAACCCACTGGTGCCTCAAAAGCTCTTCTGTGCAGCTCAGGGATCCCAGGGGCAGTCCCCACGGTGCACACAGCATGGCTGCTTCCCCCCACCCTTGCACAGAGCTCCTGATTCATTCGCTCAGAAGTGGATTCATGTTTTCCTGCTATTTATACCCACAGAGTCATCCCCGTTGTGCAGTAGGGTGCGTGATGCACGCTATCATGACCTGACATCTTTCCCCATCTCTGTGCATACTTGACTAGACCGTGAGTCAAGGCGAGCAAAATCACGTGGGATGCTCTTTTGAGTGCCAGGCATGCATTCAAAACTGCCATCTGTTGGGACCTTCTATTAAGATAAGCTTCTGTACATGTTCACAAGCTATTATACGGTGCTCTATCATATCAGAATGAACCAGGCTTTCTATTGAATTTAAATGAATTTATCCATACAATGCTGTAAACGTAGTCACAGGAAGAAAGCAAAACACAGAAAGATCAAACCAAATGTTTTCAGTGGTGACCCTAAATCATAGGTGCCTACCATGCTAGGCTTTCCTCTTGTGTTTGATATTTCTTTGTATCCCTCTTTGGCTTGTGTTGACGACTCTGCTATTTACTGGGTTTTGCATGTAAAGTCCTAATTAATGTCAGTAGAAGTTCTGCTTGCAGATAAGGGAGGAATATTAAATAGATCTGCAGTGCATAGAGAGATGATATTTTAGCTCCTTTTAAACATTTTAGTTAGAAAATAACTATCTAGTTGACTGGTACCTGAATTCCAGAGATTTCAAAGTACTCTGCTTGATACCCAGGCAGAAGAATTCCTACCAGTGAATTGAGGCTCCTCCTGGTGTGGCATCAGCAGCTAAATGACAACCTGCCTTTCAGGAAAAGCCATTGGAAAGAAGAACTAGCACAATACAAATGAAGTAGAGTCTTACCCAAATATACAAGATCTGCCATATCTGGATGAAACAGGTAGGACTGTTCAGAGCTGGCACCCCCAGGCAGAGCTGAGGGTCTGAGCTGAAGGCAAAAGAGCAGTGCCATGGACCACAGTCCAATATACCCTCAGTCCCCACAAGAGTCTTTTTATCAGCTACCAAGACCAGGAGCCAATCTGGTCTGTCAGACTTACAGCACCGAACATTCACCATTCAAACCAAATCACTGGTTTTGTATTTTGGAATTTGGAATTTGTACCCATCCAAAAGAGGGCTCCTCGTTTTGAAGAGATTTGTCAGCCCTGTCTGATGAGTATCAGATCTCCAGGCTACGAAGCAGACACCTCTCCCGAGATTTCCCTGGTGGAGCTCATCTTGTACAGGGAAGAATCAGCATCAAAATGATCTCTTGCTCTTCCTTCCAGCTGGCTGTAAGACCCACGAGGATGACCAGCTACTTTTGAATCTCCCTCTTTGGAAGAGGACAGCAGCTCATCTCGGATGGATGTTTTCAGAGATGATCAAATGTTTTTCATTGCCATTATGGGCAATAGAGGTATTTATCAAATGTCTTTTTAACATCTCCAGGGTACCACACTGTATATAGCAGGGAACAATTCAGATGTTTTTCAAGCAGTGAAGTGGAAATAGCAGTGGGCTCGTTCACACAAAAGATGAATGTGCATTCTCAACCTCCCTTAACGCTGACTGCTGCTCAAATTTATTAGAACTAGACTTTGTCTGGAGTGGTGGGAATGGATGTGCTTTTAAACACTGTCACCACAACACTACCTTTGCCTTGGCTTTCTAAGGTGTTTAGTTGTGGACACCTCATGCTAAGAAGACAACTTCCCTGTTATCATTAGTCAGGTCTAGCTTTGTCCTAAAATCTCATTTCAGGAAGTCATCAGGGGTTTTTCATGCACACTCCCACTCACAGCAGGACATTCTCGCCCTCCTTTGAAAAGCAGAAAATCCGAGGAAAGCAGCATTTTGGTGATAAGCTTATGCTGGTAGGAACACTGCTGTAAAACTTGCAACAAATGCTTTCCAAAGCCAGTGCAGTGCCATAACACTTATTTTCAGAGTCTATCAAATTATAATTCTCAGAGCACTGAGGTCAGGAGAATTTGTAGCACCTCTTCCCACCTCCTCCTATTTGCCCGTGCAGTTTGACTGGTTACAGAAAAGGACCTTGATATGGCCAAAGCCACTCCCTTTGCTAAGACAAATATTTACAGGAGGTTGGTTGCGTTGGTTGCCTACATCTATCCTCCTGTCCTTCTAAGCCTTTGCTTTTAGCACTGCCATGGAGCAGGGGTAGGAAATGAAAGGCTGGCAGCAAGGAAGAGGAGTGGTGGCACGGCAGAGATGGGAACAGGAAGGCAACCAAGGCTGTGCAGGAGATGGGATGCTCCTGATAACCAACAGAAGGACATCTGCCCCAGGAGGACATCAACGCCCTTCTCCTCAGCACCTCACTCCCCTCCAGCACCCTGATGGGGCCAGGAGGGGTTGTCCACCTCGTCCCTAAGGGCCAGTGGAGCAGGTGACAGTGCAAACAGCTGAAGAAGACGAGGAGGCAACAGATGCAGCAGCATCAGGCAGAGGGGAAGGAGAAGCTGGTAAAAGTGCTGGGGATTTCCCACAGTCCCACAACATCTCCCTGGGGATCTCTAGGCTGGCAGCATCCCTTCCCCTTTTGGGCTGCCTTAGCGTGATTCTGCAACCAGACGTTTCTTTGCAGCTACATCCTAGGGACGAGGGGGAAGTCCAAGCAAACAGCTGAAAAAAAAGAAAGCAAAAGCAAAAATAAATGGGAGGTTAGAAGCAGTGCAAGCACAAGCAAAAAGAGAAAAGTATGATGCTTTCACAGGGAGTTGGGACACTTCTTAAAAAAATAAAATAAAAAAAATAATACATTGCCCAGCATGGAGCAGGCAGGATCTCAGTGAAGGAGTGCATGAGAAGGTTTCTACTCCTGAGAAGCATTTCGAGTTTAGCAACACCATCAAGCTCAGGATTTCGAACCACATATATCAGATCCTTGAGCAGTAGGAAGACGGCTTGAAAACCATGACAAGTTTTCCTTTGTTTACTTTTTGGTTTTGTTTTTGAATAAATTGAAGGTTCTTGCAGTTTGCCTTCTGATTGCTGAGCCTCTAGGGCTGAATAGATTTGCATTTTCAAGACTTATTATATAACAGCTTTTAAAATCATAGAACCATAGACTGGTTTGGGTTGGAAAGGACCTGTATAGATCATCCAATCCATCCTCCTGCCATGGGCGGGGATTTTCTTCCCTAGACCAGGTTGCTCAAAGCCCTTTTAAAAATAAAAAAAGAATAAAATCTTCCCAGTCGTGGCAAAATGCCAAACAGGGTGATGATTGTGATCAACGAGCAAGCTGAAGAAACTTAAATTTAGTAACAATAAAGATTTCTGATAATGAACAAGTAATTTAGGGTGATTACATCAATGATTTTTATACACTGTTGACCAGGATGATATTGCAAGTACTGAATATGTGCTGTAAGTGTGGTCTTCTAATACTGCAAATATATATATCAAGAAAATTGATGGTATTAGTATATTTATAGACATACTGAAGATTGGGAGTTAATGACATGCTGAAGAATGGCTATAGCGATCTGATGAACTTCAATCAGCCCTGGGAATGAGGAGGGCTGGTAATATGCAAAAGAAGAGAGGCACCAGGCGACTGTGACTGGGGTGCACATATTTTGAGGGATGCCTGGGCAGGAGCAGTGACCCGAAAGCCACATCTGGAAGCGTGCAGTTCTGCTTGCCTTTCTTTAAAAGTGGGCTGGCAGTAAAGAACGTAGCTCAGGTATGTGGTCTGTTTGCAAAATGGGTGAGATAAAGGAGTTTGGGCTGCAGTGGAAAAGCAGATTTTAAACTGATTATGGTAGGATGGAAGTTTGTCCTCCTAGAAGCTCATGAGATAAAGGTAAAACAGGGCCCCTTTTTCAGAAGGCTCTGAAAAAGGTATCCATCCCTCTGAGCTGCTGTCCAACAGCAATTCTTCAGCATTGCTTGAAAAAAGCTTTTTCTTCTGTTTGTTTTCTTTGTTGTTGGTGGTGGTGTTGGCTTTTTTTTCCTGTTTCTTTTCTTTGTTGTTGTTTGTTTGTAAGTAAGGAAACTTTTATGGGCATTATTCTTCACTGATGTTGTTCAGCATCACGCAGGAACATATGCAAAATCTAATCCAAGGATACTGTAGATCAAAGTGCTGCCCCTGCTGCTGCATCATATCAGATACAGCTTTTGCAGCAGGGCTCAGCTTGGTTTTCCCTTTTTAGATAATTCTGCTTCAATACAAAACAGGCAAAGAAAAAAAAATGGAGAAAAATGCTGTTATTAAAATGAGAACTTCCCTTGTGAGCTCACATGCCAAGAGACCCCCAGGTATCAGCACGGGAGAGTGAAGCATTTATTTGCCTTAAGAAAAACAGAAAGAGTGCCATCTCTCCCTGTTAGCTCCTCACATGCCCTCACTCTGACTTTGAGAGCTGCCTGGGTACCTATTTTACAGCACCTCTGCCAACCAGCATAACATCAAAGGGGATTTTTTTGGATAGGAAAATGTGACTGTGAGAAATGGTCTACACCACGTTTGATTCATGCCACTGCTGCTGGGATGTATCTCAGGGCCACCGAGCTGTTTTAAAACTTCACTGAGAGCAGCTGTGTATCTTAGACATTCCTGCAGCTTTCCCGTTTTGCTGCAGCCAGCTTAATTCTGGTGTTGCTAGGATATGTCATCTCAGAGAACATAAACCCCACAAAGCCCGACTGACAAGAGGATTAGAAGAGCCTGTCTACCAGCGGATCATGCATACGAACGAGGAATAAAATTAAATATCAAACACTTGATTTCTGGTGAAAATGATGTAGCTCTGTGCATGCAACCATGAAATAATTATCTGCCATGCACCCCCAAATGATAATGCTCTGCTCCAGCTGTTCTCTCAAGATAGGTCTCTGCAGAAAGCCCGTGGATGTTTAGACACCACCACAGACTTCTCCACCATCTGATTAAAGGCAGACAAATCCGAAGTACATGTAACTAGTCACCGCTCGAGCTAGTCACCCTCGCTTCCTGTTTATTCAGTGGAGAGAACCACACGCTCTCAGGGAGTGCGTCATCCCATCCTACGACGGGTCAGGAGTTGTGCCATCGCAGTGCCCATTTCTCTCCACGGGCTGGAAAGGATGTCTGGGAGGCCCAGCTCCGATGGCCACATCTGCGTGTGCACTTCAGATGTTGTAACTCATGACATGCCTCGGAGGACACATCAAACAGATGGGGCTTTCACCCATCACTTGCATTTATAGCTGGAGCCCAACCAGGAGTGGTCTGGATTCATTAGCAGGGCTCTCCACCAACCCCACAGCTCTGCTTCTCCAGCATCCCACCCTGCATTCCCTCACCAGCTGCTACTCAGCAGCATGAGCAGAAAAAATACGTATACACTCCTCCATGCATACACAGGTACGTACACATACACACACATATATACACAAATATATATATATGTACATATATGCTTATATATATGACCCAACAAAATTGGACCTATTTATATATGTGTGTATATGTATGTGTTACATGATCCTATTTTTTTTTTTTTATCCATTGGATTCAGGAATCTCCAATTTTAAGTTAATTTCCTCTCTAAGCGTTAAATGGGAGCTGGTACAAGAATTGCACCTATACCCATTGGGTCAGTAATTGGTCAGTAAACAGAATATTTAATCCATGAAAGAGTCAAATAACTTGCTTGTAAACCTAGCAAGAATGCTGCACCTGTTTGAGTTCTGTGTTTAGCCTGGGCTTTTCACTTCCCAGTAGAACTCTTCCGTTGGTGTCGCCCCCTAACATCTGGGGGCAAAGCAAGAAGGCAACGTAAACCTTAGTGACAGAGGCCTGATGATATGCCACAGATCTTTGTGCCTGAATGCTACAGGTCATTGTGTCTGAAACACGACTCACTGGTACTGAGCAAGCCATGGACACAGGGAGACCTGGAGAGCTGGAGACCTGCTAGATTTGGTGAGTTAATATTAACTGTGAATGTCCGGTTGCTTCTCTGCAGTGCATTGCAATACGTATGTGTCTGCACCAAAAAGATGTGGTGTTTGACTTTGACTTTAGCTTTTGACCTAAACTCTGACCTAGATCACTGCTTTCCCATTTACCATCTTGACCTTGATCTGTTGGGAAATAGAGGTAGCACGGGATCTGCCTGATATTCACTTCTTTATGAAAGTTCAGGATGTTTCAGAGTCTCTAAGATTCCAGGTGGCATTTTTTTTAGCCTGTGCACCATAAATAAATAAATAAATAAATAAATAAATATAGACACAGAATTCTAGTTCTTGTTTACCTCTGAGATTCAGTTTTGTTTCCTAATATTCAAGTTCTCAAACTCATTAAGGTTGCAAGTCCGGGAATTTATCAGTCGTACAGCTCTCCACCCCTCTACTTTTCTTCTACACAGCTAAAAGTCTGCATTAAATATTACTTACAGCATTAAATAGTGTGAAAATCTCACTTTGTTTAGGTTCATCCCTTGACCCAGTCATTTCTATAGAACAGCCCTCTTACCTTTGATATCTCCCCAGTTCAGTTCTCTGTAAGCACCATGTCTTCTTCAGGCTATCACAGGGAGACACTGGGGTGGTGACAGGCTGCAGCACAGCCCCATAGTTTTTAGCAAACCAGAAAACACATCGAGGGGGCCAGGCCAGAAAAACCTGGTGTGCTTCCTCACACCTCGTGCATGCACACTCACGGTGTGCCTCAGGCTTAGCAGCAGGCACCCGTATGCAAAAGAGAGCTCAGATTCAGGTAGCTACAAATCTTATTTATCCCGAGCAGGCAATGTCAGGCTGGTTCCTAGAAAGAGAAGGTCTTTCCTATCACCATGTGCCATGCTAACAGGACAGCAAAAGGAGTAGCTAAGGCAGACACAGCATTCCCAGAGCATCTGTACTGCCTGCAGGGGTACGTACAGCCCCACATTATAGGTTAGCCAAAGTCCAGGCTTTCTCCATCAGAATGAGCTGAGGGTTAGAAGAAATCTGTGCATGACTACTATCAAGGTTGCTCTTGGAAAAGAAAGCCTGAAGTGATTTTGGTCCTAATGAAGTAGGGTTCTCCAAGATTTTCTGGACAGAGAGCTGCTAAATCCATTTCCTACAACGTTACGTGGAGTTTTCAGTCAGGACTAAAGTGAAGGCAGCTGATAAAATCCTGGGGTAAATGGTTCTCTTTCAGATAGGCCAAGTCAGAGAGAGGATGCCTTGCAACACCTGGGAGCCCTTGCTGTGGTTAAGGCAAATGAAAAACTGGCCAGCATGCTCGTGTTCAAACTGGCTGGAGGGCTGCTCATTCTTGTCCATCTAGCTCTGCTCAGCACAGCACAGGACAGGCTAATTTCAGACCCATTAGTGGATGTCCTTGAGGTGTTTGAGGTTGATGCCTGAAGACAAAGGAAAAGGCTTGCAGATCAAAGTAGAGCTTTGATCATCCAGGACGTTATTTTTATGAGCTGGGCTGGGGAGAAAAAAAAAACAAACAACGGCATAGAGCAATAGGTGGCTTATCAGGAGACTGAATTTCTGAATTCAGACGTGGCTTTCTAAACTTGGCAGCTGCTGACTTGCAAGATTTATGGCTTTGCCTGTAGGAGGTAACTCTGCTGTTACCCACTGGTTGAACAGAAGAGCAGGGTGCCTGTGGCCCTTGGTCTTGTTTCCCAAATCCTGTCTTTTGCTGCCTGTCTTTTGCTGCCAGTATTATGTTCCAGATCATGACTTCAAAGGTTAATAGGAAGCTCTGCGTTTGTCTGAAGAGCCATGAGCCCAATACTGGCATGGGAGTGATGCATTGTGTTGGGTAGCAATGGGAATCCAACTTTTCCCTGTAGATGAAGCCAATGGCATGTGCAAGACAAGGGACTGGTCCTCTACAGGTGAACGCATGTGGGCTGCCAAAACTGGGAAAAATACATAGGGGAGGTTGTAAAAAGGGAAATTTTATTTGTCTCAACAGGGTTGTTTCATGTTGTGGAAGATACAATATGGCTGCATGGTCTTACTTGGGCGACCTCACTGGATGACACAGGGGAATGGTGTACCACTGATGGATGAACTGATCCAAGAGATGGACTGAAACTATGTTTCCCAAATTGCATTTTTTTTTGCCCTAATACTTTTTTTTTTTTAATCAGGGAGAATTGTTACAAAATTCAGATGTATAGGCTGTGATAAATCTACTATTATCCTCCAATGCTGTTACTAGCTATAGATATTTCTCTTCATTAGATAGATACATACATATTTGCATTGACATATACTCTAATGACTTATTTTTGCAAGAACACTGTTGCTGGGCCAACTTCATCCCTTGGCAAGTGTTTTTTCTTTGTGAATGGTGCCTGTCTTTCCAAGGGTGCAATGAGTCCAAAGAGTTTTAAGAGGAATGACTACAACATCAGCTGGCAACACATATGGCCAGTGATCGGTAGAAAACTTATTATTTGTGTTCAGAGAAATATTAGCAAGATGTCCCTGAACTGCAGTGGCATGTGGCATTCTCACAATGCTCCAGCAGTGCACGCCAAGGTCACTGAGAGACAAAATCTGTCAGCAAAAGGAGATGAAGTTTTGTCCTAACCCTTCGCTGTGTTCTGTAAACACCCATCATTCAACATTCATAGCTTTGAATATCTAATTTTTTTAATCACTCTGACAGACACGAAGACCGGAGGCGAAGCTTTCAGTCATGTCTCAGCATCTGCAGATCAGTCAAAACCATCCAAAGAGTCGCTGGGACAGTTGTGTCTGTCGCACGGCTGCTGCTGGAGGTGACAGGGCTGCACGGGCCTGATTTGCCACAGCTCTTCCGCTCGAAGGCAATGAGGGGTGGTGAAAAGTTTGGCAGCCATCCAGTAACTGCAAACACGAGTTGGAAGGGGTGGGAACTACTGACCCAGTTTTATGTATGTCCAGTTAATTGCCCACAGGAAAAATTCACACTGAGAACAAGCTCTTTTTTTTTTTTCAAGCTTGAGTTACTTGGGAAAACAATTAAAAAAAAAAAAAAAGGGATTTCTTTTCCTGACACTCTCAAAAACAGTCATTGTTTTCCCTCTTCCTGCACTGCTAAATCACGTTGCGAGTCTTATCACGCTTTGGCTTGGTCGGACAAGTCACATGTCAACAGCAAGGCAAAGTCATCCTGAAAGCAGCACAGCCCTCGCCTGTAGACGGACCTATGCCTGTAGCATTGCCAACAAGCCACAGCCTCTGCTAAAATATTTGCAATACTTGCTTCCTGTCCCTGCAGCCCAAAGTGTATTTTCTAAGTCGGGAAAATCATGTAAATACTCTCCTGTGAATCACAGAATTGTCTTTCAAGTGGCAAGGCAGAAATAACCTGTGCTGCACAACCCGCCTCTTGCCCACAGCTAAAGGAAATCAAAGGAAGGCTTTTGTTGTTCCAGTGGAGCCAATAAATGTGTTTCAGGGGTCATTAATTTGAAATCCATTCTTTTGGAAAAAAGATTAAGAGCAGCACTGTACCTTATCCTGAATCCCCTGCCAAGCTTTGTTTAGAAATAGCGTTTTACTGATATCTTTTTTATTTTTTTTTTTCTGTGAGAAAAAAATCTTCTCGCACACAAAGAAGCCCACTACACATAGCAAAGAGCTCAACTGCATACCAAGTGCCATCCTATACTTGCATAAGCACACTAAAAAAGCCCAGCTTCTCTTTTTATTTTGGGATTTGTTCAGGCAGTGGCAAGCAGTTGAATTCCTGCAGCTCAGCACGCAGCACTACATAGGAAGCGAGCTGCTTTTTGGCCAGCCGCCTTTGGGGTGGCTGAGGTCCCACACCAGCATCTGCTGGCTTTGGGCCACTTGCATCCTGCCAGAGAAATTCACCCAACTCTTCTTCTCCTTTAAGCCCTTCTGATGAGAAACTACCAATCTCATCGAAATGACATTTTGAACAAAGGTCTAGGGACGGAAACGGTAATTTGGAAAAGGTGCTGGTGGAGAGGCAAGAGATGGCTGGACATCATGGCTGGGCAGGGCGTTATGGCTGAAGCAGTGCTCCAGGGTAAGGAGAAGGGGCAGTGGCTGGGAAGTGCAGGGGATGAGGGAGGCTGTGGTAACATTTCACAGAGTGACAGCATGGCTGAGGCTGGCAGGGAGCTCTGGAGTCACCTCCAGCCGGGCCCCCCAGCGCAGGGTGCCCAGGACCCCGTCCAGGCGCCTTGTGCCGCTCTCCCAGGAGGAGACCCCACAGCCTCTCTGGGCAGCCTGGGCCAGTGCTCAGCCGCCCGCCCAGCACACAAGTGCTGCCTGGTGCTCAGAGGGAGCCTCCTGCCTGCCCCTCGGTGCCCACTGCCCCTGGCCTGGCGCTGGGCACCCCTGAAAAGAGCCTGGCTGCGGCCTCTTTGCCCCCTGCCTGCGGGGATTCACAGCCCTGGGTGAGATCCCCCTGAGCCTCCTCTTCTCCAGGCTGAGCAGTCCCAGCTCTCCCGGCCTCTGCTCACAGGAGCGGTGATCCAGGCTCACAAAACTGTGCTAACCCCACTGCTTGCAACAGGGCAAACCCACATTTAGGCCTCTCACAAGGAGGAATGGGACAGAGCAGAGCTGACCTGACATGAGCCTCCCCAGCTTGCCAAAAGAAATGCAAGAAGAGCAGAGTTAGGGCCTTGTAGGAGGAAGATTTCAGGTCTGGAAAGGCGTGGCAGGAGGCTATATCCAACGAAACTACAATGAGCGTCAGAGCATTATTTACTTTGTCATTATTGACAACAATCTGTTTTGAGACTTTGTTTTTCTTATTATTTGTGTTTTGAAATTGGTTAATGCAATTATTCCCAGAGCAACTGAAATGACTTCAGTTTGCAGGCTAATATTAATACATTCATTTTTAGCAGGTTCATGTCTGAAAAATATTCCATGTAGCTGTGCATCTGAAATAGCAACGTAGTAATGAATTCTGAGAGGTCTGAGATCACAAAAGGGGCAGGATTCAGCCTATTTCCTAGTGCAAGACTCCTGAAACGTGTTCAAACAGCTGTTCTGAATCTCTTGATGTACAATAAGTCTTATGCAAATATTCCATATCCAGCTTTCTGTCAGGCTGAAGCCACCCAGGAGAATTTACAATGCCTTGAAAGTCAATGTCTTTTCAGAGAAAGCATCTTAGACTAAGGACTTCTCTGTGCTGAAATTAAAACGTGAAGATGAGTACTTAGGTTTGTGAACAAAGTCACTTTTTTTTTTTGCTTTACTGTTTTAGATACAACTGTATTTATGACAGAGGAAACATATCTTGTGACTTACTTCTTGATGAATGTGTGACATAATTCAGTACATATATCATAAGGCTCTTAATTTTAAGGTTCTCATAGAACAAAATCTTGTGGCCCATTGTGAAAGAAATACAACACTAAACTCCTGAGAATACCCCTCTGTCAGCCACATCTAAGTGATTATTCAAGAATTTAGAAATGCAAATGGAAAATTGTTATCTAATATTCAATGAGATAAAGAATTTGTTTACTTATTCATTTGTACTATTTCTATTGCTCTAGAAAATACTTTTAATTTTTTATAATGCAAGCATATGGAGAGAACCATCACATGGAAACATACTTTGATATGTCAAGAACCTAAATTTAGCCAAAATGAAACCTCTCCTGCATTTCTAAAACTCTTAGAAACCAAGAAAAGGTCTTTGTAAATTTTGTTAAGGAGCTTTTAAAATCAATTGATCAATATAATGTACTTCACTGCATAACACTATATGAGAGGCTGGGACAGTTAGAAGAAAATACCATTTTCTTTTCTGCTAGTTTGTAACCAGAGAGGCATCTTCAAAAGTTAGCATTTGCGTTATCAGAAGCTACCGATGACACTTTGTCAGAATTCAAATCATTTGAATTTATTCACTTTTTACATTTTCAGCACGTTCCTTGTGCTGTTTCATCACTGCATTAAAAATGATAAGTTTCTGTTTCATGTTCATCCTATACTCAGGATAACATGGGACAGAAGGAATTTTCATGGTTATTTTTGAATGACTGGCTTTCACTGGGGAAAATCCCACCCTGTGATATGGCTCCAGCAGCAAAGACACTGAGATATATAATAATATATCTTATATTTGTATCTTTACGAAAGATATAACCCACTCTTAACCTCTGCCAATGTCTCAGTGGATGCAGTGAGCTTTCTCCTTTTGCTTGCAGCAGAGGAATGAAGTCTGTTGTAGTGTCTTCCTGGCTGAATGCTCTTCTGGGACATGCACAGCTGTCCAGATGCCCCCAGAGGTGCCAGGGTGTGCTCTGCTGGCTACAAACACCGCCACAAGGAAGTGCTACTGGCCAGACGCGTGGGCTTTGGGCAGATGCGTGCCTCCAGCCAGATGTGTGCTGCCCTTGGAGAGGGGGCTTGGCGGGCCCCCAGGGTTTGAGGTGTGAGACCCGTGGCAGCTGTGGGGGTATGAATGAAAGGAGAAGGAGAACTGGGTCCGTTCTGCGAGCAAACCACATGCTTAGCTGGGATGGACAAACAAAAGGAGCTGAAACATGATTCAGTATCTGCCAACATCATGGATTGCTCCCCCCACCAAAAAAATAAAAAATAAAAAAAAAATCAGCGGGGATATTTCTGGCTCATCAGCACCAGAGGATTACATGCAAAGGATTTGCTGACCAAGAGGTGTTTTACCTTCCTGGGACTGTGGGCAAGGGATTAGCCACATGGAGGCTGCCCAGGACCATGGAGGAGCTCGGACCTGCCCTGGCTTTGGGCTAGATCAGTCGTGCTCAGAGCCAAAGCAGCAGTAGCAAGGAAATGTTGGATTACATGTAACCTGACCGTAGGGGAGAAGCCACAAACCATTGATGCTGGATGGAAAATAAAGGAGAATGGAAAGCAATTTCTTATTGCAGGGACTCAGTCATTACAGTGACGGTTCTCTGAAGGCTTTGAGAAGAGGACTCTGTCTTCTTTCGGCTGTCCTGAATGGCTCAGCAGACAAGGTGATCTCGCCAGGTCATTTCACGATGAGATGATGATCTGTGGTCTGTCCCTCAAGGTACATTTAAGCATTTGCATTCCCCTCAGCAGAGTTGTGACTATGCAAACTGAAGGCTGAAATCAGCCCATCAGAAGTGAGTCAAAGCAAAAGAAACTGGCTCTCCCTTTGGGCATGGTATTAAACAGATCTGTCATCCTGGTGTTAATGTTGGTGCTGTACCAGAAAAATAATCCTCCACCTCATAGGTAATGCCTGCCTGTGTATTTATTAATGACCTTTGCCTTGGGCAGGTTAAATTATCGGAGGGCAAACCTAATAAAAGCCCACATCTCAAAAATACAATAACCCACCCCACCCCCAGGCACATCTCATTCTGTTTATAATTGTGATATTTCTTGCTGTAACTCTGTTACATCAGGATGTGGTTTTCTTCCTATTTTGTCTCAGTTTTGCTCATATCGTATGATATATACACAACCAGGGTGCTACGAAAACCAAAGGAAATATAAATGATTCTAATGCTGGTATGCCAGCTCTAATAGCACAAGCTACCAGTAAAATACCTGAGAAAAAATGAGAAATAAAATGCACAGGAAATTCAGGTCCTATGAGAATCTTAAATTAATCGGGATACTGCTGACACCTTTCACAGCCTTTTCTGAGGAAGTGGACCTAGTACATCAACCATCTTGCTTGTGACCATGCATTAATGCTGTTATAATTCACAATGCATATAGCCCTGGCACAAAACGTACACAAGTCTGGAGATATGCACCTCTGATAAATTATAAACACCCCTAGCTGAAATGGTTTTACAATCAATCATGTCATCCAGTTTCATATTTCATCCAGTGAAAGGGCTGGGAACCCCTAAAGAGAGCTATTTGAATAGATACTTATTACACAGATGTAAATGTGAGAAATACTGGAATTTCATGCACTTTAGTGCATGATCATTGATCATTGCTTCAGGAGCTATTGTAAACTAAGGGGAAAATATGAGTTAATGAGGTCACCTTGCTTAGTTAAGAGAGCCTGGTCTTTGGCTATATGTTAAATTGTTGTATATAACCTGGATACTGACATGGCTGCAGCATTGTCCTGCGCTGAGACCAGTCTCTTAGAGCAGTCCAAAATGCATGGTGGGAGATGCTCTGCTCGCTCTGGTGGAGGCACCTTCCTTAGAAGAAAGGGGAGAGTCTCCACCAGCCAGTTGAGCTCCCGAGCACTAGAAGGGCCGGTCCTGCTCCCTCCCCATTTGCCTGCACATAGCACACACACCACAAACATGCACCACACGTCCCTGTCCCACAGAAAGCAGGAAACGCTTTGGAAACAGTGATTTTTCTGGACTTTCCCAGTCCCAGGAACCTAGGACTCTTCTGAGGTATGTTTAGATGGGTATAATCCAGGTGTGCAGCTATCTCATGCAGCACCTTTGTCAGGTTCTGGTTCAATGATGGCCTTTTTGAGAGCATTGCCAAGAATACGGCAATATAACCCAGATATGTTGATGCCCCAACACATGGCTGGAGGTGCTGGGAGCTTCGCCTTTTTCATCTGGCTCCAACCTGCAGCATCATCCTCTGGACTGACAGACACCAGAAAAACATTTTTAGTTCATTAAATTGTGTAGCTATGACAAATATTCTCAGAACAAAAGATTTAACACAGACTCTCTTCCTTTGGTGAGCAAAATAACAGAACTGTTTTCTTTTAATTGTTGTCAGAATGAAGGAGAGACCTGTGGAGGGGTTGCCTGGGGAGTTTTCCTGATGTGAAGATAAACTCTATCAACATTGCTGTCAGAAAGACTGCTCTGCAGTGAGCAGCCCCCCAGAGGTGATTTATATCTGATGATTTATAGCCATCAAACCACATATTATGTATGGGTTGCCTCCCTTTAGTCAGGGAGGACAACTATACTACGCTTCTGGCATCATCCTCATCTTGTTTATCCAGTTACTGAAATCATTTGAAGTGATTTATGCAGAACTAGTACGATTTTAAATTTCCTTCTGCTTCTTTTTTTCTTTAGCCCGCATAATTTGTAACCTTTTGTTATGCTTTAAGAATCATAACACAGTGCTGAGGCGCTATGTGCACAGGAACATACTGTGGTCTTTTCCTAGCCATGCAGACTGAGATGGCTCCACCACAGTGGTGAGAGTTTGGGAAGATGCCTGCACAGGGTAGGGCTGTGCTGTTTCCCCAAATAAATACCAGAAATATGCAGGAGGAAACATTATGGCCACAGTTTATCAACGCCCAGCAATGACGGCATTTAGGGCCATTCTGACCATTTGTTCTGGCTGACGTGGTGTGCCCCGGACCCATTCTTGTTTCATATCCAAAGACCCATGATGGTGTATCTGGAGCTGCCCTGCTCAAAAAAAGACTTGGATTAAAATGCACTCTGCAAGTGCTTAAAATGCAAACACTGCATCAAAAAATCAACTAGGGACATGTTGCTCCTCAAAACTGGAACTTTTTCTAAGAGATGAGTGCCAGTTTACCTTCTACTTGCTAGTCCAAACTAAGTATGGAAATGACTACAGCTCAAGGGAGAACAACCTCCTGCTCCTGCACAACATTGCCCTAAGTGTATGTATTCCATACACGCATCAGCTTTTTTATTCACAGCATCACACTCCAGCTGTTTATTCCCTATGGTTCCTTGAGTATTTTTAGCTGGGCATTTCTTACAGGCTCCTTGTTCTATGGTTACTGGCGCTTGGCCCCTGCGTGACGTGAGAGGTCAGGGGCTGGTGGGAAACCCTTTTCTATCTCTTCAGACAAGCTATAGAGTAGGGCTGATCAGTTGGGTCATGTGGGAAAAGGCCTGTCTGTGAAACCACAACAAGCTGATGGATGACTGCAATTTGAGTCGCCTGCCAGCTGTACAGACTGCATAGCCTTGCCCTCGCAGCTGCTGTAAAGCAACGTTCCTCCACTGCTTGTCACCCAGTAAAACCTCTTCCAATAAACTTCATCGCCTTCCTGCCCCTTAGCATGCTCCTTTTATCCTCTCTTTCTGAAGAGCGTGATTTTTTATTTTTATTTTTTATTTTTTCTGTATCTCATAAAGGTAATCAAAATACTGCTTATCCTTCCTGGTCTGAATTCTGCAAGAAGGAAAGCAGAGGACTTCAGCTGACGTTCCACATTCATGCACTGGAGAATTAGCAGGAAATTCAAACTTAAATCATCAACCCACCAACTTAGAAAATGCAAGCTGTTGAATATATCTTAGAAATGCACTGTGATACATCAAGTTGTTATTTAAGCCATAAATAATCATTTATAGTAGCAGAAGAACACACAAAACATAAATTATGATAAAATCTGCTTCATTGTGCGTCTTGACTGAAAATCCAAGATGTTGAGAAAGTTTTCTTTCCTTAAAGCTTTCTGAGAAATTTTCAATGAAGTGTTTTTATTTTATTTTATTTTATTTTATTTTATTTTATTTTATTTTATTTTATTTTATTTTATTTTATTTTATTTTATTTTATTTTATTTTTTAAATATTATATGTCAGTTTGTCTAACTTTTTCATGAAAACATTGTTTCAGTGAAATTTTAGTCAGGATGGCTCTTGTTTCCAGGAAGGTCTTTGTGGGCAAAACAAGATCTTGCACCATAAAATAACTCACAAATCTATGGTTTAGTGCACATAACTAAAACACAAGAGACCCCCCGTTTGAATTTATTTTAAACTTTATGTTTGGAATCCTGGAATAATTTAGGAGTCACAAAAGACAAAAAAATAAAAATAAAAAAAAAAATCACACTTTAGACTTTACTTCCAGACCCTAGAGATGAGGCATCCAGCTCTTTCCTTCACGTCTTACTGCAATAGCAAAAGACCCTCACATAAAAATTCCTGCCTCATTTTTAAACTTTATTGTTGGTTTAAATGAGCTAAATTACAGCCATTTATTTCCGTTAGGCTTACCCTCCAAAACAGCCCTGCATTTTCTCTCAGTCAAGGTACTTATGCAGTGCAAAGCTGTCGTCTCTTAATTTTATTTTTGAGATGCTAAAAAAGGGACTCTCTTGTTTGCTTTCTTTCAGGTATTTTTTCAAGTTCTTGAATATTTCTATGGCTCTTCTCTCTGCAATTTTCAACAGTGGGTTTTTTTTTATTTATTTATTTTTATTTTGCATAAGCCCTGCAGATGCCAGACTGCTTTGCTGGGGCCCTCAGCTCTTGGCCCCAGATGCTCCTAACTAGCTGACTCCGTCCCTGGCCACGGCCTGGAGTCTTTGTTCTTACTTGGATGTCCTTTCATGTGGCTGGGCCAAAGCAAATCAAAGACTACAATAAGACCTTTCAACAAAATTGTTATTAATATGTATTACGGCGGTGCCCGGAGTTGCCAGTTGAGATGGAGACTGTATGTGCTGTCTTGCTAGACATTGTCTCTGTCCTCAAGTGGAGACAATTTCTTGGTAATGTCTGCCACGCTCCCCTGGAGTATCATGTTGCTCAAAATCACTAGTTCCATTGAATTCGGTGGCACTGTCCATGCATCAAAGTACGTTTTTTTCATGAATGACAGCAGCAGCAAACAAGCCAAGGCAATCCGGTTAAGTTTAGAATTACCCTGTTCCCTGGATGTGTGATATTTCTTGAATTCATCAGGGAAAACAAGCTGAAGAAGAAATAAAAGAAAAAGAAAATTAATAGGGCTGCTTTCAAATCCTTTATAAAAATCATATTTCTTCTACGAAGGCAGTATGAGACATTTTAAAACTAGGATTTTGGAACGGCAATTCATTAAACTGGTAGACAAGGACATAATGTATGCCCCTATGTCTGTGTCTATTGAGACTTTGAAGGATTCAATTGATAATGCATAAATTAACTGATTAAAAACTTTGCTGGAAGATTAGTAAACGAGAATGACACCTGCCTACTCCATTTCTGCTTTACTAAACTCCATTATTAATATGTTCTGGCTCTTACTGGGTTGTATCACTGCATAGGGGCTTGCTGACCCAACAAAGCCTTTACAGTTTAATTAATGACAATAAACTGCTGCATATAAGTCCTTCAGATCAGGTAGTAAATTGCATTTGAAATCTGTGCTTGAGCATGAATAAATTATGGATTTATTCTCATGGGTGTTACATCCTTCCCAACAGGACAAGACCTTGGTCCATGGTCAGAGCACTTCTCTTCTGCTTCAGAAATGTTGATGGTTGTTTCACATGGCCCTGGGAGCTAACTTGCAAAATGGAAGAAAGATCACGGCATGTCCTGAGTAACTGTCTAGTGCATAGTTCCTTTGTCTCTGTGCTCAGTCTCATTCAAAATGGGTAGATAATACGGAGGATAAATGAGCCGTTAATATTAATTTACTCTCATTTTCAGAAGGGCTTCTGTGGACACTGCAGAATTCCATACTTCTTAACCCACAGCTTTAAAAAGATCATTTATACACAAATTTGAAATATAGACAGAATTATAAATATAGAACAATAATGTCTGTCTCTTTTAAGACAATGACACAATAAATCTTTCTTGTACAGACTTGCTCAGCTACAGATAAGGTAGGAACATCTAGATCTCTTCGCCTAAAAGAAAAATCAATTCCTTTGTTCTTTTTCTTCCTTTTTATTCATAAAGAAGCTAAATTATGGTGCAGAATTTTTAAAACTACTTTTTCAAGTCATGTGGAAATCAGTTCAATTCTCTAACAGCTGAAATGGACTCCCGTGTCACTGTGTGCTTTGGGGATTAACTCGGAGAAGACGATAAGGATGCCAAAACCCCTGCAAGCTTGGAGTGATATCCACAATGACTTTTGGGCACTGTGATACTCATTGCTGAGATGTATATAGCATGATGGGCCTTGGAGAAGAAAGCAGAGAGTATGGAAGGAGTTTGAAGCCTGACCTCCTTTCAACAGGAGCAGAAGCAGTGTTCAAACCTGTATTTCCCCCCCCCCCCCAATGCCTGGGGGAAGACTCTGCTTAGCCCTGTGAAGCCGTCCTGCTTTGCAGCAAAGACTAAAATCTTGAAGGGGACAGCAACAGAGGGCATAGGAGAACAAGCATAGCTGTAGTCCGAGGATTAAGGGACCCACCCAGGAGGTCAGAAAACTAGTTTAATCCCTACTTCAAGAGCTGTTTATGCAGATGAATGCAAAGCAGGTAAGCTGTCTGTGGAAAGGACCGGCATGATAGTACTGCTCTTCATTGAGGAGTGAGCCCTGATGGGGCCAGGGGGAGCAAGGATGCCTCCAAAAGGATGTCCTCTCAGCGATGCTGGGCAGCCTGAGGTCTCTGCAGGCCTGATGGAGAGTCAGGCACAATTTCAGCACTGATTGCAACAGCAACAAGACTGAGCCCAGAGATTTGGAAGTATTTGGGATGAAAGCTGCCGCATACAGCCAAATGACTGTGTAATAAGGCATCACTTTAATCCATTAAATCTCCATTATGGGCTAAGTATGTTTCTTAATTACTGAGAGGGTGACTTAGGAGAGTGGCTTAACCACATGATTCTCACTCACATGAAAGAGAGGCTCATTGTTGCATCCTCGACTTTGCCTAATATCTTCATTTCCCACTTAAAGCTGTGCCTGCAGGCAGTAAAGTCAGATGAGAGCCATTTAAGGAAAAATGTGTTTAGCGTCGGCATTCAGGATTTAGTGCACAGAGCTTGATCCTCTTGTCATTTGTAATTCCCTGTTCAGTCGTTTCACTTCTGTGCTGCAAGAGCATCCTGCAGTGCTCTGACCAGGCCAGGCTGAGCAATAACATTTGGTGCAATTATAGCAGAGCTGCTTTTCCTGGAGTTGAGGAATGTGAATATGGGATTTTCTGGGCCTGTTCATCTTTTTTTTTTTTTTTTTTAATCAGATTGTGCCATGCACAGAACAGGATGCAGAGAACAGATAGGGCTTTTAAGGTCTTGTTCAGCTCCCTTGGGTATCATCAGTGCAAAAATCTTGGTTCTCCTGTGGTTAATGTTCAGCTGCTGTGAGCTGCTGCCTCCCTTCCCCCTGCAGCCCCCTCAAGGGCTCTGCAACAGCTGAGAATAACAGGAATGCAGTGGCTCAGGTCACCTTTCCCTCCCTGCCCTTCAAAATGCTCCTCAGCCACAAAGGAAAGCCATGGCTGGTGCTGGGAGTGCTGCGCTGTTTGGGAAATCTCCCCAAATTCACAATAACCAGGGTTGAAGGGGGGGAGAGTTTAGAGGTGTCAGTGCAGAGCAGACATCTCTGCCAGTGACAAATCTGGCTGAAAAATGTTGTTGTTCTCTGTTTCCACCCCTCCATTCCCCCCCACACGCTGCAGGCCGCACTCCCCCCGGCTGTGCCGAGGCAGCTGGTTTGGGGACTGCACTGTAAACACGATCGGCTAACTGATCTGGGTTTAAAAATAAACCTTTTCTTTATTCCTTTGCTTAAATTATTTCAATAATCCACTTTACAGTCCAGCCACCCAGGCTGTTGCATTGCTCAGTGGAGGGCGAGCTGTTTCACTGAAGTACAGGCCCACTGTCCCGTCAGGTTACTTCAACACGACCTGGCTGTTCCCGTGTCTGTGGGTCATCAGTACTGTCCAGTACACCATCTGAATAGGCAGCTGTATGAATTTATGCCCAAGCATGGACACACCATTGGACATCTGCTGAATCTGTGAGATAAGGCACCACAGAGTGTTATTTCTTTATGCTGCTCTTATGGGAAGCAAGGCGATACCTTTACCCAGGTAAATAAAGACTGCAAGGACAAAGTTACCTCATCGACATTCCCACAGCTTTGAAATTAAGTTCAGTAAGGGGAAATAAGCTCCTAAATTGAGCCCATAATTGGATAAAGACTGCTAGTGTTTTGGAAGGAGACCCTACAGGAAGACCCATGGCTATTCAGCACTGGTGGCTTCTATGTCATGGCATCCATAAGGAAGGGAACCCCACTTTTGACTATGCCAGTCTTAGGCTTCGGTGCCCAGAGGCGCTAATGAGACCTTTTGCCATATGTGAGGCAGCCTATGGAAATGGCAAAGAAGGAGAAGCAGCTCTCTCCCAAACCTCATCTACGTAACGCCATGCTCAGAAGTATTCAACCAAGATTGATATCAGATGTTGGGACACAGACTGGAAGAGCAGGGTGAGGCAGGAGCTGCTTGACAGACCAGTGAAGAGAGAGCCCAGTTCATTTAGGTCACAACTGAAACATCATGGGGCTCACTGAATGCTTTGGCTGGATAGTGCGTGGTGCAAAAGGCATTGGTGAGGATGAAAGCTTGTGTATGAAAACAAGCTTGAACTACAGAGGTGCGTATCTAGCTGGGAGCCAACACTGGAAGTGCTCAGCTCTTGTGCATCCCTAGGTGATTTATTCAGATCAAGGATTACCCATGCTGCACCCAGGATAGTTCTGTGAGAAAGGAGCTTGGGCATCTTGGTGCAACACTGCAGAGAGTGGGCTCGATCAGGCTCACAAACCCCAGTGCACCGAGGCACCACTGCTCGTGCCCTCCTGAGCTCCCCTGTGATCAAAGACTTCTGACTGCTCAGCTTCAGCTGGAATGAATGAGATCTACAGAAATGCAAAGCTTGCAGAAACTAGGCCAAACGTATCTCAATGTATGTATCTCACACAAACCAGCATTTCCACAAATGTCAGCTGAAACATCCAAACGTTAGGCACTAGATGGGCACATGAACATGTAAGTGTACCATACCTACACATACACCATTCCATGGAAGCTCAGGATGTTTTTTTTTAATTTCTCAGCAGCAGAAACAGGCATAACTAGAGGTAATAAAGTGAAATTAGAGAATGAAAAATTTACATTAAATACGAACAGTAAAATAGTGCTGGATTATGCACTATCTTCCATGAGGAACAGCCCGAATTTCTTATATTCAACAAAGATCGGATTAAATATTCAGAGAGCAGCATGGGGTATAATTTGTCATAGAAGATGAGACAGACACAGAGATAAATGCACTGGTCTTCTTCCCTGTCTACTTTCCATGATTCTGAGAATGATTAATGGATTTATTTCCACAGATTCTGTCAAAAAAAAAAAAGGATGAGCACTTTTTGATTTGCCTGAAAATGTCATTGCAGCCGCTGCCTTTGCATCTGAGTCTGAGCCAAGGCAAATTTCTAAGCTGGATCTACAGCACAGCCTGCTCCACACGTTTTTTATACTGATTTTAACTATTTTGACCCCAAGGAAGTTAAGTGACACTGCCCTGGTGCAGATACTTAAACTGTATTTCTACTTGCAGCTCCCGTAAGGAGGGTTGGCTGTTTTTACTAAATCCCCATCCAACTCAAGCAAGGGGCTGAGACATAGTGTGTAAGCAGTCCTTGCATTATTACTGACCTGAAGCCAAACTTTCTCTGCCTTTTTTCAGCCAAGGGCCCAGAGCTTGGTTGCTTTGTGCTGTTGAGTGGGACAGCAGCATTAACACAAACATTAGCAGACTTTCCTTGATGCTGTATTTAACTTGTTAAAATGGATATTTACTCTTCAGCTAGTCAGACAACATCCTCAGTTGCCACCTACATCTATTTATCTGACTCTTCTTGCTGCTTTTTTTTTTTCCCCATGAGGAAGCTTTCCTCAAAGAGACACTGTGAGACAAGGTTCTTTGGGTATAACTTTGTCAGAAGCATTTTCTGTGTAACTTTATGTTGGATTCTTACATTAGAGAAAGGGGTTGTAATGAATGTTTCCTATCAATTCTTCTTTGTCTTTGGGTCTCACCTGCACATATGTCTCCTAGCTAACACTTCCAAGGTACCTGCTATTCTTCATTAACAGTAAAATGGAGCAAATAAGTCTGAATAAGGAATTCTGGATCTGTCTGCTGAAGCCAGGTGCATTATTGAGCCTTGAGCTTAATGCAGGCACCAAATATGGGAGACATGAACGTTACGTATTGAGTTTGTCCTTGTAACTCCCTAGGAGGCAGAGAAATACTCTCCTTATCTCACAGGATTTTTGATTATGCTATTGTTGGCTCAGAAAAGTATTTACCTCTGCAATTTCTCCTTTTATTCCATTTCAGTTCTTCCTGAACTATTTTTCCCATGAAATGCAGTATGGATAAGGCTTACATCATGAGTTTTTGTGACTGGAACACAATTTCCTATGCATTTTGGTAAGTTACACAGCCTGAATGCGGAGGGAGTCACATTTTCTGCAAGCATCCCAACTGTAAATGTGAATGGCAGCTTTCACTGAGGACAGGCGCTGACGCCAGTAAGCTGTGCCAGGCCAGGTGGAGGTAGGAGAAACAGCTTACCTCAGTCATTTCATACCTGCCAGCAATGTCAGCACAATGGTTCATTATTCCTCTGCTTACTTGTGGGTTTTGTATATTCCCCCTTGCAGTATCTGACCATGTTAGTACTGGACGTCCATCTTCACAACTCCTCCTCTTCTCTGAAGTGGAAATAGGCTTTGGAAGGTGTAGGTGTTGTGTCCACCTACTCCTACCTTGCACTGCTTGAATTCAATCATCCTGAAGACGTGGTTTTGAATAGATCTTTCTGTGTATGCAAATAAGCTGGCATGAGACAGCATGGTCTAGATACGATACTGACTGGCAAAATTGTGGCTAGACAAACATTTCTCTCTCTTTCACTTGTTGGATTTGGAAGAATAATCCAAGGGTCTTGGCCCACTTGGCTTACACAGTTTAAGCCCTACATTTGGAGGACGGGTTGGTTTGCAAGACGTGCCGGAGCATCACTAACCCTGGCACTTTCGCACACTTTCTTTACACGTGTTACTTCTGAGGGAGAAGGAGTCGCCTCAAAATGCTGGAGCTGATGGAGACGGCTTTGTTTTAGGCCGGGCGTTGAGGAGCTGGAGTTGTTCGTTCACGCATCAGGGATGCTCCACTCGTCTGTGAAGGACCGGTGCGGTAGCGTTGGGCTCTGCCTCCCTCTGCTGGGCACTTCTAAAGCAAACCCCAGCTCTGCAAAACCTTTTTACAGCAGCAGGGGCAACGTCCTGGGACGGGGAGGCTGCTGCTGTCTGGCTATTTGCTGTCCTGTGGCATAAGAGCAACTCAAAGAGTTTTCACTGGAGTCCCTGCTGATAGTGTGCTGCCTTCATGAACTTGCTAAAGCCTTTAGGATCTTCCTCCTGCCATGCGATGTGAGGAAGGTGGGTTTATACTCCAGTTGTATGTATTTCAGAGCATTTTAATATGGAAAACACAATATAAGTCTACTCCTCAATTTCCAGCATCCCAGCACAGGTTCGTCCATCTGCTCACCAGGCACAGGTGGCTATATAACAATAACAAAAGCACGATCAGGATCTGAATTCCAGTAACCACTCCAGGGGAAATTAACATACAAAGTCCACTTTTAGAAAAGACAGAAGCCAGCATTTTTGATCAAAATAAAAGTTGTTCTTATAAAACATTAGGTATGAAATGTAGTACAGCAAATAAAATACTGTTCAGTTAAGTACCAGATGGAGACCAATATTTGAAGGCTCTGCTCTGAAGGGGCTGCTGGAATTGAGAGCACTTGCCATTATTTAATTACTTATAGACAAAGATGCCTATATGAGGATTTCTCCATAGATGTTTCCCCTTTCTTAGACTCGAAACTCCAATTTTGGGAAGTCGGTGCACAGGCATGGCATGGGGCCAGATCCCACAACCGTGCATTCCTAGCCATGGGCCCACCAAAGCAACCAGAGCATGAAATAAGAACCAACCACTCTGTGATGCCTTAAACCCATCTCATCTGCGGCTAACACGGTCATCTCCCTCTCTTTCTTCCCTCCCTTCCCAGAAGGTGGCATCACTGGCTTCAAAAGGGACGTCTGTCCCCCCCAGCTGAGGACGATGTAAGTTTAGTTTAGAGATGTGCCTGCAACAACTCTTGGGCATAATGAATATTACACTGCTGCTGCCTTCCACCAACAGATTGAAGTTATTTCAGACAGCCTGTCAAATTGGGGGACTGAAGAAATATAGCAAAAGCAGAGGAATTCTTCTACATATAGCTAGTCTACTTTTAGCATGAATTACCTCTGGCTTTTCTGTAGACATATAAACTGTCTTCTTGATAATGCTGAAAGAAACTGGATTGTGCTTGGAGCTACCCTAAAACCAACACCACCCTCTCCTCGACACCACACAAGAAACAAAGAAAATCTCTGTGACTTTTTGACAGTGCTTGTGTGCAATGTTTTTTTTACGTGCATGGTCTAATGACTTCACTCTGATCCTCTGGGCATCAGGCATTCTGCAGCTATAACCAAATTACCTGCAACAGGTCAAGCATGGTACAACATCAAGGCCTTCCATCCCTCCATGTGACTTCTAATTAAGTTAGTACTTTTCCTAAATAAACCTGGAAAGTCTGGCATACTTTCTATTATCAGGATCCCAGCACATTTTTTTCCACAGATTGATTAGATCACCTGTCAGTTGACCTGTACAAAGTAGGTCTTGCCAAGAAGTGGAACAGAAAACATTCTGGAGAATTCATTGCCCCTTTGTTTTTTGAGTGTGTTTTTTGTGTGTTTTGATTTTTTTTTTCCTGGGAAAGCAGTAATTGGAAATCTTATTTTAAATATCTATATATTTTATTATTATTATTATTATTTATTATTCAAAGATTACTTCCTCCTTTCACTGATATAAATGCCTAAAACACCTTAATTATCAACTCAATAAATCTAGCACATTCTTCTTCTCTGCTCAGCTATTACCACATATCTCACTGCTGCTAAGCAATGCTGAGAATTGATTGGCGGTTTCTGTGCTCATTTACCTCCATAACAAGAAGCCCATGTTGCTGCCGGTTCTTTCATTATTAATTATTCCCAGTCATTTCTTTCATTCGTGTTCTCAGTTTATACTGCGAATAATTTAGCATTGCACAATGCCTTTAGTTCCTGTGGAACCTATGGGCTATGCTTTTATGTCTATGACCATTAGTGACAACTGTCTTGGTCTCAGCTGGAAAAAGCCAGCTGCTTATCAGACCAAAATAAAAAATAAATAGTGCTATGGTTCTGGAAGAGGGGGTCATAGTGCCCTACACAGAGAGTGACACATCTCTGTGTTGGGCCATCCCCAGGACCTGGAAGACTACTACCACTGAGCTGCTCATATCTGCTGTGTAAACCCCTGATAGGTGATAAAGATTAACCACATCTGACTACGAAATCGCTGCCTGGATCCCACTGAGGGGCTGGGAGAGCTAGGACTGGCCCCTCAGGGGGCATCAGAGAAGATGGCAGGGCTGTGGCCTGCTCTGCAGGCTGGCCATGGTTTGGGGGCTACCTTGGGGCTGGGGAGGAACTGGATGGGGGGGTGGTCTGGCACACCCCAGGGCCAGGTCCCACAGCACTTGTCCCATGGCTCAAGACATCCTGAGGTAGCTGTCATGGAGCCACAAGAATGGGGTTTTACCAGGGAGGATGAGCCAGGAGCAAGGGCTGACCTAGGCCCAGGCTGCACAGACATGGCCCAGGACACATCCCCACAGCACACAGCAGGGAGCTGAGCAGATTTGGTGATGGTATCCAGTGGTGTGGAGATCTTTGGACAAATGCAAGGTGATAAGTCTGGTTTAGATCAACTTGGGGGGCCAGGACAGAGGTTCCCAGCAAGGCTGGTCAACACCTAAGGCCTGCTAGCACTCAGAACCCCCAGAGGTGGAAAAACCCAGCACCTCTACACAACCCCCTCAGTCCTTCCCAGTTCCCTCAGAGCTAAATGCAGCATTGGTCTCTTTTATCTCAACGTAGATCAACTTCAACTTAATTCGCTGAGATGCTGGTCTGCTGCAGCTGGTTTACCACTGCAGAAGTACCAAAATAGCAGGAAGCCTTGCCCATGAGTGGGATTACCAAACTGCCCTCCAACGCCGGCCTCGATGGCACGCTGCAGAATAGTTATTTCATTCAGCATGACAAGGCTTGCAACCCAAGGCTCCGATCCCATGAAGTCAGAGCGACTCTTTTGTATGTTCCCTTATGTCATTAGCTTTTATAAAAAGGAATCAAAATGTCAAGCAAAGGGAAGAAAAAAAACAAATATAAATCACTTAAATAGAGAATAGAAAGTAAATAGAAAAAGGAAAAAAGAGGATGTAACAAATGCTGTATGCCTGAAGCAAAAGAACAAACCCTGCATTTACTTGTGGTATTCAAATAGAGAAAAAATTTCCACTGATTTCATTGAGAGCAGAACCATACCTTGGCTTGATGCCTGCAAGATTGCAAGAAAGGATATCTATGTTTTCCATTTGGAATAACCTCTGTATACGCAAGTGATTTCTGGAGATTCAGTACTTCACTGTTTCGTCAGTCCTGCCTATTGACAATTTTTCATCATCACTCGTGCATTTAGAAGGGTATGTGGTTTCTCAAGTGCATTTCAGGGATGTTTGGTGACCCGTGCAATCCTCCTGCATTTCTGACAACCACTGCCACACTTGTCTCTTCAAGCAGCAAAGCCACCTGTCAGGGCTCCATCCAGCTTCAAGGTTTTCGGTGGCTACTGAAGTCATAACAAAACCCAATATCTTCTCTCTTCATACCTAAGTCATGTATCTAGGGTCATCTATAAATATCAAGATCTCTGCACTCAAATTAGAACACTGATTTTCTATGAGGGCTCTGTGGACTATTTCAGTTTTGAAAAGTAACTAAGAAAAGCAATGGTATGGATAGCAGACTTCCATCCACCACATAAATTTAGTGCTCCTTTGGAAAAAGCATAGTATGTTTGCACATCAGAACAGTTCAAAAGCCCTGCAGACATAATCAGGAAGGAAAAAAAAATCAGAACTGGAATGAGGTGAAGAGGGAAAGATGTAAGAAGAGAGGCAGCTGTCCTAATGGGTCACCATTACAAAGAAGATAAAATAGAAATAAATAGAAATAAAATAGAAAGACGTGACCAAACAGGTCCTATCATTGGTTTTCACCAAATCCATTGGTGAATGCTGGATCCTTTGTTGTCAGATTAATGCCTCTTCAGTTAACCAAGGGTGTCTGGTGTTTCTCTTTTCTTCAGTCATTAAGTTTACATGCAGTAGACCATCACATCTCTGAGAGTGGATTTCTTGGCAAAGGCACTTTGTGCTGAGCATGGTTCAAAATAAGGGCTGTCTCTCTGTCCCCCCTCCCTCACGTGAATGTCCTGACAACTAGTCTACAGCCTCAGCTTGTTCTCTTTTGGAGTTTTCAATGAATTTTTGTTTTATGTGGCATCTTCAGCTAGAAGGAGCCTGAGCATAAGCACATCCAAGTAACCCAGAACCTGGTGCCTGAGGCACTCGAAGCTACGTGCCCTGTGTGCGAGAACTCTCCCAATGAGGAAGGAACTGAATCCACCAAACCTTCAGCTTTCTCAGTAAGAACCAGATACAAGAACACTGCCTCTTTCAGAAAACCTAGCTCTTTGCTTCCCCATCAGTGAAACGTAGCATTTTCTCCAGTTCCCAATGAGTTTTCTGTGGAGCAAAACTCAATTATTAATGTTTACAATTTTGACAAGGTATGACTGTTAGTCTTGTTTTTTCAGCTGTTCAGATGGGCAGCCAAATAAAAATAAGACTTTTCCGAATACAGCTACCCATGTTGTAAATTCAAAGGTATTGACACAAACCCACTTGTGGTTAATGTAGTCACTGCATGTTGTAGCATATTTCTAAGAGCTGATAAAAGACTGGAAATCCAGAAGCTTGCCTGCTTTCTCTCTGTCTAATGACAGTTGTCGTAACGGGCAAGGAAACTTGTCCCTCCTTCCATCCTTGCTTATTCCAAAATTTGAAGCTTCTTAGCAGCCATTAACAGATCATTTTAGAGAATACACTCCTAAATTTCAAATGTAACAGTGCCGCTATTATCAGGCCTGCATAGAAAGGTGATGTCCTCTCCCTCCCCAGTAAATAGCTTTCATTATCTACTGCAATAATTTACCTTAATTGTGAAGTGATTTTTAAGAATTATCCAAAACTTCACTCAACTCAAGCCATTTAGATACAACCAGTAGCCCAAGCTCCATCATAATTTACACATTCTAGATGTTAGATGCTCTAAAAATATCACAACCTCAAGCGCTCCTTCACAAAGCTTTCTTCCCTATTTAGTGGCTTCCCTTTGCGGTCCTACAACACCTATAGGTCTACTTTTCTCAGTAGGACTATACATGTGCTAAGCTAGTGCAACGAAGCAGAGAACCAGGCTGCAAGGCACATATTTTGAATTAAGTTGCTCCTTGAAGAGCTATCAGATGTTCCTTATACATTTTTATTGACATATGTTCCCCAGACCCAATAAGACGAAACCCATTGCAAGACTAGCTGTTGGCTGACGCTGGGAAATGAAGAGTTGATTTGGTTTGGCTTTTCGCCATTTGCATAGATCTTATTAATGAGAGTTTGGATCCAATTAAGCTCTGTTTCCAGCACACTGCAGAGCTACGATAAACTCCGTACTTGTGTGCACACAGTGAAGCTCATTGACAAGTCTGTACCTGTGAACAACTTCAACGCAAACCTGGGCACACCTGGTATTTTACTACTCCAACTTCTGCCACCCACCACCCACTGTGGATTTACAAATTGGTGTCTAATTGACAAATAATTACGTAGAAACCTGGATCGTCTCCTCTGTATTGTGAAAGAAACTGCCTTTCTCATAACCAGTTGTCCTACGTCTTACGGGCACTTTAGATTTTATCTGGACTAAAGGGCTTTGCCAGCTGAAGTCCTGCTAGCACAGGTTTCTGCTGGTGGTTTTGAAAAGCTGCCCAGAAAGGCACCTTGAAGCAGTCATGGAGAGTGCTAGGAAAGATTGTGATAACATCTAGCAAGATTCACTGCGTCAATGCTCAGAGTGAAAATATATAACATAGCTGGGCTAGTCTGAAACCTTCGGACACTAAAATGGGAGATGCTTTCCACTTTTCCTCCCCTACACCTCTCCCATTTTGCGCCTCTCAAGGCCATGCTTCCTCCCATTTTCACTGTGACAGGTCTTCACAGACATTTGCCTCTGCCGGTTCAACTCCCTAACCCAGGAGATAGATAGCTATTTATTGCTGAGGGAGATGGTTTCCCTTTGACAGCAGTGAGCTGTTAGATCAGATTGGGCTGAAGAGTGAGAATTTGCACATTTGGGCATCTCCTTTGTTCAGAGGTGCTCTTGCAAATAATCTGTCACTCCATATGAGTCTTAACCAGAAACTTCACAAAAGCTCACTTGTTCAGCTGTCAAAAATACATTTTCCCTAACTCTGGGAGAACAAATTAAGGTTAAAAATTACAGCAGGACCTATCAACTCATTGAAGATCTTTTTTAATGACAGGTGGTCAAAATAGAGCATTTTGGATTTGCAGGAATTTCTGAAATTTAGTTTGCTTCAGGTCAGTATGTAAACAATTTTGTAAATGTTAGCATCTAAAATAGGTGGTGCATGCTAGGATTTGGTTTTACTGATATGAACTGCACACACGGTAGGAACTTTTTTTTGCTTTAACTGTGCCCGTATAATATTTCAGCAAAATTTTTCAGCTACAGACTTGACCTAAAAAACAGCTGGTTTTAATATCTTGGAAAAGTAATGCAGTCTCAACTGGCGATATTAGAAACAGCTGATATTCTCATTTATGCAGTAACAGAAAAATAAAATAATTTGATGTGCTGTTATGTATGGTAGTACCTAATTCGCTATCTCAATATTATCAAATTGAAATTGAGACGCTTCTTGTCATTCTTACAACTACAACAAAGGCAACTAATTTGTTAGAAAAAAATGCCAGGATTTCATGGAAATGCTTTTGTTTTGACAGAAGGCATTTTTGAAAGAAAAAATACATGTGGAAATTTATTGTGACCTGCTCAAAGTAGCAACAGAATTATCCGGATATTTGAGGGAGGATGAAAGAGATATCTAAGGGAGGAAAGCAGAGGGCTGCTGCTGCTAAATATTTATCCACTGCCATTTAGCTCTGAATTTAAGAGAAAGTGCCAGTGATATATAAAAATAAGTGTTCTACCTTTTACAGGACTTTTGCTGATTTTCAGTTATGGCACAGCTTTCTAATGGATTTAATAGGTTTAAACAGCATAAATACCAAGACAACAGTCATAAACAGTGTCATGGAAGAAGCCATTGAAACAATAAGGCACAGGGCTGCTTACTCGAGTGTGTTGCTGCCAGAAAAGTCATTTGCTTCACCAACTACGTCCCTTTCCAAAGTACACGAAGCAGACAGTGAACTGAGTTTGCTCCCAGGACTTAGCATCTGAGCTCCAAAAGATCATCACCACGGGTGAAGTACTGAAAAGTCTCAGCTCCTCCTCAACTGCTCTGATGAAAGCAGTGGGACTGAGAAGCCTGAATGCTGTGCAGGGTCAGACCTCCACAGCAGCCTTTCCAAATGTTCATGAGTTGACCAATACCATGCAGTTCATCCTGAAGGTATAGCTGGAGCTTCAACAACAGGTAGGTAGCACCTGAGAATTTTCCCTAGCGAGATGTTGTGATGCATTTAAGTTAATTTATGGCCTCTGAAGATACGGTTACACCGATTTTTATTTTTTTTTAATTGGCTTTGGAGCTCCCGTTCCCCTTGCAAATCCTCATCTCCATGTTATTCCTTTGCTGAGGCAAATCAGGTGTGTGGGCAGCCACATGGTAAAACAGACCAAGGAACTGATCGGGCTGGAAAACATCGTCTAGCCATGCAAACTGTTGTGCTGGTACACAGGTGGATCAGGGAGGTGATGGGAACAAACGGTTGAGAAGAACGGAGAGAACTGGGCTGGGAAAGCAGCTTCCTTCGGCAGCACTGCCACCAAATGTGAAACTGGTCTGATGCTGTGTGCGTTGCAAGGAAACGAAGGAAAGCCACAATAGCGTGCAAACAAGCGCTGGCTTACAACCCCCTGGCACAGGCTCAACCACGTGCAGGACAACTTAAGGCCCAGCCCCGAGCCCCTCACATGGCTGTTACAGAAATCTTCAGGCTGCACAAAGAAAAGAGGGAGGAAAACAGAGCTGTAAATAAATTTGGTGAAGATAGGCCACTCACTGTCACCGTATAAACGAATTCGGGAGTGGATGCACTCACGAGGTATCTTGGTGAGGGAGAGAGAGCATAAAGCCTGCAGCTGACACACTTGTAATTAGTTTTATCCCATGATGAGCCAGGCCAGACTGCTTTCTGCTCTCCCATTCAGTAAAATGTTTTAAACAAAGTATTCATTCTTTAAAGGCTGGAGCTGGGACCCTAATTTAGACGTCTGCAGAGTCAGTTTCTGATCTCTTTTAGACGTCTCCTCCTAGGAAGGACTGAATCACGTCCTGGACGTGCACGAGCACCAGCCTGGCTTAGGATTCTGGCTCAGAAGTGGTCACCCGTGATGGAAGTGCTAGGTGAACGCGTGGCTCCTCGTCCGCAAGATGGGAACGAAGCACACAGCCCCCTCACTGTGCCATAGGGTAGGTAACAGCAGCCGATGGGACATGCAAAAAGTGGTAAAAATGTGAGAGAACAGAATCCTCCAAACCAAAGGAGCGGTTGTTTGTCCTGAAGCAGGTCATGCTGAGGAGGAAATTAATAATAATGAAGTTTGCTTAAGAGACGGCCATCAGCTGGATTAAATAGTAACCAGGCAATTACTTCTGGAAAAGGGAGAGAGAGTCAGCTTCAAAAGAATTATAAACAAAAATTCATGATAAATTCATGATGAGGATAGGAAGAGAACAGCAGCCAAACCTGACCTGACGATGTGAGAAATCACCCCATTGACACGGGGCGGGTGCGTTTGGGAACTTTGGGGGATTATTCACAAAAGAGTGTTGAGGTATTTGTAGGTGTTTGTTAACATTTCAGATTGTGTGCTGAGCTGCTGATACTGATCCTACATGTGGAGCACAGTGATTGCCACATAATTAAGTTTCCTTAATAAACCAATTATCAATTATTGATGCCACTGGCAATAATGCAGACTGAAATGGAAATAATCATCGAATCATTAAGGTTGGAAAAGACCTTCGAGATCATCTGGTCCAAACATACCCCCACCACCAATATCATCCACTAGACCCTAGGTGTCCCTAAGCACCACATGCAACCTTTAAATAAATAATATAAATAACAATATATACTACATATTTATTATATACAATTTTAAATAAATATAAATAATGCTGAAAAAAACCTTATGTACAAGTTCAGTCATGTAGTTCTTCCCTGAAACACTACTTCTTTTGGAATTCTGATTTTCTGATAGTAATATAACTAGGCCAGTTTGGATAATCTGATAAATTTCCCCATATGGGAAAGTCTCAATATCAGATGATGAATTTCACTGTTTCTTCTATTTCATGCCAATAATATGACTTTCTTCATCATTACTAAATTCAATGATGGTCACAAGCTGTTTTTCCATTTCTAGTTGGAACTACCAGTTTCTTTTTTATCCAGCAACTTTCAGTGACAAATATAGGATTTCAGTGCATGTGCATATGTGCGTGTGTGCATTTCATCTATGCCTAGAATGGAAATCCTCTGATAGATACCAGGAAATTTAAAACAAGCACTTTTGGTTTAGAGTGTTTTCTCATTCACTGGTATCGGATTTGTGCTGCAGCATCTAAGAGTACAAATTTAATCCATTTGAAGTGTGAGCACACTAGACTATTTCTGTGATATTAGAGCATACGAGACGGTGTGACAGTGGTGATACAACACCAGTGCTGTGGTCCCTGGGGGCTGGCAGATGATAGCTGAGGCACCACAAGTTCTGCCTGGACAAAACTGTCTCTGCAGAGTATTTATTACATTTCAGTGGCATTATGAGTTTGTATGAGACTGCTCTCAATGAGATGAAGGGCTTCTTGTGCTCATGAAAGCCAGCCTGTTCTTCACCATTGAATCATCTGGGCTAAGAAAAGATATTACCTCTCGCTGTAAGCATTGCCTGTCTTTCGAACATGTGACAGTTCGGAAGTTTTCTTCTCTAAAATAGCATCTTTCTGTGTTCTCTATCACCAGAGCAGTGTGTTAACAGAATATATTCATTTTATGAATTAGACTGCTCTGTTACAACAAGAAAACTCCACAAGGAGCACTCAGCTGGGTTGCTCCCATTGGGCTTGCCTGGGCGGACAGCCGTGTCTCAGTAGAGCACTCATGACTTCCAGGGGGCTCTGTGAGTGAACACTATGCCAAAAACAAGACTTTTGGCTCTGCCTCTAATACAAATGCCACACTGATTTGTCAGTCAGTTTAATTTAAACAAATGCATGACTGTCCTGGAGAAAAACGTCAACTGCTTTTGCTAGATTTGTTTAGTTAAACAACCTACTGATGCAAATAGTGAAAAGCAGAAGTTAATAAAATAACCTCAGCACATGGACTGGTTCATGTTACAGCTGAAGGGACAGTGGATATCTAAATAGCAGAACTCCTGTATAAAAACAGAATGCAGAAGTAAGCGAATGACTAGTCAACTGTTTCAAAGATGCTGAACTGTGAACATCTGCATTTCCATCAACATTGTTAACTGTGATGGAGTGTACCAACAGTAATTACTTCACAATCCACAATGAGGACAAAAAGCTTGGAGGGAAAAAAGACTTTTTTGTTAAAATTGTACATGCTTTGTGTACTCTGACATGTAGATACTGATATCTTGAAGCAAGTATCTTGAAGCTACTGAAAATATTTTATAACGTGATGTCACTTTTTTGCCTCTGCTGCTCATCATTCAGCCATGATTTTTGTTCATGATCCTTTTATAAAAGTATTTTTTTTAATTTCATAACAAACAGAAGATGTCAGGACTTATTTTAGAAACTGACTTTTTAATAGGAGGCCCTGCAGGCAGAGGAAATGGCATGAGAAGATGTTACAGAATGCTCTCTGGCGCTGATATGGAAGCTTTGTAGGATCTGCTTCTGACAAGTGGACCTCTCCCAGCAGCCATTCTAACGCTTCACAGGGTAAGGCACCCTGTGAAAATACTCAGTTCTTCCATTATGTTTCCTGAGAACTGATTATCTCCAGAACAGACCAAGCGTCACTTCCTCAAAATGCAGCTCTCCAACTCCGCAATTACAAGGTTGAGACATCAGAAGTCAAACTTGTGATGCTGGCAGCAAAGCACTTACCACTTACCTGTCAGGAACTAAATACTTGAATCAAAAAGAACCATGCCTTTCCTTTTGTTCTGTTTAAATGAAGGAGAGAGATTAACGTAAATTTGGTGCACTAACCTCACATCTTCATTTGATTTGCACAATTTTCCTGAATGTCCCAGCGAAGACTGGAGGAAAAGAAGCTGTGTCTACCAGGCTTGTCTATTAAAAAAAAAAAATGCAGGGAATAATCCTGCTTAATCTTTTAACTTTATCCATTTGCAAAACACAGTTCTTTACATTTTTATTTCAGATGTCTTCCTGCATTATCTAACACAAGTGAAATCATTTGAACTGCTACAGAATTTTCATCAGAAGGATAACTTCTTTCCTGGTACTAAGCTATTCGGTGTCTGTGCTGGGCAAAATCAAAAAGGAAAACCCATCTTTCTATCAGTGATTAATCTAGTGATGCATCTGTATTTGATTTGTACTTGATTCATTTTCTTTTGTGACAAAGCTGGTTTAATGAGCAACCAGCCCCCTACATTGCCCCATCTGCTTTTTCTCACACACACATTCCCTCAGCTCTATTAATCTGTTTGCTTGTGGAGCTGTGCATTGCCAAATAATGAAATTTAATAATAATCTGTATTAACTTCTTTATTTTCCTTTAATTTATGGCCTGAATTACAGTGGCACTGTCAATAGAAGGAGCAATAAACTGCAAGAGTAGATGTGGGAACACATAGCTATGAGACAAGACAGGTAGCAGCAATGACAGGAACTTCTTAAGCTGGTTTTACCATCCGAGAAAATGCATGATGTATTTATTCCAATGAGACACAGAGATATACAGAGCCGTTAATGATGTCTGTTCTCCCAGTGAAGTCACACATTCGTGCCAAGAAACGCCACAGTCATCAGTAAGCAGTGTGCAAGCCTGACTCTCACCCCACGTAAAGAGGCCTTGCTACAGTAGGGTGTAAATTCTCAAATGTCCCCATTTCCTGTGTCTTTAAGATCCTGTGTGATTCACCCTTCTCCCTTTTTCTACTTAATCCACCCTTCCGCTGATGCTTTACTTCACACATCGCTATGCAAATCATGTTTTTTAAATTATTAGGGGGCTTAGTTGTCCTCCTAAGTAATTGTTATGTCCTGAGCCATGCAACAGGTTAACCAACAGACGTTAATTATATATGCATGTACATAAGGCATTTTAATAGCTCTGAAGACACAGTATATTCCCTGCCTCAGCAGTTGTATCAGTACAAAGCTTACTATTAAAAAGCATCCAAAAGAGATGTTTTTTCAACTGTTCCTGATGTTTAGTTCATAGCTGCAAGGATTAGTCTTTTCCCCAAGATGCCAAGTTTTCCCATCTGCCTTGCAATGGGCAATATTGGAAAGCTGTTTTTAAAGGAAAAATGCAAGGTCTTCATTATTCTTTCTTTCACCTCTTGAGTCCAACTCTGCTCCTCCCAAGATTAGCTCTGCTAACCCTTTGCTCTCTGATTTCCACTGATTAAAAAGATGTGTGGACAGAAATTTGATTCTCTCTTATAAGGACAATCATTACACTCACTATAGGAGCATATAGAAGGGTTTAATCTCATCTAAAATATGAATGTGTGTTAGTTGTCGTTCGATGGCAATTGCAGGATATCGGTAATGTAAAAGTCAGAGTTCTTGAACAGGAATGGCTACGGTACCTTCGGTTCACTTTGCCCTTCTACCTGCAAAACAGCTGTCAAACTACTATGATTAAATAGTATAGTCAGAGAAATTATGGTCTTTGGCTGTAATAGCATTTACTATATATTTGTAAAGAAACATCCACTTGAAGAAAGCAGGATGTGCATTGTTTTGATGAATATATGCTTCAGTACGGTAACATCCATCAGTAAACTAAGGCTATGGTAGCTAGCCTAGGAGAGCCGTGTGGCCAGCCACCCAGCAGCTGGATGGAGAGCTGGGGACACTGTCACAAGCTGTCATCCACTGCCAAAGTACCAGCATCCTCAGACATGTTTTATATTTTAACGTGGTTCCCTGCATATCTGGAATTCTTTAGAGGGTCAGTTGACCACCAATTTCCTGGATTTGTTTGGCTTGGGATAGTTATCCTACCCTTGTAATTATTTTGTTTTCATATGTATTAATTTTATACTTCCTTTTTCTAAACATACAGTAGATATTTTTAACTTATACCCATTCCAGGTAGCTCTTCCTTGAGAATTAAGAAACATGGTAATTTTTCAAACAGTAGAATTCAAAAGCAGGCCTGCTTCATTCACCCAGTGTGCTGTATTAAACTCCTGTCAGGAACAATGCCTTGAACCTATTTAACTAAACTGTATTAGAGGCACCATGTTCCCCCCACTGTATCCTCCTGTAGCTGAGATCCCACTTTTTGGCTAATGCTGAAGTTTACCATCCATCTATTTCCTTGCCCCTGTTACAAGCTGCAGAAAGAAGGAAAATTCCTCTATAGAAGCACATTTGTGTCAGCTCTTAGTTCATCTTCTCTGCTCCCTATCTCCTACTTTCGTTATTTTGACCAAGCTCTTTATTTTGCTTAATACACTGTACCATATAGTTTGATTTGCCCTCTTCATAATCCAATACAAGTTGTTCTGGTATTAGAACAAGATGACACTTTGGTGTACCCTGGCTTTTGCTGAGTTTCCAGCTTTAAAAAGAAGCTGGCATTTCCTTCCCCTTTTTCCCTGTGATTGTGCATCTGCCCAGTTTTCTAATATTTGTGTTGGTGACATCTGCAAAAAGTAGAGAGGTTTTTAATCACATTTCAAGCAAAGGGTATGAGACAACGCAAGTGCTCCTGACAATTCACACATATATATAAAGAGAGCACCAAGGAGAAAAAGAGCACCAATTAGGTATGAAAGTCTATCACACTCTTCTTGCATTGCATTGCTTTCAGACATATTTAGTATTTTGCATTTATGTAATGCTTTTCATGTAAGGATTTTGGAAAACTTTATGGGAATGAAACACAAATTACCTAGCTGATTTTTGCGAAGCCTTAGTAAGAAATCTAGCACAACTAGGAAAAAGTCTATAGCCTTTTTCACCATACTACCTGTTCTTCCATGCCTGAATATGTAAATTTCACAAATGTAGAAATTATTTTTACAAATAATGGTGTGAAAACACCATTTTATTGCTGGGAATTTTAAACACACAAGATCGGAGAACACAAAGACCAAGTTCAGACAACTGTGCAGCTTGGCCAGCAGCTAAAACTAAGTTTACACAGCCCAAA
The DNA here is from genome assembly GCF_964211835.1 of Anser anser. Classification (NCBI taxonomy): domain Eukaryota; kingdom Metazoa; phylum Chordata; class Aves; order Anseriformes; family Anatidae; genus Anser; species Anser anser. The sequence goes on along the minus strand of NC_139720.1, from coordinate 182,267,741 downwards.
TCCACTGCACTATTTGCTGGCCAAGTCAACATCTGTGCTTGAATTATGCCACACTGATATAAAAAGGCAGGCAGTTACTCCATCACATCTGAAAGCTCACATTTTCAGCTGCGGCTCTGTTTTGCATTTTGCATACTGCTTCCAGATACTCCTGCCGGGCACAATCTGCGCTCTGTGTCCTTTCTACTTCCTCACTCTTTGCAATTTCCTAAACTGCTGCACATCTCTTTTTTTTTTTTGCATGTTTACGGGCAATCAGCAATTTTTTAGATCCACAAATACAGCTCAGCTTTCCTTCAGTGTTATTTTTAGCCCAAACTGGCTACTAGGAACCGCAGTTTGCTCGTTCTGAGCCCGCTAAGACAGCTGACTCGGAGATGGCAGATGTCTCGGCCCTTTTGTAGCTCTAAGCGATAATGGATCTTTGGGGACAATTTCTACCACGCTGCATGGCCCCAATACAGCTGGCTGTACAAGGTGTGTCCACACGCCTCGCCAGCGGTGTCCCCCACCCCAATTCAGAAAACACGCCACATTCACTCCCCATTGACTTATCTTTATTGGGTTGGTTTTGTTTTGATTTGCTTTCCCCCAAATAGCGCTGCGGCAGCAAGGGCTGACTTTCAGCTGACAGCTTGCTGGGCCGGTGCATGCTGCTCGCTCTGCGGGACAAAGAGAAGAGCCAGGTCAGGCTTTCAGACCAATCCCATTTTATTAATGCCAATCCCTCCAGCAGGGATTACCCTGGTTTATTTCACCGTTTAGGTGAAATTGCTGCCTAGGCCGAGACTGGTCCCGGCTGTGGCGTGGTTGCAGCCTCATCCCACAGGGCACCACCAGCGCTGGCCTGGCCCCATCCCACACCAGCGGCCCGGCAGAGCCCAAAGACCCCAAAATTTATTTATTCATTTCTTTATTTCCACAGAAAACAGCCCCGACCAGGCTCAGAAGGAGGAGGCGGGCGGGAGGGCAGCACCGCCCCGTCAGGGCGTCCCTCCCCGCCCTCTCGGAGGCCTCACGGCCGCCTCAGAGCCGGGGGGCGGCGGCGGCAGCCCGGGGCCGGGGCGGCTGGTGGGGACCGGGCATGGCCGGGGGGGACATGCCTGCCCCGTCCCTGTGCGAAGTCAGGGCCGAAAGGGCTTGAGGATAATGAATGCGGAGCCTGCACGAAGCTAGGGCTGTAATTCTTTCCCGGTTGCTTCCAGGTCCGAGAGCGGCAGGAGGAAGATGAGCGTTTCCCCACCATGTCTCTCCATGCAGTGGCTGTAGCCAGCTACAGCGGGGTCTTCAGGCACTCCGGCAAGGTAAGGCTCGGGGCCGGCTCAGTGTCAGTAGCTTGGGAGCTTTTTTTTTTCCCCCCCACAAAAAAACGGCTTTTAGATGCCAGCGGTTGCGGTAAATACCGCATTTTTACAGCTGACTAGGATTTTGGAAATGCCTTCCCGATGTTGAGGGGGTGGAGGGGAAAGACGGGTTGCTGTGAAAAATGTGAAACTGTCAGTCACTTTTATTGGTTGTGACTGCATGTTTTTGGATGCCTCACGCACCTCTGTTGTCTTCATTTCTTATAAGTGCTCGTGAATTACTTTTTGTTGTTTGGTAATTAGATACTAAAGGATCTTTCCCCCGATCAGTGATGTAGTCAAAGTCGCAGCATCTTGAAAGTAAATGGAAATCTTTTATCAAAATTCTCCGAACACAAATCGCTTACGATGTGATATAAGAGATGGGAGGTTTGGGTTTTTTAGAGATACAATCTTGAAACTCAGCACTCTAATATTTATGCCTACTGATAAGGTACTTGCACTTAACCTGGTGTCAGATAGTTAAGATATAAGGATCCTAAGATGCAGAGCTGGTTAACTGTGTTTTTTTAAATCAAAATAATTGCTTAAAATGAGTTCCTGTAAGAATTATTTTATCCAGTAATATCAATAATATTATATTTATACGTATAAAGTCTGTCTGCACAGCAGTTTCTTTTTATTAGTGGAGAGGGGGGAAAAAGGCACGATCAGATCCTGAACAGAGCGTTTTTCCAAGCACTGACGCACTCAGACACTAAATACTTGAAATTCAGCATATTATTCTTGTTCCGAAACGTTATTCTTCAGTTAAAAGGGAAATACTTTGTGGTTTTTAATTTGGAAACTTCTGCTTTCCGTGATCTGCTATCCAAGTCCCCTCACTCTCTCGCAGGACCACATAAAGGTCAACATGGGATGGCGGAGGGCAGCTCACCTTTTCACTCCTTTCTCTTTGTATGGGATCACAGTGATCCTGGTCCTTTTAACGATGTGCTCTTCAGAGCAGGGCTCCCCTTAGATTTTCCTGATTTCTGTAATGTATTCTGCAGATCCACGGCATGCTGAAGCAGCAGGAGGTGAATGCGTAGCCCTTGGAAGGAATTTATGAGCTTAGGGAGGAGACCTGTTGCTTTGATGGCCTGGGTGTATCCTGCTCCCATATTGGAGTATCTTGGTGTATCCTACTCTGTCAGTATCTGTGCTAACCTGCTTGCCCCAGCTCAGCTCACACTGGTTTGGCAATATGGTTAAATCTGGCATAGAGGGTCTAAATAATCAGAAATGTCGTGTCCACACAAAGCAAAATGCTGATCTGGTGTAAACCCGCTCAGTCAGTTCAAACGTGTTCAAAATTTTTTGTCAGCTTATACTGGCAGGCCGTATGCCAGGTCAACTATTATCTACTCGTGTCACTCCTTGCTTTGTGCTGGATCAACCGAGTTGCTGACGTCAACTCCATTATCCTAACATTATATCAAATTAGGCTGCCATGATGACGGGACCACACTTGATCGCAGTCAATACTGCTGGAAGATCAGGCAGCCTGTGGATCATGGCCTCATTTATATATTCAGTTCCTAGCTCGTATACATCTAAACAGGCCTTTCCTTCCAGCTACGCATTGGCGGCTCCTTGAATTATTTTCCACTTCATTACTGTTGTTTTCACAAATATGTAGTCATTTGAATTCAGCATCTTATCTTGCATATCCCTTACGCACATTTAACTCTCAGTATGAGGAGTGCCTTTTAAACCAACCAGTGCTTGTGATAAAGGAGGCGCACGTGTAACTGAGTAATTATTGGTAATCTCTCTTCCAAGAAAATGAAAATGTTCTTCTAAAAGAAATAAAATAGCATCATTGCCTTGCTAGGTGGGAGAAAAGAGTCTCTCTTCTGAGACTGTCTTATTTTTGGAACTTGTTATTTTGTAATTAAATGCTCAGGACTCTAGACAGTAATGGGCTTGAGTGTTGAAGGTCACTTACCTTTTGAAGTGAAATGCAAGTTAAGAGGCCAGTGCTCTTTATACCGTGCATGCTTTTTGGGAGATTGTTGGACAACCAGAATTATAGGCACTGGCAGTGGTTGGGTGACTGCCAGCAGGCCTTAGCACAGTGTTCTTCTGTGTCCCCTGATGGCACGTTTGTGAGACTGAGGATATCGCTACCAGAGTACTGCTGTCTTATAACCAAATTGCCTGTCTGTTCTTGTCCTAGTTAAACCACGAAAATCTAAAGGTGGCTTTTACTGAGTCAGCATTTTCTTCAAGCCCCTCAGCGAGGATTAGCTGTCTTGCTCCAACACCTCAAATTTCAGTTCTCTCAGGTATGTCAATTTGTTCTAAGATGGCTCCTTCTTCTAGGGAGCTTTACTGGTGCTTGTAGTGATAGTAAAAGCTATTTATCTTGGTGTGTCCAAAACAGCTATACTCTTGTTGGAGAGGGAACCCTGCTAATTGAGAGGACAACATCAAAGTTGACTGTACAATTTCAAAGAAACGGTTTCTTAAATTTTCATGTTACCATAATTACTCGCATGAGTATTAGTTGCAAAACTGAAACTGATTTTTTTTTTAAATTGGAACCAAGCTATTCCCAGTAGTAGCTTAAGATATGGCCCGTTGTTTTTTCCCCAGGCTCAGCATTGCAGAAGCCTGAGTTAATTTTTTAAAATTTGTTCTCTTTTCTCGTAACTCAACAAGTAGAACAAGTATTTAGCAGATTAGTCAGCATGGCTGTATGGTTTGTGCTGGAGATGCTCCATGATGCTGGTGTGGTGGAGATGACAAAGGATGAGAGGGAATGGAAAGGCTGTCAGGATGGGCTTTGAAATACGAGAGCAAATCAGAAGAATTGAAGACAGTAAGACCAAACTTTTTGTCTTGCACAGACAAGATGTTTTCAGCCCAGGCTAAGGTATACCTGTGCAATTGAAATACCTGATAGTTATCAAAATTATATTCTTTTCCTGAAAAGATCAAAGTACACTTGTTTGAAAGTCAGCTAGCTTTCATTTTCCCATTCCTGCCCTCACACTATGCTGTGGCTGGCTGTGTTGGCAAGGTAATTCTAATGTAGTCTGCTTTGTGAGTGCAGCCAGTAAGGAGTGGAGTTTTGTTGTTATTTCTCTAAGAACTTTGTCTTCATCAGTGGCCAGTGGCTGGTTCCAATCACTGACAAACTATTTAACTAATTTTCACCTGGCTTTACAAGGACAGCGTTCTAGGAGCTCTTGCAGGATCTCTTGCAGTGCATCTTGTACATGATATTCTTAACGGTTAATTTTTTCAGTTTTCTCTTGATGGGGACTGCTCTTTATAGACTTGCTTTTCCAAAGTGCATTGGGTCTTTGTTTTGTTTTGGATCCCTGCATTAGTAAACTTTCTTATCTAACAAGCAGTTTGAGTGCATGCTGGCTTCCAGGTGAGTGACTCACGGTGAGGTTTGTTGTTTTCAGATGAGGTATTTCCAAGGAGAGCAACCTCTGGGCAAAGTCTGCAGTCTGCAAGACCTGCTGCTTTTTTCAGCAACGGTGTTTAACATTCCTTGTGGTCCTAACTAATAGGTCTGTGCCCTGGAAATGAGTCTCCTTGATTGTGTCTATTCTTAGAATTTTACAACCGACTTACCTTCCCCAAAGGAGACAGTTGCTAGCTTTGTCGTGATATGGTTGATAGTTTCTTCTTGAGGACCACAGACTTTGTGCCTAATCTCTCCATTGCTTGGGTGATGGCAGTTCCTATGGGGCTTTTTTTCTGGAAGGTAAAACTTCAGTTTGTTTGCGAATAGCTACTGATCGCAGTGCACACTCCTACATCACACTTCTGTTGCCCTGTTTGCCACTAAAGGCAGTTTTCCCATTTTCTATTGAATTTCAGTTTTACAGTAGGTCTCTTAGGACCATGGCAGGCAGTATCGATTCCTTCAAGAGACATTCTAACGAACTCACTGTGACAGAGCTGATTTTCTTTGTGGGTTCCCATAAATGCTGCTGTTCCTCTGAATAATGAACTGAAGGTTACTTTCCACATGAGCAGGAGTGTCTGACTGAAACATGCAAGCACATGACCTTTTATTACTAAGTCTGCATTTCTTTTCTTATTTTTATGTTGATTCTGTATGGGTTTTGCTATTAAATGTCTTTCTATTTACTGGCAATAGAACCAAACCATGAAAACAGTCAGTAGCAGGGCTCTAACAGTTACTTGGCTGTACCTCACCCAGTCTTGTGGAAGTAGGACGTTTCTGAGCACACTGACAATCAGACACCATTAAGGTATTAACTAATTGTTTGCGTTTGGCTAGAAGCAGCATACTTTACTGCTGGTTTATTACCTAACCTTATCAATGAGGGAATTGCTTCCTGATTGCATAAAGCAAGATCTTTCTTGAAGGAGGAGGCAGGACGGAGTGGTGCGTGAATTCAGTTCTTCCCTTTCTTCTTGCTCATGTTAAAAATAATGTGTTTTATTCATGTTGTGAATTAACTTTTCTTTTTTTTTTTTTTTTGTCTCCTAACCTCTCTGTTTCTTGCCTTGTTTGAACAGACGAATACTCAAGGCCAGCTGTAATTGGACATGCTGGAAGTTTTGGATCGTACCCAGATAGTGCCGAAGCCATCAAAGACATTCTCGTGTCTGTTCTAAGCGCATCTGGTTTGAAACCCTCTCTGCTTTCGGAGCAGAGCACGATGCAGGGAGCTGAACAGCCAGACAGTGACATGGAAGGGTGGGAAGAAAGCAGCGATGGGGATAACAACGAGGACAGTGACAGTGATTCGGCGCATCACAGCGCTGCCTGTACGCAAACAGACATCAGGTTTACCAGGCACCGGGCGTGCTGGGACAACAGGGACTGTGATTCCTCTAGACCTTCACTGGATACATTCTTTCATCCACGTTACTCTGACCGGGATGCTGCTACTTCTTCCCTGAATGGTTTCACTCTTTCGGACGTATCCCCTCTGAAGCGGGACTGCTTTACGCAAGTGACGTTAACAGGAGGCACCGTCACGTCAGCTGTCGTGCATCCTGTAAGAGAATGCCAAAGCTCTTTAAGCTCCCCTGAACGAGATTTGACTTTTACAAGGCTTCTTCCAGATTCAGCCGTTAGTAAGCCAGCAGCTCTATTTAAATACCCCGCAGCTTCAGAGCCTGCAGAAGTCAGCAGCAGTGACAGCAGTGCTCCCCCTGTGTTTCCCCAGTCAGAGCCTTTCAATCGAACAGGTAACTTTACGTTCCATTTTTGTTTCACCATTTCTGTGCTGAGAAGGAAAGACATTCGTAATAATTGAAACTGAAATTGACCTTGTTTATGGTGAATGCTAATGACTGTACAAATGCTGTCATTCGAAATAGGGGGAGAGGGAAGAAAGAGGAAGCTTCAAAATGAAGGAGAGCCAGTGAAACAGGAGGCGTTCTGGCTTGCAGTACTGTCTGGTGACACAATTGCTTCTTTAATGTGCACCCTCTGGTAAAATGTAGGAATCACTGAGCTTTGATCAGTGCAGAACATCCCTGGATGAGGCTTCCAATAACTCATCTTTTCTTCACCACTACTCTTCTTCTGAAAGCAGATAGCGTAGATCTCGGTGTGTGTGGTCTCCTTGGTACATCTTGTGTTTGACGTGCACTGGAAGAGAGGGAGCCCTTCGATTCTGATTTAACAGAATTAACATCTATTCTTGTTCCAACTAAATCAGCTTGTGCTGGAGCTGGACTATTTTTCATACTCCTTCTCTCCCCCTTCCCAAGTGCACCAGCTGTCTCCAAACCTCTCCAGATCAGAATCTTTGGACTCCTCACCACCTCCAGTCCGCTGCGTGTTGTCTGCACAGAGGTGCCAACTGAAGGCTGTAGTGAAGCGTATCCGCTGAGCCGGGCTTCCTCCGCTTCCTGCAGCTCGCTGCAGAGCAGGGCTGTAGGTGAGAGCAGGAGCTCAGGGCAGCACGGTGCCCTGAAGCCCGCCAGCGGGGTGACAGAGCTGGCCTCAGGGTGGTGAGATGTGCCATGCTCCACGTACTTCGGAGCAGGGCTCCAACCACTCTGCTGAAACAGCAGAAGAATTGTCTGGTTTTTAGTACCAGGCATTGATATTAAGAGCCTTTGCTGCAGCATGGTGAAGCGCTTTTTTATTATTTAAAAAGGATGTTACCAGTAGTATCTAATGGTTTAATCTTACTGGATGCCGAGCCCCAGAAAGGTGCAACTGAGAGCTCATTTTTTACACTGAAAAAAAAAAAAAAAAGAGAAATGGGAGGGAGCCATCAGCCTGCTTTAGTGTCATAAATTAAAAAAAAAGCAAAGCTCCATTTCCAAGGTCTGGTACTTCCCAGCTATTCCCTCAAAGCACCTCTCAGGCCAGAAGCTGGTGGCAAGACCTCAAATTCCCACATCCCCCTGCAGGAGTGGGAGTTTTTAATAGTAAGAAGTTTGTCATCTGGGGCAGGCTGTTGTCGAGAGGCAGGATGGTGGAGGTGATGGTTGTTCACTTCCGCTGGGGAGGTTGTTTGCTGACCCGTGCACCACGCGTCTGAAACCTGCCCAGCGGAGGCGCAGGGAGAAGGAAACCACACCCCGTGGCTGGAGCTGGGCTCGGCCAGTCGTGCAGGTTTTCGGGAGCTCCGTCTGGGAAACAGCCAAGCCTCTAAAATGTCATCAGGGACCACAGGGCGCGTGTGACTCAATCTTCTGGCACAAGCGGGACATGTCACAAGCTTCTCCTGGGTCAGGAACGCTCCTGGTTCTCTGCAAAGTGAACAGAGGAGCACAGCAGCCAGGTGACTAAAGAAGCAGCGCCCTTGTTTTTTATTAACAAATAATCCTCGAGGGAGCTGGGATCCAGTTACACACTGTGCAGGCAGGCTCTATCCGCATCAGTCTTAGATTTCTGTTCAGTACAAGTGAAAAAATTCTGCATTTCATCCTTCATTGGTGCTTCCAGCTGTTTAAGTCGCTGCTGGCTGGTCCAGAATGGGGGGGTTTGAAGGTTGTGAAGTCAGATTTTTTTGGTTTTCTTTTCCCTCCGTTATGTTCTCCAATTAGGACAGGGAAAACAAATAGCAAACTGAAAAAGAAGAAATAAAATGTGTAATTCCTGCCTTCAAATTCAATCCATCAATCCATCTCTGGATTGGCGTTCCTTTTGATTGTTATTTCAAAAGTGGTAGATTCTTTTCTTTCTTGGAGGAGAACAGGTGAGGGATGCACAAGAGGTAGGAAAACGACAGTCCCCGTGACTTAAATCAGAGTAAATCATTTTCTTTCAGTGGGATTTAACAAGGTAGTTACTTCTGCTGATCCTGTGAGACTCCTGTCCCGTTTTCATGCTTTTCAGGGCCATTCTCCAGTGGCCCCACGCAACCTCTGAAGAGGCTCCATCGGTGCTAATGAAGAGTCTGTGACAGAATTCGGGGTTTTCCTGGGGGCTTTGTTGTGGCTGGTGTGTCACGGGCATTTCACAGGGCTTGTTCCGGCTTTCAACCTTCGTGAGCATCAAGGGCATTTCCTTCTGCAGCTCCTAAGTAGCCTTTCCCCAGCCTCCAGGCCATGGTGCTCAAGAAGAGAAGGGCAACCGCAATATTCTGCGTCTGACCCAGAGCTGCATCCCGTTGCTGGATGCCCCGAGCTCCTGTGCTGCTGAAATACCCAGCTGGAAAACCCGTGCCCTTGCCCAGGGAAGGGACTTTGCCTTGGCCAGCAGCTCCTGGGTTGCTACTCAAGCCCAGAGCCAAAAAAATAAATCTCATTATGTCATCTGTCAAGAATCCCTATTCTTTTAGATTTTTTGTCCGTCCCTAGGCCCTATTTTGTCTGTGTGTTATCTCGTTGAAATCTATTCCCACCACCTTCTTTTCATTTTGTGAAAAAGAAAAAAATCTCAACTCTGAATTTTACCCTTACTTACGTTTCCCAGCTGTAATCTTACTGTGCTGGAAATCTTCTGTGGTTTTGGAGAGATCCCTACGCGGTTTGTTTGTTTGTTTGTCTTTCTGTATGGCACCCAGATGTCCTGTAGCTCAGAACTTCGTTTTCATGCAAAATGGAACCAGGTTTTATTTAAAATTACTAAATCAGAATTGTTTTTCCGCTTTACACTGTTTTAACTTAAAGGTGGAAGTGGGGTGCAAAAAGTAAGCAAGAGAGAAAGCTCCCTTTAGATTTCAAAATAATACCTAACATCACTTGTGTCGTACATTTTAAAGAAAAAAACAATTCCCATTTCCTTATTTCTGCTTGTTATTTTTAATTCAGAGAATGTTTGTTATCTTAGCTGATGAGAAAGTAGGCTTTTATCAAGCTGTATGGTCTTTAGCACTTACTTGTACTCCCCACATACGACTTGCCCGGTAAGGTGAATCATCAAATAGGTAAGTAAATAATCTAATTAGCTAGTGACTTGGCTTCAGTGATTAAAATTTGTTTTGAAAAGTCAGATCGTCTGCCTCCCTGGTTTTCTCCATGGTATATAAAATTGCAGGTATTAATAATTCTTTACATTCATCTCATCTCACCTCATCACATCGAAATACAGCACTGACTTCCCAGTCTGATTTCACCAACACTTAGGGGCAGTGTAACGAGGTTTATTTAAGTAAAACTGTATAAAGAATCCAAATTAGGCCTGGGTGTTCAGTGCTGTTTGGCTGGAGAAAAAAAAAAAAATCTTATATTATTCTCACATTTTCTGGGGCCTCTTTACCCTTTATGTGACTTTGGAACAATTCATCAGTGGCAGTTTTATTTTACAAAGAGCATTTGATTACGCCCTATTATTTGCAACAGCTTTAAAAGGCATGTGAGACTGTAGCATTTAGATACAGTATATTTTATTCTATCTGCATCACCACAGTGAAACAGAAATTGATTGGTATAAGGTCAGAGAAGAGATAGCAACTAAAAGCCAGTCAGTGTTAAAAATCAGAAGTCATTTCCTTTCCAATCTCCTTAGCGTGTACACCTACAGGCATATGTGTGATCTTCATCAACATCTCAGCAAATTTCTCTGGTTGTGAGTGATCTGAATGCAAAATGTTAGGGCATGGTCTGACACCCTCATTTTTTTGGCAAAGAAGATTGTGACTGCATTAATTTATACAGAAAAAGCAGCGTAAGTCTACAGAAAAACAGATGTGCTGCGCCGCGTAGTGTAAAGTTAATGGGAAAAGGGATTAATTTTGTTTCACATGCTCATCAGACTCAGCAGCAAATGCCAGGAAAACAAAACTGCTGTTTGGGAAGCAGAGTCCTACAGTTAATGGATCTGCTCCAGTTTCATGTCTTAACATGTGGTACTGGTTGCATTTGAAAACCAGATGGAGATTCCCTCACAGTATGGAGACGTAGTGGCCAAGTTTCTTCCTTCTTTGCTGTAGGGATTAAGGGATTTTTTAGTCTGGACATGTAAAGAGATGCATCACATATTGGCGATTATTATTATAGCTAATAAAGTTCTTGCTACACCCACAGGTTCTGCTTCAGTTTTGAACATAAGCGCTGTACCCTTGAATCGTTCGTTGCAGGACATCTTCGTGCTTCCAGAAGATGTGGAGAAGGTGAGGATGACAAAAAAAAAAAACAAAATTGCAATATTTTTCCATTTTTATAGTAGTGAAACCAAGTGACAGGAAACATTTCTCAACAATTACTGTCATTTGTTACTAAATCTGTGTAGGCACTCAACTCTCTATTTGACTTGTGTATCAGAAAGCTCTTTTTTCCTAATTTTTACAACTACTGTATTTTCCCTCTTCTTCCCCTTGTGACTCAAGCTGCCCAAAATGCCTATTTCTTCATTTGGTTTTACTCTCAGCCCATCATTATTATTTAAAAATAATAGAAAGATTCTAGAACATTGCATACTTCTTTTCACTCCATCATTTTTGCAGAACTACGGAATGGTTCAAGTTGGAAGGGACCTCTGCAAGTCATCTGGTCTGTCCCCCCTGCTTAGGCAGGGCCAAGAAATATGTTTTCCCATATTCCTTGAGACCCAACTTTAAGATTAGTGTAGTTACAGTAAAGTTACACTATAATCTGTTGCAGTTACATGCATATGAATGGGATTTAGCCATGATTTTACAGTCAGGAGGTGGGGCTTTTTTCTGTGTTTTTCTGCTCATGAGGAGCCTGTGAGGTTGCTGTAAAAGAACCTCAGATGAATAACTGCAACATCTGCAGTAGTTTAAGCTTGGCAGCCCATTGGAACAGAGATAAAGATGACAAGATAGTGTAGCACATATCTCTGGGTGCTAAATAGGTTCTTAATCTTTTCCAACAGTTGGGAAAGAGGGGCTAATGTTATAATGAATTATAGCGAAGAGTAGGATTTAACACTAAAGGACTTTGGAAGTGTGCCTACAAGAGGAGCTTTCTGCTGGACTGCTGCTGTGCATCTGGTCCCATGTCCTGGGCCCAAGAAGTAATCATTGCGTGCAGCACGGGTTTTACTGGAGTGGCAAGTTCTGCATTTGACTTGAAGCTCTTGTTGTTCCTAAGGTGCATTGAAAGCAGAGAGGGGAGAACTAAAAAAAAAATCTCGTGAACTGGCCTTTTCATGTTGTTTTTTGTGAAAGGTGCTTCCAAAAGGAGGTGACATTTCTCCACCTGCGATGTAGGAACCAATACCAAAGCAATTTGCTCTCAAACACCAGAAGACCAGGGAGTAGATTTAAAAACAAAAACAAAAACACTAAGGTGCATAAATTGTCAGCAAGTGTGAGTTGTAGTCCTGCGCCAGGAAGGAGGTGGGCCAGATGAACTAGGGGGACTTTCCACTGTGATGTGAGTGGGAGGGAAGAGAAAGGAGAAGGCTGATGTGTCACGGCCCAGTTGGGCTCCTTCCTAGGGTGGCAGACCCTGCCAGCAGGCAGAGCTGAAGGCTGACAGTCATGCTGAGCGTAGGGGTGCCTGTGTCTTGTTCCATCATTTTGCAGCACAGCGCTCTCAGATAGGCTCATAGCTGCTTCTATCAGCGGGACGTGCTGACACGCTGTGCTCTGCTGCTAACTTGGGGTTAACCAATGCCACACGGCGTTAGGTGAAAGATAAAAGTTTCTTGAAACACCCACAGGGACTCGTGGGCTCTCTCTAATGTTGAGATTAATGTGGACAAAAATATTAGGCTGTGGACAATCAGAATGCACTTGAGATAGCTAAATCCTAGGGAGCCCAGCAGCTATTTCTAAACACCGGTGCCTTTTGTCATACTTCCCATACAGGTTGTAGGGGATAGCATGAAAACTGGCACGATTTTTACAATTTTCTGAGCATAAGCAATTTTTTAAGAAAACTTTTATTATTCTGCACTCAGGACCTCGAGCCTTAGTACTGCCGTGGTATTTTAGAGGTCTGATTTTGAACAGCACAGGCATGTACAGTTGAGAGGAAGGAGGGAGGGTACCCTGAGCGTTTCAGGAGTTTTTAATCGCACACCTGAGTGCACCTATGCCTCCGTGACGTATCCGCTTTTGGGCTGAGACTCTTAGACCACTGGAGAGAGGATACAGCAGTGACATTGGGGTAGGGAACCCCAGATTTATCTGGAAGTCTCAGTGGCACTGAAGGTGGTCTTACAAGTTCCTTTTTCGTAGAGGATGCGTGATCCAGGCAGGCAGGGTGGTGAGGAACCCTATGGGGAGGGTAGCTTCTGGTGTGGGAGTGCCGTGGTGAAGCTTTGAAACTACAAGCTTTTATTTAAGGCAGGGGACTAGCTTTTGTTTAAGGGCAAACTTTCTATGCAGCCTTGAGCTGACAGTAAGCTATCCCACTCCATATTCCCTGCCTGAATTCTTAACACATGGTAACACTTCACTAGCTTCCGTATCACCTGCCAGATCTGAAGATCCACAGTTCGTTTTAAAACCTACCACTTCTGGCCCCATCCAGGTTAGCACGCATCCAAAACTGCTTGTACACAACTGACAATGATTCCGTAACTTGAAATTAAATCCTGTTAAATACACTACGTGGATTAATACTTACATGCTAAAAAAAGCAGCGTACCTAGAAGCCCTAAAATGCATCCATACTCATCAGTTAGGGATGTAATCAAATTTCTTTTTATCTGGTAGATGGACAAGATAAAAGTAAATTGTATGCTTTCATTAAGGGTGAGACAATTATCTGGGCAGTTGCCTTCTGCTTATTGTCTCAGAAGTGCTCTTGAGGTGGTTTTCTTTTTGGTGTGTGTGCTAATGAAAGGCGAAATAGCTTTACATTTTCACTTCTTGAATCGCAAAAGTACAGGGAAAAACTATGTATTTAATTTCCCCTTAAGTGAATATAAAATATGCTGCTTACTAATGAATGTTCCTGTCTTGTGTCCAGGAGAACGCACACTTCTTTGTTGCAGACATGATTATAGCATCCCTGGAAAAGATGAAATGTAATATCCTCAGCCAACAAGCAGAGTCCTGGGGTGTGGATGAAACGAGCGGATCGGATGGCAGCTATCACACCGATTCGGAGTTATCCTCTTACCCTGGAGTGAAGAAGTCTGATTCTTCTGTTGCCTCTTCAGACAGCGGTTATGAAGGCAAGTTGCTTAGTGTATAATGCAGCCTTTTCTGACAGCTGTTGCTGTATATTGTTGTGCAAGAAAATAACAAAGGAATTTGGACGTTGCTTGGAACCAAATCAATCCCCTGTCACCTGGTTAGAGTCTCTCTAAACTTAAACAGACTTTGTTCCCTGAGGGTCTGTATTCCACAAGTGTTTTCCTCATGGGTTGAATTCTTCCTTTTGAATTTGTGTTTTATTTATTATAATTATTATTTTTTCCCATTCTCATGAAAACAAGAATATTAAAATCGAAGTGCCACGTAGCAAGCACCATTCTTGATAAAATGTGCCTGTCCTCTCTCCGCTTAAATCCTCTTGCAGGATTTGAAGCATGGCTCTTTCCTTCTGTGCTTACTTCTGCAGGCTGCAGATCCGATCACCCAATGGATTTGAGTAAAATTGCCCAGAGTATTCATGCACGTATAGTTTGAGGCAAGATAATAAGCGCTCCTGGCTTTATAGTGCTTGTGTCATCACTTGGGTTTTTAAGTAGATTTAGGTCTCTTGAGTAATGCAAATCTTAGAGATGTAACTTAAGTCTAAATGACAGCTTCTGGGGCATGGTGTGCTCCCAAGTGAGAAGGGGAGAGACCACTGGTAATACAAAAACTTTTCTTTTAGTTCCTAGAAACTTCTCCCTAAGAAACCAAGAGGCTTGCTGTATGGCAGGCTCTCAAGAATTTGCTCTGTGTGCGTGTGTAAAAATTGCTCTGTAAATACAGGCTGCGTGCTAAAGTTTTGGGAAGTGGAGAAAAGCGATGAATATAATAATCTCAGCTACTCTGTAGATGCTGGATAGTTTTATTGGTGCCTTTTTTGTTCTGGACAGGCTGTGCTCTGCTGCCTGTCAGCTCCTCAGCACATCTACCATCACATCACGAGGCTGCCAGGTTCCCCTGCCACAGCGACTCAGAGGATGAGTATGTAGTTATTGGTAAGACTTTAAAAGTTTAATTGCCAAAACAGCTTTGTTCAGCTGAATCTCCTGCATCGTTTCGAAAACTTACTGACTTAGTAGGTGGAGAAATGACGTGTCAAAATGGAAAGAGCTATGTATGACTCTGTTAGAATGCATGCAGAAACCTCAGAGTGGTGCAGGATTTCCTTTCTGCAAAAGAATATCTTTTCTGGCTTCAATGACTACAACTGTTTTAAGGATTAAACCAAATCAATGTAGGTGAGCAAAGTGTGAAACTCATGTTTAATTTACAGCTTCAGAAAACTATAGCAGCATTGTTTGGGAGAATTTAGGACAGTACATTATCAACTTAACTAGAAAGTGATGAGGTTTTAGGCAGCTCTACCTCTGCTCCAGAGCAGACTTTGTCCTGTTAGTCACCAGTGTTCTGCTCCCCTTCAAAGGATCCTGAAGTTTCTCTGCTTATTTTCTGTTTTTTACATGTAGAGAAATACAAACACTTAAAAATGGCCTGGGCATTGTTTAACCTCCATCTTATTTTCTCTTGTTAACAGATTATTTTCTTATTTTTGCTTCCTTCTAGTTTTACAGAGATCTACTTATTTTTCACCTCCTCTTTCCTAATCTAAGAATGGGGAACTATCTCACAGAAAAACATTATTTCTGGTAGCAAGAGTTATTTTGACATGTATGAATTGGGAAGCATTTGTCTTCAGAAGAATATGCGTGGCCAAAGCTGGTGCTACCAGTGTGAACACCTTGTCTGCATATTTTGTCTGCATAAAGATAATAAGGAAAAGTGTGCTTTGGTTCCATTCATCTCACCTGTTAGCTAACTCATTTATAGCATTATTTGGCACGTTAGTGATTGGCGTCTCCAAATATTTGTCAGTGTCCAAAAAAAAGTGATGTAAGCACTATTTTTATGTATGTTAATGTTAACGTCCAGTTCCTTCTGGCTGGGCCTGGACTAGCAAGCGCTTAGTCTCTCTTTATTGATTCCCCTGCTCTTGAAGGGAGGCTGATGGAGATATTTGATGGATTGCTGTTAGGGAATACTTTTTGTCACCAGATATCACAGCTCTGCAGGGGGCATCGGGCTCCTTGTGCCCGTTTTACAACCAGGGCTGAGGTTATTTCCCACATCCAGCAAGGGCATTGTAAAGACGAGTATATTTGAGACTGACAGCCATAGTAAGACAGAAGGTGGACATGAAACTGTGCTGAGTAACAGAAGCTTTGTTTCTCAAATGATATGATAAAGCTTTCTCCTTTACTGCAGAACTTGAAGACCTTGAAAATCTGTCTGTCACCCCAGATGAAAGGTAATGCGTTGTATTTTAATGTAATAGCCCTTGCTATGTAAATGCAGTACAGTGGTGTTAGGTTTTTTGCTGGACCAGCTTTCTGGTGACTCTTGGATGGGGTGGGGAAAGGTGTGGGAGTGTTAAATTTGGTACTCGCCAAGGAAGGAGAAGGAATGCTGCTTGACAGCAAATGTCTTTGTGGTACTTGGCTTCACAGAGCATTGCTTTGGTCCTGGAGTCTTGCTGGAGGGTGGTAGCAGTGGCTCTGCTAGGGCCTGGGTGTATCAAAGCAAGGGAATAGAAATGAAGGGATGGGAGAAAGCTTTTCAGGGATGCAGAAGAGGCAGTGGATCTGCTGATGACATGCTGCTATTTTTCACTGTGTTTCTTGCTTAACTTCCAGATCATCTTTTGAACCAGGCAGCAATTCTGCTGAAGCAACAGCTCAGGAATTGTGCAGAGCTTTCAGAAAACACTGGTTGCAGACAGAATCTGCAGTGCAACTGTCTGGTTGCCTGAGCTCATCTAAGCAGAGAGTGAGTCTGAGCCGAAAACAGCGGGCTCTTTATCCTGTTCCCCAGATAATCATTGTCTCGCTGCAGCTGCCTCACTGTTATGGAAAGGGGGGAGATGCAATTAAAAAATAAAATACAGACAAATACTCACAGATTATTCATTAATTTTAGAGAAATTTTTGGAAAATATCCTCTCTGTTTAGTAATTTTCAGCACATTTGAGATGTTGTGCAGATACGAACAAACAGCGTACTTCTCCTAGGACTGATACCAAGGAATTTAACAGAGTGGGGATTGCGTGCTGGTGAAAACCAAACTGTAAAATCCTGGAGTATAAAGGGAGAAGCTTTCTAGCATTTATTCTATGTCCTGCTGACTGGCTGTTCATGAGTTTGTCTTTCCCAACAGTCTGTGCTGAAAGAAGAGATTCCGAGAGAGCTTGAGTCCAGTTTGAGTCTGGCTGAAGAAATAAAGATCATATCCAAATTAAGAGGATCTTCTGGCTGGACCCCACCAAGATCTCAGATTATATTTAACATTCACCCTTCAGTTAAGTAAGTCTAATGAAAGCAAATGCTGTCAATAAAGCATGGGGACTTGCGTAACACCTGCTGAAGTTGATGGAAGGAGCCTGGGTAATTTAATAAAAGCTAAGGTTAGCCCTGTTGTATGGCACAGCCTTCTGCAGTGTCTGTCAACAACTTTGCTAGAAAGCAGATGGCATCTTTTTTCCCCTCTGCTGGCACGTCCTGATTAACATGGTGCATGCACTTTTACATGTGATAATACACATATTGTTTGGTGTTACAGTGGCAGTGCTTAACTGGAATCTGAAGAATTCCATTTTGTGAGATTAACTGGAGTATATTTTTAAGGCTTTCCCTGCTTCTTTCCTGCTCACATTTCATGGCTAGTAGGTTTTCAGAAAGGAGGAAGAAAGGTAGTATTTGGGGAAACTGCTAGTCTCACTCTGCATAAAACAATGTTAAATGAACAAAGTAGGCAGGACTTTGGGGGCAATGGCAATAAAACAGCGTTTTGTCAAGTGAAATGTAACTGTTTGTCTCTGTATGCAGGAGAGATGCAGTGGTAGCTGCCCAAAACTTTACGTGTGTTGGTTGTGGAACCCCAGTAGAAAGCAGTAAGTATTATCAAAAGAAAAAAGAAAAAACTATCCATAACTGGTAATCAGGCTGTGATCTGCATTAGTGTAGATGTTCCACAATTGCGAAATCTGTCTGAGCTAGAAGGAAAATCTTACTGTTGGATGTGCCTGCGATAAAACGGGCAGTATAGCCCATTCCAATGCCTGAAATTTCTCACTGTAGATAGAATACAGTAGTTGATAGATGTCCTGCTCGTACACAGTTAAAATCAGTAACAGTCAACAACAAAACAGGAAAAGCTTATAAAAATTAAGCCTCCGGGCTGGAAAATGCTGTTTTTTACATTTTCCAACAGTTTCTTTCAGTAATTCTTTCTCTCTGCCAACTTACTCATTTCCAAAAGTCTCTAAAAGCAAGCTGATGGAATGTGTGGTTTTGTTCTTTTGGGTTTGTTTTAACAATTATTTTCCCTTAAATCTTGATCACAAAATCCTGCTTGTCTGAAGAATGTTTGTGATATGCTGCAAGAACTGCTTGAAAGCATGGTGATTTTCAGGTCTGGTAACCAGACCTTACCTAAGAAATCTTTGAAATGGCTTTCGAGACCACTTGAAAGGGCCCGCTGACAAAGAACAGCGCCTGTAATGGCCTGTGAAGTATCAATGGTCCGTGATGGCACATGGACTTGAGCAAGCCTGAGATGCTGAGATAGGTGAAAAAAAAAAATCAAAAATGTCTTTATATGGAAAAAAATATCATACAAATGTAACACTGAGTTCAGCTTGTCTTTCCTTCGACAGCAGCATTTTGCTGCTGGTTTGTGTGTTTGGTTTGGTTTGTGTGCTTGGTTTGTGTGTTTGGGTAAAGTAACAATGGTTTCTCTAAGACCTCGTTATGATGGATATAATAAGCTCAGTCTGATAGATACAGAAATGAGGCAAAGTTCCTCTTCTAATGGAAAATACAAACCTTATGGATGTGTTTACCACAATAACAACCCCACACTTTAAATAAAAAATAATAAAAACTAGAAAAATCTTGCTACTCACTCCAGTAGATACAGGTTATTTAGACAGGAGGTGTATCCCACAAATATTCAGTGTCATTGCTATCTGTGTACCTGCAGAATATATCAGGAGACTCCGCTATTGTGACTACCTGGGGAAATACTTTTGTGACTGTTGCCACAGCTACGCTCAGTCTTCAATTCCTGCCCGAATACTGATGAAGTGGGACTTCAAAAAATACTACGTGTGCAACTTCTCCAAACACCTACTGGACAGCATATGGCAGCAACCAATTTTCAATGTGTCGACTATCAACAAAGCCCTCTATACAAAAACAAAGGAAATGGACAGGGTGAGGGTAAGTGTGGCTGTAGTTTTTTGTTTGTTTTTGATTTGTGGCTCTGTGCCTCTTGGAGAAGAGCTCTTTGGGACAGGTTGTCCTTTGCTGTGTAAGGGGGGAAGGAGGCAGAGTTTGTCTTCTCTACAGTTAGATTTGTCTCATCAACACTTCTGGGACTTCCTCTCTCCTCACAGATGAAGAGGAAGTAGGGAGAAGTCTCCAACCTATGCCAGAGGTCTCATTTCCTCCCACGCCTGGGAGGTGTTTCCAGTTTCAGTTCAGTGTGGAGCTGGGCTCCTACAGTAAATATTTACTTCTGCTTGGCAGTTGGCTGTTGGAAAGCTCCAGAAGTTTTGAATAACTCCTTAATGTTGTGGGCCATTAGAAAAAACACCCTTGACTCATCTGAGGATTGAGGAAGGGTGCTGTGCAGACAATTACAAGCTGCCTTCTTGTCTGAGGAGACTGTTACTTGTTGTTACACGTGTTTGGATCTGGCACCTTGGTGTGACAACATGGAGCACTTTGTACTATTGGAATTGCTTCCCTTGTCAGCAGTAAAAGTAGCATTTGCATTCCTTGACCTGTCATGAATTAGAAAATCCGTTTGTTTAATTCTGTGCTAAGTGTGAAGTTCTTATTTTTAGATTATGGCTGATACACTGACAAGGGTTGCTGACTCAAGTAGTGTTTTTGTGTTTTTGTTTTTTTTCTCACAAATTTATACGTAAAACTTATTGTTTTGTTTCTCCTTCATCTTTTAGGAGGCACAAGAACAGCTTTTTCATTTAAAAAAGCTTTTGAAAACCTGCAGGTTTGGTGAAAGGTATGGACCATGATCATGTGTGAAAAATAGCTTATTAAAACATACATAAAGTACTTAGAGAGCCTTCTTCTCTAGAAATATTTGAGTGCAATATTCAGTGAGCTAATTTGATCATCAGAGAAAATTCTGATAACAGAACTTCCCTCTGTTGCGCTGCAAATGTTGAGTAAAGAACAGCTTTTATGTGGTAGCTTTCTGTTTTTCTTAACATCATTAGACATGCGTTTGTTTAAGTTTGAATGATTCTTGCTAGGTGTGTATTTCCTTTCTTTGTCCCTCTTAGGTTGTCGCCTGCTCTTGAAAGGCCAGAGATATTTATTTACATTAAGATATTTATCTACATCTCTGGGACAATTTGTCTGATTAAAAAAACAAAAGCGCGCACACACGCAAAAAGGAGATCCTTGGGAGTTTAAAGATTTCTTCCAGAAATCTGTCATATGCTTAATTCATTTTATTGTATACACGTACTAAAATGAAAGTAGTAAACTAACACGATAAATACCAGAACATGAGAAGGTAAAAAGCTGACCTTCTTCTTGCTGCAAGTTAAAGGTTTTTGGCATACACGTCCCCAGAGTATGGGCATAAACAGCGGTTAGACATGTGAGTGATGAAACCTTCACCACAAAATTGCTGACATTTTTTTAAAACACTCATAAGCAAAATAAGCTTCTGAAGTAGGTTCTGTTATCTCTTCTACAGAATGTCTGTAAGAAAAGCATCATTTAAATGTTGTCCAACAAAATTAAATAGGTATTTTAATGTTTCTCTTCAGCACAACCCCCTGTGATTCCATTACAGAAATATGCATTTGGATCCTTTGTACCTTCTACATTGGGCATATGTGAGAAGTTTTAAAAGCAATAGCCATGTCTTCAGTGTTCACACGCTTAGCAGAAGCATAGTTTCACTTAATAGTGATCTGTGCACTACAAAAACAAAGATCTCTTGGCAAAAAAGAAGTAAATAATCCATGCTTTTTGTGTTAGATGTGGCATGGGATTTTATATGTTGAGGTAGAACAGAGCCTTTTACCCATTATTTGAGAATTGCGGGGATAACTTCATATGGCAACTTCAGTGCCTGAGGAATGTGCATTTGAAGTAGACATTTTATTCTAAATCCCAAACCCTGCATTTTTTTGTTAATGTGAACTAAGATTAGGAGGGGATGTAGTATTTAGTATGAATCTGCTTTGTGTGATCCCAGGGTGACTGGCGAAGTGAAAGAGGCTTATTTTTTAAATAAGCTTGAAAGACATCTTTTGTAACTTGGATTTTCTTTCTTTCCCTTTTTTTTTTTCTTTGCAGTGTACTGAAGGAATTTGAACAGGTCCCCAGCCATCTGACAGAGGAGCTGCATCTCTTCTCATTGGATGATCTGGTGAAGATCAAACGAGGGCAGTTACTGCCCCTTCTTAAAGATATTCTGAAGACCTCCATCTCTCACGTGGATGGTTGTGAGGTAAGGAAGAGTCAGGGCTCTTAGTGTCCTCAGTGTGAAGAGTATCCCTGCTGACATTTGCAAATATTATTTTCTTAGATTCAACTTAAAAAGTAAACAACTTTCTTTTCATTCTCGTAGCTCTGTCAAGCCAAGGGGTTTATCTGTGAATTCTGTCAGAGTGCAGATCTGCTCTTTGCATTTCAGACTGCCAAATGCAAAAGATGCACAGGTATGTTCCAGACCAGATGTTTTTCCTCCTTCCCTGAGGGGTGTTGGTGTGTAAAACAGTTCCAACTTCTATTTTAGGAAAACACTGAGAACATGCTTTGCTGAAAGCATGTTTATTTGAAGACAATGGATAGCATGTGTGTTTGACAGCCAGCCTGTGGTGGCTGTCTTACACCAGTAAATTTAGAGGTCAAAAATACGGACTTGTCCGATCCATAGTTATGTTTGCAGGGGGAGGCTAATTTTTTGGGGTCTGTGCATGAAAGAGAGCCTGGGACAGTGCTATAATATTGTTGCTATACCAGAATTATTACATTCACTGTAAATCCTGGGAATCTTACCAAAACGGTTAGTCATAGTTATTACAGTGGTTATTGTCGTCCTGGTCTTACACTTGTTCTGTTTACTTTTATACTTGGGTGAACTAGGTAGGAAATTCTTAAAGGAACATAGCTATTGATTCTTTTTTTTTTTTTTCCCGAATGTTAAACTGCTTGTATTTATAAACAGAGTGCAAAGCGTGCTTTCACAAAGCATGTTTCAAGTCTGGAGGCTGCCCCAAGTGTCTGCGGATTGCAGCTCGGAGGACGCTTTCAGAAACTCCATCAGTGGTGCCTCTGTGAAACTGGATTCCTCTGATGATGATTGCCCATGTCAGACGATGCTCGAAGACAAATCTTCAGGTGCTTGACTAAGGATTAAATAATGTTGTTTTAGACATTACTATTCTTAATGCATGTCTCCTTTAGGGGAAGAAAAAAAAAGGGGGGGAAGAAAAGGCCTTTAATATCATCCTTGAAAATTCTCCCTAAAGGAGTTTCACCTTAACTGGTGACTGAAAGACGGGGTGTTAATTCAGTGAGCAGCATTTTTGTTGCTATGTTTCGTCTTTGTAAGATTTTTAATATTATATTTTTCCATATAACAATGATTCTTCTCTGTAATTATGCAAATAATGTATAGATAGTAAACAAGCGTTGGAAAACCTTACCTGTGTCAGATTTTGGAAACAGAAAAAGTGGTAAAATAGCAAGTCATTTTCTCATACGGTTCTACAATATAAAAACCTTTGTCCGTTTCACCCATGACAGCAATTTTTAAGTGATCTGCCTGTCTTTATCTTGATCCATGAGCTTTTACATCTTATTTTCTCCCCTTGTCCTGTTGAGGAGAGGGAGTGAGAGAGCAGCTGGATGTGTGTTTGGTAGCTAGTGAAGGTAAGCCCACCACAAGGTGCTGTATGTGTCTGCTTTGCAGATAAGTAACAATCTCTGTCATGGGCAAAACAGATTCAACTTGAGGAAAATTTATTTATTTATTGTCAATTAAAACTGGAGTAGTAGGGTGAGCAACAAAGACAAGAATTACAATACCAACTTCCTCCACTTTTCCCAGGGTTAGCCTCACTCCTTCATTCCCAGCTGCTCACCCTTCTCCTCCTACCCCAAGCAGCGCAAGAGGAATAGGGGTCGTGGTCAGTCTGTAACAGTTCCTCTCTGCTGCTCCTTCCTTCTCACACTTTCCCCTCCTTCAGTGTTGGGTCCCTCCCATGCGATGCAGTCCTTCATGAAGTGCTCTAAGAGTGGGGTTTTCCTACAGGCTGCAGTCTTTCAGGATAAACCTGACCCTGGGTGGGCTCTCCACGGTTCCTTCAGGAAGTATCCACTGGCTCCTGTCCATGGGCTGCAGGGGAATATCTGCTCTGGTGGCTGAAGCACCTTCTGCCCCTCCTTTTTCTGTGACCTCGCTGTCCATACTGCTCTTTCTCACTTTCTTTTTCTCTCTTCTTCTGCCTGTTTGGTGTTTTGCCTTTAAATATGTTTTCCTGGAGGTACCACCACCTTGGCTGATGGGCTTGGCTGTGTCCTGCTGTAGGTTCTTTGTCCCTCTGCCATGTCTGGCATGGGGCAGCTCCGGCCTCTCCTCACAAACAGCCCCTGCTTGTCAGCACCTTGACACCTCCACACAAGCTCTGTAGAAGCATCTTCCCAGAGCACTTTGACGTGTGAGGAGAGGCCGTGGGCCAGCAGCAGTGGTACTCCTGTTTAGTCTGCCCTCCTGCTCGCAGCAGTGAGTCTTCATCTAAAGGTAAAGTGCTGGCAGTTGAAAGCTGCTTTCCTTCCCAGCCTGCTTTGTTACTTCTGATGCAAGTGGCTAAGGAAACAGCCCATGCCTTTAGAAAGCTAGAGCAGTTGCTTCAACCTCTAAAACCACATTTTTCTGTGCCAACAGAGAAATCCCAAAACTTGAAAGCACGTACCGAAGCTGTGCTCTCTCCAACAGGCTGCTCTTGATATTTTGAATCTGTCATTCTCATTTTGCATTTCTTCCTCTCCCCACCTGCTAGCTCCATGTTTGTAAGGAAGAGGACAGCTGTCTGTAAGCAGGGTCTGTTTAAGTTCACCTCCACGCTAACGCTCACACTACACAGAAGTAGTGAGCTTGCTAATTGTTCCACTTAGCTATTTATTCTGTGGCCAAAAACAGATTAACTACTTACTGCTCAAGCAAGATTATCATCTCTTACTCAAGATCACCAAACGGATACTGAGGTAGGATAAGATGGGGTGAGAAAGAGCCTGCTTGTGTAGCTGACTGCATTTAATATTATGCAAGAGTAAATTCTCATTTACGTTGCATGCACAACTAACTGAATCACATGAAAGGCCTTGCTGTAGGGATTTTCTTCTTACAAAGGAGCTCACTTGAATAATCCTTCTGTGGGATAACCTGCGGGGCAATTTAATACATCTTTTTCATTATTCACATATTTAGAAGAGCTAATTTGGTTTCTGGCTGTGCTTTTCACAAATGTTCGAGTGACTCAGATGTATGGAGGAGGGGCAGAGTCAGGGAGTGAGTTTCATGTATGAAGTGTTGGAACTCAGCACGTCCTCATCACCTGAGTGCAGTGAAATACAAGAGAAGATCCTTGATGAATATGAGGAGCTGGAGGAAAGCGGAAGACCCAAGAGGATCCGTTCTGCTGTACATCAAGTAAAACTAGTGAAAACGTTCAACTGCTGATGGTAAAGCAAGGACCATTGGCCATGTGTTGGAAGGAGTAATGGGGGCTGGCTGCTATTTGCTGCTTTTGAGAGGTTGATGTTAGGCCCTGAGGAGGGTCATACCAACACCTCGCTCTTGTCTGCTGGTGTCAGGACAAGATAATACAGGAGCGTGCCGAGACTGTAGTCTTGCTTCTCTGGTGAGAAGCAAGGTTTGGGTGACTAGACCTGTAGCCACAGTGTGGGCAGGAGGGGTGACTTCATGCTATGCCCCCTATAGGTGTCTTTAGGGAATAGCTGTGTTCTTTGAATCAAGCTGTGTGGTTTAGTACTGACCTAAGAAGCTTAATTTGCTGTTGCTGAGCATCTCTCTGCAAGTAAGTATGGAGTTTGAACATTTTGGAGGAGAAACTACACCATAATGCAGATCTAAGGTAAGAGCTATCTAAGACACAAAAGCTCTATGGCTACAGTGGGAGTAGCTGGAAGTAAAGTCCTGCACGTGGAAATTCCTCTGAATTCTTTGAGAGAAGATGACAAGGGTTAGATTGCCTTACTAACGAATCGGAAAAGTTCAAGTTAAGCTGCCTGCTAACTGGAAAGCTG
This sequence comes from Anser anser, assembly GCF_964211835.1. Lineage (NCBI taxonomy): Eukaryota > Metazoa > Chordata > Aves > Anseriformes > Anatidae > Anser > Anser anser. The sequence continues at coordinate 182,242,562 of NC_139720.1, read as the reverse complement.
AATGTATTTCACAAAGAACAGTGATGCAAGAAACACAACTCTTTACCTAGGGAAGGAAGGGGAATTGTCTCACCTTTTCTTGCTCAAGTAATGAGGACCAATGCCCGGCCTTAATAGTGGCATTGGTCACACAACAGGAGCACCACTGAAATCTTATTGAATCTATATTCTTGGGGACGTAGGAGAAAGATAAATCTATTCCTAAAAGCTGTCTGCCTCACTCTGCAAGCAGAACTCAAGTTAAGACAATTTAATTACTAAGTGCTGTAGGAGCAGGCTTTCAAAGGAACATAGTACAAATACCTCAGTCTCGTTGCTAACAGTTTTACCTGCTTTCCCTGCAATTTTGTTTGCACTGATTTCTTGTATTTTTCTTGTAGTTTCAGCTGTAAGTTGTACAGAGATGGAAGTGCTTTGCTAAGATTCTATGCATTGCAGCTGGAATCTTCCATGATATGTCATACAGTTGTTACTGTAAATAGTAGAATAATATTAATTGCTAGGTGTAGTATGGGCTCACAAATACAGGTCTTCAACTGTAAGCAAATATGTCAAGTAATTAAATAGCTTTATGGGGCTTACTAATTCTAGGGGTGCCTGTCACACCCATCCTCTTTAGGAGAAGGAGAAGAAAACATCTACGTGGCTTATTAGAAACGATGTTTTGTCAGGTTTTGCACGCAGCAAACAAACTCCTTCAGCAGACATCTTTCACCTCTTGATGCGCCTATTTTTATGTTTTAATTAATGTTTTTTTTAAATTTACCATTATTTCCTCACTTTTGCTCTGTGACTGCTGCTTGAGGAGTGTTTGTTGCCACTTAATACATTGGCAGGCCTAAAGGCCAGCAATCTGAATACTCTGAATAACACCTTGAGGTACGAGTTGTACTTTTTTGGTCTAGCATTTAATCATTGGTGTCCTTTGGTCTAGAGCATCTACACCCCTCAGGGAATTTTGAGCAAAGCTATGAGACACTTTCCCTTTATACATGTAAGAGCCATATTTAACTGATCACATGTTGCATATCTGCCTGACTGCAGACTGATAAGTCTTCCAGATTGCAAAACCAGGAGGTCATTAAAGAAAATCTTATCATTACAAGAGGTAAAGGGAGAGGTGAGGAAAAGATTTAGAAGAAAGACTGAGGTCTGGCTATAGCATTCACTTCAGTGGAGCATGGAGACAGCTGAGCAAAACTTGAAGCCGTAAAAAGGGATCTTCAAAGAAGATGATTTGCATTTCAGTGGGATAAAAATAAAAATGCAGGTTAAATCTGTATCAGTAAATTGAACTTGCCCAGGACTGTTTCTCTGGTACTGAAGGCAGTGCAAATTCAAACATGCCATGGTTTTGTTCACCATGGGGTCGCCAAATCCAGCATGCCAGCTGTGAATGGCTTCTGGTCCATGCTAACTCATCTGTATTTGCCAGCATGGGCCAGGATTGTGCCACATTTATTCTAACAATTTGCTGGTGCAGACATCCATGTTGCAGTGCCCAGAACTGCTGCTTAATTTACGTGTTATGGGAGTCCACCAAGCACAGGTCTCGGGCTCTTCCCTTCCACGGGGGTGCTTGGACTGCAGTCCAAGAGACATCTTCCCCTCAGCTGCTCCTCTGGCTCTGTGACAGTGAGCAGGTTCCCTTGGTGGTGCGTGATGCCCTGATGTCCTGATCTTGTGAAGCAACCCCTGGTGTTGAGAGGGGTCTGGGTCACAAATTCCTCAGCATACCTATTCTGAGCAGCGAATTGTTACGCGGAGTACGAGAGCTGCTTTGGGTTTGGAGTGATCACAGATGAAAAGGAGAAAGTCAAGGGCCTAGACTTTTAGGTTGTGATCGATACTGGTGTTTCACATCAGCAAATGGGGACTGGACTGAAATAATTCATTTTTGCTGTGTTTCCTATTTAGAAATTAATGATTTCAATTAGAAGAAAATACTTGTGGCTGTCAGTGGTTGGTGTAACTGCTCATATCCTCAGGAAAGCTTGCAGCTTGGTAGCTGCCGATTTCTCACTTTCCACAAAGTGATGGCATCCCCCTAAATGTATTTTTCCTGCCAACAAATTGCTGAAGGTTTGTTTATTTTGACTTTTTGACTATGTCTCAAGGAGAAAAAAATCTCTTTCTCCCACCCTGCAGACTTCCCCTCAGTTTATATTTAATGTTCAGTTATTTGCAATCAAACTAAACCCAGTGCCAACCTAGTAACAACTGCTCCAAGGGCAGGACTGGCCAGCAGAGGGAATTTGGGGCTAAATAAATCCCTGAACACGCTGGATATACGGGGGAAGATGTAACAAAGCACGGTCTGCCTGAAAAAACAGCCGACTTATGCAGAAGAATCAGCAAGTAGACAAGTTTTGGTGAGCAAGAACCAGACTTTGTACAAGATTTGTGGACCTAAGGGTAAGTACCTATGAAAGTACCATGGGGTACCTATGTCGGTGAGATGTAGAGAGATGCTCTAAAGGCATGAGCAGAACACCACATGGGGAAGTCTGACACAAGGAAGCAGCAGCAGTTGGAGACTGAACTGCCCAGCTAGAGGGGCTACATCCATGGCAGAGATCTGTGGTGACAGCGCTCATTCCTTGGGCCTAGGGTGGGCACCCACCTCCCCGTGCACTGCACAGGGAGCCGGACACCAACAGCCTGGATCCAATAAAAGGTGTCGAGATTGGAATTAAGAAGAAACTGAGTCAAAAATGGCAATCTTATGGAGCCCTAAATACCCACAGTCCTTCACAGTAAAAACTGCCTAGAGGTCTCCTCCTCTTCCTCAGGCCCCTGTCTTAGTCTGGGCAACTCGATACCAGTTTCCTACTGGAATAGGATCTGGAAAAGGGGAATTCAGCTTGAGTGATGGACTGATCCTTGCTGTAGCAGAGCTCAGGGAATGCTTGTGGGGCAACTTTCAGCTTATAGCTAAAGCCTCTCTTCTCCTAGGCCTGTTTTATTCACTAGCAGGCCTCACAGCCCAGTTGAATTCCTTTGTGAGATGCGCTCCTCATGATACAGTACAATACCTTGTGGAAGGACTGCCTTCTATATGTGGAAATGCTATTCCGTAACATAAGAGTGGTACTGAGGAGGATGTTAGCAAAGAAAAAAGAAGCAAATTCATCGTGGTGGTGTCAGCCAGAAGAAAAGAAGAGGTGCTGTAGAGTTAGTTGGACGGACTGGTCCTTGGCAAGACCTGGAAAGGCCTGCTGCTGCCCAACGAGACAGCACGAAGAAGCGTTCCCGGGAAGACACCAGGGTGCCTCCCATAAAGCAGAACAGAGGTGGTGTTGTGGTCAGTTCAAAGCAAGCCAGCATCTCTGAAGCAGCTGACAAACGCCGCTATTGCACATCAAGGAGCACGGTGTGGGGAAGGAGAATTTATTTGCCTCACCTGGAACCGGGAGCTGTTTTACTGTGCTCACATCTCAGTCCAACAGTTACTGTAAATCAAGTTCCCGCTCCCCAGTTTCTCAGAAAGTGAAACTAAATCAAGCCAGGAATGGTTTTACAGGCGCAGGACGTGTTTTCAGGCCTCCGACACATTTCATGGATGAGTCAAAAGAATATGAGCAGTATTTTTGTGCTCAGACAGAACAGAGGATGTGTCCATTCTTCTCCTGTAAGGGAGGATTTCCTAATCTAACTGAGCCCCTAGTAACATCTGGTTTTAATAGCCATGTTCCCCTTGTAGAAAAGCCCCTTGGCAGGATAAGCTACTCAGCACAGTGCTGGCAGTTCATTCTCATTTCAGCTGGGAACGAAGTCCACACGGTTCTACGTCATCCTAGATAAAAAAATGTGGGGGTCTGTGACTGAAACAGAGCCCTGTGGCTGCTTGGAAGCATAACAAAAGACGGAGAAGTCACTGAAGTGAGGAAACCTGGAGAGATGAGCAGTTTGAGAAAAGTGTTAGCATCATTTTGCAGAGAGCAAAATGGAAGCAGAGTGGGGTTGCAGCAGCCCCGAGGAAGCTGCTGGTACAGCTGGAAGCATACTGTGGATCTGGGCCAGCATCCTGAGCAGAGGTGCATCTTTCTTCCCTGACCTTCAGACACAACAGTGATAGAGGGAAACGTTCTCAGGAAGGACGAAATGCACGGGGAAGGGTGAAGAAGCCCTCTCTATTCCTTATAGTGAAGAGAATTTTGTTTCTTTTGTGTTTCATCAGTTTTAGTCAAAATGTTAGCAGCTCCACTCATCAGCCACCTCTCACAACAGAATGTGGTCAACATGGGGGATCTGAGTGTCCCAGGCTCCCCTCTAAATGCCTTTAAAGTCACCTAGCTCTCTCCATGTTGTCCAGCGCTGCATTTGGGCTCCTTCAGTCAGCCCCAGTGGTCAGGCACAAGTTCTGTACCGGAGTTAGGGAGGCCCGACCCCGATCCCCAGGATTTCTGTATTTGACAGGCTGATGGGAAAGCGGAAATAACTACCAGCATATCCTACTTCAAAAGTTCCTATTTCATATCTGTTTTCTGGCTGGTTAATGCGTGCACTTCTCATTTTACAAAGCAAACGTGCACAACTGCTGCTCCAGGAGGTGCCGTATGGAGATGGCTGTGACCCCTCCCCATGGCTCCTGCAGCCCCAGTCACCTCCCAGTTGCTCCTTCCAAGAGATGGGGAGATCCATGACCAGCACATCTGCTGGCTTTGGCTCTGGCCTCTGATGCTGGGTCCGGGGCCCATCTCCATGAAGGTCTCATCCCAGCACTGTGCTCAGCGCCCACCAGAGGAGTGTGATGAGTTTACCCAGCAATATTCACTGTTTGCCACTTAATTTCTGACCACAGATATTGTACAAAACCCTCCAATAAACACCAAACTTGCGTTAACCCAGGACTTCACTCATGAGTTCTGCTTGGGTCCGGGGAAGGAGGAACAAGAGAAAAGTTGCTGACACCGAATCAGTCTCTGTGAAATAAAAACCGATCCAGGGATTTCCTGCTTTTTGCAAAAGGTTTGGTGTTTTGTTCCCTCCCTGTTAAGGAGGGAATGATGGGTTAATGCCTGCATTTGCACGGTGACACTGCAGTGCCACAGCGTGTGGTACCTGGGAGTCACAGAGTGAGAAGGGAGTCCCAGGGCTGTGCTGGGAATGAGCAGTGAGGGTGCCAGGGTGCTCCTCAAGCGCCAGCCTCACGTGGCAGATGACCCACCACATGGCGTTTCATACGGCGGGGCCGCAGGAAATTGTGAAATTTGTACATAAGCTTCAGCTTCTAGCTGTGTGATGTTTGTCAACTGCTCATACGAACCTCAAGTGGCCAGTCTGGTGTTCGGGGCTCAGCTGTGTGCCTGTACAAGCTGGTATGCTGCCGTGCCCAGCCCTGGGAGTCTCAGCCGCAGGCGGCCAGGCGCTGAAAAACAAGACATCGCATACATTTTGCACTGTGCATCACCCAAAGGAATGAAGAGGGGTGTTTTCTACACGTTGACCAGAAAACTGTGGCTTGACCTCCAAAGGGATTCGGCACGGGTCAGGGCCAGAAGCTGGGCAGCAGGACAGACCAAGGACAGCAGGGATCTGTATCTGTGAGACCAGCGAGAGGAGGAAATGAGGAGCAGAAAGGAATGGAAAGCAGTAGCAGGAGCACGTCTGTTGAGAATTTTGTAAATGTGATGGGGTAACAGGACGGAGCAGTTAAGCACAGACCGTTGCAGATTTTCCTGTTGTGAACTCCACTCCCTGGCACATGCACTTCTTTCCTGCGCTTGCCTAACGCACAGCTGCGGTGCTGCGGTGTAGCGGCTGCTTCCTGGGAGGAGGACGTGTTCCAGAAGGGACTGGGTGACTTCAGTACGTGCTCCTGATGGGCACCACTCAGCCCCAAGTCTTGGCCCAGAAACCTCGCCATATTTCACAGCTACGAAACGTAGCCACACGACCGAGGCGTGCAGCGCACAGCCCGCGAACATCAGCTTTCCCTCCGTAGACAATGGGACAGGACATGCCTGCTGGTTATTATCTGTGGCCCAAACCCTCCCCACTGGCTGTGCAAAATCAGCGCATGGGTGTGTGTTGCTCATGATTACTTTATCCTCTGCATGAAAAGGGAAAAGCTCTCAGAGAGTCTCACTGCACCATCCACACTACCTGTACCCTTAAGCCTCCTTCCAGCTGGCTGGAGCGCTGAATCCCAAAAGGACTTGCAATAAAAGGTTCCCTTCCTCCCTAACCCTCCCTGCCTAACACATACGTCCACACAAAGCTCCTTCTACACACGTGTGTGCACACACATAGACACAGGGGTGTTTAAAGGCATAGGGCCCAAGGCAAAATCATCGAGAAACGCCAAATTTACCTTTTGTTCAGTTATGGCCTCTTGTCTCCAAACAGGGCCGCATCTGAGAATAGGAATGCTGTGTACTGATCAGCAGTAATGAGCCACTGCTGAGCTAGCTAACCGTGACATGAAAATCAGAGTTATATTTTTAATGACCTTTCACTAGAACAAGTTAGTGCTTTTTCTTCTGGTCTCACAAAAGCTTTGCCCCCTGCCCCCAGGGCACCTGTGACAATTTCAAAATTCCAAGTTAGTGGGGAGATCAAACCGAGGCCCCCAACACAACCTGGCTGTAATTCAAGGTTTGCCAGTCCTTCTTCTGAGGAGCTAAGAATGAACTGTGTGTGTATGCATTCATGTGAAAAATATGATGCCTATGCTCCAGCATGCGGGTCAGACATGTTAAGTTATCCTGTGATAAATACCACTAGTAAAATGCTCAAGGATAGTTTTAGAGGGTGCATTTGGCGTACTCTAGGTGAAGAAAAAGATAAATAAGGCTTGAAGGCTTTCACATAGGAGATAAGAGTTTGAGTTGAATTGAAAAGCTGTGTATTCATCTGCCAAGCAGCAGCTTTGCTGAGGTTTGCCTGGTTTGATCACAATTTTCATTTCACACTTTCATGGAAACTTCAGGAGGTAACTGGCTCCCTGAGCCTTGTTCTGCAGGGCAAGCCAGCCTGCAAGTGAGTCAGACAGTTTAACTCACAGTCGTGTTACAAACCCTTCACGCTATGCCTTATGTGTAAAAAGCAAAGCAAAACAAGCCTCATAAAACATTAAAACTTCACGAGAAAATACCACTAGAGGGGGCTGGCCCTACATGAGCCGGTTGGTTTGTGCAGCCCTCATGTGCAAACACACCTGAGTGTAGCTGTAGCCACAGAAATTGCCAGGCCTGCCCAAACCAGGAGAAAACCCAGAGTGCTAACCTCAGCAACGCGGCACTGCTGTGTTGATGCTGTCCAAAGGTGTGTCTGCAGAAACACCCCAAGCTGGAGATGAGCGAGCCTTCATCCCGGGGGAGCAATGCCCACGTGCAACAGCAGTTTCTGCAGAACTGCACCCGCTGTTCGCTGCATGCCCTGGCTCCTTACTCCCCCAAAACTTTCCCACCTCTATTCCTATATCCCCTTAAGTCCCTTTACAACTCATTCGCTGTGAGAGACGCAGCAAGTGCCCGCTCTCTGCTTGCTGCCAGGTTAGCACTGCAGAGTGCAGCCTTCTGCCCCTGGAGCCTGGCAGAGAGGCTGCGGGTCGGGTCCCAAAAGCCCAACTGCTTTCGAAACTCCTTCAGTCTGTAGACACTGTCTATTAATTAGTCCTGGAAAGCTTTACAGCAGTCCTGCAACATGGTGAGAAACCACTGAAGGATATCCCTAAGAAAACAGTTCAATGTTAGCAATTGTATTTGGAAGAAACAGGACCACGGTTCACAAAGACATATTTTTTCAGGCAATTATTGGCACATATCACCTCCTCCAGGCCATCCTGGCACGGCCCAGCTCTCACCCAGAAGCCCGAGGGAAGCAGTGCTGCACTTGAGCTAATAATAATAATGAGGATATCAATTTGTGTGGATACTGAGGCTCACAGCTTGTTCCCAGCCAGCCGGCTCCGAGCCCAGAGCACAGAGGGTGTGTGTGTGGCCGTGTTTGGCTAAGCCTGCATCCACCGTTGCAGAAGGACCTGTGGTACCCCTCAGTGCCACAGCTCACCTGCCTCACCACAAACGGGAGAGAAAGCAAAAAGCTGCTGGGAAGTTTACCAGGGATCTTGCTAACTCCTGGATTAGTGATGCTTTGGAATTATTTTGAACGATCAGTTCTTCAGCACGCACAAATCCTCTGGACAACATCGGTCCCAGACAGCTTTAAAGGTAACAATCTCCCTTGTTCCTCTACCATGGAGTTTTCGTCCCGTTCCTCTCAAAATCATGGGGTGGTTGCTCAGGTCACCTGCTCTGTGGTAGGCACTGCAGCTGCTGTGGTCTCTAAATCTATTTCCTACTCTGCATGCGAAGACTTAAACTTAGGAAATGGCAATTTTCATAAAAGTCTTCAGGCAAATGACATTTCCCCGATTTTCATGTTTGAATAATGTTTATTATCGTTTGCATAAAGTCCTTCAGATCTCTCTTCACTGTAATGCCCATGAGTTCTCTTAAAAACCTCTGAATTCCCTCTTTCAGTTCTCTTTCTCTTTCTGGAACATCCATTTCTGCTTTTGCGTTTACATTTCTCTAACTTCTTTCCCAGCGCACGCTGCTGCCTGACCCCATTCCTGGCAGCCCATAGCTGGGCACTCGCACTGAAAGGACATTCAGCCGAATTAACTGACTCCAGCTAAAATCCTAGCGCAGACAAAGCGCTTTGGGGTTTTTAGTGCGATTAGTACAGCAAGAGGAGAAAGAGTCACAAAGGTGCTTTCATCCTTCAGCTCCACGTAAAGCGGATTCCAGGTGCTTTGACCTGACGGAGTGAAGCCTACCTCCATCGTTGGTTTGGCCTTTGTCCACAGGTGCCCAAATTGTCCTTGCAGCTTGCCAAGGCACCCAAAGGCACCTCTGCACCTACCTACTGATATGGATTATCATGCTGTGGGAGCCACACAAAGACAACACCGAGTCCACTCAAAATTGCTGAGGAGGCGGGAAAATTGTGTACATGCAGTTTCAGCTCCTTGTCATCACATCTCAGCAGGGCTCACCAGCCACAAGCCTGTAGGAATAACATGATGTGTGGTGGAAAGCAGAAGAGATGATGGGTAGGGAAAGGTAGAACACTTTTTGTCCCATGTACTGATGCTACAGAGCTGTCATCGGGCATCCAAGACTCAGGGGGCCAAAGGCAGGAGCTGGCAGAGGATTCCTGTCTTTATGCCCCAATGATGAAGACATAGGGACAGGAGGAGGTCCATGTATTGGGCCCTGCCCTTGACATTACAGATACATTTTATCTGATAATTATTTTGGGACAAATTCTGTAATCTAACCACGGGAGCAGAGGTGGTGGCCTGTCCATGGGAGTACTTGTGTACAAAGAAGGCCTGTGTCATCAGTTTTTCACTCTCCCCTATCTTTTTCTTCTCCTTTCCCTTGGGCTGCCTCTGGGTCCTAGTTGCCTTCATAGTGGATTTTTGTCATTTAACTAACAGTTGAAAAAAAAAAAAAAGCTGTTATACGTAATAGTTCTGTAACTGTCTTTCTTGATAATAAAATCAGAGGATTTTGGTTTTGAGTTTTGTTTTTTAAAATAGTAATTGAGTTTCACTGTTTTCGTATATTTTAACACTTGCACTGATTCAGTGTGGGAAACAACACAAAGCATTGACTAAGCTGTTACTGAACAGTACTGTGGTTAGGGAGCAACAAACCAGAAGCTGGATCTCTGATCCCAATTCTGCTTCAGGCTGTCTTTATCAACAAGTCACTTTGGTGATTTTTTTTTTTTTTTTTTAGTGTTTGGAAAAACATCAGACATTTCAGATCTGGAGACTGGAACTCAAAAAAAAAAATAAGAAAATATTTTCTCCCATAGTAATCAAAATGCTTATAAACCAAAAAATATTTGTAAGACCTTCCATGGCTCGCAAAAATGTTGCAGTTTTGACAAAAGTAATTTCTAGTTCAGGAACAAAGTTATCCATTTTTAAAGCAATGATAGCAGTAGGGAAGAATCTGCTACCTTGTTAGGTATCACTGGAGGGAACATAGGGTCAGCATAAACGTTCATTGATTTTGCATAGGGCTGAGTCTGCCTTTCATTTCGCATCAATGAGTATGGAGATGAATTGAAACAGACCATTCAGAGCTGAAAGCACTTTAAGAAAGACATGGTGATGGTACACAGCATGTGATCCATCACTCCAGCAGAGTGCCAGGTTGTCCAACGGAATAACATAACAGGAGATGACACATTTCTGAACTATTTTGTCCCATTCATGGTTTCTCTTCTGTAATCCAGATCACTTTCCACAAAGTACCATTGTCAAGCCCCAGTCTGAGGCACAAAGTTTCTAAGGCACGATGCTGAGCATGCACAGAAGTAAAAGGGAAGCCTTCCAAATTTAAATACATTTCTGTAAATTTGGATGAGCCGAAGTCCTTCACCATAGCGAGGTCCACTGCAGCAGTCACAGACAGTAAAACTGCAATGGGAAGAAATTGGGCCAAAAACTTTGCATCACCCTTCTAAGACTATATCCACACCGACAGCAGTTCAACTTCCTCACTCACAAGCACAAACAAAAGAAATTATCTGGCCTCAGAACATCTATGGCTCATCGCTGGAGAAGGTGCTTATACTTCCTTAGCTCCACTTTAGTAGAGGCCCACTCTATTCCAAAATAGTAATTATTACTCTAGCACTAATGCTCGGTCTGCATGGCTCCCATGGGAAGGAGGAGACAGACATGTCAGAAATAGAAGGATGGAAGGGAAGGGAAGGGAAGGGAAGGGAAGGGAAGGGAAGGGAAGGGAAGGGAAGGGAAGGGAAGGGAAGGGAAGGGAAGGGAAGGGAAGGGAAGGGAAGGGAAGGGAAGGGAAGGGAAGGGAAGGGAAGGGAAGGGAAGGGAAGGGAAGGGAAGGGAAGGGAAGGGAAGGGAAGGGAAGGGAAGGGAAGGGAAGGGAAGGGAAGGGAAGGGAAGGGAAGGGAAGGGAAGGGAAGGGAAGGGAAGGGAGCTGACATAATTTTTGCCTCAGTTGTAAGCTTCAGGTCAATCTCCCTTCTGACTAGAGTGGCTTGACACACAGCTAGAACATGAAGCTGCAACACACATTTTGTCTGGAGGATGGGTGGCCGTGTAAAATACTAGGAATATTAAATAGAAGAATTTGCATGCAGTGCCCAATAAATCTTAATTGTAGTTTCATGTTCATGCAGATATACGCAAAATCTGAACTCAGCATACATACATGGACGCTATTGTATATACCACAGTATGTAAGAGCATACTGCTGACCAGCACTAATTTCATGTGAAACAGTGGACAAAGTAGGAACTTCCATGCTATTAATGCTTGTAAAATTACTGATTAGGGGCCAATTATGCACATTTCTTGCACACAATACTCCTATGAGTGGGTCAAGGGAACAGAACATATTTCTGTTACTTACTCATTCAATATTTTTTCAGTATCTTCTGTGATGTCTGTGTATCTTTCCTTTAGGTTATTTCTGGAGAAGCAAAGGGCAGCCAGATGAGTGAGCTTCTGAGGTTGGTTTTGCATCTTTTCATTCCATAACAAGGGGTGTATGAAGTTATTTTCTATTCTGAGGTACTTTAGTGGAAGATTCAAAACCCCAGATGGCAAAGCAGAGAGCTGGTTCCCTTCAGTGTTCAAACATTTGAGCTTTCTGTAATTTTAAGGACCACCAGCCACTTACTTATAGGCTGTTCACATTATATCCTACCTTGACCATGCTTATATAATTTCCTACTTCCCATTAGATAAACTACTACACCAAGATGTCATATTTTCATAAATGCTATGTGTTTCTCACAGTGCACTTCACGTACTGGACACAACTGTAGATACAATAGTTTTTTAATTATAGTTCAAATGTCTGGGTTAGGAAATATCTGGGCTGGGCATATCTGAATAAATTAGATGTACGCAGAGATCATCAGCATTAAGGACAACAAAGAGCAACACAATCTCATGTATGAATAATTCCTTTTCTACCATTTCTGTGGGGTGGTTTCCATAGAGCTAGGTTTCAATTCTTGTCTGACCAACACTTCACAGTGCTTGAAAGCCACCACACATGGTTTAGAAATGCATTTTCTTTTTCTTCATCATGTAAATCAAGTTTATGTGCACACATATGGTCCAAATGAAAGAATGATCATATTTTGCAGGGGAAAGGTTGACTTACAGCTGTCTTCAAGTGGCACAATTATACAACTGCCATTTACTGTTTCAGCTGAAATGAGCCTTTCACATAGGACAGAAGAAAGGGAAGAGAGGGTGCAGCAAATATTCTCCATTTTTTCACTGATACAATCAATATCCAAATATGATTCATGGTATTATGCTGTAGAGAACCGGTTTCATTTTATGTTGCTTACATACCTTAAGTTCTTGATGTCATTAGGAATAACTCTAATATCATTATAGGCAATGTCCAGATACTGGAGATTTTCTGATAGAAACAAACTGTAATGAAAGAAAAGAGAATGATGAATTAGCAACCTAGACTAGAGAAAAAAAAAATCAGAGAATCATAATAATTTAGGCTGAATGGGACCTCTGAAGTTCATCTAGTCCAACCCTGCAGCTCAAATCATTCCTAACTGCTACACAGTGTGTAGGTCTCTATTTTTTTACCTGCTATGAAAGTGTATGATGACTTAGCCTCTTTTCTGCATTGAAAAATAGGGTTCAGCTCTTCGGTGAGCTGAAATGGTCTCTAGAGGTATTCTCTCCACTCAGTGTTGATGTTGAGATGGGTCCCTCAATTCAATATCTAAAGCCGGGGGGGATAAAGCTGGGTCTTAGCATTCCAAAATACTCTAGAAATTGAATTTTGCTTCTGTACTCCAGCATCTCAACAAGACAGTTATATTTTAATTTATTGACTAAGTTTTAAAATGCTACCTATTTTTGTTGCTACACAAAGGCAGACAGTAGAGCCAAGGATGGAAGCCACAAGGCCATTATTCTATAAAATATTTTCAGTCTATTTACTGAAAATGAGCTACAGCAGACTAACATATATATATGTAGTGAAGATTCAATAAGGCAAGGTATTTTAGCTGCTTCAATACTTCCATCTCCTAGTACTATGGAAAAGTCTTTTTGTTTGGGTTAATGGAATGGCTAGAATTGAAATTAGTGAATGATTATAATGTATAATAATGTCAAGACAGAAATCCTTGTTTGGCTTATAGATGTGGCAAACCTTTCAATTAATAAAAAATATCTCACCCAGATGGAAGATCTGATAGTAAATTGAAGGAAACTGTAAATTTCTTGAGTTACTTCAGTCTTTGAATGTCATTTGGGATTTTTCTGATGGGGTTGTTCTGGAGCAGAAGCACTTGTAAGGATTTAATATTAAACACCTGAGAAGGGAAGGGGACAGGCAATGATAAAACCAACAGCTGTTTATTCTGCATTTGTAGCATCAGTAAACTATGCTGGAAGAACTAGGAAATAAATATTATAAGATTAGCTAATACAAGTACTGTATATGTAGATACAGCTAACTACTGTATTACTGCGATACAATATGAGACACAATTGCCACTTACCATATCACTTAAAACATTGAGAATTGCAGGCAGAGCTGCTAGTGCTGCTGGCTAAGACTGTCCAGCATTTCTCTTCATAAGCCTTATTTTTGCTCCTGATGTTGCATTTTACCTTTTTGAGATTGAATTCTCCATTTCTATAATGCATGCTTCAAAAATGTTTTTGCTGAAAAAGGTTTGAATGGAAATCAGGGGAAAAATATTTTGTTTGGTCTGCATTTAAGAAGACACTGAAAAACAACCTGATAAATATTCCTGGTCTTGAAAGGGCTACTGCAGTGTTTTTCAAATCATAGATAAGAATGACAAAAAAGAGTAGTGAAAGTTTTCAAGAGAGATGGTTAACTACTGTAAGCACCATTATTTAAGTTAGTCATCTCATTTCTTAAGGTCTTGTATGTTTAGCTGCATACAGATGGTGAGTTAGAAAGGCAGGGAGTAGAGAGGAACAAATTTTGGAAAAGTTTGAAAAATAACGTTTTAGCTCCACAGCTCAAGATATCTGTGCTGTTGAGGAAGACATCTGAAGGTCTAAACTGGTGCTGCTTTGAGTGGGGGTTTGGACTAGAGGACCTCCAGAGCCCTTCCAGCCTGCATCTACAACTTCAAGTTGTCCAAGGACAGCTTTTTCCACGGCAGGCAAAGCCCTGGGCCTGAGCAGGAGAGACCATGTAACCACGTAGCTAACATTGCATCAGGTAGCATGGCGCTGTGTGTGTTATCCTGAGCAATGCTTGTTTAAAACAAGAAGCAAGGAAATGCCCACAGTCTCCTAACATGGATGTATCTGTCTGCATTGTCAGGAATTTGCTCAAACTACAAGTGTCTGAAAAAAAAATACACAGTCTGTATATATTCACTAAACCGTTTCTGAATTTTAACAGTTCCTCATTCCTAGTGATTCTGTCCACACTAAGTCTGCTCATATTTAGATTTTTCCCAGTAACTGCAGGTTTTTAGCTGCTATAGATCACGTCTGGATACCTTAAGTGAGTTGGGCAGACTGAAACTATTGGGAGTTGTAGCTACAGATTGCTGTGGGGAGAAGGCGGATGAAGGACAGCAAGACCTGTGAGAGCAGACAGAGGCTTGGGAGGACAGCCATGAAGACTTCTGGGATTCTTCCCACTATTCTTACTGACCCCAAATAACTAAAAAGGTAAAGAATTTGAGTATTGGATTTTTTTTCATTTGTTCTAAATATCTGTGCTATTACATTTGCATTTAAATCACGATTCGTCGAAAGTTACTTCATATCTAATATCTAACCTGTAAAATTTCATCCTCACAACATTTTCAATGGAAAATAAGCAGTACATACCTCCATAAGAAAGAAGAGTAAATTATTGAATGACAAGTTAAGGCAGACCTAGGTATCCATTAAAGGGGTCAGGTCTGGAAGGTGAAACAAAAAGTAGGCCTAAAAGATATATAAAAGATGGGTCAGCTGTGTAAGGAAACCTCTCAGCCTTTTCATTTAAATTAAAAACAAACAAACAAACAGAAAAAAAAATCCTTAAGAACAGTTCCTTGGGGCTCACAGATTTGTCATGAAAGTCAGAAATACCACAACTTGATTCTCCTATGGATGGAGTCAGCTTAAGCCCAACCCACCTTGGCTCTTGCCATGAAATCCTTCAATATCATTCCTACTCCTTTCCATCACATCCAAATAACCTGTTGTCTTTTTTTTCAAGCATGGACACAGTCCAGAACTTGACTTTCTGCTAAATTTACCCATTCAAGGAGCAATCAACTCTTGCTACATGTTATGTGGTACACGGTGGCATATGTCCATACTGCCTTGTTGCCCTGCTTGAAAGCAGACTGTACTTATACTATTTAGTACTTGGCTAGGGGTCTCCCCTCTGCTTTCATGTATATTATTCTGCATATTATATTCTGCGTATATTATTCTGCAAGGGTTGTGGTTGTTGTTGTTTTTCTTTCATTCTGTAGAGCCTGAAATAATTAAAAGGCATTTCCTGAAGCTTGCCATACTGGTGTCTTTATAGAGTGAACAACGATGTACAGGGAGACAAGCCCTAAAGCATTCAATGAATATGGAAAAGGGAGATAAATTGGGTGCAGTCTTGCCCGTATTGCTTATTAGGTTGGGCCTTGCAACGAACCAGCCCATGCAGTTTTGTTGTAGAGGCGACTTGTTTGTGCAAACCAAGGAAAACTGGGGATGAATGAATATTTTTGCAATGTAGATGAACAGGGAAACAACATGCAATAGAGCACAGAAGGGAACTAAGATACAGACACACAAGATCTACACCTGCAGTCACTGAGAGCACCAAGGTCTTCTCTCATTAATTCTCTGGTTCAGGCTGCTTTCCTAATTGTGCGATAAAATAAGTTGCCCAGATTTGTTGCTGCCTCTAAGCTCTGTGATTTTTGGCTTGCATTTTCATTTTATCTCATGCTCTAATGTTGTTCAAACTGTATTAGACTCCCCTTCATAACCTTCTTAGGGTGTACAAGATATATTCGCTGAGGAAGACTTGTTCTGGAATATACTCATCATTTAAAGCGGATCCAAAACATCCAAAACATGCAAACCAAAACATCTCCAGACCCAGGCAGTGAAACTCTTGTTCATTGTGCATTTTTTAAATTCTTACTTTCATTTCTAACCTATGAAACTTTACACAAATCTCTGCTATGAGAGCACGGCTTCTGCATTATTATGACAACTCAGGAAAGTATAAAGTTATTGTTACACACACTGCCTGAAACTACATAGATGCTGAGATAATATTCAATTAGTGTCATACATACAAATACAGTTTAAGATCTAAATCTAGCATCTGGCTCCTTGTAAGCCAAAATTAATTAATGATTTTTCATGACAGACAAACAGTAAAGTATATCTACATAACATAAACTACCTACTAAATTACCTGTAGTCACATCAAATCTAAATCTAAGGATTACAATACAAAAGAGTTATAATAAATAGGTACATGAATGTAAATAATGAAGATTATTAGAGTTCAGAATTTTCTTAGATTCCTGAAATCTGTTTTGCAAGAAAAACAATGTTTCATCTGAAGATTTCTCATGGTTATACTACTACTAGATTGTCTATATCTCACTAAATTAGCAGCCAAAATGAAAACTCTTCTGGATGTTAACGCAAATCTGCAAAATGTAATTCTAAAGGTGGAAAATATTTCCAGCAAAAAAATGAAAATCCAGTGCAGATGTTCCCACTGGTAGTTGTGAAATATTCCAGAGATGAGCAAGATAGTTTGAGATACTGGAAGGCTTTTGTCATGGAGTTCAAATTTGTTATGCTGACGAATTGTTTCAAATTGGGTAATTCATGAACAACAGATAAGAGCTCTCAAATATCAGTTCCTCATACAGAAAAAAAGTTCACTGAGTTGGCAAACAGCTGCAACAATTCTTTCTGATTTTAAATAACTGTCTTGAGGATACAGAAGCAAAAACAGAAGCACTTTGTCTTCTAAGCAATATGATAACCCTGAGAACCAATATCTTGACATGACATTTACTGAGCTGTGTGAATTGTGGTGGCTCTGCTTCACGTGCAAGTCCTTCCCTTTTTCATTTCACAGCATTTCTGTTTTTGAGCGTGTGAATGGTGAGAGTACCTGAAACAGCAGCAAACGCTGGAAATTTGTCCTGTTTCAGCTTAAACCAGATGAATGCATCAGGATTCTTTGGTGGGCTTAGGCAGGAAGGCTGACAGTCAGTGGTGTGGAGAAGACATGAATTTCTGGCCTTCTCCCCTTTTCCAGGGTGGTCTGGAGTCATCAGCTCCTGGGCCCTGTGCACCAGGGGGAGTTTGGCTCTTTTGTCACATTCCCCATTCAGACGTAGCTCTTTCTTTGACTCCTCCAAGGACAAGACAGTGGGTTGGATGCTTTGGTTCCCATCTGCTGATGGGATCATAAGATCTTAAAAGTCAGGCAAATCTAGAGTTATATTTATCACATAACAACAATCTGTGGGCAGATACCACTTAGTCAAAGGACTTTTGCTGGAGCTTCTAATTACATCTTCAAGCACAAAAGCAAGACTTACTGCAGAGTTGTATGAAAACCTGTTTTCATATCAAACACGTTTCTGAGACTCTGAAAAATATTTCCTGTTCCCAATAGAAAGCACTGTCAATAACATTTAGTACTGCTTTATATTCAGCAAATCAAAATTTCTTGATGACTCAGGAAGATACTAGTTTTATTTCATCTTTTTATGAATCTACAAACCTTTTTAATAAATAAGCCAACACGTTAAAGGAAAGATGCCTTAGACAAATAAAAAAATGTGTTTTACAAAACAGAAATGAAAGAAAATTGGAAGTTTTGACAACTTCTGCAAATCAATCCATTGCAAAATTTTGCACTGTTTTTTTTTAATGGTGGCCAGGAAATAGGTGGAACACCAGAACACTTGCTCTGAAATGAGACCCTCTCCTCAATTTTTATGTTGGTTTTAAAGTCTGGCATGACTCTGTATTGATTGTGCAGTTCCTTCACACACAGATCTTCACTGCTATACAGCATACCAGTACACAGCAACCCAGATTTCTGGAATTTCTAGACACAGTGAGTTTTCAGGAACTGAACACCAACCTCAGCAAAGCATCAGGTCTCTCAGTTGTCTCATAGATAAAAAAATGCACTAGGACGAATCTTCAAATTTCCGTTACTGGAGCCCTCAGCAAAGCTGCACGGATCATTGCATGAACAAGATCGCAGTAAAAGGAATTGAATACTTACAGTTAATTTACACATGGCATTTGCTTAAGAGTGAGGTGTATTGCACAATGCCATGGTATTTAACTAGTCCTAAGTAATTTAAAATAATTTAAGAAGCTACCCCCAAAAAGAGTGGATGCAAAGAAGGTTTCACCAGTGATGACCATGAACCAAGAATCTTTTTAGTACGTGGCGAGGCCTGACTGCATGCCAAAAATAACCTGACAAGGCTAGTCTTTCCCCAGTGAGACCTCTCAAAACATCAGCAAAATGACAGCAATGTCAGCAAATAATTCTCTTAACAATTACTAGGTAAATGTAGATAAGTTGAATAAGGAGGAACTGTCATCCGAGGATCTCAGCTTTCAGCAGGTAAAGTGCAGAGTAGCTTCATTGATTTGGATGCTTTGGAGATGATTTATACAGCTGAGGAGTTAATATGCTGTACGCTTTTCAGCAAAGAGAAAAAAGCTCTATAAAGACTTTTTTTTTCTACACCCATTATAGGGTATTGCTGGCAAGAAGGTGAAAAATCAATAATTGTTTTTTATAGTACCGAGAAAGAGAACTCTCAGCACTGTTTGCTCATGATGATGGTTCTGGTATTTCCAACTCTGTTACTGCCAGTTTCCATTTTGATGAAACTTGCAGAAATCGATAATAAAGTGACATAAACTGTTCGATTTGATAATGACACATCTTATGCATATGGTAGCCGTGAACTTCAAAATGAATAGGAATCAGACAAAATTTGTACCATATTGATAACTGGCAAACAACATGGGGTATTTCTTATCACGTCTTCCAAACAGCCACATCACAGCATGACATTTTCAGATCCTGAGCAAGTTCACAGCGAATACTGACATTTCAACAGGTTTTCTAGATGACAGAACAGGAAAGAAAACAATAATACCAATTCTTTCAAGATCACAGTAAAAGGAATTGAATACTTACGGTTAATTTACACAGAGCATTTGCTTAAGAGTGAGGTGCATTTAAAGTAGGATGTATTCAGTTAGTATTATTCCCAAAATCCCTGATCAGTTTTTCCTGATCAACCTTTTGACTGAATATATTTATTCTGAGATATTAAAGTTGATACATGAAACTCATTGTCTACCTCCAAGAAGGACTTTGCTTATCCAGGTATCAACAGCTACTCCAATGGAATCCTGCAGCAGACAGTGGGGTGAAGCCTACAAACCATTTGTATATAACAGTGGCTTAGAAAACTATTTCCTCATGCTAATTTATGGGCAGAAACATAAATTCTGCCAGAGAATTCTATGTAGGAATTTGGGTGAAGCCTTCTCTGGCTTGTTCAGCTAGACTACAACTTCTGGTTCAGACCCATCAAGGGACAAAGTTTAGATCAGCAGGCAAATTCCTAGAAACCCTGAAATACTAAACCTCTGCTGTTCCCTACCAAAAGCAGAAGAAACCTTCTCTCATTGTCCACATCTGACAACTCTTCTTCATGGTGCTGACATAATTTAGGTTAAATTTGAAACACTTTGGCAGAAGATACAGTGCTGATGAAGTGCCATGAAAATTATGCATGATGCATCAGAAAGAAAATAAGACACAGTGATCGTACAAGAGAAATGGGGAAAGAAAGTGAGATAAAAGGAAAGAAGTAATAAACAGTGGAAAATTTAGGCATGGGAACTACAGAAGAAAAGCATGTAAAACAGCTATCTGTACAGCTGTTCTACTGTTAATAAAAGATTTTTAAATCATTCCAGGCACTCCTTTTTCACATGGTTGTCCAGGAATAATTTTAAGATGATTTTTTTTTTCCTGTGGATGAAGTTACAAAGCCAAAAGATACTTTGAATGAAAGCTGCTATTGAGTATTAAGCACAGCAACATTACTGCTTCTTTAAATGATTTACCTGAAGGCTGAGAGCAGTCTTCCGGTTCAAGAAGCAATGCCATACTTTCACTTGGGATCTGAACATCAGTTTTTCCTCCTCATCTTGCTTGCTTGCTATTAAGTGGAAACTGGTTTCCCAAGCACTGTCCACACTATAGACATCAGGGCCATTGTTAGAGTCTATGATATGGAAAAGGATGCCAAGCATTACAGAATTTCTTAGAGGAAAGCAAACATTAGAAAATAAAGACTGAATAAGAGCTGTTCTGCAAAGCTCCTAAATCTAATCATTTAGATTCTCTGTTGCCATACTCAGATGAGATTCTCACATAGTAATCAATTTAACTCATGAATATCTGTATAAAAATATAAAGAGTTCAGGGTTATAGGGAGTAGATTTGGATTATGGCCTACAGTAATGTCAGTAGTTTGCCTCCTTCCACAGTTAACATCTGGAGTGATGGAGACTACAGGGTTCTCATTGTGCGGGACTGAACCCAGCACGAAAGGCTTCAGAAGTGGAATCTTTCTCCCAGGTACTTTAGGTCTTATACCTTCAGACTCACTGTCACTTCAAAGCCAAGCCAAGATTGCAAATGATTTTATTACACTATAATTCCACTATTTTGCTAATGTAACAGCATGTAGTGGTAGTCCCCTACAGTCTGGAGTTGTCATGGCATGTTTCTGAGAATCTGATTTCCCACAGTGCCTTTTTATGACTGTCACCCCATGCTGATCATCTGGTTTATCTCACAGAAGTGACATATATCTTGTTTCCACCTGTAAAGGGTCCTTTTGCTCTTCCAGGTTCAGTTAGCTTTACACAGTGTATAATATATCCTTTTTCTTTCTTTTGTTCTTGCAAAAGTTGTTCTGGCGAACCAGATTTTCTTATTTTCTCTTGCGAGGTGATTTCTAAAGAAAAAGCAACAGTGGAAGACATTGCATACACAAGAAATACATTCCTTAATAAAAATGCCTCAAAATCTTATTGTGCTAAAGCCTTATATGTTGTTCAAATGCAGTAAGAAAGACCTTAAACATAAGAGATTAATTTTAAAGCAGGTTCAAGAAAGACACAGAATTATAAAATAATTCCTATTGGAAAGGGTCTCTGAGACATCTTCAGCTCCAACTCCCTGCTCAAAGCAGGCCTAGAACAGGTTGCTCAGGGCCTTTTCCTGCTGAGTTCTGACTATCTCCAAGGAGGGAAATCCACGACTTCTCTCAGCAACCCGTGCCATTGTTTGACCAACCTCATGGGGAAAATGTTCTTCCTTGTATCTAACCAGAATTTTCCATTCTCCAGCTTGTGTCAGTTGCCTCTTCTGCTGTCACTGTGCAGCTCTGAGAAGAGTTTGGCTAGCTGACGACAGCAGTAGGATCTCCCTTTAAGCATCTCCTCTTTAGATGAGACAAACCCAGCTCTCAGCCTCTCCTACATACCATGTGTCAGCCTCCTGACCACCTCATTTGGCCTCTGCCGGCGTGTGTCACTATCTGTCTTATACTGGAGAGCCCCAAGCTGGACAGAGTACTCCAGATGTGGTTTAACAAGTGTTGCATATGAGAATATGAGGTTATAGACACTTCCCTTGACTTGCTGGCTATGTCTGGTTTAATACAGCCAGTACGTGGTTGGCCTTTTTTGCCACAAGGACACGATGCCAGCTCATGTTCAGCTTGTCATCCACCAGGACCCCTGGTGTTTTTGTGCAACGACACTTTCCAGACTGCACCGGTGCATGAGGGGTAATTATGTCCCAGGAAATCCGAGCCTAAGATTGTGTAGTTTATCATAAAAAGGTTTATATTTGAACTATTATTACAAAATAGTTTTACAGAAAAGCATTCCCAGCATTAAAATATGAGATCAAATAAAAATAGGGCTGACCACTACCAGGAGACAAATAAATATATAGCTTAAAGCTGCACACACTCAGTGTGCTGCTTCTCTCAGTCAATCTGAAGGAACACCTCTCTCTAAGCCACAATCACCATATCTGCGTCTGCGGTGTAAGCAACCAGCATAGAGCCTCAGCACCGGCTACAGTGAACAGCTACGAGTTTCTGTGCTTAAAATAGACGTGCTATGGTTTGTTCCTTCTGCAGCTGACCGTGGGTAATATAACAGAAAGCGTAAGCCAGCAAATGACACTGCAAATCTCTATTTTACTATAAATGGTCAAAAAGTAGACATCTGTTTTGTGCTTCATTCATTCCGCCCATCTTAGATGTTTACCTTGGGTTAGTAAAACTTGCCTTCTGGAAGTTTCTGTCCCTCTGCCTACAGTTCAAGACAGAAGCATTCATTACTAGTTATGATTAAGTAATTAACTCCAGGGATTTGAAGTTAGGTGATATGAACTGCCTCCTTGAGGTTTCAGTTTCAGTTCGGTGCAGGAGACTCTGCACTGTCACTTAAGGTAGCAGTGGTTTGCCAACCTCACAGATTAGTTTTTTTAAATGTTTTGGGCAACACCCACAGTCAGGAAGAAAAAGGGATGCACCCGCAGGAGAAAGGGACACTAGAGCATCAGCTATTCCCAGCTCTGATGACCACCTTGAAAGGGACTGGAGAGGCTGAGACAAGGCCCCAAAAAAATACTTTGGATTTATTATACTTTTCTTCGTTCCAATGCAGCTGAAAAGAAACACATCAAAGTACCCTTCTAGCAAAACACCTTTTCAGTGAAGTGATACCTTCGTGTGTTCCCATCCACTTCCTCAAAACTACTTGTCTAGTCCCTAGTGACACAGCACCTGTATTCCCGCCCATCCAGAGTGTGGACGAGTGGTGTGCTCAGACTGAAGAAAAGTCTGTGGCAACCACAAAATGCTGCTTTTATCCTTTCACAAGTTTGCATAGACTGGATACAAATAGGAACATGAACGCTACAGTCAGGTGTCGCTGCATCTCATCAGAAAAATTGGATCGCCACTTTTTTCTTCCAAAATGTACATTTCTCACACTCTGAACATGGTGAACAGGGCTCCTGCCAGTGGAATAGATGCCCTCTTGAAGTTGTGTCCATGCAACCTGTGTGACAGGACCCATCAGCAATGAGAAGCACTTCCCCTATACCAAAGCACATACAAACCCCAAATGTGACGATTACTTGAGACCGTGTTTTCACTTTATTACCACACACCAAAACACCATTTCCACTGTGTGAATGATTCATGGTGGAAGTACAGAAATAACTGTAGACCTGCTCCTACACCACCACAGTAGAAGGATGAGGCAAACCCTTCTTCCCATGGAACAGAGCTACTCGCTACTCAGGAGTGGAAAACCGATACCCAGGAATTCTACATTTGAGAGTTGGCTTCCAGAGAGCCAAACACCTCTCATGCGAGGTAATTATAAAATGTCAGCTTGTGGCAGCAACTCCGTGCCTCTAAATCCAGTTGTGCAACCCAGCTTCACCATCAACACACCTCAAGATGCAACCCATGGGAAACCTTTCTCTACTATCACTGCGCTGTTTCTGCTGGAAGGAGACCTGGTTCAGAAGCACTGACAAACCTGGGGTGTACTACACCTAGTCCCCTGGGAAGGCAGGACTGTGTTTGCCCTCTGAGGAGTTCACCTCTCTTCCTCCAGCTCAGGCACGGTCTCTAGTGCTGAGGTTTCATGCTACGATGTGACTGGCAGCAACGCCAGCCTACGGAATTCCCCGTTGCTTGTTCCTTCCACTGTCTCATACGTCTCTCACAGCTTGTACCAGCCCAACCATTTGTGGGAGATCCCTAATATAGGACACAGGAGGACACTGGTCTGTCCTGAAGAAAATCCCATGAAAACAAAGCTTTTTAAACAATCTGGATAAATTTCTTGATTTCGTCTGTAGCATGGCCACACAAACAGTAGTTTCAGTACAGTTGTAGATGTAGATGGTAAATGGTTGTGAAGGGGAAGAAACAAGATGCCAGTATTTATTTTTAAACCTGCTCAACATGAGACCTGCTTAACATTTAAACCTGCTTAACATGGCTGGAGCAGCAGCACAATACACCAAGAACACTCAGTGCTCTGTGCGTAGGAAGCCTGGGTGTACAGAAACTCAACATAAGCTCATTCTCTCTGTATGTATTTTCAAAGATTTACAGCATGGGACTTTTCACAGTCCCCTTTTACTATCAGTTATAATAAACTTACACATTTACATTTACATCATCATTTGTTGTTATCTGAAAACACAACATTTAATTTAGTTAGCACAAGCTGTAATTCTCCATGGACTATTTCTCAACTAATGAGGGCAAATTCAAAGACCCACACAAATAAAAACCCACACATAAATGAAGGTGTTTTTTTGTCATTGTTTTTTTTTGTTGTTGTTTGTTTTGTTGTTTGTTTGATTTTCTCCCTGCAAGAGATGCTTAGGAAAATCTTACAATAAAACACTGTACCAACAATAAAATACTACGATATTTAATATCAATTACCTAGGATTTTCTGTTGCTCAGGCTTTCTTGTTTCAACTACTGGTAAATCGATATCAGATAACATCACTGTGTTAACTTCAGTCTGCAAGCTCCTGTTTTCAGTCATTAACTTGCTACTGAGGACTTCGCAGTTGTAGTGGGAAACAAGTGGCTTTTTGAGTGTCGTCTTCAAAGGTAGATGGTGAAAGGATGAACCTGCAGCTAGATTTTCCTGTGTAAATACAGGAGGAGTGAAATGGTTGGGGCCAGTGCGCAGTAATTCTTGGTGCTTCACACGAGAGGATTTATGATTTTTGCAAAATGCAAAGTTATCAGACACACTGAGATTTTTAGTAGTAACAAAACTGCTTCTAGGAGTTTGGACAGAAAAGACGTTTTCCTCTTCACTTTGGTTTGGCATTTGGCTGCTTGCATAGACAGGAATAATTTCATATTGGTCATGAAATTTCCTTTGGTCATGCAAACCTGTAGTTTTGGGCTGGATCTCTATTTGCTCATGGTTATTACCTTGCTTAAACTGACATACATGTCTGCTTTGGAAATGTATTGGGCAAGAAGAAATGTGTTCAGACTGGGGTTGGGTACTGCCAAGTAGGAACTGAGTTTGAAGAAAGAGGTCTTTGTGTTGGACTTGTGTTTGATCATGACAAACCTGACGAACAGACAGAAATGTATCTTTGGGTTGGATTTGCAGCGGACTCTGGGAAATCTGACCATGGCTGAGGGAAGCATCCGTCTGCTTGACTTGCCCTTGAGCACTGACATAACCTCCAGACACTGCTTTTCTATTTTCATCATTTGTACTCTTCATCACTCTACTTAGGTATTGTCCAGAAACCTTGCCTGCTGACGACAAAAGAAAAAAAAAGACATTTAGAATGACGCATACTCTGGCATTCTTTTCGAGGAAAAGTTTGTGTGACAAATCTCCGTGGCCTATAAAGATTTTTCTTGTTCAGAAGAAATGAACAAATGGTTAAGACTAAGCATCTCAGCATTACCAATCACAAAATAAGTATTTTTTTCCCACACAAACAGAATTCACCTATACTCTATATTGAATGACGTGCAGCATGCAGTAGAAGGGTTAGATAACAAGCAGGACAGAAAGGGCAGGGTTTCTGAAGTGCGAATCATATAGCTTAAGGAAGAATGAATGAGCAATGTTCTGCTGCATGTGAAATTTGTGGCCAACAGGTCCCTATTTAGGGATCCTGCATCTGTTCTGCTAGGTGCAACATGACAAGGCAATGAGATCTGTGATGTGGGAAGTAGGTGGGATTCCTTCAGTGAATGCTCCTCTTTCTGCTCCGTTGTGTTCCCTGTATCATCTAAACCCCATGTTAACACTACTGAAAGGGAAGGGGGAAAACATTTAGGGAAGTATCATATCAAAAAAGCACCATGGAGTGGACTTGTGGCCAAGTCAGTTGTGGCCGAGCTGTGAAAGGAACAAGGAAATCAGTTTCTGGAAATTGTCTTAAAAGTAAGTGCAGGATCTTTTCCAAGCTGTAGACAGTTCCACAGAATGTATCATTCTTTTGCAGAAGCACTTCTATTTTGAGTCTGGATTCCTTTTTCTGCTGTTAGGTACCCAGCCAAAACACCACATTCAGAAGCCTGTCTGCTCCTTGGTCCTATTAATAATGCAATAGGATATACATAATAATAATGCAATAGGATGTATAATTCCTCTATTTGGAAGGGCGGAAAGACCCCTCAGAGAGTGAACCAGATCTTCAGCCAGCTAAAAAACTCGCTAGAATTGCTTACCTCTCTTCAGTGACTACTGAGAGGCTTAGAAATACTATTTATTTAGCTTATTCATCTCAGTTCAATGTGTAGCATGCGTGGTGGGATGGTGCTGAGCACTAGTGGTCGCACACCACTGAGATGTCATTTCATACTCCTCATGTATGAGACAGACTTTGCTACTTGGGCTATCCCAAAGACCTCATTCTGGAGGTCTACTGGCTCCTTAGCTAGTCCCCAGTTTCCAACAGTACCACACCCAGCAGTCATTTAGTCCTGGACATTTTTATCAACAAAGAAATACTTAGTAAATTACACTTCATTCAGTGTGTGTATTTTCCAAGCTTGGTGCTCTGTTTGCTTTCCTAGGGACACTCATTTTCAGGGTCCTGCTGAGGGAGAAGTCGTTCTCTATAGCTCTCTGCTATAGCTCAGCTCTCAAAGAAAGCTGGGACTATTCTGTGGGCTCATCTCCCTGGCTTTCGTGCCCCCCAGCACTGTGGTTGACAACTTCAAGCCCTCTACCAGGCACAGGCTACCACCACGACTCCCTGAAATTTCTTCTGCATTTTCAGTCAATTGCTTAATTGTGTTACATCCTTCACTTTCTACAGTCCTCTGCAGGGGCAGACACTCATGCGACACCACTGAGGCTCATCTTTTTTTTCCTAGCTCAGAGCTCCTGGTCCCAGGTCTCAGTCTCTTCAAGAAGCATGAAACAAGTCCGTCCCCCAAGACGATCGAATCGTCATTGCCAAAGAGTTGCTTTTTGATCAACGGTCATGCTGCTGTACAAGTATCTATCATGTGTAATAGCTACATTTGGAGAAATGATCCTTGAACAAACTTTACTGCGCAGCTCTTAGATTCTTGTCAGGTGTACTACATAAATACGTAATCTATAAATAGCATCCATCACTAATCATCATGCTCTACTACACGGAGAGCCATCACAATAAAACTTTGTTTCAGGATAAAAGGTTTATCTATCACTTTTAAAATGGTTTAAATCACTGAAGCACAGCTCTGGTACTGAGCTAGAAATATTTACATCTGTTTCGACAGCGCCGGGCTGTATTGTATAGAAATAGAGTGCACCAGCCTTTCAAAATAATCTTCAGAAGGGCCTAATAATAGCAAAGGGTCAAACATTACATCTTCTAAGTTTTCAACCTTACTTAACCTAACTTAATTATCTTTAATATTGTTATAAAGGTATTATTCTTAATATATTATTGTTCCTTTTTAATTAGTGTTAAATATTCATTAATAACAAATATCAGCATGGCAGTGTTCTAATAAAGACAAGTGAGTTGTGACAAGTCAAATTACTTACCATTTATTTCAAACATCCAAAAAACCATTTATTTATTTATTTATTTTTCTTTCTGGTGGTCTGTCTTGGTGATTATGCGAAGATTAAGCAGTTTTAGTTATTTAGATACTCTAACAGAAGATTTTTTAAATACTCTAGCAGATTGTACAGAATCTTAGAGGGGAATAAAAAAAAAATAGTAGCTTGCTTTGGTTTCTTTAACCCAGTTTGTAGGGACAGCACTGTTCTTTCATGTGACCTTTATTCTTTCATATTACATTTATTCTAACGTGCTGATCAGTGAGAAATAAAATTGACAAAATGCTGTATGCCATACTTCTACAGCAGATCCTGGGACCTTACAGTTTTGACTATTGCCAGTTAATCTGTTCAGACATCAGCATCCTTCTTTACAGATCTGTTTTCAGGATTGGTGCCTAGTCTCCATTATTTATTTATTTTTTTTATCACTTAGGTTAAAAATATTTTGATTATAGATCATGTTACTGTTTTTCATTTTTATTTTTATATGTTAGTGCTTAAATATTTAATCAATAGCTACTTTATATAAACTGGAAAGAGCTTTTCATTCACATATACTGGCACACAAAATGTCTATTTATTTCTGAACCATACTGCACCACAAGTCCTTTGTTATAAAATAGAATTCCTGGATGCCTTTAAAATAATATAACCCAATATTTGTCTTTGTACATGAATGTATATTCTAAGAAGACCATGACCATCCTCCCTGAACATATTTTTTTCATTTTGTCTGAATCAAAGTTGTATCTCACGTCCCCTATGGTATGAATTAATCTGTTTCAATCTAACTTTTCTTGAAACCAGCATTTTCTCATGTTATATCTTATATTTTCAGATGAGCTAGGGGGAATGCCTGTATTATATGGGAGGTAGTGTTCAAGTCTGACAGGTGGAAGACGCAGGTTCCAGCACATGCCCCAATCACTCTTCCACTATTTTACATGAACAGCCTCCCAAAGAAATGCAAGTCACATGGGTCATCGTGAAGTCCTAATCACACTGCTTTGCACTGGTTGCTTACAACACTTGCTGACAAGGATTATGCAGATGAGATTTATTGTTTGTTGAACAGCCATAGCAATTAGAAATAGACACTTACAGCACATTTTGTGCTAGGGTAAGAGGTTGGCAGGCTAGCATCGGCTCGTGTTAGTATGCCTGCAGTGCACATTAGCATATGGAGCCTGTTCGATATCTCTGACTGCACTATCCAGAAGCTTCAGCATTAGAATTGGCTGACTGGAGCCAGTGTGGGTATCTCCAAGCACTCCATTGAGTATTCACACATTAACCAATAGATTCATCTTCTTCTGTGTTAATTTTAGAAAACACATTGAATTTGAAACTATGCACTACAAGATCTGTTTCTGTACAATTTACCTTTACCAACCTTCTCCCTTGGTGTAGATAGTTTAGATGGCAGCTTAGGAGGCAGAGGTCTACGAAGTAGTTTTGGCCACTCATCCATTTTCTGTTTGGCTTCTGATCCTGACAGACGACTGCAGAGGTTTCAAAAAAAATGAGAAAAATCTGACAAGTCAAAACAAAAGACATTTCCAGTTTAATGTGCTGAACTATAAATGTCTGCTCATATAAACTGGGTGACAGAAGAATCGTAGAACAGGACAAGTAGCCAAAAAGGAAGATTTGTTCTCTTTGTGACTGATTCAGCAGTTTTTCTAATTATCATTAGTATTTCAGGAAATAAATCAGTGATATTATTAAAAAAATAAATCTAAAAGAGCTATTCTATTAACCTTGAAACGTTTGCATTAAAGAATGATTTTCAGCACATCTGTCACAGGAGGTGAAGCAATCAGAGCTTCTCATCTCTCAGAAAAAGGAGGCACAGGAAATTAGAGAAACACCCCACATTAAGCATTCTGAAATCTCCCGGAAGGTTTTCTGCTGCGTAAACAAATTTAATAAGAGCAACAGTTAACTCTGGTTAAAAAAAAAAAAAAAAAAAAAAAAAAAGGCCCTGAATGCAAGTAGTATATTTAAGCTTCTTTCTGTCTTCATATTAGTTCATGAATTATTGAATGCCCATAATGATACTGATTTCCATCACAGAACTCCCAATTTGGTGTCAGAAATCCACTCATTAGTAGCTAAGTTTAGCACATTTCTGATTTGCAGTAATTTCCAAGATTATCTATGTCCCAAGTTACAGGGCTTAGGCTTTTTTTTTTTTTTTTTTGGAGGTCTAATAACATGTAAGACATCACACAATATAATATATGTTGTGGTTTAACCCGGCTGGCAGCTAAACACCACACAGCCGTTCGCTCACCCTCCCCCCTCCCTCTCTGGGATGGGGGAGAGAAACGGGAAAGTGAAGCCTGTGAGTTGAGATAAGGACAGTTTATTAAGACAGGAAAATAATAATAACAATAATAATAATAATAGTGATAATGGTAATAGTATTAACAATAATAATGTGTAAGAAAACCAGTGATGCACAATGCAATTGCTCAACACCCGCTGACCGATGCCCAGCCTATTCCCGAGCAGCCGCCCCCCCACCCCGGCCAGCCACCCCTATATATTGTTTAGCATGACGTCAGATGGTATGGAATACCCCTTTGGCTAGTTTGGGTCAGCTGTCCTGGGTCTGTCCCCTCCCAGCTCCTGCTGCACCCCCAGCCTGCTCGCTGGCAGGACAGAGCAAGAAGCCGAAAAGTCCTTGGCCTGGTGTAAACACTGCTCTGCAACAATTAAAACATCAGCATGTTATCAGCGCTCTTCTCATCCTAATCCAAAACATAGCACCCTACCAGCTACTATGAGCTACTTAACTCTGTCCTAACTGGAACCAGGACAGATATCCACCCCTTATTCCATACCATTTATGTCATGCTCAGGTTACACTCTGTCCAATACATTCTAATTAATCACCATTTTCATCTATGATATATAGCAATCATGGTAGTGATGACATACATTATTATATAATAATTAACATACTACAATTCAACTCATGGGCTATTCTCACCCAGTATCAAATCCCCTTGAGGTACACACCGGACCTCCCCATTCTTTTGCATTACCCACCAAGTGCATCCAGGTCCCTGAGCAAAAGCAATTCCACGAATGGGTTTGCCTTTTCCTGAGGCAGGAGTAGCCCAGACTGTTTTACCCAGCATGTTTCTTACGTGCACTACAGGAACTTTATCCCCTTCTACAGTGCGTAACAGGTTTGATTGGGCAGGTCCAGCTCGGTTGGCAGATCCCCTGGTATTGACTAACCAGGTGGCCTTTGCCAAATGTGTATCCCAATTTTTGAATGTCCCAGCACCCATTGCTTTCAGTGTAGTCTTCAACAGTCCATTGTATCGTTCAACTTTTCCAGAGGCTGGTGCATGATAGGGGATGTGATACACCCACTCAATACCATGTTCTTTGGCCCAAGTGTCTATAAGGTTGTTTCGGAAATGAGTCCCGTTGTCTGACTCAATTCTCTCTGGGGTGCCATGTCGCCATAAGACTTGCTTTTCAAGGCCCAGGATAGTGTTCCGGGCGGTGGCATGGGGCACAGGATATGTTTCCAGCCATCCGGTGGTTGCTTCCACCATTGTAAGTACGTGGCGCTTGCCATTGCGGGTTTGAGGGAGTGTGATGTAATCAATCTGCCAGGCCTCTCCATATTTATATTTCAGCCATCGTCCTCCATACCAAAGAGGTTTTGACCGTTTGGCTTGCTCGACTGCAGCACGTTTCACAGTCATGGATAACCTGTGCTATAGTGTCCATGGTCAGGTCCACCCCTCGATCACGAGCCCATCTGTAGGTTGCATCTCTACCTTGATGGCCTGAGGTGTCATGGGCCCATCGGGCTATAAATAATTCACCTTTATGTTGCCAGTCCAGGTCCACCTGAGCCACTTCAATCTTAGCAGCCTGATCCACCTGCTGGTTGTTTTGGTGTTCTTCAGTAGCCCGATTCTTGGGCACATGAGCATCTACATGGCGTACCTTTACAACCAGGTTCTCTACCCGGGCAGCAATATCTTGCCACAATGCCGCAGCCCAGATGGGCTTGCCCCTGCGCTGCCAGTTGTTCTGCTTCCATTGCTGTAACCACCCCCACAGGGCATTTGCTACCATCCATGAATCAGTATAGAGATAGAGAACTGGCCACTTTTCTCGTTCAGCAATATCTAAAGCCAGCTGAATGGCTTTTACTTCTGCAAACTGACTCGATTCACCTTCTCCCTCAGCAGCTTCTGCAACTCGTCGTGTAGGACTCCATACAGCAGCTTTCCATCTCCGATGCTTTCCCACAATACGACAGGACCCGTCAGTGAACAAGGCATATTTCTTCTCATTTTCCGGTAGCTTGTTGTACAGGGGGGCTTCTTCAGCACGAACCACCTCCTCCTCTGATGATATCCCAAAGTATTTGCCTTCTGGCCAGTCCATAATCACCTCCAAGATTCCTGGGCGACTGGGGTTTCCTATTCGAGCCCGCTGAGTAATCAGTGCAACCCACTTGCTCCATGTAGCATCAGTTGCATGATGCGTAGAGGGGACCCTTCCTTTGAACATCCAGCCTAGTACCGGCAGTCGGGGTGCCAGGAGGAGCTGCGCTTCAGTACCGACCACTTCCGAAGCAGATCGAACTCCTTCATATGCTGCCAATATCTCCTTTTCAGTTGGAGTATAGCGGGCTTCAGATCCTCTGTATCCCCGACTCCAAAACCCCAGGGGTCGACCTCGAGTTTCCCCAGGTTCTTTCTGCCAGAGGCTCCAGGTGGGACCATTCTCTCCGGCTGCGGTGTAGAGCACATTCTTTACATCTGGTCCTGTTCGGACTGGCCCGAGGGCTACTGCATGAACTATTTCTTGCTTAATTTGTTCAAAGGCTTGTCGTTGCTCAGGGCCCCATTCAAAAGCATTCTTCTTACGGGTTACTTGGTAGAGCGGGTTTACAATCAGACTGTAATTTGGAATATGCATTCTCCAAAACCCCACGACACCTAGGAAAGTTTGTGTTTCTTTTTTGCTAGTTGGTGGAGACATAGCTGTTATCTTGTTGATCACATCCATTGGGATTTGACGACGTCCATCTTGCCATTTAATTCCTAAAAACTGGATCTCTCGTGCAGGTCCTTTAACTTTATTCTGTTTTATGGCAAAACCGGCCTTCAGAAGGATTTGGACTATTTTCTTCCCTTTCTCGAAAACTTCTTCTGCAGTGTCACCCCACACAATGATGTCATCGATGTACTGCAGGTGTTCAGGAGCTTCCCCCTGCTCCAGCGCAGACTGGATCAGTCCATGGCAAATGGTAGGGCTGTGTTTCCACCCCTGGGGCAGCCGATTCCAAGTATATTGGACTCCCCTCCAAGTGAAAGCAAACTGTGGCCTGCACTGTGCTGCTAGAGGGATGGAGAAAAATGCATTAGCGATATCAATTGTGGCATACCACTTGGCTGCCTTTGATTCCAGTTCATACTGGAGTTCTAGCATGTCCGGCACTGCAGCACTCAGTGGTGGCGTGACTTCGTTCAGGCCACGATAGTCCACTGTTAGTCTCCACTCACCATTAGACTTTCGCACTGGCCATATGGGACTATTAAAAGGTGAATGAGTCTTGCTGATCACTCCTTGGCTCTCCAGTTGACGAATTAGCTTATGGATGGGACTCAGGGAGTCTCGGTTGGTGCGATATTGCCGCCGGTGCACAGCTGTGGTAGCGATCGGCACTTGCTGTTCTTCAACCCTCAGCAACCCCACAACAGAAGGGTCCTCTGAGAGACCAGGCAAGGTAGACAACTGTTTAATGTCCTCGGTCTCCAAAGCAGCTATGCCAAAAGCCCAGCGGAACCCTTTTGGGTCCTTGAAATATCCTCTTCTAAGATAGTCTATGCCAAGGATGCACGGAGCATCTGGGCCAGTCACAATACGGTGCTTTTGCCACTCATTACCGGTTAGACTCACTTCAGCCTCCAATACAGTTAACTGCTGGGATCCCCCCGTCACACCATAAATACAGATGGGCTCTGGCCCTTTATAGCTTGATGGCATTAGAGTACATTGTGCACCGGTGTCTACCAAAGCCTTATACTTCTGTGCGTCTGACGTGCCAGGCCATCGAATCCACACAGTCCAATAAACTCGATTGTCCCTTTCCTCCCCCTGGCTGGAGGCAGGGCCCCTCTAGTCCTGGTCAGAATCTTCATTTCTGTGTTTAAAGGACTGCCTGCTGGAAGTTGGAGCAGCAAACCTTTCAGAGAACTCCTTTTTCCCAATTGTTTTCCTTTGCAATTCACGTACCCGTGCCTCTAGGGTCGCAGTAGATTTTCCATCCCATTTTCTCATGTCCTCTCCATGGTCACGTAGGTAAAACCACAGGGTGGCGCGGTGTGTGTGCCCACCATATTGTCTTCCTTGCATAGATGAACGTTTACCCCTAATAGCTGAGACACTGGTTTGTACAGGTGGGGAGGAAAATAATCTCTCTTCAAGTTGGTGGATCTTTTCAGAAAGTTTCTCCAAGGTATTCTCTTTTAGCTGGTGGACACTAGTTCGTTCAGGTGAAGGGGAAGATAATCTTTCTTCAAGTTGGTGGATCTTTTCAGAAAGTTTCTCCAAAGCATTCTCTTTTAGCTGGTGGACACTGGTTCGTTCAGGTGAAGGGGAAGATAATCTTTCTTCAAGTTGGTGGATCTTTTCAGAAAGTTTCTCTAAAGCATTCTCTTTTAGCTGGTGGACACTGGTTCGTTCAGGTGGAGGGGAAGATAAATTCTCTTTAAGTTGGTGGACCTCTTCAGAGAGTTTCTCCACAGCTGAGACACAGGCCTTTAGGGAAGAGGAGAGATTTCCTTCGTACTGCCGGAGTATTTTAGTCACTTCATTCACTGTGGGATTCTCCTCCGTTTTCCAGGCTAGTATTGCCAATGAGTTGGCATATGATGATGGGGCACTCTGTACAAACTTCCGCCACATGGGTAGTGTACACCGGACTGCATCTGGATCTGCGGATGTTTGTGCGTCGTCTAGGTCCTTATAAATTACTTCCCGTACGGCCAATTCCCTCAGGTACTGAATTCCCTTCTCCATGGTGGTCCATTTGCTTGGTAAACATACAAGTTCTTCCTTGAAGAGATACCTTTCCTTCACAGCTGACAGGAGACGCCTCCAGAGGCTGCGAGATTGTGCTCCATCTCCAATTGCTTTGTCAATGCATGCGTCCCTAGCAAGGGATCCCAGCCGCCTGGCTTCCTTGCCCTCCAATTCCACATAATTGGCTCCCGTGTCCCAGCACCGGAGCAGCCAGGTGACAAGCTGCTCGCCTATACAGCGACCAAAATCTTTTCGCACATCTCGTAGCTCACGCTGGTATAGAGTCCGGGTAATTACTGTTGATTTTTCGACATCCTCATCCTCATCTTCAGTCTTCTGCACCTTTGATGGCCGGTGTAGAGTCCGGGTAGTTACTGTTGATTTTCCGACATCCTCATCCTCATCTTCAGTCTCCTGCACCTTTGATGGCTGGTATGGAGTCCGGGTAGTTACTGTTGATTTTTCGCCATCCTCATCCTCATCTTCAGTCTCCTGCACCTTTGATGGCCCAGCCTCGTCTTCACTACGCCCAGACTTAGCAGAAGACTGTCTGCGTTTTAAACGACCTGAGCCTCTATACCATTTTTTCACCTTGTCTACAGGGGCAACTTGCACTGCTACAGCTCGTTTCTCTGACCCAGACACAGGGTCTGCCACAGGGGTTGGAATACCCTCTGCGGGGTCAACTTGCACTGCTACAGCTCGTTTCTCTGACCCAGACACAGGGTCTGCCACAGGGGTTGGAATACCCTCTGCGGGGTCAACTTGCACTGCTACAGCTCGTTTCTCTGACCCAGCCACAGGAGTGGGAGCAGCTGCACGAGCTGGGGCAGCTGCAGGAGCTGGAGCGGCTGCAGGGGCTGGAGCTGGAGCGGCTGCAGGAGCCGGAACGGCTGCAGGAGCTGGAGCTGGAGCGGCTGCAGGAGCTGGAGCTGGAGTGGCTGCAGGGGCTGGAGCTGGAGCGGCTGCAGGAGCCGGAGCGGCTGCAGGAGCTGGAGCTGGAGCGGCTGCAGGAGCTGGAGCGGCTGCAGGAGCTGGAGCTGGAGCGGCTGCAGGAGCCGGAGCGGCTGCAGGAGCTGGAGCTGGAGCGGCTGCAGGAGCTGGAGTGGCTGCAGGGGCTGGAGCTGGAGCGGCTGCAGGAGCCGGAGCGGCTGCAGGAGCTGGAGCTGGAGCGGCTGCAGGAGCTGGAGTGGCTGCAGGAGCTGGAGCTGGAGCGGCTGCAGGAGCCGGAGCGGCTGCAGGAGCTGGAGCTGGAGCGGCTGCAGGAGCTGGAGCGGCTGCAGGGGCTGGAGCTGGAGCGGCTGCAGGAGCTGGAGCCGGAACGGCTGCAGGAGCCGGAACAGCTGCAGGAGCTGGAGCGGCTGCAGGAGCTGGAGCTGGAGTGGCTGCAGGGGCTGGAGCTGGAGCGGCTGCAGGAGCCGGAGCTGGAGCGGCTGCAGGAGCCGGAGCGGCTGCAGGAGCTGGAGCTGGAGCGGCTGCCGGAGCTGGAGCTAGGTTGCTAGTAGCATCAATTGCAGCTCGATAGGCACAAGCCAGACCCCAGCACGCTACAGTGATTTGTGTCACTTTGGAACTGCCAGAGTCATGACACCTTTTTTTCAAGCATTCTGCCAGCTTTTTAGGATTTTGCAGTTGTTCAGGGGTGAATGTCCAAAACACTGGAGGTGACCACTGCTCTAGAAACCTGCCCATATCCTCCCACACTCCCTGCCACTCGCAACTATCCCGCCTCAAGACAGATCTCCGGATGAGATTCCTAAGTAGTTGTTTAACCCTCCACAAAATCTGAAGCGCATTCAGGAGACATAACAACAAGAGCAGGCTGGTCTGAGTATCCCAAGGATATTCAACATCTCGGAGAACCACCGTAACTAACTCGGGGGATAAGAGGGTGGTGGTGAAGGAGAAAGGGAGAGTGAACAGGTAGGGAAACATGTCTTCCCCTGTCCCCTTCACAGATTGGCTCCCTAACAAAAACAGGCAATAGGTGTAATTGCTAATAGTTTCCGAGATATGGGTTCCAAAGTATAGAGTCGACGTCAGTGCTGAGTACAAATACCAGGTTAAAGTCGTGACCAGATATTTCATCATTTCATAAGCCATTGTTACACCGCACAGTACCATAACAATCTTAAACCAGGGCCCGGAAAGGATAAACAGTGCAACAGGGAGCACATACAGAAAGTAACGCACCATAAAACTCAATTTGGAATACAGGTACAGCAGACTGGAGATTAAGGCAATCAACATCGTGACTAGCAACTATTAAGCAGGTCCAATACTTATACCAATTTTAGTTTAACACACTCTGGTCAGATTTGTCGATATCTCAACCCTTCGGGCCCCACGTTGGGCGCCAAAAGGACTGTTGTGGTTTAACCCGGCTGGCAGCTAAACACCACACAGCCGTTCGCTCACCCTCCCCCCTCCCTCTCTGGGATGGGGGAGAGAAACGGGAAAGTGAAGCCTGTGAGTTGAGATAAGGACAGTTTATTAAGACAGGAAAATAATAATAACAATAATAATAATAATAGTGATAATGGTAATAGTATTAACAATAATAATGTGTAAGAAAACCAGTGATGCACAATGCAATTGCTCACCACCCGCTGACCGATGCCCAGCCTATCCCCGAGCAGCCGGCCCCCCCACCCCGGCCAGCCACCCCTATATATTGTTTAGCATGACGTCAGATGGTATGGAATACCCCTTTGGCCAGTTTGGGTCAGCTGTCCTGGGTCTGTCCCCTCCCAGCTCCTGCTGCACCCCCAGCCTGCTCGCTGGCAGGACAGAGCGAGAAGCCGAAAAGTCCTTGGCCTGGTGTAAACACTGCTCTGCAACAATTAAAACATCAGCATGTTATCAGCGCTCTTCTCATCCTAATCCAAAACATAGCACCCTACCAGCTACTATGAGCTACTTAACTCTGTCCTAACTGGAACCAGGACAAGACTCTATCCTAAAGAACTTGAAATCAGAAGGGGAACACAAAAGACAAACCGATGATGAAAGTGACTTTGAAGAGAAACTAAAAGTGCAATCATCAGGAAGCTATTGGCTCACAGGAAGATATACAAAGATTAAGAGAATTCTCACATGCAGTTAGAAACAAGGGGATCAGTAGGCAAAGAAAAGTTTCAAATATTTATTTGGAAAGTACATAAACTTGAGACTTCAGTACAACTTTGCATGTGGACAAGATTAACTTAAATGAAGTGCAGCATTATGCAAATTGTGATGAAAAGAACAAAAATATGCGTTGAAGAATGAACACAGTCCTGAAGCATGTAAGCAGTTCGAAGTTCAGATTTGACACAGCTTATAGACCAGTAACTACAACGAAATAAGGGGATGGAGAAAGGAAGAAGCAGGAGAAGCTTAAAAAGGGAGCCTGGAGTTCAATTTTCACATTGAGTTTAAATGGTCAAATATCACAACAAGATGAGCTACCACTGCACAAAAATAACCAGAACATAGCATGGTTCACGCTTACTAGAGCCACAAAAGGAATATAAACAAAAAAAAAAACACAACTGGACAACAGCAAAAACAATGCAGGAATTATTTAAAACCAAACTTGAATTTCAAGAACAGGAGAAAAACACTCCATAGCTATGTCTGGTGTTCCCAGGCGATACACTGCGTCTTATCATCCCAGCCTTTCACTCTTCAGGATAGGGGTTCTGCCTGGCACCCGCTACATGGATCAAAATAATTCACGTTGGGACACAAAGGTTGACTATGAGGTCCGAGCAGATTACTCTTACTAGCAAAGTTGTAACCGGTCTGATCTTGAAAACCTTCCAAGGATGGAGACCTCACAACCCTCGGGGCAACCTCTGCACCCCCTTCCAACACTGATATAAAAATCAAGACGTAGAATTCATACTTGGAAAACGCACACATCTAAACATATAAATATGGTTTTGGTTTCTTTCCTGTGTAGGCAACCTGGGTTGAAACTGCGAAATGCTGAAATGCTCTCAGACTTAGTTAAGAAGGAATCATCAGTGCCTTGAGCTCAGACAAGAAACCCGACTGTTTTTGCCACGGGTGGATGAAAGCGTTGTTCCAGCTGCTCAAGACAGGAAAGATAAAGCCAGAGGGAGAGAGAACTTGATTTTCTCATGAGATAACACCGACCATTATAGATGGTGAAATCCTAGGTAAAAATCTAAGTGAGAGCAGAAGCAAGAACTTGAAAGACTGTGGCCGCAAAAACACGGCTGTGGTCTCTACTGTAGGTCTAATTTAGCTCGGGACAGCAGACAGTTGAGCCAATAATGCTGAAGAAGGAAAGGAACACATCAGAAGCGGGGAAATTCAGCCTGGTGAATGCAGAGACCTTGCGATAGGAGCGAAGCCAGGAGACGGAGAGGGGGAGATGATTTACAGACACATCATGAAGAGAGATTTCAGGTGCGGATGCAAGGAAGCTATGGTGTAGCTGTCTCCTGCCCTAACCACAGCCAATTTTAGTGGTTCACCCATTCTGGACAACATTGTGCACCCCAACCAGACTCCAAGGAAATGGAAACTCCCAGGAAACTCCCTCAACCCCCTCCACAGGAGCAGCACCCCGCACCCTGCTGGGCGGGGGGCTTCCCCTCCGCCACACAAAATGGCGGACACCCTCCCGCCGCGGGGGGGGGGGATGGTTAGAACACGATGGGGGCGGGGCTTAGCGATGAGGGCGTGGTCTGATAAATTGGGGGCGTGGTCTGATAAATCGGGGGCGTGGTCTGATCGATTGGGGGCGTGGCTTGGTAGGATGTGGGCGTGGTTTGGCGGTAAGGGGGCGTGGCCTGGCGTGGCGCCGGCGGGAACTGGCGGCGTGGCCGCGGCAGCCCGCCCGCCCCCCGCCGGCACCGCCCGCCGCAGCGTGCCTCCTCGCCGGTAATTACCCGCGCTGCCTATTCTTATTTATCACTCTTTTTATTATTATTATTATTTTTCTTTTCTACGAGGGGGGAGGAAATTAAATTCATTAATTAATTAAATTTAATTAAATTAAAGCGAACCGCCGGGCGCTCGCACCGCTGTGCCGGTCCCGGTGTTTGTAGGGTCGGGGCGGCTGGGAGCGTGTGCCGGAGCCCCCCGGGTTGGCAGCGAGCTGGATGGAGCTGCAGAATAACGGGGGCATCGCGGGGGATGGAAGCGCCGTTCCTCCCCGGTGCCCGTCCCCGCAGCGCCCGGGCAGGGTCGGGGTGCGGGGTGCGGGTGCGGTGCCAGCCGGGGCGAGGAGGGGGCAGAGCCCGTCGGTGAGCCTCGGAGGCTGGGTTGGTGTTGGGAGACCCGGCACTGCAGCCCCGAGGTGGGCAGCCCCCGTGGGTGAGGTGTGATGGAGGTGTCAGTGCAATAAAGTCACCTTCGAGGGGTTTGGAAGCGGGGGAGAGGGTAAAGAGGGGGCCGGGAAGGTTTGGAGGCAGGGGAAGATGCTCAGAGCATCTCCCTGTGCTGAAAATGGGTTGTGTTTTGGGATGGATGAGTAGCCTGCATCTGGGTTGTGCCAACACTAACCACCCGCCATCATCTCCTGTGTCAGAAAGTACTTAATCGCTACCTTTAATCGTAGTATTTATTTCTTAAATTCCTTTTTGTCCACAGGGTCCCACTAAAGACAACTTCTTTATAAGCAGTAATAGTTTGGAGAATATCTGAAGGTCATTTCCTTTGACTCACTATGGAAATGAAGAAGCTGTTTTGCATGTTGCAGATGACTCTGCTGTTTGTCCCCTCTCTGCAAGGTTATAACGTTTTCCTACCAGACTGGCAGCAATCAATGTCCCTGTCTTGCCTCTGCTTCTGCTCCTCCCTTGTGCATATTGCGCTGCGTAAAGGTTAGTGAGTGGAGTAGGCTGAGGGAGAAATTTGGATATCTTTCTACAGAAGAAGCCGTGTAAATGAAATCAAAGGTATGGCTGCAGCCCACATAGCAGGCGCCAGCGGGGAATTATTTCTGTAACGCACCAAGGCATTTACATTTTCTTAATGTAGTCATCATTCAAGGATCGATCCTGTGCCCGAGTGATTTATTTGATCGCTTGCTTCCGTGCTTGGCACTACAAGCTGAAAAGCAAAGCAGCACAACTAAGAAATACCTCTGATGTCCACACCGTGAGCCCTCCCGCGTTAGACTGTAAGCTCTTTTGGGCAGGACTGGTGGTGGCACCGTCAGCACAGCAGTGACGGTGGCATCTCCACCCAGGTGTGGCCACCGGGGGCCCGAGGGCTGTCTGGTGGGACACCCCACCTCCAGCTCCGTCACCCTGTTTTGTGAGAGGCAGCACGGGGGTGGCTGATGGCTGCCTTTGGGTCTGGAGGTAGGGTAGGACCAGGGCAAGCATCCAGACCTGGGAGCCCAGACGTGCTCCCGAGTCCCCTGGTTGGATGCAGGCATGCGTGCTGAAGATGATGCCCCTGAGGAAGGATAACCAGAAGGAGACCGGAGTCCTCCTGCTGACACATTTCGTGTGTGTTTGTACTGCTGACAACAATTTACTGGGTTGCAGTCTTCCCGTTGAGTTAAATGTGAGATTTTGTGACTGGCGGTAGGCATAATCCAACAAACCCTTGCCAAAATTGGTAATTTTTCTTTGCTTGAGCGCTGACTTGAGCAGGGTTCGTAGTTTTGCTAACATCCACTGAGCCAAGTGTGAGCTGATGGATAAGGTGAAGCAGGTGATGGTAGCACGGTGGTGTGACCACAGTGGCTGGGGTGTACTCGCTCCTGCCAGGCTGGAGGGGTCCTTTTGGGCAGTGCCACTGGTCTGTCTGGGTTGACTGGTTGGATGGTGCGTCTGCTAGCAGCCTCCACAATTATCCCTCTGTTCTAACGATCATTAGGATGCGCTAATTGTGAGTGAGGAGGTCAACAACAGCCCTGTAATAACTCTATAAGTGTTGTTCCCGAGTTAGAAAACAAGGTGCAGCTCCCTTTCCACGGTGCTTCCTTGCTGCTAGTGCCTTCTCCCTTGCCACTGTCTCGGTGACAGAGCTGCAATTCCTGAATTTTCCTGCCTGCAGTGCATGTTTCAGATAGCCCTTGCTCCTTTAAAGGTGTGATGATAAAAAAAATAAGCCCTGAAATAACTCATACCCTCCGTTCATCCATGCAAAATCAGGAAGGAGCAGCACAGAACTGTAGACAGCTCTATTTGGAGAACGTGCTGGGAGATCTAGGGCAGGGACTTGGAGATAAACTTATTTTGCCACTCTGCCTGCACGTGTAACCTGTGCTATTGCTAAATAACAGGACTTTTTTAAATGTTGAATTCGCTTTACAGATGACCGTCATGTTTTTCTCATGGTTTGTGCAATCATTCATCAGAAATTTTATTCTTTTCCGTGTTATTACAGAATCTGTATTTCAGTTTTGAGGGCTGGGTGAAATAAGTACCAGTCACAGCAGTGCGGGTAACCAAAATGGACTGATTTTATCTGAGAAGATGCTAGACTAGCATGCTGCAAGTCTGCCTTCTGACCTTTAGTACTGGACACAGAGGGAGCACAACTGGAAAATTCACAAATCAGTAATAGCATTACGAGGTGGACTTGAGGGATGATTTTCCAAATTGTTGCTGCGTTGTGCAAAGAAAACATCTGCTGCTTTCCTCTCTATATTCTGCTTTTCTCAGGCTCTCCCTGTGCTGCCTGTGAGCAGAGCCCTGACCCAGCCAGCTCTGGAGGGCCCTGAGGTTGGTCCTGCTGCGTGGAGGCTTAGGGACCTGAGTGGGATGCTCAGTGCTAGGGAGTGGGAATACTCCCCGTGCAAATAAATGTCTGTTGTCTGTAGGCTTCTTCTCCTTCCCACTGTCTGTGCTCTGGTGACCCTT
Organism: Anser anser; assembly: GCF_964211835.1. Taxonomy (NCBI): domain Eukaryota; kingdom Metazoa; phylum Chordata; class Aves; order Anseriformes; family Anatidae; genus Anser; species Anser anser. The sequence goes on along the minus strand of NC_139720.1, from coordinate 182,199,923 downwards.
AATGTTTACAGTGCACTCATTTCCTTCTCTCTTACAGGAAGACAGCTAGTCCACTTAATCAGCATTCTCAATAAACCTAATTTGTGTTTTAATCTGTTTTGGCCATATTTAATGTGTTCCGATTGTGATCATTCTTACACTTCCTTTTTTTTTTTTTTTTGGTGGTTTTAGTCTGAATCTATACTTAATGTATTTCCCCAGTTAGTGTTTTCCTAGCTGAAAATTTATGTATCTTTGTTCATTTTTGCCTTAGACTGTGAACATACGCCCTTGGCAATTACTGCTTCAGGAAGCCATGTAAATAGTTTTTAGGGTTTTCTTCCGCGAACAGAAGCTCAGAAGAAGGTCAGAACATTTCTTTTTGTCCTTGCAAGCCCTTATCCTGCAGAAGGTCAATCATTTTGGCTGGGAACAGTCATACCTATGAGCTGAGTAAGCATGTGTGCTTTTACATCAGAAAAGTTTCCTTCCTCATAGCATTGCATTTTCATGTTACCCCCAAGCAGATGTCAGTAGGTGACTCCAGAGGTCCCTCCCAACCAACACATCCCTGGTCCTTTCTTCTCAGCCTGTTTATACTGGGTACCCCAGGATGGAAAAGCATGGTTAAAACTCCCGTGTCAACATATTTGGGACAGCAGAATGGCAGCACGTACCTCCCACATGGCATTGAAGTCAGTGAGGTCCAAAAGGTTTTGAAAAGGAGGCCGGTATCATTTCTGGAACTGATTTCCCCGTAGATGAAGCACAGTAAAATTGTGGTAAGGATATATTTGTTTCAGAGACCTGAGTATTTTACAGAATGGCTTTGCTCCTGTAAACAGAAATAGCCGTATTTCTTATCAAAATGAAACGTCATGCCTTGATATAGTTCCTGTCACCTTCCTGTTACGTTGGTTAACCTAGAAATGAAAGCAGTTTTGTTAACTTTTTTGTTTGTTTGTTTTAACAAATGTTTGTTGCCTTGTTGGGATGGAATTGCCTATCCCTATTAACAGCAGAAAAAAATACAGGAGGATTTTCCTTTTCTGGCATGTACTGATAAAAGGGAGCCAGCATGCTGGGTAAGAGTGGGACTGAGTGGCATTACTTTGGATTGAGGAGGGGATGTGTTATGAAAAAAAAAAAGAGCTGCTGCTTTTTCTTTTATCTTTTTTATTTTTCATAGTTCTGTATGTCTTTATGGCCACCATGTTAAATAACAGGGAAAAATGCAAAACCCAACAAGTGTCTTCTCTTAAGCAGAAGTCTCGAGTTGAATCAGTGAAGACACATATCTAAAAATAGAAACAACTTCTTTATTTCAGGGTTATGAAAAGATACGTGAGTAAATGCTCTAATTTCTATATAAACAGAAGTTTCTGGATGACTCTAGGAAGTTGCTAACACAGTTTTTCTTCTGTAGCTTATGAGAAGAACTCAACAGATGAGATTTCGGTGGATCTTCCAGGCAAACACTTCTTTGCATTTACAAGAAAATAAATCATTTAAGCCGTATATTGAAATGTCATTTCAAGCTATGCAGGCTTTTCCCTACTTTTGAATTTGAAAGCATCTGCACTCCTAAGTGTCAGCAAAATTTTCTAGCATTTATGCCCTGTTGTTGTATACAGCCCTGGCTTGCTGATGTTCTGTAAGGAGAAACTTGAAGTACAGTTTGTGATATTTTAATCATGAAAGATTGATAATATAGGCTTGCAAATGTAACTTGTACTTAGTAGTTAACTTTGGCAGACTATTTTTTCTTCTTTCCTGACCCATATATTTGCTGCTTTTACAAAAGGGGCATGTGGCTTCACTCCTTAGTTTTCCCACCTGTGTACCTCAGTCAGAGTTTTCAAAATAAAACCTAGGTTTCAAAGTACCCAGTTTAAGACATGAAAAAAAAAATAGACAAGTCTCTGGGAAGTGCTGATGAGCTGCTGTCAGAAAGCTGTACTCTGTAAGGTCCCAGGGAAGAAGATGCATACAGGCTTCCTGAAAGTCTTGCGGACCAGATGTTCTTGGAAGCCTTCCAAATCTGGACCTCAGAGTTCATGCATTTCCACTCATGGTTAGCACAAACAGCAAAGACCATACAAGATACGTGGAAATAGCTTGAGTTAAGTTTTGCAGGTACAGAGAGGTCATTTGCATGTTTGTGACTTGATCAGCTTGGCTTTAATGAGCAAAGCTAATCAGAGCCATGATTAATACAAGGAGCACGAGCAGGGACAAGCAATGGGTGATAGTCTTGGAATATGTATTTTTGCCAATGAATTAAAATTAAGGAGTTTAAGTTTTCCTTAAAGCTGTTAGGAGAAACTGTATTATTTTATTTATGTTAAAATACACCCACCTTGCCATTTTAGCATGTGTTTTTCCAGTGTCTGGGGCTGTGCTCATTGGGAGGGGTTCATTCTCAATGGCTGCTCTGTTTTAATGCTAGTATAAAAAGTTACTCCTAGGACCAAGATGCTGCTGTCTAGACCCCGTGCTACCAGTTCGAGTGGATCAGGACTGAATGGACTCTCCCTTGCTAAAGTCTAAAATTCAGTAGAAAACATTCTCCTCAACAGTGACCCAAAGTCAAGTGCTTTGCCAAGCAGCCTGGTGGGGTTACCCTTGCACAGGAGCGTGGTGATGTCCCTTCTACCTGGTGGGAGAGCCCTGCGGTGCCGTCAAGTGATAAGCCTGGGACATCTTCTGCCTGTAAGGGGGTGCAGTAGTTACACCTCACAAAAGAGAGATGCCGCAGGGGGACGCCGGGGCAGAGGAATTAACACTGTGCTACTCCCTTCCTGATGAGGTGGGGTTGTCAGCTACTAAGGGTCTCCCATGCTCATCAGATCTTGTTTCTCAGAACTAGCACCAACCAAAAACTCTAAAAAGAAGCTATCTTCGAATATGCACGTCCTGATATTCACAAGAGTTGCTGGATTTTACATAGTACTGGAGTTGCCAGTATGTCAATAATTTGGGACAAATAATTGAAAGTCCTGCAAAGGGAAAATAATCTTTCGCACATTTTCCTTTTTTACAATGGTAAACGTTGTACAGGATGGGGCAGTAATCAGTTCTGTTATTTTTATATCACAGATAAAGATCTCGTATCTTGTGTTTGCCTAAGAGAAATTGCTATGTCAAAACAGAGGTACTTGTCAGAAACTAAGAAAGATGTCTACAGTCAGAGAAGGAAAATGTCCTTTCTAAAGATCATTTAGACCCACCTTCAATCTCCTGTAAATATCAGGATAACTGACACATTTTTCATCCGATTTCCTGTATGAGAAGGAATCAAAATATTTTAAGTTCCCCCGCCTTCTCTTCCTTTTGGGCTGTTCATTCAGTTAAAAAGGCGACGTAGTCTTAATGCTGTGACGGACCAGTGAGCCTCTCTGATGCTCCCACCAGTGATACTACACACATAGGTGAGAAAACAATTGGTGTTTTACACTGATTTTCAGATAACCCCTCCTGACTGCCCTTGCTGCAGAGCTTTGCATTTGCCTTTGTGCGTGGTTCTCATTTGCATCTCTATATCTACTTTCATAATTGCGTGCCCCACGCAGACGTGGAAAGTTTTGGGCAAGCAAAAAACATTTTAGGAGAGGATGGACTGTCCAATGGTTAAACCACTATATCAAACCATGAGAGATTTCTCTTCTAGACATACATATATGTACATGTATCTGTATATGTAATATATATGCTTTTTAGTAGAAGCAGAATGCATTAGTCAGCTGCAGCTGTATTGCTACCAGCATTTGAGCTAGCTTGTTTAAGGTGGAATTAATAAATAGAATGTATTTATAGAAATATTGAGCAGAAGAATGTGAGTTTTCCTTAAATGCTCATTTGCAAGGATTTTACTGCATGCATGGTAACTTATCTCCCTTTCATGGCTCAACATCTCCTGCAACATTGCAGGAATATTGGGAGTAGAATAGCTTGAGAATCACGGTTCACATGCCATTTGCCCTCTTGCACGTGGCCAGAAATGCACTTACCAAAGGTGTCCCTGAGCTTTAAGGATCAAAACTGAGTACCAAAGTCTCAGTGGGGAGTGGATATGCACTTATTTTTAAAATGAAAGGCAGCAGCTCTTCAGGAAACAGAGCTTACAACATACAGCTGAAACTACCGAGGAACTGTAAACAAGCTGAGCTGCTAAATCTAGTCTTTGCAAGGGCACCTGCAAACCCTCTTGTTCAAACATGATTTGCAAGTCAGAGCCTCCAGCATGCAGTCACCGTATCAGTTTGCTTCATGGGAACACGGTGGGTCTTACTTCTCTGTGATACTAGGCAAGATTTGTTCGTGCTGGGTTGTTGCAGGCCATCAGAGCCATCCCCCGGTCTTTTCATCCTTTTCCTGTTCCGGTTGCAGAAGAAGCTCACGTGCAGAGGAGAAAAAGGGCAAATTGTTGGGGTTTTCTTCAGTGTGGGATCTTTGCCTGGCTCTGCTCTAGTTTGGCTGTCCAGTGTTTCTGAAGGCTAAAACTGGTATTTCATGACATATTACTCAGCCATGTAACATGTAATGTTGTGAAGAGCTGAGGAACGCATTTTGTAGTACCTAAAACTTACTTTCCACACTAATGCTCAGAAAGGATTTTGAGTTATTGTCACATAGGAAGCTCATTGCTGCTTGTGTGAAACTTGTAACTCACCGGGTAAGGAAAGGGAAAGAGACACCTGAAGGAGCATTAAACCTGCCAAGGCAAGTGTAACCAGCAGGTAGACTGCTTCTGCCACACTGAAGCCCTCTTTCACTTTTTGGTGGTTTGTGCCAATCTTTATCTCAGTGTTGCTCCATCTCTCCTATCTGTGTCCTGCTGTGGCTAGCAAAAGGCATTGAAGTGACAAAAGATGCTCCTGCTTTCTTCTTTCCTCCACCTTTTGCAGCTCTCTGATGGTGGCAGTTTTGAATAAGCATCTCTGCTTCTTGGGCACGCGCATGCAGGCAAAATAAGGTCAACACAAAGATGCTGGTACAGAAGTTCCACAGCCATCTCTCTGCCCCAAAAGCTGCCCGGGACCCCACAATTGCTGGTGAGGCTGAATGTCACCACAGGCATGTGAACAGCAAGTCCTGGTTTGTAAGACCTCCTCCAAGACATGTTTGGAGGCCTCTTTGTCTTGGAATCAGAAAATCCTACTGCTCAGGTGGCATTTCTGGCCCCCATCCGTCCTCTGCGCACCAAACCTCCTTGGGGTGTCCGTGCAGGGAGCTGCTTGGCAGAGCTTGGCTTTCATCCGTGACCTGTGAGAGCAAAGAGGGCCTTGCTGGGATGCCTGGGGTGCATCGCAAGAGTAGCACGGGGTCCTCAGCTGCAAGCTTTGCTGGCTGAAGGACTTAGTTTCTGAATTCCTGTCACCAGCTACACACACACAACATCACTGTGGTTGTGGTGGCTTCTTGTGTTACCAAACTGCTTAGCACTGCAGTTGCCCCCATGCCTTCTGAGTGCTGTGTCAGAAGAGCAATTGGTGTTTGTTTCAAATTTGTCTTTTAGATAACACTCAAGAGCTCGTGTTTTGTGCTCTTTTCCAAGAGCAGTTGTTTAGGGGCTCTTTTGAGTCTTCTGGCATTTGAAAACCCACCTGATGACTTTGTCTTCTTACTTTTGGTGCATGTTGGCCACGGTGGCACAGAAAATGGAGCAGCTAAGTGCGGAGGCAGAGAAGAGAAATTGTTCAGCTTGCTTGAGGGTCTGCTCTGCCCATTTTCCAGGAGCAAAGGCTGCTCCTCTATGACACCCATTTGTAGCAACACAGGCAGCATCTCTGTGAGCAAACTCACACCGCCTGGTACGTGTCTGGCACTTCACTCTTGGTACTTGCCGTTGAGTGGAGGATCTTCCGTCTCTACGTGGGCTCCCTCAAAGGTCTTTCACTCTAAGCAGTCAGGGAAAATAAAGCATAGTTTTCTTTTTCGCATCATGTACCTTTTGTATGATCGCTGACTTAATTATTACCCCGATATTTTAGGTGCTCACGATGTTTGCCACTCTTGCTGCCAAAACCTGGCTACTGCCCCTGTAGACTTCAGAATATGAGACCTATCTTCAGACTGGTTCCTTTCGAGAGCATGTCCACATCTCTTCAGCCTTGTCTCAGCTGAGCTTCCAAGAGGTGTCAGTGCCAACCACTGGGACAGGAAGGAGTTTGACCAGCAAGATGAAAAGAATGCAAAAAGCTTGGTTTTGCTTACTTGAGATAAGCAAAGCTGGTGCTGGGAGCATGAAGGAATCAAAAGTCTGTCTTTGTGGGGCTTGGGCTGAAGCAGAAGACCAGCAGTAATTGGTGTCATGATTACTAGCTGGCAGAGAGATGCAGAAATGTCTCCCCCTTCCCAATTTTTTTGCCCTCTTTTTTGTCACGGAAGGGATTCATCCCAAATATAAACTCTAATTCTGGTTTTCTTATCCACCATCCAAAACCATTACTGAGATCAGATTTGTCAGGAAAAAGGGTGGCATTATACACATCCATTTTCCAAAAATTGAGATGCACCAGGCCAGAGTCTCTTGGATTCAGGATCTTCATACTATGGCCTTTGTCAAAAGCCTGGCCTCAGATACCTCCCGTGATTGATTTCTGTGCTAATGCCACCATCAAAACAAAAAAAAACCATAAAACACAAGCCAAGATTTTAATTTTTTTTTTTAATTTTTATTTTTTTGTCATCCTGCAGCTTCAGCTTAGTTCTGGCTTTCATCCTTCACCCGCAGAAGGGTGGTGAGCCCCCTGATGCAGAGCCTGCTCTGAACACATCTGTGGTGAGACTGGAAACGAAACCCCATGGTTTGGGCATTTTCTGTCTGGATTCTGTACTGAGGTTTCGTTTTCTTTTCTTTTCTTTTTTTTTTTTTTTTTGGCACATACGGGAGAAACACAGCAAGTTCCTCCTGGGGGAGGCAAACTTCCCCTCCAGATGGGGAACTAATAACTGCTTTGAGGGGGTTCTGAGCTGCAGCGTGCGGTGGTTTCAGTGCAGAATTTTGGGCCACTGACCCCAGGCTTGGAAAATGCATGTGAGATCCTGCAAGAAGTGGGGCTTCTGAGCTGAACGCCCTTAGAAATATTAAGAGCGTTGGCAGCAGAGCAGCATGTGGGAGTAAGTGAACAGAAACTGCTAGGGTAGGAGTCCGAGGAGTGAGGAAATGGCAGGAGGTAGGAAAAAATGCGGAAAGTGTGCAAAGGGAAAATGAGAGAATAAAGGGAAACGTGGAAAAAAAAAAAAAAAAAAAAGAGGAAGAGATACAGGAATATGTCTTTTAAAGAAGCTGAGTGATGGAATTTAAAAACAAGTTCACAGCAAAGCAAAAAGTCTAGGAAGTTGCGTTTTCCAACATTTAAAGCTATTTAAAATCAAAGCATAATGATAAAGTATAGGAGAGAGTATATACACAAGCGTGCCTGCGTGCACACAACATTTTGTTCAGTCACTCAGGTGTTGGCATGCAGTTTTCCTTCTGGATACAAAGCAAACCGAATCACTCTTTTCTGAAACCCTTGGCAAAAAGCCCAAAGGAGAGAACTTGTTCTGGAGAGCATCTTCTTCCATAAACATTTTTCCCCCTGCCTTTGCAGCAGTTTGCAGCAGAAGACAGGTCCTTGAAATGCTTGTGGTGGAATTGTGGCGCCTCCATTCCCAGCACAAGCGCTTTCTCTTTGCCACAACACCTTCCCCAGGCACACATCCTCCCCTTGCCTGCACCACAAGGAGAGGATGTGTTGGGAAGCCCATTTTGCTGCAGTGCCAAAGCCATCAGAAAGTGACATTGAGGCTGTGAGTCTAACAAATAGATGACAAGGTCACTTAGCTGTGAGCCAGCTTCTCAAAAATGAGATCCAGATGCTCAAAAATCATGGCTATGTTTCCTCCCATCTTTGCAAAAGCAACTGTCTTAATAATTATAATTAAAGCATTTTTTCCTTCTGTTTCTCTATGCTTTTTACTTCTGCAAGCCTCTGAGCCACTGAAGTCACGTTCTCGCTCTTTTCTCCCAATCACAAAGCTGAGATATTTCCTGAAAGAAAAGCATAACAGCTTGCAAACCGCCTGAGTCAGGGTCTAGCTGAAACTCTGATTTTCATAGGAGTGAAAACAAAATCATGAGAGCCAGTGTTGTTCAAACAGCATCTGAGAATGCTACTTAAGAACCTCCGTCCTTCTGGAGATGGATTTATCAGCTCATAGGGTTGCTGTCGGTCTCTGTTTGAGACATGGGAATCCAGTATTCTTCTGTGAGAGCCTGAGGAGTGTTGCTGCCTTCTCGCCACTTCATCCAGATCCGTGGAAAGCTGTGGCCCTGGCTGCTCTTTTTTGCATTAATAATGTCCAGACTTTTCAAGCCCGTTCTTCTTTCCCCCCCACCAAGTAAAACCTAAGATTAGCTCATGTACTGTTATTAATATTTCACTAGTACTCCCCATTGCAACAAATGGATAATTCTGCTCAATAATTCATGCTTGGGTGTAGCCTATTAAATTTGTATTGGGGTGTACACTTTCATGTTACTTATTTATTATTGCTTTCATTTTACAGGAGGTTTTTTTTCTATGCTATTTCAATTTTCGCTCGCTTAAATGCCTCTCCCTCAAAGTTCAGACTGCTTGCAGGAAATTAATCTCGTTCCTTATGCCTTGTAAGTAAGGCTGAGCTCTTACTGCAAGCGGCTGGGGCTTGGCCATGAGAAAAACCTTCAGACACAAATGATTGATGGAGCTAATGATGGTGGAGCAAATGATTCTGGAACTTGGGTGCCAAGACTGACAGCCAAAAGTTCACCCACGGCCTCAAAGCTATCTGGTTTTTGCTTTATGGAGATGTTTGGTTACTTCTGTTGAGGGAGCAACCTGCTCCAAGATCCGTGATTGATAATTGCACAATCTGCTCCTCTACCAACAGGCACTATTCTCTTCTAGGTCCTGCACATGTGTTTTGGGGAGTGTAAATCTTTCTAGGCTGGTTGTACCCCTCTTTAGGAGTGATCTTTTGCATTGCTTTGTGGAAACCATCTCCTCATAGCACCTTTGTGTGGCTCATCTGGATTACCAAATAGGACAACGGGTCAGCAAAACCAAAGTAAAGATTTCCTTAGAAGACTCAAATCCAGGTTTTCAGTTAGGAGTTTGGAAACTGGAAGCTGCACAAGCAGGTAAGATCATAAAAAAGGCTCCCAGGCTGGGTTTAATAGGATGTTATCATCATAGTCATTCCTGTGAATAGCTCTAGGGGAAAGATTAAGATTTGGAGACATTGCTTGTTGGAAAGACCCCACCAAAAACACTCTTCTCAATATGGGATGACTTTGTTTTATGTGCCTGTATGTCCACATGTGTCAGTGTACAAGCCTAGCTGAGGCTCCATGCAGCACAGCACCGCTGTGGCTTGTCCATTATAAGAGGTCCATGGGCATAGGTGGGTCCTCGCACCTCTTGGTGCACCTGGCACCTCTTGGTCCTGGTGTTGGGGTTCCTGTATCTCAGGGAATGAGAGCATGGTGGCATGTTCCAGCTGGAGGTGAAGTGGCTTCTTCAGGGTCAGTTCTGCCCCACTGCTTCCTGCATGAATAGATTGAGACGAAGAGTGAGATGCTCTTGTTCCTCCAACAGATATTTCGTGGTATCATGACACACCCCTCAAAAAGACTCCCAGTATCTGTATTTTGAGAGGTTTAATGGGATCAACCATCACAGCTTTGCATTCTCAGGGCTTTTTGCGGTAGATGTAATGCAGGGCGAATGCAGCATGAAAGGCATTATTTTTATATGCATCCTGCAAAGTCTTTAGGATTCTCTCCTGCAGAGATCACACGTGGCATTTCAAGACACATCGCTAACATGGGCAGTCCCAGCAGCAGGTAACCTGCCCAAGCAGATGTTACAGGTCGAATTACCAGCCCCTACCTGAGTGCATGCCATCCGAGTAATGACTCCTGCTTCACCAGAACCCATTTACCTGTCAACAACATTTAAGTTCTTAGGGTCCGCTTTCAGAAATGAGGCAGGAGTGTCAGTGCCGAAATTGCTAGTGGCTACAGGAAGTGTCGCCGACTTTAACAGGGACAAGAACAGGGTCACACTGAACAAAGATGTCGTTCAGATTGCATCAAACTGCAGTGGGAATTAGATTGGGTCCTCTGTATTTTTATAAGAACAAGATAATTCTCTAAATGAGTTCACTTATTAAATAATTTCCATTAATTTTGATTTGTCCTAGTTTTTCACAGACAACGAGGCTCCCCTCAAAGGGTTCATTTAAAATTGTGCTGTCATTGAAACAAAGATATTTTGCAAGGTTCACAGGAAGCTTCCATGGTCATCTTGGAAGATCTGCGCATCTGTCCCTGCTCGGTTCCGCACCGTGCCTTTCCTGGCCTGTGTATATTCTTGGATGGACAGCATGTACACAACCCATGACTGTACCAGCTGTGGTACTGTCCATCCACCCTGATGGACAGCTAAACTCCACCACAACTGCTCCCTCACTCCCCTTCCTCAAAGGGGAAGGGGAAGGATGAAAGTATGATGGGAAAGAAAAAGGCTCATGGGTTGAGATCAGGATAATTTAATTAAAGGGAAAAGAAAGAGAGAGAAAAAAAGGAGCAAAGGCCACACAGAAGCACAGAGAGCAAAAAACCAATTATTCTGAACTTCCCATCAACGAGTGATGTCTGGCCACGTCCCAGGAAGCAGGGCTTCGATATACATAGCATTTTTTTGGGAGGACAGATGTCTCCATAACGAGAACCCCATCTCTCCTTCCACTTTCTCACCTTTTATTGCCGAGTGTTATCATACCTCCTGCAAGTATTACCTTTATTGCTTCACTCCTTGCATCTTCTAACCCTTTCATAGCCAGAGAGACCAGTTTCCAGAATTCCCAGTTCCCATTCCTTTGTTACATAGCAATGATGGTCAAGCTGGCAGCCGTACCCTGTTTAGTAGATCTTTTCCCTTAATGGTATTTTCTTCTTTACCTCTCATCTCAGACTTCAGTTTGTAGGGGTAGACAAACCATCATCATTACAATTTCTTTTCAGGTTCACTCTTTTACTGATAGCCTTCTTCTACAGCTCTTCCAGGTGAAATTCCTCCTTCTTGAATATGGGCCATTGTATTCCCAAAGACCTCACAAGAGCAGCTGTGCTGGTTTTACCCTCCAGTGCAGCCAAACTCCACCACAACCACTCTCTCACTCCCCCTCCTCAAAAGAAGAGGGGGGGAAGAAGAAAGTATGCTGGAAAGAAGAAAAAGGCTCATAGGTTGAGATAAGGTTAATTTAATTAAAGGGAAAAGAAAGAGGGAAAACAACAAGCAAAGGCAGTACAGAAGTACAGAGAGAAGTAAAAAGAAATATTCTCTACTTCCCATCAACGAGCGAAGTCTGGCCACGTCCCAGGAAGCAAGGCCTCAATGCACGTAGTGGTTGTTTGGGAGGACAGACATCTTCATAACGAGAGTCCCCCCTCTCCTTCCCATTTCCCACCTTTTATTGCCGAGTGTGACACCACAAGACATGGAATATCCCTTTGGTCGGTTTAGGACAGCTGCCCTGGTGGTGTCCCCTCCTCACCTCTTGCCCACGCCCAGCCTGCTGGCTCTGGGGGGGTTGGAGGGAGCCCTGATGCTGTGCCAGCACTGCTCAGTCACAGACACAGCACTGGTGTGGTACCGATGCTGTTCTAGCTCCGACTGCAGAGCACAGCACTGCATGGGCTGCTGCAGGGAAAGGTAACTCCATCCCAGCCAGACCCAGAACATCAGCAGAGGCTAGGAAGGTGTTGCATTACGTGAACACGTGATTTTCCAAAACACGGCTTTTGGAGAAATTCATTTGATGAAGCAGAAACAGTTTAGAGGAAGGCAAAGCTCTTGGGAGACTGCTGTGGGCATTTACAAACACAAGATCTGAGATGTGGCGTTGCCAGAAAAGGCTGCCACAGGAATATCCTTTCTTAATTCCCACCAGGAAACTGTTCTCCCTCAGTGAATTATTAGACACAATGCTTGATAATTTATGGCATTTACTTTTGTAGACAATCTTAGCTGGTTCCTTATCTCTTTGCAACCCCTCCTGAACTTGTCTGCCTTTTGTGGAAGCACATCTCAAAGTATCTTCGTTGGGAGTTTGGCTCTAAAACTGGAGCTCTAGGTCAAGTATATTATGTTATTTTAATGCAGGAAAGCCATGGACATTTAACTCAGTATTGCAGTACATCCTATTGTGACATCAGCTCGTCTTGCTAACCGTAAGCATGCCTTATTGCAAAATACAAGCTACTTATTTTGAGGAGTTATGATTTAAAACTCTTCCAGAAAATAAATACTCTAATGATTGCCTGCAGCATTCTGCCCAGTGTAAGAAATTACATTAGAGAGATCATTGTCATACATTGTCCTACAATCATACATTGCCTGCAGTGCCACAAATGAACATCACATGGGTACAAGTTAACCAGTTGCAGGTAGGAGTTAATCATTGCATTGTACCAGCTAAATGTAATTCAATGCTGCCCAATGAAATTGTTATTTGCGTGATGTTTTACAGATGTACAGCGCAGAAATCAAATAGGGTGCTGTGCCAGGACTTCAGCTGGAGTTGTGTGTAAAGATTACTTCAGTTTTATAACGTTTGGTGAGACAGCACGATTGGGTATGCACAGAGATATTCCAGCAGGCCCTGAAATAAGGCAGAAAAAGGGAAAGGAATACATGGTCTGCATGGTAAATGTATCAAAATCTTTTGTTTACACTTGCTTTTAAATGCCATCTCCACTGTACTTGTATTTCTAAGCTTGCTAGAGCATTGTTTTAGCACAGGTGGTGCATATTGGGGTACATGCTGGTAAGAATCAGTGCTGTGTACTGATCACACAGGATTGAGTTCTGTCTAAGTAGGATGAATATAAAGTTACATACATTAGAGTGGAAAATCTGAGTCTCTCACCTACCTTTTTTATAAACTATAACAACCCAAGAGAGGATGTTGCAAACATGTCTGATAAGGAAACACATACCCCTGGTTTTCCTGTGCAAGTTGTTAGATTTAAGGCATGCAGTGTAACACCAAATAATGGCGTGGAATTATCCATTTGGTGTCCTCTTCCCTGTCTCAGAAAAGATGTTGTAGCATTCAAGGAGACGCTGTGCAGAGAGCAACAGAAATAATAAAGGATTTTTTAAAAGCCTGCAAGGAGAAAGTTGCGGCAAACCTTTATCAGGCTGCTGTCAAACAGCCTAGTAAACAACGCAGAGGAGCTGTGGTGCTGTCTATCAAATAATGAAGTACCACAGAGGAGGTAGAGTAAGAACATCTCCTTGTCTAATAATAAAAAGCCAATGAGACCTTGTATTAAACTGAAAAGCAATTTAAATCACCATTCCTGATCTGCATAGTCACACCTTGGAAGACCTTCCCACCCTGAGAGTAAGGTTAAAATACAATGTGTTATTCCAATTATAACAGAAACGTTCAGGGACAGGCAGAAATTATGGAAAATCTACAAGTGATGTCTGCACAGAGTCAATGTAAGAATATCAAAGGGATAACTGGGCATTTCTTTTTCTGATGGACGGAGGTCTTCTGTTGTCAAAAATGCCTCGAATGCATTTCAGTGTAATTCTGAATATGGTGAACCTATGTGTGCTTGAATGGGATCTTAATTATGGGGATTTTTTCATGCAAAGTTTTTTCTGAAGTCCTCTACATCAGCATGTAGCTGATGGTCCAGCTGGTCTGATGAATCATGAATGACAGTTTTTTCATGAAAGACATGCAGTTTGTTTTTCAGCTGTATGATTTCAGAGGTAAAAGTCAGAACACAAGTTATTTAAAAAACTGAAGGTTGACTCTTTGGCCTGTGGAAAGAGGTGGGAATTTTGCTGTTAAGGCAAGAAATTTCTTAAAATCCCCACGGGGCTGCTGAATCACTTTTGTATATTGATGCTGTATTTTCAGTTCTCTTCAGGCTCTCTTAAACTCTGCGTCTTCGGTGTTGAAAGGCAGCTAATGTTTGCATCCATTTTAAGCACTTCTGCACTTGACCCTCGAGGTACCTGGGAAGTGCGTCCTTGAAGTTGGTGTCAGCTGTGAGGCTGCGTGAGTGCCTTGTCCTGTCTGAGGCTCCCCTGTACAAGAAGAACTGTAAGGAGCAACCGGGATGGCCAGGGGGCAGAAGCACATGAGTTATGAAGAGTGGTGAAGAAGATTTGTTGAGGCTGGGGAGGAGAAAGAAGTCTGAGAATGACCTTGCTGTCTACATCTGTCTAACTGGAGCTTATAGAGAAGATGGAGACTTTTTTTTTGCAGAGGTACACACTGAGAATAGAAGGTCACAAGTTGCAGCAAGGGAAATTCCAGCTGCATGCAAGGAGAAAAAGGTTTTCACAGCCAGCATAGTCAAACGTTGGCAGGTGTTGACAGGGATGCCGAGGAGCCTCTAACCGTGGAGGCAGTGCCGCGAGCACCCCAGCCTGACTTTACAGCCAGCCCTGCTTTGAGTGCAGGGGTGGGGCTGCAGGCCTTGTTATTCTGTGATCCTAAAATGCATCTGGTTTTATCGTGAAAGGGAGAAGGTGTAAAATCGCGTGTGTGCGCATGCACTTAGTGGGAGAGAAAGGAACTGAAGAGAAAGACATGAGGAAGTGGCGCGTATCAGACCTATTGTATGAGTAATGAGGTGATGAGGAGGGGAGACCAGAGTATGCTAAATTTCCTTATAAAGACAAAATCTATTTCACTATGACGTTTTGTCACCAGTCACTTCCCTCACGGGGCTCAGTCTTGGGCTTGCAGTCCTGGGCTCGAGCAGTTGCTCTGCAGAAGATTTTCTAGTCACGCTGTTTCGACATACTCCTCTGCAGTTTACCAACCCACATCGAATTTTACTTTTTTAAGAAGTTCTCCCCTTTCTGTCGGACTGACAAGCACTTGCTCCAGCAGTTGGGACCCACAGCTCGAGCCCGGTAGGTAAGATCCCAGCACCTGCTGTTTTTTACACCCCTCATTGAGCGTATGAGCAGTTGAACTGCACAGGAAATTGTGGTCGCCATGAAAAAGAAGTGCAGGTTTGGTATGAGCGTAATTATTTTCAAATTCTCTTGTGCAGAGCGTTTCTGCTGACCTTCGGGAAAGTATCGGGTGGATTTAATGGAGTAGAGAGGTCTGTGGCTGAGCAGAGTGATAGCCTTTGGACTCGCATTCACTGGCATTTGATTAGTTTGGCGGGATGGGAGAAACTAATGAGCTGTTATTTAGGTTGCAGAGTGGATCCTTGTAAAAGGGTGATTCTAATTCCAGTGATGAAAAACACCGATTCTCAAACCTAATGTATTTCGGCCTGTATTGTTTGCACCGTACTGTTAGGACATTCATTGTAGGCTTTTACAAATTTGCTCTCAATAAATCAAATTGATTCATGATTTTGGAGCCTGATTGTAGTAGGGACTTTTGCTTAAAAAATCGGTAATATGGTGTGGTCCTAACATTTTATTTGCCTTTGAATATTTTGAGTGTTGAAATCGGTCAAACTTTCTTTGGGATTTTAGATCAGGCTTTAGATGAACTTTGACTTGCAAATGTCTACAGAAATCTTAGGAAGTTGTATTGTGAACAGGAACATTTGGGCTTACATTTTTGTTCTGCAAGAGCTGTAGACTTGTTGTTTTTGTTAGACAGTGGTTTCCTCACTATGTGCATTTGGTTTGAACACTGTAAACTGACCCATAAGCCTGCGGGGAAGTTGCCTTTCCAAACAAACAGGACCTAAGTTTTTTCGTAGTGTTGGCAGTCACGTTGGCTGACTGACCCCTCACTGCTGCAGGTACCAAGTGAAGATGATCTCTGTCAAACGGTAGATGAAATGTTGCTGTCAAAGGTGCAGGTGGGTGCTCAGCAGGTGGCTCTTCATCTTGATAAACACCCTGAAACCTCTTGTGTGGAGACGCTCCAGCATGAACCACCTTCCCCCCCGCCTGCTTGTCAGACAGGAGGGGCTCGCCCTCTCAAGATGGCGCCAGAAGGGCTGCAGAGGTGCTGGCATGGGGGATGGGGCTCTCCTGGGTGAAGGGGAGACGAGGAAACCCCCTCGGTGGTGGGAAACTCCACCAAGAAGGGATGCTAGAGGCAGGAGGGACTGGGAAGTACCTGCTGGTAGTGACGGTGGGGATTTCTGCTTCAGTCCTGACCGTCAGGTCCAGATTTACTTAGCTCAGAAGCTGAAGAAAGTGCTCACACAATAGGTCAAAAAACAACAAAACAAAACAACAACAAAAAATCAAAATGAGCAGGTATTCTATTACATTATGATTTTTGAAGCTGCTTCCTCAATTGAAATCAAGTAAGAGTTTGGAGTGAATACTTTTACGCCTACTAAATGTTTGAGGTCCTATGTACAACTTGTATTTAAACAAGTCTAGTAGTGCTTCTTCCCTGCCCACAAAATCTACCTTGCACTCCATCTTGTTTTATTATGCCACCAATTTTTTTAAATCCTGTTCTTTTCTAACTAAAGTTATAAGCAGCCTAACACTCAGCTGCATAGCATGAGCAGAGCTATCTTGATGGAAATCCTACGGTAAAAATAATTACTATGTCTTTTTTAAAAATTATGAAATAACTTCAGAAAGAAGTTAAATAACAGGGAGGGGGGAGGTCAGGAAATTATAATGCGTTCAGAAATGCAGCTGATTTTCATTCTCTTATCCCTTTATGCAAAACGTCAGACTCCAGTGAAATGCTGATACAAAAAGTAAAATACTCCTCAAAAAGAAAAATATTTTTTAAAAAAAATTGAAATGGCATTTAGCATCCTGAATCCAGCTGTGCTGTAGGGCTCTGCACTGGTCACTGTGCATCTTTTTAGTCATCAAAGGGGAAAGCTGCAGGACAGGAAATAAATCGCTCTGGGGCTTGCATTGGTTGAGCTCGGACCGTTTCAAAGTTGCTCGCTGTGATGAATTAACAGCGAGCATTAATTACCAATAAGCGCAGAGGCAGTGTGAACACAGGGAGAAACAGGCAGAGATGAGGCAAACTGGAGGGGACTCAGGGAAGCGTGCCATAACGCCAAATTTTTCTTCAGAGGAAATGGGCTCAAGAGGATTCTGCCTCCTTCCGTCCCACTTGCTGCTGTGGTTCCCCACTGCAGACCCAGAGACCCTACAGTAAATCTAGGTGGAATCAATCATAATAATAATTAATATTTTCCATACATGTAGGAACTGTTTTCCTGCTAGTGAGCTGGGAACACCAACCATGCTCTCCTTTTCTTGTATCAGATACTGGGCTTTTGCAGGACATCAGCTTCTGAGTCACAGGACGTTGTGACCAGACTTTCTGCCATCGTTTTGCAGCATGATGACTACCTTACGGGAACAGGAAGAGAGGCTTTTATCTGTCTGCCACAGGATTTTGTGTCCAGTCTGCCACTCTGGTCGTGATGGGGCAGGTGTGGGGTAGCTCCTCGTACCAGCATCCAAAGCAGCCCCAGGAGATGTTCTCCTCTTCCCCTACCGTAGTGAGCAAAGGTGGGACTGGGTGGGTCAGGGCTTTCTTTCCCAAATAGGAAATCTGCTGAAAGACTGAAACTGTCAGTTAGTGTGGCTTGGGTTGAAAACCAGCTTCAGTCAAAAAAAAAAAAAATTCACCACAAGCCTTCCTTCAAAAATCAAAATTGTTCCTATTTTTATGGGGATGTGTTTTCACTTAAAAGCTAGCTAGGCTTTGTTGGTAAAGGGACAGAAAAGACAAGTTACCCAGCAAAAAATGTACAATAGACTGGCCCAACATTTTTCCTTTTTCAAGAAAAATTCTGGAGGCTCTGGTTGTTTAAACAATATATGCATATATGCAATATACACATCTCCCTGGTAGGATATGTCTGACACATAAGGACAAGATTTATGGGTTCACAGCAATACGTCCTGCATGCCTTAATTTCCCTGAAGGACTAGCACTCCCTACTGCTGGGCAATATATTGGAAAGAGTTCTCCGTTCCTCTGTAAGTTCTGTGGATTTTCCCTTCCTAAGGCCTGTTGATTTGTATTTGATTTAGGACTCAGGCACTGCAGTGACAAATAAAGTCCTTTATAAAATGGAACATTAAGAAAATAACTCATGGAACATCACCAAGTTGTTTTATAAACAGTGGTAAATGTCTTCTCTCTGTGTTTCTTCAAATCCATAGTGAATTAATATATGTGAACCTTAATAATCCCAGTGTCTTTATACACATTGAGATTTTGCTGTTGCAGACACTTGACTTTTAAAATGCTTTTGAAGCAAAGATTGTCATTTATTGTGGGTTTAATTATGAATCTTTAACACGTATCAGGGAGGAACCATTTGCCGCACCTTCAGAAAGACTTCTCTTTGTATTCCATATGATGATTTAAATATCAAGATGCTACTCAGATTGAAGCCACTGTGAGAATTTGGATTAATTATCTATTGCTATTAGAACCAAGTATGTTTCTACCTTAGGATTTAAAATTTAGTTCAGCATTGTTAAATAAATTAGAAAAACCTCTTATCTATGTGTGTATCTATAGCTATTTAAATAGGCAAATAGTCATACCACTAAATGCATGACTTGAAAAATGAACTTTTTAATGAACCCCAGCTCTTGTTCAAATATGTTGCAATTCTTCACGCATCTTCAATGATTTTCAAAGCTGTTATGTGAGAAATGGATCTAATTGATATGTGGCTCAAAACCTGATGGTATTTGTTAATGCTGTCAGTTACGGAGAGTAGCTGGATAGCTGACTAACTAACCAGTGAGGAAGGAGGCACAGAGACATACTGATTCTGGTTTATATCATACATCTCCAGCAGAAAAAAATACAAAACAAAACAACAACAACAAAAAAAACAACTCTCACAAATAAGTGTTGATGCAATCTGGCTGGAAGCTGTGACACCGAACTAGAATAAAAGCCACTGATGGGACCGTGTGCTTGTTTGAGCTGGTTGGATTCCCTGGAGCCATCACCACAAATTATCACTACTCCAAACTGGCAGTAATTCTGAGGAAATGTAGTGTTAACGCTACTATCCTACTTGGTTGTGTGTGCATTATGGATCACCCCGCTAGTGCAGGGATGCAAGCATGTTATTTTAATCACAACTGTAACACTAACAATAGGTACTAACAAACGTATGAGGAGCATATATGAGAATAGCACATGTGCCAAGAACATGAAGTTTCGTTGGGAGATAAACTATTCTGGATTATGGAAAACAGTATGTTTTGCTGAATGCCAACAAGATGATGGTTCTGCCTCGGTCATTTTAGTTAAAGTTGTTTTTTTGTTTTGGTCAATGAGCACAAGATGAAACTTTGAAATTGAGGAAGTTCTAGGGAACACTGTTGTGGTTATAGCATTGATTCTTCTTTCAACATGAGATCCACTGAAGAATTTCTCTTTTTCTTGCTCCTCAGTGAGACCAAAAATGCCAACGCTTGCCTCCGGCAGGAAAACACTTAAAAGAGCCCAATTCGTAAATCTTCCCTTGTCTCATCCTTAGTCCTTCCGTACTGTAGAAAATATGCTGATTGAGACATAATTTGAAGAGAAATACACGAAAAAGGGGTGGTAGTTTTGTCAGGGGACATATGGACTTGTGGGGGGGGACCTTATAAGAGAAAGATAGAGGGAAATATTTCTGGAATGGAATATCCTATTGGGGATATTTCCACGAGCAAACAGGAATGAGGAGGGTCCCGAGAAGAATGGGATAAAGAATATCTTCAATATAATCCCCATTCCCTCATAATTTTTCTGGCACTTCAGATGTATCTCAAGAGTTTCTTGGCAGTTATAGGGGCACTTCTCTTCTTTCTGCCTGCTGGTGCCATTGTCCTAGGTAGGCTCTGCATCAGGAAAGGGATGCTTGTCCTGCCTGTCTGATATCAGCTGGAAGAGAAAGAGCTGGGGAAGTACTCCACAACCCTTATGGAAAGCTAGACATTTGGAAACTGAATTTGTGGATGAGAGAAGAAACAGAAAAGAGAAGGAGCTGGAGCTGCGAACTCTAATAAAGCAAATGGCACAATTTTGTGTGTAGGGACTTTTTTTAGGGGGGGGGAAGGCACAGTCTTGTGCTTCCCCATGCAATGCTAACAGCTGTATTTCGCAAGACTGAAATGCTTGGTGTTTCATCACTTTAAGAAAAAATAAGTTTGAAGAGAAGAAAGCGGAAGAATTAGGGAAATTATGTGACAGGGAACACACATGTAATCCATTATCTGGTCACTCTCCAACAGCTTAGAGGGGTCATTGTGTTATTAACAAAGTGCTAGTGCATTAGCGAAATAAAACCCTAATGGTATAAAATGAGTAGATATTAGTCATTCATTCAATTTTATCAACACCAGATTCACGGTTATGTTGATCCTGATCAGTTACTATCGCTTGTAGAATGTAATGCTGCCTCATGAAATTTGCTTTTTTGCTTTGGGGAAAGTGAGACTTTAAGTGTATCTATCAAGTGCAGTTTTACGTCTTCAAGGTTTTCATTGTCTTGCCTGTAATAAAGCTTAAACAGCAGAGAAATGGAGGGAAATATGAAACAAGGTAACCATTTAATATAAGTCATGGAAACCTTTAGGTTTTAATGGCTTTGCCATTTATTATTTATATTGCATCGTGAATGCACACTTTGCTAAGTAATACATAACAAGGCCACTTCGCAGGCTCTGGACTCAAAATCGAAAGAGATGAAGGTACATCAATAGTGCTGTGTTTCAATTTAACAGTAATGTTAGGGTTTTAGTTCTTCCTTTACATTCCTGACAGAAAATAGTTTGTTATCAGATCTCCCAAAACAGTGTGATAGTAGATCCTTCTGTAAGGTCAAATAAAAAGAGCATGGTTTATATATGGTTTTTATAGCATGGTTTGGTTTGGATATGACAGCAGGAGAAAGAATGCTTCATAGAGGCTGTTTTGGTATCTGTTTTTTACAGTTCTCAGCAGCTCACGTGAGACCATTTTGTCTTTTTTACATAAACCTGTAACTCAACAGTCTTCTGTTGAGCAAGGAGTGTATTTGCACAACAGCTTTTTTGCTTTTGCAATAGTGGGCTTATTGCTGTTTGGCAAACAAGAATGTCACGTCCAGGCAATGTATATTTCAGGTGTTCTGATGAAGATCTGAAGCTCACTCTGTCTCAAGGAGTATTGTTCTTCTGAATTTTTATCACCTTCCATTTCTTTCTTGTTGGCAGTTCCACTGTCAGCGTCCTGCCTCCACATCCAAGCATATGCTGACTTTCATCTTGTTCCCTCTGATGGACTTCAGTGCTTTCACTGATCTTCAGCCATGCCAAACTCAAGATCCTTCCTCCCAGCTGCTGATGACCTTCAAAGTCTCGTTTGTGCTGATAGCTAAGCTGTTGTTTACATTTGTTCCTTCTTAAATTCGCTTCCCTCTTGCTATCCCTCCCTCCTGCACAGCTTTTCTCTCTGCTCCTTGCCATCCCTGTGCTCAATGTCATTGCTCCTGTATCATTCTCTGTATTTTTTTCTCTGCATCTGTCTCATCGCACTGATTTTGCAAATGTTTTGGAGCAGAGATGTGTACTTACAATGCCTTGTGGATTATCAGTAATTGGATCGTTCCTAGAGCTGTTAGATAATTCTCTTGATTGGGTGCCCAAGGTATTTCACTTTGCATTGAGGACAGCGAGGTGCTAGAAGTGTTTGACCTCTGGAAGCAAATTATTCTGGTCTTGGCTGATAAAATCAGAAGGAAGATATAGGGCCCGACCTTCCATACCATTATCCAGAAGCATTTTGCATTTCTATGTGTCTAAATATAATTTACTTTTAATGATCAGAGCAAAGTAGGCAGTTTATATACAGAAAAGAAGGTTTTAAAAAATATATTTGCTTGTTTGCTGTCTGTTCCTGTCTGTTGCTTTGGACTTTTATAGCTGCCTCTCTCTCTTGATTTTCCCATGTTCTATTTTACTGCCTAAACAATTTCAAAAATGATAATGACTTTTAAGAGTGTATAACACAGTTGTGATTTGGAGCAGGCCTTCTCAGTACCTCCATCACTCAAGTACAACCAATCCTTGGGTGATGTAGGACCAGTTCTCTTCCTGAGTTCAGGGTTCCCTGCTGAGTGTGGCCACCTTTACAAAAGAATGGACAATACTCACCTAAATAAAGATGTCAGAAGGGTGCACTGCAGCAAAAACCCTCATCCTGTTATGTATTATTAGTATACGCTCTTGTAAAAGATACGTACTATTAATAGGATTCTGTATTTAACAGGTTGGGTGCAATCAAGAAAAGACCAGCTTAGGTTGGTGATAAGTTTTGCTAGAGGTTATAAAACTCTTTGCAAAAGCAGTAGGCAACATCCTTTTGTGTTTCTTCCCTGTTATGCTCTAGAGTCTTTAGTGCTATTAAAAGTTATGTTACAAATTGTGTTGCGTGATAAAATGACTGGAGAGGAATGGATGATCTTGCTGCGGAATATGGATTTTCCAGGAGCTTTGTCCAGGAGGTTCTTAGGTAACCCACATGCTGCAAAAATATGAAGAAAAAAGAGTAGTAGTGAGGAATCATGCAGAAAATAGATGAGCATATAACAGATGAGAGGACGACTATGGATCTCATGGTGCCCAAATATATATAACCCACATTCTTAGTGGATCACAGGGATTTTTACAGACAATCCTTGAAAGTATCATTGGAATTACTTAGTACTTCAGTAGCAATCATCAGCCCCATTGTGCTGAAAACTGCATAGGCCCTGAGAGCCATTGCCTTATGGATTATGCTCTATTCCTTATAGAATTTGTAGGTAGTGGCTGAACAGATGTTTCTCTGGAAGCTGTTTCTAGGCCTTACCCGAAAATCACAGTGATGAGGCAGCTAAAGCATGATAGCATTGGGAGAGAGCAGACAAAAAGCCAAGTACATGAGATTGCCTTTGGGCAATTTCAAACCCATTTCCATAGTGATGCTCATTAATAAGGAATCAATACCTGAGTTCAGGAGAGCATTAAATGTGAAGCCCAGATACACTGTGCACAACTCTCTGTGTTTGTAGAGGGCTGTAGAAAATCTGCCATTTTTTAATTCTTGCCTGAATATGTTTATATAAAGTTTGGAAGCCAAGTATCTAGAATGCAATGGTGCTTTTAGTCTGAGAATGTGCTATTTCTGAATTTCTTTTCTATTTAATTTGTTTTTAAATTTAAACACTGCAGCTGCAGCCACCCCTTTCCAAGATCAACTCAGGTTTCCATTCTATTTTATTTAAATAGTTGTTTGCTTAATTAATACTTAAAAAGACATAAGACACTAAAGTCATTCTCACAAATACAGAATAATAAATAGCTTTTCTTCTGAATAGTTTCCTCCACGAAGAGATGTGAGGGACAGTAGGTGCAGTGAAAAGCAGAGGGGTTATTATAAAGTGCATCTTATGGCATTGTGTTGGATGGCATTGTGTTGGATGATGTAACAAGCAGAAGTAAATTTTCCATTTTTAGGCACCTTTTCTAATAATCAAAATAAGTCCAGTCTAACCCTTCCTCATGGCTTTGGTGAAAGGAAAGGCAGGAAAACTTCTTCCAGCCATCCATCCCTAAAGCGCTACCTAATCTTAGGCACTTCTTCAGTGGGCAAGTCCCTAACCTCTCCCAACAGCCAGAAGGAGAGACATCCATCTGGGAAGCCCAGCCTGGTGCTCCAACTCCTTGTGAAGGTGCCTCCCTCCATTCATTGACCCCCTAAGGGGTGACCTGTCTCCTTACTAGGGACCCAGAGTGTTATCTGCAAACCAGAGCTCAGGGAGTAAGTAGGCAGTGCTGCCAGGGCTGCTGAAGAAACACCCCGCGCTATGGCGAGTCATGTGTCCAAAAGGGGAAATACAGCAAAACAGCATAATTTTGTTTGCTTTTCTCCATAAGAAACAAAACTGAGGAGTAGGATTTAATTCCAGTGAACTCAGTGTAAGCAAAGTTGTTGGGATTTTGAGTAGGATTTGGCAAAACAACAGGAGTGACATGGATTTATACCTCAGGTACTCGGGATTTTAACCCATCACTTGTTTTTGGGATGCAGGAACTGGGCATTCAGTTATGGAGAACTGCTATGACAATTTGGATCCATGCTGTTAACTCAAAAAAAAAAAAAAAATTTAAATCCATAATGAAAATCCCTCCTTTTTGTGATGATTACAAACCCAAAAGGGAACCGCACGAAAATGAGTGCTTTCCTCTTGCAGATTTTACAGATAAAGCATGGCGTCGACAGCACACTTCTCAGAGGAGGAGATGGCAGAGCTCCGGGAGGCTTTCAGCAAAGTGGGTGAGTACGACCGGAAAGGAGTGTGAAGTTGTAGCTGGCTTTTTGCTCCAACGCTGACCATCCATGTTGAAACGGAGTTTACGCCAGTGCTGATCTGTTGTGTCACAGAAACCACAGCAAGTCCTGCCTGCTCCTGCAGATCTCCCAGCCAAAATCACAGTAGCACACTGCAGAGCAGTACTAGAGGCGTAACAGCAGATATTATGAAATAACTTGAAAAACCACCTGTACAGAAAACCATGTTAGAAATACTTGAAAGTGTTTTCCTAAAAATGCTGTTTACTCCTGGAAAATGATTTGGAAAAGAATAGGTTTTTACTTTGATGCAAATTGAGTACTCCCAGGGAGAAAGGGTCTGCAGGGAACAAATGTGCAAATAGCTACAAAATTTGTAATCCCTTTACTGTGACCTTTTAAGCCCTAGTTATTTTTCAACTGTGTGTTTCCTTTATGAGCCTTCAAAGGTCTCCACTGATTTGTTTCCCTTAAAGTCATGCTGATCTGTCACTGTCTACCCAAATCCTCAGAAAAAGTCCTTGTGTTTCTCACAGCTTACTTACTTGTATTAACAGATCCGTCAGCCTTACTGGATTATGTGTTATCAGTTGTCCTTACTGATTCAGGTGATCTTTTCATTTCTGAGCCCACAGCAGTTCAGGCAAAATCTGAAACACCTGGTCATTGTGTGTGCCAGTGTACCCAAAGCACTGGGCTGTACCCAAAGGCTGGAAGGATGCTCTCATTCCTTTTCAAGACATTTTCCCTCTCCAAGTCCAGATCCTTTTGTTGTATGACTTCAGAGATGGGTAGGATGCTCTCTGCAATCTGTCCAAGCTGCGGATGCTGACAGCTAAGGGCTCAGCCCTTTTTGCAGCGTGCAACAGCTGTTTGCAGCTCACCACACAGGAAATTGACACCTGCCTCTCTGAAATCACCTCTGCCTCTGGGCTGGGGAGAAAAGACTGCAGAATAAGAAACACATAGATATATAAAAAAATGAATACAAACCTATTTTTGAGTATGTTTATACTATATATTACATTTTTAACTATATATATAAAACACTCTATATAAATATACAGTGTTTTAACAGAAGCTCTCCATGCAATAGAGTAAGGGTTGTTATTTATTTATTTATTTATTTATTTATTTATTTATTTTTCTGTGTGGAGATTTTCACAAACTGGTAGAGAAGAACTATTTAACCTAAATTAATGATCTCATAAAATCTTACCCTGGATCTTGCAAAAGGCTCAACAGGACTGTCCATGTCAGCACCATCCCAGAGGAACATACACATTTTTATTTTAAGTGCAATTCCGAAAAGAATTGTAGTGTTTCTACCCTGCTGGGCAGCTGCGCTCCACCACTACCGCTCTCTCACTCCCCCTCCTCAAAGGAAGAGGGGGAGAAAATACGATGGAAAGGGCTCAAGGGCTGAGATAAGAGTAGGGAGATTACCAGCCAATTACCATCATGGACAAAGCAGACTCAGCATAAGGAGATTAATAATTTTTTTTTGTCTGTCACAGGCAGACTAGAACAGTGAGAAACAGAAAACAAACCAAAAACACCTTCCCCCCATCCAGCCTCTTCCACCTCCTCCCCCCAAGTGACGCAGGGGAACGGGGAATGGGGGCTGCGGTCAGTCCCTGACGCTTCGTCTCCACCGCTCCCTCACGGTCCCTCCCTGCCCCTGCTCCACGCGGGGTCCCTCCCACGGGATTCTGGCACCCCCAGGCCCCTGCTCCTGCGTGGGCTCCTCTCCACGGGCTGCAGCTCCGGCCCGGGGCCTGCTCCTGCGGGGGCTCTCCATGGGCCGCAGCCTCCTCCAGGCCACCTCCACCTGCTCCACCGGGGGCTCCTCCACGGGCTGCAGCGTGGAGATCTGCTCCGTGTGGGACCCGTGGGCTGCAGGGGGACAGCCTGCTCCACCAGGGGCCTCTGCACAGGCCGCAGGGGAACTGCTGCTGCGTGCCTGGAGCACCTCCTGCCCTCCTGCTGCACTGAGCTGGGGGCTGCAGGGCTGGTTCATACTCCTCTCTCCCAGCTGCTGTTGCACAACAGTTTTCTGTTTCCCTTTCTTCAATCTGCTCTCCCTGAGGCCCAACAAGTGTCGCTCATGGCTCAGCTCTGGCCAGTGGCAGGTTCCTGTGGAGCCATCTGGAGCTGGCTCTGATCTGACATGGGGCAGCTGCTGGGCTCTGCTCACAGAGGCCACCTCTGCAGGCCCCCTGCTTCTAAGCCCTTGCAAACGTGAACCCAATACACATATGCATTTCCAAACCTCTTAACTCATGACTTGCGATGATATTAGATGCAAAAAACAGGCCAAAATCACAAGTTACATCTATGAATATATGCAGATGTAGCGTATAACTCATTATCACATCTTAGCTGCTCTGTAGGCAGGATAATCTCTTCATAAACCACTTATGTGTTTTTCTGTATGTAAACTCTGAAAAATCAATTGTATCCATCTAAACATAGCTTTGTTAAAATATTATTATGTGTCTAAAATGTGTAAATTCACCAGCATGAGTTTTTGTTTGTTAAATGGTGATGGTAAATTTTTTGGGGTGTAAATGCCACTGCTGTGGTTGAAAATAATGAACTTCAGGATAACAAATCTTTATATATAATGTACACTTCTTCAGGTGAAATAAAAGCAACAGCCTTTGTGTGCAGAAAATTTCATTGGGCTGGTAGAAAATCTAAATATTCGTTTTAATTTTTGCAGATATTAGTGGGAACGGATTCATCCATGCCAACGATTTAACGGATGTGTTGAAGGCAGCCAACCTCCCTCTCCCAGGATATAAAGCCAGAGAACTTGTTCAGAATTTGACAACCACAGAGGATGGCAGGATCAGCTTTGATGAATTTATTTCAGTAAGTGAGATATTATTTTAGAGGATAAATACAGAAGAAGGAAAAACACACACACACACAAAACCAGACCACTTCTAAATAATAGAGTTTGTTGGGAATTTTCAGTTCAGTGTTTTAGCTGAGAATAGTTTCCACAAAACTGACCTTTTCTGTGGGTAAATATTTGGTTTTCCCCAAAATGTTTTCATTATCTGTGGTGCTGGGGGTGGTCCCTGGGGCACAGGAGAGCCATGAGCACAGGGTCTCGTGGGCATATCATTTGGCAAATGTGTTCCCTTGCTGGAGAAGGCAAGAGCAGTTTGTAACCAGACTGCAGAAATCCTGCAGTTAACTGGGACAAATTAAATGAATGCAGCTATGTATTGAACAGACTTAATATCTTTCAGTTTGGTTAAGGCAATGGGATGAAGTTTTTCAGTTATAAGTTGCAAGAAGATAATCCTATGGCTAGATGGATATGAAAAATTTCAACAGATTGAAAACGAAAACTTTATGGGATATTTTTTTCTATTAAAAACAAAACAAACAAAAAAAACCACTTATTTTTTCTGGCCTGAACTGGGACAAAAGCAAATGCTAAAATTTCCCTTGGGGTGGAGAAACAGATTTTTATTTGTCCTTTTCTCAAACTGAAAACTTCAAAGGCACTCCTCCTGAAAACTTCAGCTATGTAGTTTCACAGCGTATATGCTTCTGTCACTTAGCTGATCTTTGTTCATGGCTTTGAAAATATAAGAGCAGATAACAGTTATTACACAGAAATCTACTAAATAGCATACAAGCTGTGCTTCTATATGTGTAAAGCAGAGGGGATGTGTCTTACAGCCCAGGAGCTCATGGTTTTAGCTTGGTTTAACTCTCCGAAAATTTTAATCTGTCTCTTTTGCTTGAAAGATTTTCCAAAACCTGAAGAGTGACGATGTTGCTAAGTCATTCCGAAAACAAATCAACAAAAAGGAGGGGATCTGTGCTATTGGTGGGATGTCAGAGCAGTCCAGTGCTGGCACACAACACTCTTACTCAGGTAGGTACAGGGGCCCTATGCTGGTAGCAACCAGGAGCAAATGTCCTCATGGGGATTTGTCTGCACCTTATCTTGGTGCAAATCCAGGGCCTTTGGCTTCTGTGAGGTTTGGCAGCTGTAGAGGTTGCTCAGGAGAAGATGATTTGAGGCAAAGAGTTGTGAAAGTGACAAAACACCAGAGTCAGATCCTTGTCAAAAATAGTGTGAGCTGCTTTACTGGGGTGGACAGAGCTGGGACTACACAAGAAAGCTCCATCTGCCTTAGCTTCCCCCATCAGGAAAGCCTTGTAGCCTCCTGACATGGCTTCAGCTGCACGAAGACTCTGGCCCTTTGCTGTCCCTGCTCACCAGCAAGGCAAGGCAAGGGATCCCTGCTACTGCTAACCCATTTCTTCATACATTTTCCCTCTTCTATAGTAGTCCCTCTGTAAACCTGCAACCAAATGGTTCCTGACCTTTTTGCTAAAGAGGGCATAACCCCACCAGGGCTCAATGCATTCAGATCACTGTGTAAATGCAAATTATGCTTAGCAGAGCGTAGCTATTGCAACATACAGTTGAATCATGGGAATTTAATTACCCATCTCTATAACATGCTCACCCTCATGACAATGGGCAACCCCATTCAGTGGAAAGGAATATGGAGGGTTGAATGTACTGAAGCCCATTGCTCTTGTCAACTCATTTTGTTTATTTTTCAGATTTTCTACTTTTTACTGGGCTGAGCCATGTATATTCCCCCATACTGGTCTGGCTAATTCAGGAAGACATATATTTGCATTCTCTTGATTAACTTAGGGATGAACAGTTACACAGCTTGCTGATTCACTCAGCTGAAGTACAGAACCCACTTGTACAGAATAAATGATACCCCCTGCTTCCCTTCGTGACAAGATTAAGTTCTGCTCCCCTCACAACAGCTGTGGTCAGTCACCCCATACATCCTTCTTCATCCTTTCATGAGTTTCACAACCTCATACCTTTTGCCTGTCTCCTCAGAGCCTCCTTCCCTTGTAGAAGTTCTGTAATTAGTCACATTCAGATTTAGGAGTCTTTTCCCCCACGAGTCCCGCCTTTGAAAGTAAAATGATGGTGGAGATGTAGCACAGCAAACTGATGGATTTGGTGTTGTGTCCACAGAGGAAGAAAAGTATGCCTTCGTCAACTGGATTAACAAAGCCCTTGAGAAGGACCCTGACTGTAAACACGTGGTCCCAATGAATCCAGAAACAGATGATCTCTTCCAGGCGGTTGGTGATGGCATAGTGCTTTGGTAAATAATACCTGTATTTCTCATAAATGCAAACCATAAGCCTGCAGAAACACACACCACTGCTTACATGGAAGCTGCTGACTTTACACTTAGGTTCAGGAATCTTTGCAGATTCGGGTCTAGTTTTGTTGCTCCTTTTCTCTTTATAAAGATAAAGCTTCTTTCAATTTAAATGAGTTTTTCTTTGCCTCCAGACCTGTAAAATGAGATGAATTCAGTGAATCTTGCCCTGAGTAGTTACTTGTTTCTATTTTTGTTCAAGGGCTTTTTGGGTTTCACACGAATCAGCATAAGTTAGTGAGTGGTTTCACAGCAATTTCTGCAAAAGAAACTTCTTGTACAACTTTACGTTATGGTATTCTTGCCTGGCATTTATAGCACATTTGGCATGTGACTCAAAATAGTTGCTCAAGTATTGCATGTGTTAATATATATGTAAAAGGCAGAGGCTGACTATCTGTGTTCACTTAGTAAGTCTCCCCCTCTTTAATTGACTTCTTCAGTCTAGTGACAAAAGCTCTATCTGCATTTTGTGCATGTGCAGCTACTAGTGTTTTTCTTTTTTTTTTCTTTCTTTTTTTTTTTTTCCAGTAAGATGATCAACTTTTCAGTCCCGGATACCATTGATGAGAGAACAATAAACAAGAAGAAACTCACACCCTTCACGATACAGGTACAAAAATGTAACAGGATTCCTTGCTTCTTCACTTAGGATGCTCCAGTGTAAACACTTAGAGCAGAGGCTGCAGATGGTCCTGCACAAAACAATCAAAGTTATTTGTGGCAAAGTGAGATGCTCAGGATTACATGGTAAAGAAGGTTTAGATTTCTGGTTTTTTTTTGGAAACATTTGAATAATCTGACTAGACAAATTTTGTATTTGTCCTTAAACCAGTATATAAATATTTACCAGGTCAAAGCTTTGGATACTTCTGTGGAAGATGCCATACGAATGCAAGAACAATGAGATAATTTGATGACAAATTCCAGCTGCAGTTAACTCTCAGAAAGCTGAATCCCCCCTTCCAGGTCACCCAGGCATGGCCTTGGACTTAAATTCACAGCTGTCCTGTTGCAGTCTGAGGCCCTCACCCAAATACTAACTGTGGTCCGGGCAGCGCTGTGGTGCTACATGCCTGAGGTGGAACCAGAGTCCTTGCCTGTCCTTTACAATCTGTACTTTTTCACCTTGAAAACTGAATCCCTTCTTTATTGCTATTATGTACACATAGATATGATTTTAAAATTGGACAAAAAGGTGAATTTTCACCTATTTAACGTTTATTGTGTTTCTCACACAGCAGTATATAGAGAGGTATTTTTATATGAACAGAGTCCATATATCTGAGTACAGAATATAAATAGATATTTGGAATGGATGTGAACCTAACCCAGTTTAGCCCTCAGCTACTCTGATTAGATGGAACATTAGCCAGGCTCAAGTAAGCTCAGAAGCCATTAAATTGGATTTTTATGCTGTATACCACATTTTTCAGTTCTAATCGTTTTGGTCAGCAGCATCACTTAGTGATGCAGCCCAGATCAATCCCTGTCACATGTAGACTTGATTTGATCAATAGAGCTTCCACTTTAACTTAACCCTTTTACAGCTGTCTGGTGGAGAAAAGATAATTAATTTGAAATGCTCCAATTTTTCCAGCTTATGAGAATTTACACTGTGTCTCTCCATGCATTTTGTATCTAATCAAATCTCTTTGTCATGCTAGCAGCGGTGAAATTCAGGTGAATGTTGCAAATCTGTGTGATAAATGGTATTTGCCAGGCTTTTTTGTCTGCTTTACTTTCCCTGTTTTAATAAGCCTCCTCTCTGAATATTGCATAACTGTGGGTCAGATTTTCTTACACCCTTTGTTTTAAATGGGAAGGAAGTGGTGAAGCATTATTTTCTTCTTGCCTCTCACCGTGAATTACAGAAGCCCTTCGCCTCCACTAAACACTCCACACCCCAATACTCAAAAAGGAAATACCCAGGCCTGACCAGTTCTGACCTTGGCTTAATCCCAAGGTTAAAAATACAACAGGTTTATTCGTACTGATTCTTATGACCAAGTATTTTTGTATTCGTTGCCAACTAGACACTTACTTGTATTTTGGTTGTTAGGGTGTTTGCTTATCTGGAGTACCTGCTGGTCAGCTCCCTCATTCCTGCAGGAGTGCAAGATTGAGTGGAGGAGAGTTTGCCCCATGCTGAAGCCAGGTCTGAATTTGAACTTGTGTTTGTGCCTTACCCATGTGGGTAGGAAGAGAGCCTGGCTGTGACACCAGGACTGAGCCAGAACATCACTGCGAGTGCAGACGTGCTCTGAGCTCCACTGCCTTGTGACATAGTGAGACCAGGCATCCGAGAGTTTTATCTTTGTCAAAAGGATCCTTTCCATCTTTGTGTTGGGACTAAGAATTTATTTGTAATTCTAGGAGATTCTGGGTTCCCCTGCTCCCCACGCCCAGCACTGGGCCCACTTGTACCAGTGAAGTTGCTCGCAGATTTTAGTAGTTTTGCCTGTGTTCCCTTCTTGTACCCTCAGCTCTTCAGTTATCGTATCATTCAGACCTTCTCTTTCTTCCCTAGGAAAACCTGAACCTGGCTCTGAACTCTGCTTCAGCCATTGGGTGCCATGTTGTTAACATCGGAGCTGAAGACTTAAAAGAAGGGAAACCTTACCTGGTTTTGGGTCTTTTATGGCAAGTCATCAAAATTGGGCTCTTTGCCGACATAGAGATCAGCAGGAATGAAGGTACGTGTGGCTCATGGTTTCAGTGCTGTATTGTTATTACTGAACAGTCTTCTTAATACAGCTTTTCTTTAAAAAAAAGTCTTAATTCAAATTTTTATCCAAGTTGTGTTGACTGTCTTTTTGATTGTTGTCATATCCCTTGCTTCCCACAAGTTCTGGCACTCCAAACTCCAGGGGTGTATGTAGGCTTGTATGTGCAAAGCCAATTTCATGCTCATTTGGTGAGGATTGATGGCCTACACCCAGGTATATTGGTGTTTTGGCACTCTGGTTGACACAAAATTAATTCTGTCTAAATCTGGGATCAAGGAAATGCTACACTGCATTCAGGAAGCTTTACTTTTTTCTTGCTTCTGATGAAACCAGTGCCAATCTTCTCCTTTTCTTGGCAAAATTTGATTTATATGATCACAGAATAATTTAGGCTGGAAGGACCTCTGGTCTGGCATCCAACTACCAGCTGGACCAGCCTCCAAGTTAATGAGGTTGTTTAGGGCCTTTTCTTGTGCTCTCTGGGCAACCCGTTCCAGTGCTAACCACTCTCACTGTGATTTTTTTTCTTATGTCTAATTGGAATTTCCCTTCCTCCAACTTGTGCTGCAACTTCTTGTCCTTTTGCTGTGTATACAGGGAAAATACAGCTCCATCTCCTCTGTAGTTGTTGAAGTCAGTAGTTAATTCCCCTCTCAGACCTCTTTCCATGCTGAACAAACCCAGTTTTCCCAACCTCTTCTCAAGTGTCACGTACTCCAGCCCAACATCTTGATGTCCTTCTGCTGAACTTGCTGCAGTCATCAGTGTATATTGTACTGGGGAGCCCCAAACTGGACACAACACTCCAGGTGTGTCTTGCCAGTACCAAAGTTCTCCATGAACTTGCTTCAGTGGGAAGCTGTGGGTGTGTGCACAGTCTACATGGCATCACTTCTTGGTGCTTTGTTTCCTGCCTCTCTGGATAGTTTGCTCAGCCAGTGGTGGCACCACTTCCCTTCTGTTATCATACCTCCTGCAAGTATTACCTTTATTGCTTCACTCCTTGCATCTTCTAACCCTTTCATAGCCAGAGAGACCAGTTTCCAGAATTCCCAGTTCCCATTCCTTTGTTACATAGCAATGATGGTCAAGCTGGCAGCCGTACCCTGTTTAGTAGATCTTTTCCCTTAATGGTATTTTCTTCTTTACCTCTCATCTCAGACTTCAGTTTGTAGGGGTAGACAAACCATCATCATTACAATTTCTTTTCAGGTTCTCTCTTTTACTGATAGCCTTCTTCTACAGCTCTTCCAGGTGAAATTCCTCCTTCTTGAATATGGGCCATTGTATTCCCAAAGACCTCACAAGAGCAGCTGTGCTGGTTTTACCCTCCAGTGCAGCCAAACTCCACCACAACCACTCTCTCACTCCCCCTCCTCAAAAGAAGAGGGGGGGAAGAAGAAAGTATGCTGGAAAGAAGAAAAAGGCTCATAGGTTGAGATAAGGTTAATTTAATTAAAGGGAAAAGAAAGAGGGAAAACAACAAGCAAAGGCAGCACAGAAGTACAGAGAGAAGTAAAAAGAAATATTCTCTACTTCCCATCAACGAGCGAAGTCTGGCCACGTCCCAGGAAGCAAGGCCTCAATGCACGTAGTGGTTGTTTGGGAGGACAGACATCTTCATAACGAGAGTCCCCCCTCTCCTTCCCATTTCCCACCTTTTATTGCCGAGTGTGACACCACAAGACATGAAATATCCCTTTGGTCGGTTCAGGACAGCTGCCCTGCTGGTGTCCTCTCCCCACCTCTTGCCCACCCCCAGCCTGCTGGCTCTGGGGGGTTGGAGGGAGCCCTGATGCTGTGCCAGCACTGCTCAGTCACAGACACAACACTGGTGTTGTACCCATGCTGTTCTAGCTCCGACTGCAGAGCACAGCACTGCATGGGCTGCTGCAGGGAAAGTTAACTCCATCCCAGCCAGACCCAGCACAGCAGCTAGTATCAAGGCAGTAATACATCCCTACCTCTATGGGAAATACCCGGGGTGCACTAATATCGTGTTTGTTTTTCTCTGGTCATATCACGTAGTGGCTCAGATTAGCTCAGAAGACACCTAATACAGTCAGGCTGTGCTCATCCTCTGTTCGTAATAAGAAGCTTTTAGCTAATAGGGGGTATTCATATTAATTCCCCAGTGAGTGTCTTTGAACATGGTACTATTGAATTTCACTCAATTTCTGTTACTGACTGCCATCTAGTTCTTCCTGTCTGATTTCCTGACTGTCTTTTGTATTAACTATGCCACCTAGTGAATAATGTCATATTTTTTTTTCACATTGCTAGTATTTGTGCTGAAATAATTCTTTTTTTTTTTTAAATAAAACATTTATCCAAAAATCCATCCATGATATACTCCACTAGAATCCTTCTTCCAGTGTACTTCTCTCAGTGTTAGCATTCTTCTCGTCACAAAATGCAGTGTCTACTTTAAAATGTTTCTGTTTTCCCATTCTGTTACAGTTTAATCCTATAGTACCCTGTATGAAATTATCTATGGAACTCTAGATAGATTTCCACTGTTTCTTTTATGTAGCAAATCCCCATTTTGTTCAAGAAATTACAAAAGACAAGAGAAACATATCAAGGTAGTATGACATATTGTCCCTTTCTAAACCAGCGGTACATTTCGTAACGTTAACAGTTAACTTCCATATTTTTAGTTGTTCTTTTCAAAACTTTTTGTAAAGCCCTTCATGCTCTAGAGTACAGCTGAATATCCTGCAGTGTAAGGGTCATTTTTTCCCTCCTGCTTCTTCCTTTTATAAACATAACTATTATACTAATTTTCCTATAGAAATAGGGTATCTTCTCCAGTTTGACAGATGTGTAAACCCCACTTGCTAATGAGCCTGTATGGTCATGTGCAAGTTCTTCAGGATTCCTGTGTGGATCCAGTTTCAGTGTGAAGGTCATGCAGACTTGTTTCGCCTAAATTGCAGAAAGTCTGTGTTCATTTTTTTTTCATTCCCATCTTGCTCCTGTGCTCAATATCATCATGTTTTAATTAAAATCTGAGGAAAGGAAATCAGGTAGTTTTTAGACCATACTGAAACTGTTGTGCAGTTATACATGATTGACTCCTAGATCCATGACTAACATCCTTGTCCTTTTTTTTTATTTATTTATTGGTGAGATCCTTTTGTTGTTTATATCCTCTGTCATGCAATTTCACCTTGAATTTTGGCAATCCTCTGGTTGCTCAGTTAGAAGCTAGGTAGCAAAATGTGTAAGAAAGAGAATAGTTATACATTTTCCTCTACAAGTACTCACAACATCAGTAACAGATCTGATGATAGCCTTATTTTGCCTCAGCCTCTCTGGTACAAGTGGGTATTGCTATTACCTGTTGGCATCTGCAAGACCAGGATCCATAAGTTAGAACTGCAGAATAATGTAGGTGCCTCCAGGGGTGGCGATTTCACAGCCTCTCTGAGGAGCCTGCTCCAGTCTTCAACCAACCATGTGGCATTTTTTTTTCCTCATATATAAGCAGAATTTCTCTGTTGCAACTTTTATCTGTCACCTCTCATCCCGACTCTCTTTTTTTTTTTTTTTTTTTTTTAAGGAATACAGTGAAAAAGCAAGTACTGCAGCATGCAGCATTTATTCATTTTTTCTTTTGTCTCTGCTTAGCCTTGATTGCTCTGCTGAGAGAAGGAGAGAGCCTGGAGGATCTGATGAGATTGTCTCCAGAGGAACTGCTGCTGAGATGGGCAAACTATCACCTGGAGAATGCAGGATGTAACAAGGTCAACAACTTCAGCTCAGACATCAAGGTATAAGGAACACTTACCAACATTAGCAAAACATGAGCTCCACACCCAAGTCCATGTCCTTCAAACAAAGGTTGTGTACTTGCTGAACGTCCCTAAATTCTTCTAGATCTGTCTTTAATTTGAAGAAGGCTGAACCTTACCCAGACATGTAACTAGGTATGGGGGAAGAGGATGGAGCTCTTCCAATTCCTCCATTTGGTGTTTCCTTCAGTACAGCACAGGAAGTCATTTACCGTGACTTAAATGACATACACAAAAAAGCACCAGGGAAGACAACTGGAGAGTCTGAGAGTTACACTAGACATAATTTTTATTGTAACAGATTTTTGGTTCACTGTGTGGAGTTGACTGCAGGATATCCATGGAAAGGGAAGGGAATGGGGTCTTTCCCACCTTTGCATAGGCTGGCTGAGAGGACTATGATGCAACTGATTAAATCCTATCTGCAACTGAAAGATAAATTGCACTTGCCATATTTACAGTTGGAAAATAAGGTACACATTTGCCTCTCGGAGGCCAAGAGTTCAGCCTTTACACTCATTTTCAAATTAAGTGTGTCTCTCCACCTCAATACTCTTATAAATCCCTGCCTTCAAAACACAGTGGGTAATAAATGCAAATGTACAAAGAATTTTGGGGGTAGAAATGTAGGGAGTAAATGGTATTTCTCATACAAGAAGGAATAAAACCAAAAAATAAATAAAAAGAACAGCTCATCTACTTAACATTTTTGAAGAGTATTTGTTGGTTTAGGTAGTCAAGTCCCCAGACACTAACATGCAGCTTTGTTTTCAGTTCTTCTTTGAATTATTTCTGAAGTGATATTAATATTTTCCACACATGGAAACAACTTTCACAAAAATTTAAAGACACAACATGTTAAATCCTTGTCTTGTTCCTGCCCTTTTCCCTGAAAAAAAATGCTGATACTGTTGTTGTTTTCAACTTTTGTCCTTGAAATTTGTGCTTTCTCTTCTATAAGTGTTCCAGCATTTCTTTGAAATCTGCTTTAAACCTCTGCTTTCTCCTTCTGCATTTTCTTTTCTTAAATGCTCAGCAGCCTGACTTCTACAACATTATAAAGGTATACTTTTTTTTAATCTATACTGTCGTGTTCATATTGAGTCAATTCTAACATCTCTTTGTTGTTGCTGTCCTTGTAATTGCAATGCAGCGTTTTGTCTCGTGCTTTGAGCTTTCTGTAGCATGTACGTATTGGCTTAGGGAAGACGTGGGTCTAGCAAACACAGCATAGAGTGGGGATTGTTAAGTGCTTCCAACTTTAGTAATTTAATTATGTAGCCTAATGATTGATGTAATAAAAATGAAGCATGCATGCACATTGTTCAGGAGAGTGCTGGAATGCAAAATCTGGGCTTTAGATGTAATTTTTCTCCATTTAATTTCTCTGTCTGTCACAGGACTCAAGAGCTTATTACCATTTGCTGAACCAGGTTGCCCCCAAGGGAGATGAAGAAGGCATTCCAGCTATTACTATTGACATGTCAGGATTAAGGGTAAGATGAGATAAGTTTAGAGTAAATGCCTATATTTTCTGTCTGTTACTTGCATTGCTGGCCAGCACAGAGCTGCACGAGGGTACCACAGAAAGCAAACTCTTTTTAGTGTTGCAACATGATCTTACGTTTCAGAAGTCAAAGCTGAAGTATTAAATGAAGTGTTTTGCCTTTCATTAGATATTTATAGAATCACAGAACAGTTTGGGTTGGGAGGAACCTTGAAGATCATCTTAGTCCAACCCTCCTGCCCTGGGCAGGGATAGTTTCCACCAGGTCAAATTGCTTAAAGTACCATCCTACAGCCACTGAACCACACTGATAAACTACTAACATGTAGCAAGTATATTAAAATGCAATTATTTGGGAATTAATTCCCTTTTATGTGAGATACAATTAAAAAAGAACATGATGAGATGGCTGGATTGTAGGTAAATCCCATCTGAAACACTGACTTGCCATTATTAAAGATGGGAGAGGAAATTGTTATAAATTCAGCAGGGATCTCTTTTAGCAGCCCCACACCTAGCCCCACATACAGGGACCCCGAATGGGTTGGTGTGTGCATGGTGCCAGGCTGTGGGCTGATGCTGATGTGGTTTCATCCCCATTTTTGGCTGGCACAGGAGAAGGACGATGTCCAACGCGCAGAGTGCATGCTGCAGCAGGCAGAGCGGCTGGGCTGCCGGCAGTTCGTCACGGCCACAGATGTCGTCCGGGGAAACCCAAAGCTGAACTTGGCATTCATCGCCAACTTGTTTAACAAATACCCTGCCCTGCATAAGCCAGAGAACCAGGACATTGACTGGAGCTCTATTGAAGGTAAGAAAAATTCATGTAAAGGATGTTTCTGGCCATCCATGCCACAGTATCCCCTGCTAACATGATATGTTAAAGATGAAAATGTTTGTGGGATGTCTGAACCTCTACTGACTATTGAGTGTGCTTCTTAGTTGAAATCATGGTTGATTTGGCATTCTCTTAATTTAGAACATAATTTAAGAATCTGATCTTACATGAACCCAATGCCTGCCTGGTCTGGGTTAGGTTCAGGACCACCATTGTGTGGACCATTCACTGAGCTACAGGTCCTTCTGTTTGACCTGTGCTCTGGATCTGGAGTCCCAGTGGCCTCGTCTTTTGGACTACTTCAGCTCTGAAGCAGGTGGCGATTCCTGATGAATGACCACTTGAAAATGCCTCTCATATCTCTCTTGTTTTATACCTTCATAAAGATGCTGCTCAGTGAAACCTTTCTATTTCTAATACTTGTAATTTTCTGAGGCAGGGTCTGTACAGCCATCATGAAGCAAGGCAACAGAAAAAAAAAATATTCCTTTTTTGGTACCATTTGAAGGGTTTTTTTGGTGCACAGAGATAGCTCACAAAAACCTGAATTGAAAACATCTAAATTGTTTCTGGGTCTAGTTCTCATTGAGCAGCAGTTGTTCTGTGATTTTAGGAGAAGGCAGCCTACTCTTTGTTTTTGTATGTGATATTTCTAGTAAATCAGCTATGCTGTTGATGACAGCATATAAAAAAAAAGTCTGAAACAGTTCAACTGGCAGTTAAGACTTAATCTTCCGAGGGTCTGAGCTCTATAGTGTGAGTCAGCAAAGTACTTAATCATGTACTGACAAATAAGAAAATACATGGTATCCGTGGGGTCAATGGGACCAGTTTAATAACTGGTTGAGCATGTACTTGAAAGCTAAAATGAATGGAAGTGCTCTGTTCAGTCTAGCATTTATTCAGTGTAGGTCGTGCTTACAGAGACACACAGAATAAATCTGTGTTTTCAATTATGTTTGTTTCTCAAAAGCTTCATGATAAAACTGTTTATGCTAGGGCACAGACTATTCTTGAATTCTTGAAGGCATTTCAAGGCCAATCTGCCTAAATACTGTAATATTTGGGGCATGAAGAAATATTATGTGCTGCACTGTGATCTCTTATTTTTCTTGTCAGCCACTGTCTCGTTCTGTTTATGGTTCAGTGCACTGTAAATTCTGAGTTATGGTTTCATCACAAGACACTTATTTTACTGGAGTGTTGTGGTCTGCTGTCCTGTTGATTGATATACCTGTTGTTTTAGGTGAGACAAGGGAAGAGAGGACATTCAGGAACTGGATGAACTCCCTGGGTGTTAATCCACGTGTAAATCACTTATACAGGTAAGGGGAGGTGTTACATTTCCTTCAGATAATACATGCAGCCAGCAAATTGTTTACAGAAAACTTAAGAGAACTTTTGGACCTTGTAAGAATATATATATACTTATTTATTTATTTATTAATAGGAAAGTAAGTTTACCTCTGCTAATGGTTTGGTTGGATTCCTTTCTTTGGTTCTTTGGTCAATGATCTATCTTTTTTTGTTGTTTTCAGTGACCTGTCAGATGCCTTGGTTATCTTCCAGCTTTACGAAAAGATCAAAGTGCCAGTAGACTGGAACAGAGTGAACAAACCACCATATCCTAAACTGGGTGGCAACATGAAGAAGGTACAAATAGCTGAAATAGCTCCAGTAGCAATGCCTTACCCTTAAAAGATGTCTGCATCATTTCACGCAGAAATGTGGGCACTCGTGTTGCTCTCAAGTCCCAAGTACAGCACATCAAATGATTCTTTTCGTCTTCTCAGTGAATAATTCTTCACCCTGAAAATAAATGTATCTGACTCATTAACTTTGTTGACAGGTAAACAGTATTTGTAACATAAAAAGTCTTGACACCTTTAGTATCAATATTTAAAGACTGTATCCGTAGACCACTTTTGCTGCAGTTTTAGTCACCAACTGTAATGCATCTTCAGCATGAGTAATACGGCACCAACTTAATTGCTGCTGTCTGGACCATTGCCATCCACACGAAATGAGGACAGTGATAATCAGTATTCTTCACTGTGTGCCTCAAGAACTGATTGTAGAGTTGCTGCTAAATACGCAGCTTTCTCCCAGCTCTCTGGATGAGCAGCCCTGTACAGTTTGGGCAGGGTGACTAACTGGCCTGAAATATTGGCTGGGACACTGATCCTTTGTCTCAGTGCAATGCCTTGTTACTGGAGGTACTTCTGAGCTGTAGATTCATATTTTCCAGGGTAATGTGTTTTATGAGTCCTGATGATGAAGTATAACATTTCCTTCTAGGTTGATTATTATCTTAGTATCTTTGGGACAGTGCTGGCTGCTGGTAGTCGAACAGCTGTATTATCTATCAAAAAAGATAGACCTGTTTGCCCAGGAGGATCTGGGCTCAGTGATCAAAAGAATTTAAAGTAGCAGTGGATGTCTTGACAGCCACTTCTTTTTTTTTTCCTCTTTTTTCTGTATTTTTGAACTGTATTAACTGATCTTGTCATTAACAGCTTGAAAACTGCAACTATGCAGTGGAACTGGGAAAAAATCAAGCCAAATTTTCCCTCGTTGGCATCGCTGGGCAAGATCTGAATGAAGGAAACCGTACACTCACGCTGGCCTTAATCTGGCAGTTGATGAGAAGGTATGGTGGTGAAACACAAGCTTAGGAGTGTTTTGGTACACACAGTTGGCATGGTAATGTTTTCTTGATGCTATTGATAAGAAGGCTTTACAGGCTACAGCTTTTTCTCTCATCTGTTTGCACATATATGCAGAGACAGAGTAACTGAGTCAGGGGTGTGATCATGAAGTACATTATCTTGTGGCCAAGGCCATTACATTCAGCTCATGCAGAAGATTATTATTGTCACTATCCATATAGTGTGAATAAATGTTCACTGCACAGAAGAGAGAAAAATAAGATGAAACATCTCTGTATCAGGGAGTGGGGAGAATGTACTGGAAATTAAGAATTGATGCAGAAATTATGTAATCTGCTACCTAGAGTGACTGCAGCTCAGTAGCTCTTCCCACTTTCATGTAATACTTTGTGTGTCTGGGTGCCTGTGTGCCTGTGTTTAAAAGCTCGATGATCTCTAAAGATACACAATGGCTAGGAACTACATACAGACTAAATTTATCCTAAAAAGAGAGTTTAGGTTTATCAGGCATGTGATTAATCTAGGGATGTGGTGATTACTTGCCATCAATTTGGCATGTCTTTCCAGAGTATATGCTGTCATATAAGCAAAATATTCCAGCCCTGTGTTTATGCAGAAGGTCAGTCTTAGAAGGGTATAACAATTTCCTTCTGCCCATAAAATCAGTGATTATTTTTTAAGCAGTGTGTGAACAAGCCATTTACACTGAGATACACTGGAAGGGACCTTTTAGGGATTTTGAGAAACAAAACCTTTTGACGCTGCCAGAGCAATGCTTGGGGAATTGGGGGTGAATGAGACCCATTAGATGAATTAGCGTGTTATAATATAATTCATTCTCTGAAAGTGCAGGAAGCAGGAAGCTGTTGGGTCTAAGAGTTGGGTTTGTCCAAGTCAGGCTCCGCAAGTACGGGGGTGGTTCTGAGGTTATGGTAGACTATGAGCAAAAGCAAGTATTCTGGCTTCTCTCTAAAGGTACACTCTGAATATCCTTGAAGATATCGGTGGTGGAGAAAAGGTCAACGATGAAATCATCGTTAACTGGGTCAATGAAACACTGACTGCAGCCGGCAAGGATTCAACTATCTCCAGTTTCAAGGTAACAGATTTTTGTTAGAAGTCTCTGTTTAGGAATCTCTTATACAGTGTGTTTATGTGTATGCTATACACATTGTGTGTATACAGGCACGTATAAGCATATAATCATACACTATATTACGATATAATTGACTTCATTGTTTGGTTATTTTCCATTCCCTTTTAAAGGCATTTTCAGATAAACAGATTTTATTCAAGGGCCTTTATTATCAAGAGGTAGCAGAAACATAATATGAACATAACAGAAATCACCCTGAACGTCACTTTGACACAGGAATTCAAATTATGGAGCTGGGAATGATGACTGGTATTTGGCAAGAACTGTTGTGTTGTTGATTATTAAACAACAGCAATTAGAAATGACAGTACTAAAAACAACAGTAACAGTACACGCATAATCTGGTAGTACCATTCAGGGCTGGAGCCCTAGTTTGCAAGGTGCACAGAGGCAGTTCAGTTCCAGAGAGCTTCCAATTTCACTAACAAATCCCCACTTCCCAAGCTGGGGAACATTCAGTAGATGTAAATCAGTAGTTTGCACCAGCTGAGGACAGAGTCATCAAACCACACGTAATGTGCTCAAGATGCACACAGCTGGTCCCCCTCGCACTCCCCATCAGCAGACCTGTATCACTGTGGTCTCCACCTAGGAAGTCTGGCACACTGTCTTGTGGTTTAATGCTGTCTCATCCACTGTGAAAACATAAAAATAAAAATCCTTGAAAGGTTTCTGAGTCTGCCTTAGATGAAAATTGTGCTAAGCAGCCCTTCATAAAGATCTAAACAGTAAATGAACTGCCCAGTGCTCTCAAGCCTAGACTCTGGCTTTGTGGGAGACAAGTCTTCCTGTTCTTGCATCTAATTGTATTTTTCGTCTGTGCAGGATGGCAAAATCAGCACCAGCATGCCAGTCCTGGACCTCATTGATGCCATTCAACCAGGATCAATCAAATATGACCTCCTGAAAACAGAGGACCTGAATGATGAGGAGAAACTAAATAATGCTAAGTATGTTCATGCCAAGTGACACTTACCACCAGTTATGTGCTCAGCCTTCCTTGACTGTCTTTCAAACCACTCCGCTGTCATTCTCATCTGGCACATTCTCAACTGAGAAATACCTCCAGAGCTAGAAACATGAAGGCTAGAAGTTAGACAGTAAAAAAGGCTATCACTGGAAGTGAAGTGTCACAGTTGCTGCAATATAATTCCCTTCACGGGATCAAAATCACTTGGCTTCCCAAGCTTCTGTTTTCTCTTATTAAATTTAAAATTCTTTCAGAGATCAGGGAACAACACCAACAACTGCAAGCTGTGGAAACCAGTGATTAGAGATCATGATACCTCCTTAGTCACATACAGGTGGAGCGCAGGCATATTTAAGGCAGAAAGGGGAGGACAGGATTTATACCTGAAAAACTGTTTTTGTGGATGTGGATATTGATTTTTTTTCTGATTGCAACCATTTCCTATCAGGAAGCCAATCCTGGTAGCATCTCAATGTGATTTCAGTTACATGGATCACCTCCCGGTTTGGTTATCAGTTTAGCTTCTCCTTTGCTGTGTGGCAACTACAAAGGAGAAAAGGATGACTGTAAGGCAGTCACAGCTGACAATATTTATTATAATGACTTTTCCCACTGTTCTTTTCCTCTCCTATTTCCTACCAACTGTTCATTTCTTTC
Source organism: Anser anser (assembly GCF_964211835.1). Classification (NCBI taxonomy): domain Eukaryota; kingdom Metazoa; phylum Chordata; class Aves; order Anseriformes; family Anatidae; genus Anser; species Anser anser. The sequence goes on along the minus strand of NC_139720.1, from coordinate 182,156,021 downwards.
TATGCAATCTTCTGTGTGCTTCTCTCTGTACTTCATCCCTCTGCTGATGTCTTCTTTTGACTTTTTTTCCCCCCTTTCTTTCCCCCATGCATGTTTCTCTGCATTTTGGGGGGAGGTGCGGAGGGATTTCACAAATGTATGTGCTCTATAATCGGAAGAACCCAGAATTTCTCCAGCATTTTAGCATTTTTCATGGAAAAAATAGAGAGAAGACACATACCGAGTGGAGAACAGCCAATAGCCCTGCAACAGCACACTCTGAACAGGGGTTGGGAAGGTCAGCTTGCAGATTCTGGGTATGGCTCAAGCAGAAGTCCCTAAACAATGATTTCCAACAACTCTGATCTCCACCAGCATCAACCATGTGCTTTTCCTCATCAGGAATTTGCTTACCTACAAAGACTGAACAGCAGAGAATGAGAGGAAGCAAGACCAACTTTGTTAGGATAATCTTTTATGGCATGGGAGACTAAATGTGTTTCAGCCCAGAGTTTGACTGGCAGCCTCCCATGCTGCAAGTAATCAGTGCTCTAACCATAAGGGAACTTCCTCTGTCTTTTACTAAAAATGTAGTTCTTTATGAACTGGCTCATATGTTCCTATATAAAAGTTGAATTTTGGTGAATCAGTAAGAAAGTTCCCAACACTCTCTGGTACTGATCATGAAAAAACTTCTTAACAAAGGGAACATTAATGCTACTGCACTAATTTATTTCTTTTTTTTTCTCCCCCTGCAATGCAGATATGCCATCTCTATGGCAAGAAAAATTGGAGCAAGAGTCTATGCCCTTCCAGAAGACCTGGTTGAAGTAAAACCCAAAATGGTCATGACAGTGTTTGCTTGCCTTATGGGGAAAGGCATGAAGAAAGTTTAAGCACAAAAGACTTGCAGTGATGCCTGGTATTCACCCTTTTGATTCCCTCAAACTGGATGCTCTTTGTATCAAGGAAATATGCAGGGTGCTCATGCTTGTAAGGCATGAATGTTATACATGGTTCCAGATCATACAAAAGTTGTGTATCCACGTGTATCCAGGAAACGTTTTATTTTGAACAGTACTATGTGCTTGATTTCTTTGCCTTATTTTCCACTTTGCTAGATATAACCATTTCATATTCCTGAATGGGTTTTCCAGGAGGCCTATACATAACCTCCAGTTAATGGATACCAGGACTATCCGTCAGAGGTCTCCTGGAGATCTTTGTCTTGGGAGGTACAGACAGATTTTAGGATTATGAAATGTTATATACTGCTTCTGCCTGAAAATGTCTTCATGCTTCTGGCAGTATTTCTGCCATACTTTCCTTCAATTTGCACCTGGGGTTACAAAAGGGATTTTCCCGACCAACACAAGTATTAGTGACTATATTTTTTGAATGGTAGGATCCTCTTAGGAAATGCTAGTGGAAAGAGAAAAGTGTTTGGGGTCTGCTGTGTGCTGCTGGTCTGTGATGTGTGCAGTACCTTTCCCTGCAAGCTTTGCCTCTGCCATCACTGGTGTTACTCACAGAGTACAAACCATACTGTAACCTGGTCCTCCAAGAGCAGCCGAACACCGGAGCCTTTACAAGGAGTGCTCTCCAAAGGTTAATTCATTTTTATGCCATAATACACTTAAAATGTTAGCAGACTGCAAAGCACGATAGAAATGAAAACCATGTTAGGGAAACTAAGGGGGTATACTCAGTTAGTAGCAATAATAAAGCAGAGGTAGGAAGTTAACCAAAGGGATACAGAACAATATATTTATGTACTGGGTAAAAAAATAAACAATGAACTGTACAGACGTGCACTCAAAGGGCTGTTGCCCTGATTCAGAAGAGCATTTAAATACTTACAAATGAAACGCATACTTAAATGCTTCCCTGAACCAAGGCCAGGATCCCCAGCTGAGCAGTTTGCCTCAGTTGAGGACCTAGCCCCCTCCATGGATAGTCAGTGGGATGATGGCACTGAACCTCTTCCATGGCATGAGTCATTTTCTGTCCTGACCTTTATGTGGATTTTACTGTGGTGAAATGCAGAAGGAGGGAATTTTGCCTTAATGTGATCCTGTTGACACAGTCTCAGTTTCCTTCCCCCCCTCTAGCCCATTCAGAATTGCCTTAATAAAGAACTTATATCCAATGATGTGAGAAATCTCTCTAAATAAAATGTTCTACAAAGCCATACGTGTGGTCTTTGCTGTTCGCAGTGCGTGTGCTAATGGGAAAGTGAGCATCATAGAGCTGAAGTGGGACAAATTTAGAAAACATCACTGTGGGCTTGCTGAGCACATCTTACATATTGCTGTTGAAACCACAGATTGTGGGAAGCGGGAAGAATGGTTTCCTAGGCCATTTTTTCACATGCCACTCTGAGATACTGCCAAAGATGTGATAATACTGGACAGACCTGCAGCCTGACCCGGTACCATTGTCCCCATTTGGTGCAATACCTGCCAGCCCCTTCCTTTGCTCATATGCCAGCAGACTTTGCTTCTTTTTATATTCTGTAATGCAAATGTGCTACTTGGTTTCTGTTCTAATGATACTTGGGAGAAATTAGGGGGATTTTAGAGGAGCCTGCTCAGGCAGACAGGCAGAACAAGCTTTCACACATCACCCATTTCCTATAGGTAAGATGCAGGATTTCAGGGTCCCTGGAGACTGATGTCTGGCTCTAGCTTTGGCTCAGGAGAGGGGTCAGAGGATGTACCATGCTATTCAAAATGTGTTTTGTGGTGGGGGCTGCTTTTTCTCACAGTATCCCAGCACCAGAGCCGGGTGCCTGACCCAGAGCCCTCCCCATTGCTGGTCCCCAGTTTCCCAGGCTGCGTTTTGGGGCAGTATCTGTGCCAAATTCTGTGATCTGCATCCCAAGCTGAAGCTCTGCAGCAGCCTGAGCCCTGACACCAGTGCAGCAGGGTGAGCCAACCACGAGATGGCAGTCACTTATCTGGAGTTTTACAGACTGGCACTCGTGAGCTCTGAAAATGCTCTCCTTTGGGAAATGGAGAAAAAATTGGGATATTTAACCCTAGGCAAAACACAAGCACCTGTCAGTGCACAAAAGAGAACAAGATCTGTTGGCAGGGATGCTACAGTAAATGCCTTACCAGATCTTCACCCCTATCTCTAGTCTCCTGTGAAAAATAAAGCTGTCATGGACCTGAAGGTGTGGAAATACTTGCATTCCAGTACAGGACTATAAACATTTTCACTTTTAACCTCTATTTTTATATATATATATATATATATATATTTTTATGAACTTGAGGTTTTGCTTTCGTGGACTGGTAATAGTAGCCTGTAATAAAGCTCCTAGCAACCCTGGAAGAGTTAATCCCATGACAAACATCACCCCTAAATAAAAAGGGAATCTGGATTTTTTTTGCTGTTGCCTTTCTCCAACTTTTTCCATCACTCTCAGAGAAAGCAGCTGTCTTTGGGATTCACTCCTAAATCAAGCTGGCTTTGTAAGCACTTCCACTATTGATTTTCCTTGCACAATTAATCATAATTTTCAAAGCTTCAAAAAGGCTTAGATATTCAGATGAATAAAAGTAAAGCATCAGCAGTTAGACTAACTAGGAGGAAAAAAGCTTGAGGGCAATCAATCACATGCTTCAGGGTATGGTCTCATCACCAGATGGACTCAGAAGGAAATATCCCCCCATAGTGTAGTAGAGCATAATCATGCACATGATGAGGATTTTACACCTTGTTGTAAATCATCCCTCCTGGCTACCTTTAGAAAAGGGATATCAAGCAGTATGACTGGTTTCTGTCATTTTATACAGGTAAAGTCATGTTTCTGCTTCCTCCAGAGATGGGAATGAACCGAAATCCCAGCCTGACATCACCCCTTCTTCCAAGGGCAGCTCAGGCCTGCTGCGTGCCTGGCCACCGCTTCAGATCCTGGTGTCCACCATTGCCTAACTATGGTGGTTTCTGTGAACTTTACATACCTTACAGCAAGTCAAGTCTGAATTAGGACCAACATTTGATTACATTCTCATTTTCTTCATATTTTTTACACAGATCAGTGCTCAATGTTGTTCCTGTTCCACTACTGGGAAAATCACATCATTCTCCTGATGTTCCTTTGCTGCTCAGGAAGTGACACACAGCTGCGAGTCTTAGTTGTCCTAAAGTCTAATAACTATTTTGAAAGCATTTTCTTTATTGCATATTATTTACTTTTTGGGCACTGCTCACTTTTTGAAGGCGATAGCGTCTTACAGAAAACCTAATTGCCTCCCAGGTTGCAACTTATTATTGCTTGAGAAGTACATCACAGAGCCATAATAAATTGTCCAAAGCCTAAACGTGCCTGAATTCCCATAGGCCATGTGCTCACCAGGAAAGACACGTCTGAAATTTGTGTAAAAGGCAGAAAGCTACAAAACTGATCATGCATATAAGCACTGCACTCCCTCAGGGCAGGCATTCATTTAGTGCACGTGTTAAGGCTCTAAAGTAACACAGCAAGGAATATCTGCAAACACACAAAGCATGGAGAGAAAGCCCCCGCATCCACCCAGGAAATCTCGTAGCAGGTGTCAGGGAAAGAGTCCAGTGGTTAAGCACCATGACAGAGAAAGGCTCAACCAGCCACATTAGTGATAAGTGATAATGATCCCTGAGGAGAGATGTAGGCCTTCACCACCAGCCCTGCCTCCTCCGCTTGCTGCACTGTCAAATTATATTTCATGCTGGGGAAATGTGGCTGCAGTGCCCCATAGTGTTTCAGTCATGATCCTTTCCAGACCAACACGGGGCAGGGTTGCCCATGTGGTGGTCAGGCTTTGCAGAAAACACAAATGCCTCTTTCTAGTGAGAAACTCCACAAATCTGCTCCTGGGGCCAAATACTGGGAATATAAGTTCTGCTAAGTATAGGGTCTGTGAACAGTGCTCAGGGGACCCTGTGCTGTCACAAACTTCTTTGCCTTGCCTGGTGTCATGGTTTTGGCTGGGATAGAGTTAATTTTCTTCACAGATGCTCACACAATGCTATGTTTGGGATTTTTGATGAAAACAGTGGCGATAACCCACCAATGTTTTGGTTGCTGCAGAGCAGTGCTCACACAGCGCCAGGACTGTTCTGCTCCTGGGGGTGATGGGGGTGCCCCAGGAGCTGGGAGGGGACACGCTGGGACACTGATGAGTGTCTCTGCAGCATGGACCTGCTTGTGCAGACTGGTGCTCAGCATCAGCCAAGACCGGGATGTGCCACTCCAAGGTGGGGATCACACCGGCCAAGAGGGGTGAACGAAATGAATCATAGAATTGTTAAGGTTGGAAGAGACCTCCAAGGTCTGGTCCAACCATCCCCCTGCCACCAATGTCACCCACCAAGCCATGTCCCTAAGCACCACGTCCAACCTTTCCTTGAACACCCCCAGGGACAGTGGCTCCACCACCTCACTCAGGCAGAATACACAACTTTTCTGGGGGTGTTTGCATTCCCATTATCTATATCCATATAGATATATATACAGAGAGATGGGTAGAGGTGTGTACATGCATCCTCCTGCACCTTAGCCAAAGCATGCTCTCTGCACGTGGTGCGCGGGGCACATTCCTCAAGTGCTCAGAAACTCTGCCCGTGGTGCTCCTGCAGCTCTCGTTGACATCCTTTGTTTAACAAAGCTGCACTTTCATTTGCAAGTGCTGGTTGTTAAGATACCGGCAAATTAATCAATATCTCCTGGCAGTAAGGAAACGCGAGTCACTTGGAGAACATACTGTTTGGGTGGAAGCTGATAACAGCCCTTCGGGAAGTGGAGATCATGAAGAAAGCGTTTAGCTAGTACTGACACATCCACACCTCCCCAGCCCACAAACAAAATGTGGTGCCAAAACACTACGGCGTCTTCTTCTCCGCTGAGCCTGGAAAGAGAAACAACCAAGAAAGAATAACAATGAATGAAGTACGTTGAGGTGTAGGATCACACAAAGTGAACATATATTTCCAGCATCTGCTCATATCTAGAAGACACATGCTGCCTGTACAGCACTCACACAGGGCTCAGACATTCATTTTCTCCCAAGTTAACCCATCATTTTCTAACACAGGTAGGGTTTGACTTTTATATTTGGGAGTAACATCAGGCAGAAATACCAGAAGCATAGAAATATAGATATCCCACAATTTCCCATCCCGGTGGTTTCGTGGGCTGTAAAATTGTTTCCAGACTGAAATGACAGAGGTTGGTGACATTGGCCATGTATGTAAATGATCACAGTGTCCTACGGAGATTAATTGGCTCATGAATAAAGATGAGGAGCTGAGGTGTGGAGGGAGAAATCATTTATCAATTATATGCCTCGGAAAACTGAAAGATGATGTGGCCTTAACGGCTGAATGGTTTTGAAAGGGAGACTTGTAAATTGAGTTCTAATTCTGCTCTGCCGCATCCATAATAAAGAGCTGTTCAACTAATTGCATCCTCGTGTGGTTCAGGAGCAGCGGCACTCAGCTGCACTGCATGGCAAGCATCAGGGATCAAAGTTGTTTAGTTAGATTTTACTCGTCCTTTGCTTCACATAAGAAGGATGCTAGCCAGTTACCTTTGGCCTCATCAATAGTGATAATGCACCAAAAAAAGGGCAAGAGCCTGTAAATATTTTTCAGAAGATTAATTTTGCACTTGAACCTGGATTTAAAGAACCAGAAGAAGAAGAGCACGGACTCGCTTGGCTTTCATGTTCTGCTTCAGCACATGGACTCACGGGGGTGCTTACCCAGCCCCAGAGGGACTTGTTACTCATTAACTGGAAACAAGAGGAGTTGGGAGGATCAAAACTAGAGCAGAATATGCTAATCCTGAACAGGGAAAGGGATCTGAGGGATGTGACTGCTGACAACAGCGGACCTCCCCTCCTCATGCCCCTTCGGTCTGCTTGTTAACAGGTTTGCTGTTACCAACAGACTTAGCATGGGCTCCAGCACGTGCTGAAACACAGAACTCAGACCTGAGAACCTCGAGGCAGGATGAGCCTCGTTATTTAAAGCCTTGCTGCTGGGCACTGTGCAAGTCCAGGGATCAAAGAAGGCATCAGGATCCAGGGATCAAAGAAACAAACATTTGCCAGTGCCTGGTCTGTATGAGGTGCAACGCCAATGCAACATCCAAAGGATGTGGATATGACCACATGTGAGAGAGGGAGGAGAGAGACAGCAGGTTCAGCCAAAGGAGTGGAAATATCTCATTAGAATTGCCTTTAAAGTGTGATTATACTTCAAAAAGCAATATAATAATGGCACCAGGAGGCTTTATGTACTGCCAGTCCTAATTCCCATAGCAGTAGTATTGAACAAAGAAACTAAGAGACTATTTTGTTAATTACCTGCTCTAAAAATTAGGGCCTGGTCATCCCTTTTTAAATAAAAGGCTGCGCATGTCCCAGGGCTACTCTAAAAGTTAACAGAAATCAGCACAGATCAAATCATCCCCTTTACTGCAAGGCTTCTGGTTGCATCGCCTGTGGTCTACTCAGTGTAGTGTCTGCTCAGCGTAGTAGCAACAGTTAATCCAGGTGTACATCCAATCTTTTTTCCTCCAGGCCTTAAAAATATATGCCTAGAAATGTGTGTTAGTTTTCAATAAAACTACTAAAAAGCTTTGAAATTGAATCAAAATCAAACAGGTGAAATTATCAAAATGAAATGTTTTGACCAGCCCAACTCTTTTTATAATTGCCCTTCACAGTGTTTTTCATGACCACATTTTTCTTCCCAGCCTAGCTGGGAAATGCTTTCCAGGTTCTCAGTAGTTCTTGAAGGTTAAGAAAAAAAATTATTGTTGTAAGTAGAGCAAGTATATCTTAATTTATGACTTAATTTATGTAGCCTGGAACACAGGAAATTGCTCCTCTCTGTAACTAGCACCCAAAGTGTCCAAGCTGAGGAAGGGAGCAGAATCAACACGATTCACAGGAACAAATCCACCTTCCTGTCCCCAAGCAAGTCACCCCAGCTCCTCTCGCCACGAAAGAACAGGATCAGGCATTTCATTACTTTCTCATTGAGATGTCTACAGCAGGTCGGATGAATTGCTCCTTAAAAAATCCCATTTCTCTGCAGTGCCTATGAAAGCAGCGCAGCCTGCGGCCTGCACTGACTCTCACCTCCTGCGTGGATGAGAGGAGCAGATGGAGGGAATGTCAACAGAAGTCAAAGGACAAATGATAACCCCTAACAGCTGGGGGAAAGCAAGGAAGTTGGTGTTTAAGTCTGGTGCTTAAAAACATCCCCATCTCTCTCTGTTATGTCAGTAGTTTTTTATACTAAGGTTCTGTCAGCAGCTGACAAAGCTTTGGGGGTAATCAATGGATAGGTGGTTGTTCATTAGAGCAAACCTCAGCGACACGGTATAAATAGATCGTATCAGGAGAGGAAATCTGATCCACTTGGAGATTGAACTGTCACAGAAATTGTCTCTGTGTGTGAAACGCACGTCGCATGCTGTGAATGTCCTTGTGACGGCAGCCTCCATGCTTTCGAAAATCAGCCCGCTTCATGGAGGTGATGGCTGGCTGGACAGGAACCTCATTTTAGGCACGCAGAGCTGAGCAGGATGGGTGCTGTTCTGGGGGTGGTGCTGCTGGCATGGGGCAGGGGCTTGTGGTGGGTAAGGAGCTGCCATTTAATGACCCACGGCCGATGATCAGTGACGCTGGCTTTGAACACTGTCACGTCCTTGTTGCTGAGGCAGGCTGCACAAGTGGGGAAGGGTATTGTCTGTGTTGTTTAGATACTAAAGGAAGGAAAAAAAGCCAAAATGATCCAAATAAGCAACATCCAGCACATGCTTGAAAGGCAATGTTTTTGTGTCCTACCTTGAGCCAAAATACTTCAGAGGCTTTCAGACAAGCAAGAGTGGTGGGTATACAATTCTCTGCCATCTCTGTCAGTGACATCTCCCATTAGTTATTCTTTTAACTCTCATCCTACGTTTACCTTTCAGTTCACTGCATTTCAGCCTACGTAGTGCTTGAACCATCACAAGACTTGGGTTTGTCCTTCTCTCAGGGGTTCAGCTAGTGCCTTTAGTTTCCTCCAACATCCATTGCATAGGAGAAGCAACCAACATACGATAATGTCTGATGTTTACCATTTGTCCAAAATTTTCTTCTCAGAAATGATATGGGAATAGTATTCCCTTTTCCAGCTTAATTAACATTTTAAAATATGGGTGGAAATGATCCTTCTCTTTCATTTGTTACCAGCAACTCCACTCCATCATTTTTTTTTCAATTTCTTCTGCTATACCTATCTTTGTAGATTCAATTTTTCTTTAAATTTGTATCTGTGCATCAGACATTTCCAGATGCAAGCACGACTGGATGGTCAAGTTTTGTCTCCTGTGTTTTATCCTCTGCCAGCACCTTCTTTTTGCCTACGTGAAGGAAGCACATCTGAACCGTCAGTTTAAAAATCAACCACTGTGGCAGAGCGCTGCCCACTTCCCGTGCCAGAAACAGCCTGTGTGACTTACCGAACTTCGTGTTTGTTTGAACAACATCTAGAAAAGATAAAGGAGGAACTGCAAAATCTAGGTAAGGTGCCAGTGGTTTAGCTTCCTGTGAGTCTTTTTTTTTTAGTTTCACTTTGGTGCCCAGTTTGTGCTTAACCCAATATTTATAGTTTGGAGATTTTCGGTGCTTGTGTATTTTCACAGAGATGTTCACCTCTGCTGACTTCAGCCATCTAAAACTTAGCTGTCTGACTTTTTAGGACATATCTGCCCTCCTAAATAAAAGAGAGTCAGGACTGATTTGGAGCTCTGAAGCCCCAGTTGCCTGCCTAACTGGAGCAATGGCTCTGATCTGGACCACTCCAGAGCTGTTTGAGAGGTGGCTGGTGGATGCAACCTAGTCCATCTTACCTAACCTTGTTCCTAGGCATTTTTTCATCCAGTTGTATAGCTATAACCTTAAGTTACAGTGTCAAACAATTTAGTTCCCCTGTTCAATCCCAGGTCTTGGCTCCCTGATGTCCCCACTGGATGTGTGTGGATTCACTCCCTGGTCCTCTCCTGGAAAGAAAACCCTCTGGAACAAAACCATGTCATCTTGCTGGGCACCATTCACCTGAAGAACATTTATATCAGACAGCATGGATGTGTCAAATTCATTCAGCTTTTGGCATGTCCTGTCCGGACAACCACATATAGAAACATGGGAGACAAATCTTGAGGCACGCAAAAATTAATAATAATGAGATAAAGAGTCACTAGTACTTTTCCTTGGAAAGCTAATTCAGTGTGGCATGTGGAAAGCACAAGCTGGATGTCAGAATGTCATAGAAAAGGGGATATGGAGCAACACAAGCAATCTGAAATCCTTGGATGGATCAAGTGTTAACCAAAGAGGTAGAGACCAACTGTGGGAGATGGAAGCCCAGTCAAGGTGCTCCATCTGGAACTAGAGGAACAGCTCTCCATAGCAAGAAGGCATCCATCTCACTTGCTCCTTGTTCTCTCTCTAGCAAATACCAGCAAAAGGATCTTTTCTGCTTAGGATTCTTCCATTTGGACTTCACAACCTCATTGCCACTCCTGTAACCAGTTTCATGCTCAGCAGTGATGTGCTATAGGAGTACTGAATGCAGAGCACACTGCTGGACCTCTGTAAATGTGACAGGATCACAAAACCATCGTGCTTGGTGTTCTTTCTTCTGTCTGTGGTTCATAGCCACAAGGAAATAAAACAAAGGCTCAAATGACAAAGTGACTTGTCAATATGAAAATGTCCAAAATGTACCTTATCCCTTCCGTGCTGGGTGACCTCAATATGAGCAGAACCTGCCCAGAGACTTCTGTCATATTGACTCAGCCACCACGAGCTTGGGGCTGAGGTGAGGGGCAGCATTAAATTTTAACCACTATTTAAATAACATTTTTGAAATCAATAATGTGGGTCCCGAACCCTGGGCTTTCCAATTGCAGTGGGTTTCATTGTGGATGCTGTGAAGATGAAGTTTTACTTGCTCTTTTTTACCCTATTCATCTGGATTCAAGAGAAGTATGTCTTCACTCTTCCAAGGTAAAAACCTCCTGTGGCTACCGGGCTCTCGGTGTATGGTGAGTGGGACAGGGAAAATGTTGAGGTAAAGTAACTCCAAGTTGCATAGGAAAACATTTGGCAAAGGCTGACATTTATTTATTGCTCTTGTAATTGGGTCTGTGGTTCAATTTAATATATAGATGGTGGAGGAAATGAAATTATTCTAAGTCTTCTTTGCATCCATAAATCCTATGTTTTTAATCATATTAAAACTATTCTTTTCAGTCTAAGTGCAAATCAATTCTGTTCATTCAGTGCTTTCGAATGCCAATAAAGGGCATTCTGAAACTTAATGGGAAAAAATAATTTGCTTCGTCTGCCTTAAAACAAGACCTTAAATGAATTACTTCTTGAGGTAGAAAGAGAAACCATTTCAGAAAGTGCTAACAATCTGTTTTCTTTCTAAAGCAGCTTTTATGATTGTTTCTCCAGTCATAAGTCATTTTTGAATAACCATTTTGTATTTGTACAGTGTTTCAGAAGCAGCTTTATTGTTACCTATCGATAAACTTCAGAAATACCCTGCAACCAAATGCTTTGTTAAAACATGAGAACATATGTCAGAGAGGAAGACAGCCAAAGTGCTTTTATTTTCTATATGGGCAGCTGGCTTTAAAACCTTCAATGTCTTAATAGGTAGAACTAAAAAGATAATCCCCTCACGCGGGGATATTAAGCAAGCTGAACAACCTAGAGGAACCATGATTAAACACAACCTGCTCCCTGAACTCAAATACCTACACGAGTAACAGGGAACTGGGTCTCAGGGCCCTCTGTTACTCTGCACCCCTAGTCAGTAGCAGGACTGTGACAGGTCAATGCTTCTTAAGTTTATGCCTTAAAAACAGGATTGTTCACCTGTTTCACGTTGCAATCATATTTTGTTGTGAATTGCTACAGAGGTGTGGGGTTTCAAGTAGGGGGACAGTTAAATAAGCTTGTAGGTGAATTCAGCAATATCGTTCTGTGCTACTTGGAGGTTCATTTATTTAATGTTTAAACAAAACACTGAATATCTCACCGTTACAGAAGAATATGGCATTTCCCACTGGAAAGAATGAGGTAAAACAAGCAGCATGTGTCTCTTGCAAAACAGAAGAAGGACACAAGAGGCACATGGCAAGGTCAGGGAGGACAAGAGCAGATCCTGGCAGCGTTCCTCTACTGATCCTACCTGCTGAGAGCCAGAGGAAGGCTTCCAGCTGGAGACAAAGCAGGGAGGCTTCTCTTCTGGAACAGAAGACCAACACAAAAGACCACCAAAAAAGACCTCCAAAAGACCACACAGGGTTTGAATGAAGCCAGGCTATGAGTTCAGGGAGACACATCTATGCTGAGCACTTGTTTCAAGTGCTCATGTGATAAGCAATGCTGACAGCCTTCGTGGCAATCGAGAAATGCAATGGAGAGGAGGGGGGAAGACACTGAGATGCCTGAAGAGAACTGGCAGTGATTTATGTCTGTCTGTGAGATGGTGGCCAGGGCCCCTGAATCCTTGAAGGGATTCATCTGACTATATGGGCTTTCTACACAATGCTGCGTATGACCAAGTCATCTTCATCTTCCTATACAGCCAGTGGAGAGCAGTGTGCATATTTAGGATGCAATCAACTCTGGTTTACCACACACCTCTAAATTAGCTCAGGTTCTGCTGAATCCTCACAGTGCTCGTATCTTTATTAAGAGGATATAATTTATTGAGAGTATAACAGTATAACAAAGGGTATAATATATTTAGAGGGTATAATGTCAAACTGAAGCAGAGGAACCGAGAAGCCCACTGACCACAATTCCAGCCGCCAATACCCCATGTTAAACACTATCAGGGCAGGGGCTGAACTGGGATTAGCTTGGTCGGTATATTCATGTCCTATCAGTGAGAGCTATGACTAATTGCTGCTAGCCTCCAGCTGTCTGCCACGAACCACACTCACCTGAACTATTTGTGCAACAAACTGTGGGATAGAGGTACATACCAACCTCCTCGTTACAATATCCTCTGCTATGTCAGGCTGCGGCGATCATAGGATGAAACCACATGCAACAGTCCTTTTCTGATCTCCCCTGTGAAAAGTCTCTCCCAGGTATAAGAGGGCAAATTCATTTTTAAAATAGCCCTAAACACAAGCTCTGGCATGCACTTGTCTAAAGAAGAAGGCAAAGCGCCAGCCCTGCCTGGCCCTGATTGCTTTCTGATGCTCCATCAAATGATGGCGGAGGCAAAAATAAGGCTGGCATACTGTTGGTTCTGCATGAGAAGCAAGAGTGATTGCATGGAGCTTGGCTAAAAGTAGAAAAGATGAATCACCTGGTTGCCAGACACTGTCGGGCCTCCGCTTGAAATCAGTCACAACAACGACTTGTGGCAATCACATTACACAGCTTGAAAATGCTTGTTTTGAGAGCCCTGCCTGTTTTCTTTTCAGAAACATCTTTTCAGGCAGGGCTGGTGGGGACTTAGTGCCTCTTCTATGCACTGCCACCAATGTATGCCAAATGACTGACGGGATGAGAGCCACCCCAACACAGAAAATGGAAATAAGGGCTTGACATTCCTCTGAGTCTCCTCCTTCTGCATTCTACGCATGAATTATTTTAAATATCTATTCTATGCAATGTTGAACTACATGGCTTGCAGGGCACTGAAGATCAGCGGTGGATTTACCATGTAAAGCGGTATTTTTCTTAAGGCAGCATTCAGATGATAAAGATCTCTTCAGAGAGATAAGTACTTCTGCCCCCTCATTTGCAAATTATGTGCTTCTATCACAACTGGTCCGCACTGGCACAGGGGTGGAAAACTCTATATCAAAGAACCATTAAGGTTGGAGAAGACCTCCAAGATCATCTGGTCCAACCATTCCCCTACCACCAATGTCACCCACTAAACCATGTCCCTAAGCACCACATCCAACCTTTCCTTGAGCACCTTCAGGGACGGTTCTTCTTTCATTCTTTCTAATCTGTGCATGAATTTCTCTTCTGTCACTGATGGTGGAGTCAGGCATGGAGTAGATGGGAAGGGCCATCTCTCTCTACAGTGAGTATGGACCTTGGGTTTCAAGTAGAAAGGGGAATATAAATTACTGGGCAAATAGTAGGGAGGACAGTGGTACAGAGCACCTGAAACCACGGGTAAGTGGCAGATGGAGAAAAAGTAGATCAGGAAAACTGGACTGAAGTAGGAATGATGATAGCAGTGGTCTCTGCACATCTACCAAAAGTTGTGCTGGGCTTCTGCAGCAAGATAGGAGGGTTCATGCCTCTGCTGAAGAGTGGTCGATACCAGAGGAGAACAGCAGAGCTATCTTCTTGGTCTGGGCTGGTTTTACAGCCGTCCTGCTGCACTCTGGATCAGCTGGGACTGAGAGCTGTGGTGCTGGTGCCAGCTCCCAGGAGCAATCTCAGAGTACAGCAGTAGATGCTAGCTACCAAAGCCCTGCACCAGCCACCCAGCTCTTGCATATATTCGGCTGATTGGCAGAAGAAGGGGCTGGAATTGAGCTCAGCATCTTCACTACTGAATCTTTTTTGAGTTCTGGATGGCCAAGACAGGGAAGAAGAGAAAGGCCAAGGCTGCTTCTCTAGTTATGCTCCAGTTTCAAGTACCTGTGCTTCACCTAAATACCCTTGTTTTTCAGGGATGAGGTTTTGTCGGCTCGCCCACAAACTGACGAACAGGTTGAAGCCCTTAAGAATTTACTGAACACCACCGAGGTAAATAGTTCCCTGTGGCTCTCTCATCTCTAGGCCAAATTCTTCCACAATAAATAAATAAATAAATAAATAAATAAATAAATAAATAAATAAATAAGAGTGCACTATTTTTTTCCCAGTAGTAGAAAGATTTAGCCCACTTTCATTCTTCTGTCCTAATGAAGCAACTCAACATATAGCTTGGTTTTCATCACTCTGCTGCCCCCTAATTTACATGATGAGACCTCTACTTCGTAACATTATTATATCAGAGCTCAGATTTCTGCAATTGATCTTGTGTATAAGACACCACAAAACTGGTAGAGCACAGTAAGTAGAAAACATTTGCTAGGGAAACTTAGTGCTTCAACCCAATGCAGTCTTGACCTATATGACTTGCACAGCTTTAAAGATCAGGGCTGGATTTACAATATAAAGTGGTATTTTTATTAAAGCAGCATTTAGATGAAAAAAAAAATCTGTTATGCAATACTTTTTATTATTATTTCACTCTGCCATTAAAGAAGAGAGCATTTAATTAAAATGAGGCATCCCTTCCTCTTCAAAAGCATTTCCCCAGTCACACCCCCACTATCTGAAGCCAACACTCTGCATCAAAAGGTGCAACCATTCCCTTAGCCAACATATTTACAGGATGATTAAGGATGTGTCTCAGACGACTGGAGATTTTAACGCTGCCTGTGCCAAGTCTTTCTCTGTCTTTCTTAGCTCCTATTAATGCTATGTCCACCCAAATTCTTACCAGTCTCCTGCTGGCCCTCCTAGTTTCTTATTCTTCCTTCCAGTTCACATAAACCTTGATACCTTTCTTTACTCTTTTCCACCTCCACAGGTCAACTCACATATTCATCTCCTTTGCTGTACTAAAAGAGATCTCCATTCCTCCATCTTCTCCTCACCTATGTCATTCTTCATTTTCTTGCGCACAGGAGCCCCAAGAAGCCATGAAGAGAGAGGGAAAGACAGAGAGAAAAGGAACAGGAAAGCGAAAGACACAAATGGCACCTCCCAACAAATATTCATGGTTAAAATCTAGCAAAAAAAAAAAAAAAAAGGAAACAATTGAAAATTAGCATCTTACACAAAGAATCATCAGGCTAATTATAGAGGTTACTCCTGCAAAAGGTGGAAACCAAAAATCTAAAACAAAGGAAACACTATCCGTACATCACACGTGTTGCACATAGCGTTCAGCAGAAGACCCAGATGCAGAAATGCTTATAACAGTCTTTTGTAGCTGTCCCTGGGGCAGTACTGACCCTTGCTGATGATGGATAAAGAGACTAATAACCACACGCATTATGAAAGTTTCCCATTTACCCCCAACCTAGAGTTCCTTAGTTTTAATTATTCCAATTCAAAGAATGCCTACGTCAACAAGAAACTAAATCTGAACTGTTGTATGTGAGCACAGACATCAGGCTAGCCAAGGCCCCAGGGAAATCGGTGCTGGTGAGCTAAGCATCTGGTTTGCTTCTTGGATGCTTTTTCCAAGCAATGCTAAGATACCTGATGGCACTACCCTGCCAATAATGCCTGAGATGGCTACACCGAGACTAGCTCAGTCATTTGTATAGCACATGGCAGTAATACACCTGGGGCCCAAATGTTTTACCATTTATTGTTCCAAAGTCTTGATCAAAAGCATGGAAGAGTTTTCTTTAGGTTTTGCAAATGTGTTCTCCCTGAGAAATGAGTGAGGTAAACAGTCAGCAGCCGATGTGTGTCTGGAAACATGGTGCCCTAAGTGAAACATAATATTCCTGGTGCAATTGCACCAGAAAGGAGTAAAATAAGCCCAGTGTCTAGTGACTCCATGCTGCATCTCTTTAAAAATGCATCCAAGAATTATGTTGACCTTTTCCACATTGTAAATTCATGCCTAATTTTCTGCTTACTGTCACTCTTAGATCTTTTGCTATTACTGCTTCTAAAATTTCACTCTGTTATTGAGTATGTTGGCTTCTGATTTTATTATTGTAAAAGATTTAATTTTGCCCAAAAGAATCTCATTTTCTTCCCATTTCTAATCTCTGTATTGCTGCTTCATCTTGACTTATACTCAAACCCCTTCTGGCATTTATTTCCTCCCTGATCAAAGTAATCAGTGAACACAATAGCTACAAAGACTGGTCTGATCTTCATTAATTCTCCAAATACCCTAAGGGAAAATAACTCTCAGCAGACTTGAAAACATGTAACATAATAACTGGCTAAACATATCTATTATACTAGAAATACTATCTCAATAAAGGTTATGTTCCTGTCTTTGTTCTTGATTTATGAATTTATGTGCAGAAGTCATTATAAACATTCCTTAAATACACACATTTCATTTCCAGCAGTAGCAGAATGTTATAACACAACACACATTAAACTGCTTCTTATGAGTGGTCTCTTAAATTGAAAATGTATGCTTTGATAATTTTCAAAGTGCTTACAAAATGTTAATAAGAATATTTTTTTTGTTTCCTTGGTAAAAAAAAAAAGGGGAAAAAAAAGATTAAATGTTCCTGGAAACTTTGCAGGTCATCCTCTGGCAACCCGTTGTGGCTGAATACATCAAGAAGAACATAGAAGTCCATTTCTATGTCGCTGCATCTAGCATAAACAGCATAAAAGCTAATTTAAGAAAACTGAGCATCCAGCACAAGTACGTATTTATTTCTTGTCATGAATATTTCAGTAAACTTGATTGACAATACTGTCATTTGTCAGGAGTTTGTGCCCTTTCTTTGTTTTTCAGAATTTTGATGGGAGATGTTCAAGGACTTATCGAAAAACAGACTATCAATGACACAGTGAACCCACGCAGTTCTTCATCATACTATCAAAACTACCATTCTCTGAAAGAAGTAAGGTGTTGTTGTAATACTCTGTAGGTTTGTTTAAGGGGTTAAAGACCTCATGGTTGAGAATAGAGACAGGGAAAAGAAACCATCAACAGGTAAATAATTATCATTGTATTGTTCAACCACTGAGAGCTGTAATTAGTGTAATGCCTTTATAGAGAAGGAATGAAGCACCAGACAAAACCTATTATACACACATTACCTCAAACCAGCACTCAAATGCAGCCTACTCAGAAGTGAAATGCAGCAGCAAAGCACCACATAAATATTTAAAACATGAAGTGAATAATATTTTAACTAAATAAAACTAAAGAGGAGTTTCAAGGCTATACCTAGACGGTGTTGTGACTATGTCTCATCAGTTGGTTCAAGAGAAGTCAGCATGGCAATTGGCCAGAGGTCTGAATTGCTAGGTTGTTTTTTTTTTGGTGGTGGGGGTGTTTTCTTTTTTCTTCCGATTAGCTGAAGAGGTGGGAATCTGGGACAAAGAATGAAGTCAAGTCCAGACTACTTTTAGGAACAAGGGAAAACAATAGGGAGAAGGTCCTTTTACAAAGTGTTCTACTTCATCTTTGCAGATATATTATTGGATGGAAGAAGTAGCGAGAGTCCATTCTGACCTACTTGAGAAAATACATATTGGATCATCATATGAAAAACGACCACTTTATGTTTTGAAGGTATGGCTTTGACTTACTGAGAAATCTTTCCAGGTACTAATGTGAGCAAGTGATGGGTTTTGGCCAAAACACTTTCTTAAATCTATACTTAAATGCATATTTCAACAATGTGTAAACGTTTGTCTTTTTTAGAAGTTTCCTAAGTTCTTCTGATACGGTGCCATTACATTTGACAAAGGCATTTGACCATGTTAGGTTCCTTGTTGGGTCACAAAGAAGTTACCACACATAGGCGATCATCCAAAGGCATGAAACACTGGCATGGGAGATAACCTTCCTCTGTTAACTACAAAACCAACCTGGTCTGTTGCCCTGCATAGCTAGTGATCTGATGTCTTTAAATCAGGGCCTAGTGCAGTCTTGGTTCTTATGTTAGCAGTATGAATATGGCCCTCTGACCATATGAGAAGATAAATGAGAGCAGCAACCTGGCCTAGGGTCAGTCTAAACACTCCCTACACCACAGGGGCTTCTTTTTCCATCTTGGTTACCCTGCTCACTTCCACCTTCATGTCGTATTCTTTACAACAGTGATTTTAACATGATTTTTTTTGGTCAGCTTTCTAAAGGGCAGGGAAATCCCAAAAGTGCGATATGGATTGACTGTGGTATCCATGCTAGAGAATGGATTTCTCCTGCCTTCTGCCTGTGGTTCATAGGCCATGTGAGTAGATATCATACTTGGCTACCATTTTCAAAGCAAAGCAAACTATCTTGCTGCCATTTACCTTCTCTTCCCAATTGCAATCCAAGTTCTGTAATGTCTTAATCCATTTACTTCCACAACACCAGCTCAGGATTTTCCCCAAGATGTACATGGAGCAGTGAGTGTGTGTATGTGTGTGCACGTCAGTAGATGGAGGTACGGCTGTGTGTGAGAGAGAGAAAAATACATGGCTTAAATGCAAAAGAGTTCAGATGTATTCTCAAGTACGTATTTCAAAGCGGAGTCTCAACAGAGACTTTTAAAGATATGGAATGGTCAGGGATGGAGAAGACATGCTGTGAAGAACAAGTATTAGGTAATCTGCCAGGGCTTTGTCTATATTGCCACATGGATCCAAGGAGTGATCCCGGTTCTGTGTCATGTAGTGCACGGTGGCTTATGTCCATATTACTCCAACTGGCACTGCCTGGAGTAGATCAGAGGACACCTTTCACAAAAGCCAAGTTCACAATAAAAATAAACTAGATGAGATGGAGACTTCAAAATCAACAGCACTGTAGCCAGAGCATCAGCATAGAGGTGTCCTTAAAACATGAATTGTGGTTTGTCCAGGATATCACTAAATGATGATGATGATGATGATGATAAAAAGAAGAAATACATTTATTTCTGTCCTCTGTCACAACTGTAATGCCTCAATGACTATAACATTTTAAAGGAGATTGCAGGAGTTTGGGACAGACACAGCTGAATGTACCTTATGACCCATTGATAATCCCAGCCTTCAAGGTTCCCTTGGAGAGAAATGCATTTGCCCTTTTCACGCTGCTCCAAATAATTACCAGCTACACTGTCAGTTTGCCGGTGACATGTCCCTGCAGCATTTTTCAGAAATAACAAGCTGAACATTTAGCTTCTCCATCCCCTTGATCTAATTTATGTGTTTTAAATTCAGATTTTATTTCTATATCAGTTTGTGAAGTAACGTTTTAAAATTGGATATTAATACAGGTCTGTGCACACACTAAATTCAGTATCTCTCTCTTGAAAACACTAGGCATTCTTTATAATGTTTCCACTCTTTATCATTTAATTTTGTTGTTGGATTGCAGAAAGATTGACATTTCTCATTTAAGTCAAAGCACATTGCCTGAGGAAAACTGGGAAGGGTTTAAAATGAAAGAAAGTGCTTTAAAAAAGGTATAAAGAGGAAAAAAATGAAAAAAGGTATGATTAAGGACTTAATCTATTCCAATAGAAACAAAACCACTTATCTAGGTTAAAATTTATCCCTGTGTGGTAGACCAACAACCAGGTTAGGTATCACTAAAGCCTTCAAAATAGGCAGTGAGGCCAAATTAGCAATGTAGCTCTTGCTGGCTCCTTGCATACACGTGCATTGAATCTATAATAAAATCATAGCAGAAATAATGTTATGTAAAGCAGCCACTTGAAATGTGATTCGTTATTTTTGTGCTTGCTTTATTTGATGCTACCTTTCTGGTATTTTGGGTGTGAGTGTGGGTTCCTACCATTTACACAAGCAGCAAAAGCTCGAACGTTCCTACAAATAAGCTTCAACTCTATCTCATGGCCACCTGCTAAAGCTCAAAGACTGCAGTGTATCTCACTGACTGTATCAGTTCCGTTCTTCTCCTCTCCCCACCACTCCTAACTAAAGCGCTCTTTGGCTATTTAGAAGTTTCTGTGATGTGATACGCCTCCATCAGGAGGTAGACTGGTGTGATAACCGCATGATTATTTTACATGGGCCTTCAGTTGCCTTCCTAGGAAGGTAAGAAAACCACTGTTATGAATGCCTTTAATAAGTTTTTCCTGTGTTTTACAGGCAATCCATGTGCGTGAGAGAGATCAGACCATGACGACACTTCTGGAGCATTTTGATTTCTACGTCATGCCTGTGATAAATGTGGATGGCTACGAGTACACATGGAGCCATCCCTCAGTACGTACAGATTTTTTGACAGACTGTGCAATGTACTGACATGCTGTTTATGTGAATTATTGTTGAGCACGTCAAGGGCATAATTTCATCCTGGAACTGCATGCCCCAAACCCTTAATCTGTGCTTGCAGTTTCTGCATCTCTGCCCGATTTAAACCACAACAGCCACTGCAACTAATTGGTATTTGACCCACGGTACCTTTGTGTCTTCCAAGCTGCTGGAAATGCATTTAGAAATAACTAAATCTCATCCTGGAATTGCAAAGCTTCCAGCTGTCAGGGAATGCCTTTGCAAGGTTACAAATCCAGCACAAGCTGAATAGCATCCTGCATCAGTTAGACCACAGCCAACAATTCACTCCCCTCCTGCACGATAGCCCAGTTCTCTGAGTACATTTTGTTTCAGATAAAGGAAGGTACAGCAGGTATCTTTTGTCCAGGATTTTATTTATCTGTTAGGAACTCCGAGTCTCTGAGTTGTTGGTTTTGTTTGTTTGTTTGTTTGTTTTTTCATTTTTAGATCCTACACTTAAAATGTTAAAAAGTTAAAAAATAAGTTCTTCCACTTCAGATCTTCAGTCCAGTTTGGCTTATATTTGGATAGCTACACATATACATCTCAACAGACGCTCACTAAATTTCCAACTTTACACATGCTGCTAGCAATTTCTACAGAAGGACTAGACTTGGATTTGTAAACTCACACACCTGGATAAACAGTATGTCTTCTCCTCACCTTCCTTGGTCCAAATCCTTTGAAATCAGAGCACTTCTCATCCTCTCCAACACTTCCATTTATCATCCAGCCTCACTGGCAATCAGACTGTGGTTTTATAATATGCCGTGGTCTTTTATACCTTCATTGGCAAGTGACCTGTAGAGATACAAGTGGGAAGTCACATTTAACTAACAGGTGAGATGCTGCCATCATTTTTCTCAGCTTTTTTCCCTGAACATGCTCTGTGTGTCTCTTTTCACAGAATCGGCTGTGGAGAAAGAGCCGCTCACAGCACGGTAACAACAGGTGCATCGGTACTGACATGAACAGGAATTTTGATGCGCAGTGGTGTGGTATGACATTGTTTCCTTTGTCTTGTACCCCTGTCTCAGTTTCAGCCTATAAAATTCTTAATTTTGAAAACATTTTCATACAAACGCACCTAAGCACATTTACAAACCAGTGAACACTTCCCCAACTTGAGATACGTTTTGTTGGGACCCAGGACTCCCAAGACGTTAAACCATGGACTAACCTCTTCCCAGCATGATGACAAGAGAGAGGGGGACCAGGACGCTGGACCCTGTCCCTTGCATCACACTACAACACACCTGGCTGTGGCAGAAAAGGAGGAGAGAAGGAAGAGACGGCCCTCGCCATGCCACCCAATGCCTACTGCACCACCCAGTGGAGTACCCAGGGCACTGTATGAACTGGGTCACCTCAGTCATCCTTCAGCAATGCTTAAATGACCAAAATTTCTTGGCTCTCAGCATTCGTTGCCAAGGCTATATCACTTTTACTTACCCACAGACACTTTAGTACTTGATAGGTTTTTAATATTCTGCAGAACAGCTCTCTTAAAACCCTATAGATCAGGCCTGGCCTCACTCAGTAGTGTCACTAATGTCCTGCGTGACTTTCAGCAAAGTAATGAGACACGCTTGTAGACCTGATGAAAGTGCCTTAAACATGGCAATTGCTCTGATCTTTAAACTCAAGAGGGGAATAGCATTGAAACCCTTTCTATGCAGGGTTTCTATTCTATGAGAGGAAAAGGCACTTTTAACAGTGAAGTCAGGTATCCCAAATAGGCATTTGGGGCATATCCTTTAAACTAACAGGTTTGTTAGTCCACTGCTAAACTGGGAATTAAGATGTTTCTTTACTATGGAGAAAAACATGCATTTTTTCAGGCACAAAAATGTGAAGTTGGGGACCAAATACATATATTTAAAAGTCATATTAACTATAAATATGCCAAGAGGAGAGGTCTGAAGAGAGGCATGGAGAAATAACAGCAAAAATAACCTATGTGATAGAGATACGAGTTTCAGGGAAAGGTTATGTAGCATGTTTAACTTGTCAAGCACCTTTGGTGGTCAACAACTTCTGAAGCAGAGAAGTGATTCCAGTTTACAAAGAGGAGAAGAATACAGATACCTTAAAATGTGCTTCTTCTCTAAAGGAGTCTTTGGGCAAACTGTACACATTTTTACAGGGCAACCCCGAGCACCTTACTTTAGTAACAAGGGAAATAGTCATACTATTTTCAGCCATACTACGCTTATCTCTTAGACATGGGTGAAAACACAGAGGAGAGAAGCCTCAGCACCTTGCAGGTTCATTGGAGAGAAAAAATTGCACAGATGAATCTAAGCACCAACATCATGTACTTACAATGACTTACATAACTGTAAGGATTATCTAAGTAGAAAACCCTAATAACTGTAAGGATTTCCCTAGGTTTCTACTCCTTTTAGTGGCACACTCAGTAAAATGCTGAAAAATAAAGTCATGTTCTTCCTAATTAGCATAAAAATACTGCTTATTCAGGAACAGATATATCTTTGCGTGGCAATTGATAGCAACGGTTGAACAGATTTTATGCAGAACATAGTAACTGTAGGATCTCCATTATTGCTGTGGCTGTGCAAAATGCTAGGAGTTCAGCAGGATCCTCAGAAGAACTAAGCTGAAATTTTATCATTTTATAGTAATGTTCTAACCTTTTTTAGCTGTATCATCTTCCATTGACATCAGGAAGAGGTTCTTCACCGAGAGGGTGGTTGCACACTGGAACAGGCTCCCCAGTGAAGCAGTCACTGCACCAAGCCTGTCTGAATTTAAGAAGAGATTGGACTGTGCACTTAGTCACATGGTCTAAACTTTTGGGCAGACCTGTGCGGTGCCAGGAGTTGGACTTGATGATCCTTATGGGTCCCCTCCAACTCGGGATATTCTATGACTCTATGATTCTATCAGCTGAATACCATAACACAACTGAGTTCATGGGAAACGACCCCAAATTCACAGGAACCTGTAATTTAGTCTTTACTCACAAACTTTTAAACAGAGAAGAGTTGTTGGTGGGATGCTAAACGCTCAGACTTTCATTGGCTTCAGACTTGCTTTTAAATACACTTAGCATCATGGCAAAATTCCAGGTTTTATATGTTTGCTTTTAATTAGAACTGTACTACCCTGATTATCTGTTCAGAAACAACCTTAGGAACAGAAAAACACCTCTCACTATTTTTAGGAAGAGCAAAATGCACTACTTAATGAGCTGATACAAGATGTTTTTCTTTTATATTAATAAAAGGCAGATTTACTCCATTAAGAGCAATGATCTAACCTGGAATTTCCTCCATGGAACTAAAATTGACTGGGACTTGGACTTAAATATTTCTTTGTGTTTTCCATACTGTTTCCTCAGTTGGCTCTTCTCAGCACCACTAAGAACTTAGGAAAGCAGACACAACATTCATCCAATATTGTCAAAAACAGATCCTTCATCGCTTTCTTCCTTAGGCAGTTACTCATGTCTGTGCAAAACAGAATAGTGTAAAACTTAATGTAATGATTTGGTCATTTTTGCATGATTTCACACAGATGCCATTTGCCTTTTGTCTATCACAATTACATTTCACCCAAATACACCTGTACTGAGGTGTATTCTTGAACTCCAGCAGGCTCAGTGCTGTGATCACTGCCCTGGGGAGCCTGTCCCAGTGCCCAAGCACCCTCTGGGTGCAGAACCTTTTCCTAACACCCAGCCTGACCCTCCCCTGATGCAGCTTTGTGCCTGTATCATATGATAATCGCTAGTGTTGATTTTACTCTGCAGATGCACTGGCATTATTGATTTCTGGAAGATGGACATTTGTTAAAGTGTCCCTGTGCCCAGGGAAAGACTTCCGCGTGTTAAGGTGCTCAGTGAGCTTTATTCCTGCATAAGATTTAAGGATAAGGACTTAAGGATAAGATGCTTATTTAAAAATCAGATTGTAGCAAAGGGGAAATTTTTCAAAATTTATTAAAACACAAGGAGTTGACATTTAATAATAAATATCCTGGTTGCTTCCAGAAACTAATTTGATCTTCTTGTCGAGATACCAAAAATGGTGACTCCTATATGTCTTCTGGCAATTTGTTCCAATGTATACTTCCTCATTCTTAAAAATCTGATACATTACTTTCAATTTATTTGTGTTCTTTCAACTTGCAATCAATAGTTGGCTTTCCCCCTGAGATCAAACATGCCCTTAGGATTAGGATTCTCTTCCCTGTAGTACTTCTAGATTTCAAGAAGGGATCTCACAATCTTGTTCTTGATTAATTTGTAGAAATGGGAGCACTTTCATCTTCTCCTCTAAGACTTTTATCCAGTCTTTGAATCATTTCTTTCCTTAATATTTACCTTATTTTTTTCCCCAGGAGTATAGTAGGTGAGAAATCTGAGTAGGCTTGCACTGATCTCTGCAAGAATTAAAGTTCTTTCCATAGTATGGCAGAGTCCACTGCTTCTTGCATGTTGGCACCACACTCTGTTCTTTCATTAGATGAACAAGAGTGCAGAAGGGAAGAACTTAAGGAGTAACGCTGCATGCTCTTTTGTTACAGGTAAAGGAGCATCTCCCAATGAATGCTATGAGACATACTGTGGACCCTATCCAGAGTCTGAACCTGAGGTTAAAGCAGTGGCTCGTTTTATCAGAGATCACAAAGACATCATTAAAGCATACATAACAATGCACTCTTACTCCCAGTTGGTATTGTTCCCATATTCTTACACCATGAAGAAAAGCAAAGACCACGATGAACTGGTAAGTCTTCCTGCTTCCTTAAGTTTCACATTTATTTCAGAACTTCTTACCCTGCTTGGTTATGCTTGTAATAAGGGAGTCACAATGTTCTGAAGATCAAGAATTTGGAGGTGAAATTTCTCCTCTTAAGAACTTAAAGAGGTCTGGGCTAGTCTAGTAGTGTGCAAACCAGCCAGCTACTGCTGGAGACTGGAAAAAATAAAATATTTATCCCAGACTGATAGCACATCATCAATCCCTGATACTTTGAAGCTGTTGGTAAAAGAGCGGAGTGTCAGTTCTTTGGACAACAGGAAAGGACATTTGTGTAAATTCATAATGAAGTTGTGTGGTTTGCATGCACATAATCATACATGACTATGTTATATGGAAGTACTCGGTTGTGTAACTTTGAAAAATACCCTCTACATCCCAAAGCAATGAGGTGTTCTGGTGGATACTTGTTATTTTTATTAAAGGTATTTTGTGAGGGATACTTATCTTAAAATGGTTCTAATGGTAGGATGGATACCATACCCTGCTTAGGCAGAATTTTAGATCCTCGAGCCACCAGACCACATGGTAAAAGGTATTCTAGTAGACAGGCAGAACACAAAGTAGAAGTAGCCAGTGGTTTTCTCCAGTAACCAGAAAACTTTGAGTTTGCTGGATCTGGAAAGGAGATCCAGGCTAAAATGGGATTTATTAAAACAGAATAATTAAGCCATAAAAATAGGTGAATAGCTTAGTAATATTTTTTATTATTTTTTATTATTATTATTTTTAATGTAAAGTCTTCGAGTACCTTAGAGCAAGGAATTCCCTCTCCTGCACTTCATAGCCCACTTTGGATGTTCCTAGGCTCCAAGTGCCGAGGCAACACATTCTTTTATTTGAAATAACGGCTCCTGCACAGCACTAAGGAAGGAGCAGAAAATTGTGTAAAGGGGACCAGAAATCTGATTTTCAGGCTCTGGGATTTGCCATATGGGAAGACAGCACATGTCTGAGGTACACACATCATTTAACGTGTCACATGAATCTTTACATAGTGACAAACAGTAAGAGAGTTTATAAAGACACAGGATTGACATTTGCATATACTGGCAATGATCCACGCTAACTGCTGTCGTTTTCACTTCTTTTTAACCTTATGCATCTCTCAGGTCACTTAACATGCGTATTTTTTTAATCTTCATGTTCTATAGATAGGAATACTGTAAAAAGTGCACATGCAATGCATTGGAAGCATCCTACTTTGTTTGAAAAAAAAACGGACAGTCCAATGTAGTGTTTCCATTGGTAACCAGTGCCAGTGTGTTCAGAAGAAATAAAAAAAAAAGTCAGTAATGTAAATATAGAACAAAATAATCCCAAACAGCATATGTTCTTATGCTGTCTTGGTTACTGCTTAATTTACTGAACAAACTGTTTTATTTGCCTGCATTAAAAACTGTATTTGTGACTGTAAAGCAGAAGGAAATGCACTAATTCTGGGCCTTCAGTCCTCTATGGGGCTTAAGACTAGAATTTCCTCAATGCAAATCATGTGCTGCTGGTTTTGGTCAATAGTACATGAATCACTATTTAAATACTGTGGCAGAAAAGGAAAAATATGAGACAAGTGGGAATATATGCTTTGACAACAGTTTGCTGCCTGTGGTGGATGGTAAGGTCCCATCTATTTTTTTTATCTAGATACAACAGAAATGGAATCTGTAGAATGGGTTTACACTGGAAGTTTTAAACACACTGGTTTGGTTTTTTTTGTGTGTTTTTTTTTAAGAGCCTTTTATATGCATATTTAACTAATATGAGATCCAGAGCATGATGTAAATAAATCTTAACTGAATATATATTAATATTATCACAAAGCTATACAGCTAATAATGTTTTGCTAATTTCAGGAAAGTCTGGCAAAGAAAGCAGCTAAAGCTATAATGAGAACGACAAAGAAAATTTATAAACTTGGTACTGGTGCACAAACAATTTGTAAGTATGATTTTTTATTACAACAAGAAGCATGATAGCATATGCCTGTTATCAGGAGACAGCTTTTGAACAGAAAACTGAAGTTATGGTTCCAAGTAACTTATCTTTTTTTCCCTTCCCTGTATAGATTTAGCTCCTGGAGGTTCAGATGACTGGGCTTATGATCTTGGAATTAAATATTCTTTTACCATTGAGCTTCGGGACACGGGAACTTACGGATTTTTGCTTCCTCCTGAAGAAATTAGGCCAACTTGCTTAGAAGCACTTTCTGCTGTCAAAGAGATCGCTCAACATGTTCTTCAAAATTTGTAACGTTTAATATAATTTATTCCAGCATGACTATATTTAATTAGGCACATAACAATAAAAAAGACTGATGCTTTACTGAAACTATTTTTATATAGGAAAAAAAAGGAATAACTACACCCCATACACTTCGTTTTAGAATACCTCAAGCTTTTTTACCATACTTCCACACCTATAAATACAACAGGAGTTCTGTGCAACTTCCTTTGAGGACAGCAACACAGATAGCACCAGTGCTGCAAATAAAATCTCCAGTGCTGGTCTGTTATAATCTCTGTAAGAAAGGCACTCAGAGTCTGTAAGATGTCATTTAAAATACTATCTATTAGTGCTAGCACTGTAAGGGAAAAACAGTATCGATAATTTTACATCCCTTTAGATGGTTGGAACCCCAGGTGCTGTAGCATCGCATGGGCCTCTGATCCACATGCAGCATGCAGGGCTGACCCCACCTATAGAAGAGATTCCTCCATTTTGAGCTATTACACGATTTTCTTACTAGAAAACAACTCTATTCACCACTTCTACTGTCAAATTGAAAGGATGTTCACATGAGAACTTCTTGCTGCACTTTTAGATAAAGGCAAGGACACGCAGACAATCTCATCACTGATACCAAGTGGGAGCTGCCTGCAGGCTCCTCCACTGCAATTAGCTGGTGAGGTTCATTTAGCCTGTGGCCAACAGTTTGTGCAGCATAACGGAGTCCCGGAGGTCATGCTGAACGTGCAGCACAGCACACCACAGCACTGCGCCTGCTCAGGTTAATCTGGATCACTAACTCCTCTACAGTGGTCTCCCAGTGCGGATCAATACAACAGTCTAAAGACTTACTTGCTCTGGTAAACCCCTCATCAAATACAGTTCTCTAACCTTTCATAAAACAAAGCTTTTGAAAAAAGTTACAGAATTTGTACACACCTCGTGTCTGAAGAGTGGAGGCCCTGGAGCGTGTCCAGAGTAGGGCTAAGAAGCTGGTTAAGAGCCTGGAGCACAAGTCCTGTGAGGAGCGGCTGAGGGCACTGGGGCTGTTTAGTCTGGAGAAGAGGAGGCTCAGGGGAGACCTCATTGCTCTCTGCAACTGCCTGAAAGGAAGGCGTGGGGAGCTGGGGGTCGGCCTCTTCTTGCAGATAACTACCGATAGGACTAACTAGAGGGAATGGCCTCAAGTTGCACCAGGGGAGGTTCAGGTTGGAAATGAGGAGACATTTCTTCCCAGAAAGAGCAGTCAGGCACTGGGACGGGTTGCCCAGGGAGGTGGTGGAGTCACCGTCCCTGGGGGTGTTCAAGGAGAGGTTGGACGTGGTGCTTAGGGACGTGGTTCAGTGGGTGACACTGGTGGTAGAAGAATGGTTGGACCAGATGGTCTTGCAGGTCTTTTCCAACCCTAATAGTTCTACGTCTGGGTCTCTCCTGTACTGTAGGGATGCCCATATGAATGCAACAACATCCCCAAGACAGGCTTAAAGTGTGCGGAGAAGACAAATCCAACAAACTGGTAGCAGGCGGGAGCATAACTTTGTGCGGACCTGCGAGCCCAGAGGGCTGGGAGGGGGCTCTGCCCTGCTTGGGGCAGCCAGCAGCACCTCATCGCGGGCAGACCCCCCAAGCGCCCCCAGGAGCCGGGCGGGAAGCAGAGAACCCCACACCGCGCTGCGCTCTCCCTCCCCTCCCCAACATGGCGGCGCCGCCTCCCCCTCTCCCTCCCCCGCTGCCCGCCGCCATCACGGCGCAGGGGCCGCCGGGAGGGGAGGGCCGTGCCGAGCCGAGCCGAGCCGAGCCGTGCCGGGCCGGGCCGTGCCGCTTTCTCAGCGGCCCTGAGGCTCGGCGGCCGGGCGGCGGCGGGCGCCGTGGGGCTGCGGGAGCGGCTGGCGCTCCCCGCCTTCCTCTCCGTGTCGCTCCGCGCTCAGGCCCGGGAGGACGGACTCCCCCCTCGCCCCCTCCCACCCTCTCCGCCCCGGGCGGCGGCGGAGGAGGCGGCGGGGAGCGGCGCGGCAGCGGAAGGAGCAGGTGAGTGCGGCCGGGCCGGGAGGGGACAGAGCCGGGGGGGGGAGGGGGGACCGTCCGCCACCCGCCCCGGCCCCGGGGGGAGCCCCAGGGGGGAGCGGGGCCGGCCCGCGGCGGGGGGGTGCTGCCCCGCGGCCGCCCTTGAGCCTCCCGCCTGCTCGGCCGTTGGCTGTTTTGTGTGGTTATTTTTTATTTTTTTGCCTTTATTATTTGTTTAAGCTTTCGGCGGGGCTCTCCTCCCGCTTTTCTGGCAGCGAAAGGGTTTCTGAAGTGAAAGGGTCGCCATTTCCTCGGCTCGGGCAGGGTCGGGCGCGACCCGCTTGGGGCCTCGCCTCCGGCTCCTCCGCCGGCTTCTCCCTCAGCCGTCGCCTCCCTGGGGGCCTGCTGCAGGGCTGGGGGAAGAGCAGGCTGTGGCAGGCAGGGGCTGGCAGCCTCGCAGGGCCTTTCTGTAGGGGCTGAACGCGGCAGGCGGGCGCATCCTGCCGGCAGGGCCTGTCTGCGGGTTCCACAGGTGGATTAGCGGGTGGCCGTGCCCTCGATAACGAGCCCTGCTTCTCAGCGTGTTTGCTGGAGTGTCCCACTGTCCCAGCACCAGAGTGTGGCTGTCCAGTTCACAGATAACATATCCAGCTTGTAAGGGCTGAGCGAGCTTGGATCTGCCCACGCCAGGCTGTGCAGACTCTCTCTTACTCTGGTAAAACATCATCTTTGAGCACGAGGACTTCGCTAGGCAAGATACAAAACGCTGCAGACCTTCTTTTGTCATCCTAGGGCCTGATTCTTTTATTATATTTTTGAACATGTAGGATGCCAACCATGGTTTTGTGCTGGTGGAAACGTAATTGGCAGTTGTTCGTCATTCCCAGTGGAGAAATGCCATGTGTTAAATTAGAGGGGTAGCTTCGAGTTAACAGGGTGATGGGTTGGAAGCGTGGGGCTGTAAAAGCAAACTTGGAATAATTTTGAGTCTTCTGTCAAGCAGACTTCTCTGTGTGGGTTGAAGATCGCTAGACTGACATCCCGTAAAAGTACAGCTAGTATTTGAAGGTTTTTTTTGAAAGTTGGTTAACTACACGTTTCACTATTTTTAACGCTATTTTTAGGTAGTGAAACTGTGGAGCTCCTTCAGATATCACTATTTGATTAGTATCGTGTCATAGAAACGTTAGCATTGTAATTAGAACCAAATCCATTTCAGCTAAAATATCTTCATTTGGAAAAAAGAAAAGGGAGTTCTGCCCCTTTCCTCTTTCCAAGCTGTTACTTAGTCATCAACGGTTATCAATAATTTAGTTTATCCTAGAGTTTTAATTGGTTTGTGTCTTAAGTTATATTAGATTTTAATTTTTAAAGTTTGATTGTGATTTTAAGTGGAATATTATTTGTCGTTTTACAGGTAGGATATTTGTAAGTGACATAATGTTTAGCCTGTGTGTGGTGTACACATATGCATGCATACTTGCTAGTCATGTTTTGGACTTTTTAAAGAGATTTCATCTCTTTACAGAGTTTTGTCAACTTTGCTTTTGTTGAATTCTGTTACGTCTTAGTTACTAGTCTACTTCTAGAAGCAGAATTGGTTTTTGCAGAGGACTGGGTTAGGTTTTTCTGTCAGGGAAAAAAGCAGATGTTTCAGATGTGTTTCACTTAATTGTGGCTTATGTAATATCATACTTCTATTGAAGAAAAATGTTAAGCATGCTTGACCCCAAAATGTAGCAGTACTGATAACAAACATGCAGAATTTCAACAAATAATGTGTCAATCATACCACGTTTCATGGATTTCAGTTACTTGGTTAGTGCCTGTAGGTATACTCAAATCCGTCTATGTTTTGGATTTATTCATAAAGTAACACCCTGAGATATATTTCACTTGAAATTGTAGCATAGATAGTGTCCTTAACAGATTGCCTCCCACTGTGGCAAAGTTACTGCATTAAAGAATAACGTAGGTTTATCTATAATAAAACAAATTATCATAGTGTTAAAGCAATTCTGATTTATGATGAAAGATTCCTGCAGATGTTATTCATGTATGGAAAAGTAATAATACTGTTGCAGTTAAAACCGTAGCTCTAGAATTTAATTTATGAGTACAAAGTTGATTTCTCTAGTGTCTTACCCTTTCTGTTATGGGACCTATTATATTTGTTAGTAGGAGGAAGCTGTTGCAGAAGTTGCAGATACTTCAAAAACCCTAAGCAGATTTAGCAGTGCAATGCTGTGTACCTGAAATAGAGAAATACGTAAGCTTTACTTGAGGAAAAAAAAAATCATTGTTGTAAGTATTTGAAATATTGAACGGGAAGCCTGAATGCTTGAGGCCCAGTCCGTACTGATGCTCAGTGTTGTCTGATCCACGTGAGCGTTTGGTAAGGCGATGGTAGTTCGGGAACAGGATTTTGATGGAAAGGAGCCATGAGTGTGGGAGGAATAGCAGGATCGTGATCAAGAAGGGTAAAGCAGTGTAAGATGAAAATGTGGAAGAACTGAGCAAGTTACGGGATTTTGTTTAATTGGATGTTGAATTACAATTGTTTATCCGTTAATTTGCCATCTGAAAATTTTGGAAGGGAAATATTTCACTTAAATTTTCTGGTCCTTTCCCCTCACAATGTGCCCTATAAGCAAGGGGGAGCATTTCTATACTTGCCAGTAATATAAAACCGAAAGTTTTCATTTAAAATTTCAAACGCAGCATTGTTTTAATAGTCTCCTTGTTTATCTGACTTGCTTGGTCTTTTGGAGGATGCAAATGGGAGTGACTGCATATTCAGATACAGCCTCTCAAATGTGGTGTGTGTGCGGTGTGTGAATATTCCTCGATGTGTCTCTGGATAACATGCCTGGGCTCTAATCCTGCAGCCTGTAGAACAGGTATATTCTCTTACAAGTGAAATCTCATCGTGCGGTTCTGGTGGCAGGAGTGAGGCCCTTGCGTGATAACCTGTGCGTACAGAAAGTAATAAGCTGTCCAGTCCCAGCATGTTGTTTTCGTTTGCTTGAAATAGTTTATCATGAAATATATCTTCTGTTAACAAAGTATCTGTTTTAAATAGTAAACTAGTGGGTATGGGACAAAATGTAAGGACTGCCAGAATGTTACCTGGTTTTTATTTTCACATTTCAAGTTTTTATTTTACTTAAAAGCAGCTTTTTTCCCCCCCTTTTTTTTTCTTCTCCCAAACTTTAGAAGATTCAGGGTTGGATGGTGTTCTCTTTATTTCCTTGTAAGTAATTATCAGCCCAAATACAGAGAAGTTGGTAGTTGGGATGAAATAATCTGTTCAGTTATTATATTGCCCTCTTAATATCCTCTCCGTGTTTATAATTACCCTTTTAAGGCTAGTCATCATCATAATTTCCTATTGAGGTGAATTCTAAGAAGGTACTAGTTACTGGGTAAAGGGTAACATTAAATATATATATATATCTTTTGCCTCTTTTTTTTTTTTTTGGAAATGAAAGGACGTTCAAATTAGGAGGCCAAATGTTTGTAAATTTTTCACATCTGTATACTGCTGTCATGTCCCTGTGCTGTACTTACGTATTAGGTGCACTCATTTTATCTGTCTTTCATGTGTTGAACCCTCCCTCCCCCTTTGCCATTGCCAGTGCCGTTCTTCTAACCTTTTTTTGTTTCAGATATGGCTCTTTTTACTGTAACCGTTTAAACCAAATTCAGTATTTGGTATGTGATTGTCTTAATAAAAATGCTTCTGCATATGTCAGTATACTTTTGTATCCTCTGAAGGGTGTAGCTGCATGGAACTTTACAAATTCAGCGGGTTTTTTGCTAAAATACAGCGGGGAACAGTCCTGAAACGGAAGGGTGCTCAGCTAGATTAGTTGTGGTATTGTTTTGCTTTCTAACTTTAATGGTTTATCCTGTCAGACTTTATAACTACTGCTGCACATTGAGCTGTCCACAATGACTCCTAATTGTTTTTCTCAGAAGACTGGACTAATTTGAACTCATCAAGTATTTAGATAAAATCATTTCTTCTTGTATGCATTACATTATATTTATTTGCATTTCATCTGCTGTTGTATTACTCGATTTTCTAACTCAATTAGATCTCTCTGGAAATCTCCACAGTTTTTACTAACCCAAATAATTTCCTTCTACTGGCAAATTCTACTGTTTCACTGTCTGCTTCCATCCTCAAGAGCACTAATGAATGTTAACCATTGTTTTTAATGTCTGGTATACACCACGTGGTTAACTTTTGCCCTCTGAGCATCTTGGTTAAGGTCTAGGTTATCTGAACCTTACCTGGGAGATACAATTCTTCAGATAATCCAAGGCTTAGAGTTAGTCACTAGAGCTGAGAACTCTCACAAATACATAGCATAAGCTTTCCTCTGTTGTTTATAAATGAGCTAAAGTACTTAGCAAGAGCTTGAGCACAGAGTTTTGTTAGTAGAAAGTTTGCAGGTGTCAGCTTTTAGGGAGGTCTCACCATTGAAATAACAGTAGGATTCAGAAATTTCACCAAGCTACAAGGAAAATGAACAGGTATTATCAAACTTAGAAGCGTAAAATGTAGGTTACAGCAGTGTTACATTTTGTATGCAGTTGTACACGTTCATACCTTATTAATTTTTTTGCTGTAGAATGGAAGCTTGCAGTCTCAATGCTATGGGAGCGTACTGCTGGTCAGATGAGTGGCATTTGGTACTAACCCAGTGTGGTGGGGGCTAGTTTAAATACGTATTCTGATTGTATGGACAAGCTTTTTGTCATTTGTGGCTCTTGTTTGGGTGTATGAAATTAGCTCAAGTGTGTGTGTACTGAACGCAGTAACACGTGGATGGGGCAGAAGAGAGCAGAAGGGCAGCAGGTTGGTGTTTAGCTAATCGTGTTGCGTTGACTAATGAGCTCCAGAGTGGTAGCATTTGGCTGTATAACACAGAGGTGGCTTTTTGAGCTGCATGTAAATTGTCCTGCATCTGGCAGACTTTCCCAAATTTGATTTATTTATGTGCAAGTTGGTAGCACCTAAAGAATGCACAACAGATCCTGGAGCCCATCGTGTCCTTTTTCAGTAACGCGTCTCTATTGCCTACTATCATGTTTTATTTTTATATTGTTTTCTTCCTGTTTTCAATAACTCCTTTTTTTTTTTTCTCAGGTAAGATAAATTGTAACTTCTTATTTGTCAGATGTGTGCTGTATTTGCTTCAAAATCTGCTTTTTTTTTTTTTAATTAAACTTAGTTACTTCTTGGGAAGCCTAAGAGTTGTATTGCTGTTTTTTTAATATACTCGGGTAGTTCCAAGAACCATATAAACCAGGAAGAAATAAAGAGTGTGGATGATGTCAAGGTGTTTTTCAATAGGCTGTCATGCATAACTAAGAAAAAAAAAAAGGAACTCTCATTTTCAGACACATTTCTGAAAACGGGAGCCATTTTTAGTAGTTGGAATCCTTCTGAGAGGTCGGTGAAGTAATGTTAAAAGTTCTTTCCACTTGAAGTCACTTGAATTGATGCAGAAAAATACATGATCAAGGAAAGCATCTGTACTGTGTATTGTTTGCTACCTAAATGAATAACATTATATGATCTTTCCCAAAGGGAAGCTGAAGAATCCCAAGCAGGTCATAAAATAAAGTGAAAAATGATCATTACTGGTGTTCTGCTGACTAATTTGAATCAGAGACATTCCTTGTAATTAAATACATTTCACTCATTTATGACTTCTGTTTCTTTCTTCATCACCTCTGCAGCAACTCTTGCAACGTGTATCATACTATTTTATTCATGTGAGTTCAGTGTCAATAGCCCCAGACTGAAGGATTTTACAGTTTTGCTTTTTTTTTTTGGTTGAAGTAGTACAAAATGTCAAAAATTAGAAGGAAGGTCACAGTGGAAAATACCAAGACCATATCCGATAGCACATCCCGAAGACCCAGTGTGTTTGAAAGGCTTGGACCCAGCACTGGAAGTACTGCAGAGGTGAGTTGTGAAAGCATTCTTCTTTTCCTCCCCACCCCAGCATCTTCTTTTCCAGGATTTACATGGTGGGAAAGAGTAGCTCACAAGTGCCAAATATTCAGATGTCACAGGTGTTAGTAAAGGTGAAGAGAACTCCTTAACTCATGGATGTTCAAAATACTAATATTAGAGTTTTCAAATAACGTGTGTTGTCCCAGCTTCTGGACAAGAGCAGTAGCACTGTACATTTTAATACTGTTTCCACCAACCTAATTTTTTCTCTGCCAGACCTGATTCTCATTGTTGATCTTTTTTTTGAGTTATATTACTGGTGGACAGAAATTAGAGATAAATGGGAATTAATGTGGAGTCATTTGTTTGTTCTGCCACACTCACACCAATGGTATTTCCAGAAATGAGTGTGAAATTCACCCAGTGATGTCTGTCTCTTAGACACAGTGCCGTAACTGGCTGAAGACTGGCAACTGCCTCTATGGGAACACATGTAGATTCGTACATGGCCCTTCACCACGAGGTAAAGGCTATAGCAGCAGTTATAGAAGGTAAATCAAGAACTCACTTTGAATTCTTCACATGCTGTAGGAAAATAGCTTTTGCAACTATGTCTTCTGTTCTTTTGTGTTTTTTTGTTAATAATGAAATGCTGTGGTGTGCCTAATGGTGTGTTTTATCAATAACCACTCGTATTGCGAAGCTGCTCAAAACAGTTGATTTGGCAACCTTCAGTGGGTTTTCCCAGGATTTTGGGGAGTAACTTTAATGTAACTTTAAAAAAGAGTCCACTGGATGCAGATTAATTTCTTACATTGCTTGAAATAGGGAAATCGAGTACCTTAAGTTATTTTTATATGTGTAGTGTCACTGCAGCTTCTGATACACCTTTCTGTCCTTTACTAAAATATTGTTTTGTAACTACTTACAGCAGTAATCGCATACGTGTAGCCCTTCTGCCTTCACTGTACTGTTTGATGAGTAGGGTGTGTAACCTCTCTAGCTGTGAGAAAACACTTCTCTTCAAAACGTAGTGTTGTAACTTTGTTAGCTAAAGGCCAAATATCCTATATCAAAAGAAGAGATTCTAAAATTTCTTATTTGTTTCAGAAAACAGAAATTTTACTGTTACTCCCACGTTACTCTCATTTTAAAATGCGTTTTTTCCCACTGTCCTATGTATGGTGTAACACCGTGCTTGTCAACTGAAACTAAACGTAGCAGTAAATTTGTACTATTTGTATTATAAAGGACAAAAAAAAAAAGTCATTGGTAGAGTATGAAGCCTTCATAGAAAGGGGAACCGTGCAAAAACTGTGCTGTTTCCTGATGCTACAGTGATGTCAGTGTTACCTATAGATTACGGATGGGCGCACTGAAGCATCAAAATGTAAATAAAGCAACTTGGTGAAGGTCAAACAGGAAGGTTGGCTTGATGTTCTCTTTCCTGCTCTTGTGCCACACTCTCAGGATGGACTTGACTTTGCTTGTTTGATCTTCTAACATGGTAGCCTCTGGGATACAAAATAAATCACTAAGATCGATGTTTATTTCGGTGTGTGAAAGATCTTACTCTGCTCTGTGCTGAGTGTTCCATATGGGGGGGGGAAAAAAGGAGTGATTTATTGGTAGAGACTAAATCAAAAAACTTAAACGTAGCATGCTGCTTTCTCCTTGCTTTCAGTGTTTGGAACGCACAGTTTGTGGTCCTGCTTGGTCATTTGAAGAGAAGTCACATTTCTTTTAATGACTAAAGCTTTGTTTCTGCTGTACTGTCACCACTAACACTTAAGAACAACGCTGATTTACTTGCTACTAACTTTTTCTTCCTGTTAGGACTGTACTAAAAAAGTCAAAGAATGGATCTTGCTGCTCATTTGCCTGATATGTTCAACATTTTAATAAAGATGTTCGTAAAGGAAAAAATAAAATAAAAAACAAGGAGGGGGGCAAGCCCTCCTACTAAAACAGACAAATGAAAAAAGCACACTTGTCTTCAGAGGATTCTACTGAGAGCTCTTGGCTAGGCACAGAAAAAGCTGTTTTACTTGCGTAATAGAAGTTCTTATGGTATTTAACCTTTTTTTACAATTGTATCCAGGTATTCTAAATGCAATTTTATTGGCTTAGTGCAAGTCAAGCTAATGCTGATTCCACACCAGTTCAGTTTAAGCAGTATTCCTGTTCACATGTCTGGGACATGCTGGTGGTGTGGCTACACGTGTTCAGCTTTTACTGCTGGCAGTCTTTTGTCTGCTTTGCAGGCAGTTTGGTAGGACATGGCACATCTTACTCCCTTCCTTGCACCTCCTATTTCAAACCTGTCTGAACAAAGTCTCATTGTTAATGTTTTTTCTGACCATAATTCTTCCCTTGGTTTAAAACATCACCAGACAACAGGAAAACTTGACTCTAAAATGTGAAGAAAGCCTTTTAAAGGTAGTGTGCATATAACTGTGTTTCAGCGTTAATGCAGCTTCTCACATCATGAGTTTTCATCCTTCTTTTTAAAACAACTAGCATGTTTTTGCCTGTAAGGCTTTCCTGATAAGCATATTAAGAATCCAGTAATAGACCTGCCTGTATTCCAGGCATCTGAAGTAAGGAGAAGCTAATAAGGGAAGAGCTGTGTGTAAACATGCTGTCCCACAAGCAATTTTACTCTCATGCTTTGCCCATCGATTGTTTGTTAGCTGCTTTGCAGCTATCCTGTCCGTCTTGTATTATTGTCAGGATAGACAGAAGCTAGACATCAGGAAGAGGTTCTTCACCAAGCGGGTGGTCATACACTGGAACAGGCTCCCCAGTGAAGTAGTCACTGCACCAAGCCTGTCTGAATTTAAGAAGCGTTTGGACTGTGCACTTAGTCACATGGTCTAAAATTTTGGGTAGACCTGTGCGGTGCCAGGAGTTGGACTCAGTGATCCTTATGGGTCCCTTCCAACTCGGGATATTCTATGATTCTGTGATCTGTGCCATCATAGCACAGTACCTGTCTGTTGCCTGAACCTCTTAATTCTGGATCCTTACACGGGGTTTAAAAAATAAACAAGCAACAACAGTAGGTAAGAATATATGAATCTTAAAAAGTACAAATACTGTTGCACAGGAAACTGAAACCAGGACAGTGTCTCATCAGCATTCAGTTATATGTACGTTAAACGCCAGTCTGCCTATATACACCCACGCACACTTGTACATGCGCATACACACGTTCTCTGAGGGTTGTGTTGTAATGTGTGCTGTTGCCAGTGGGTTGCTCCCCGTGTTGGAAGATAGGTACAGAAGCAAATGGAGGTGCTGTTTAAATGTGCATTTCCTTACCAAGCCGCTTCATCTGGAGAACTGAACTGTGGCAGGAAGTAGCGCTGTTTAAAATCACTTAACTGCACTGCT
Source organism: Anser anser (assembly GCF_964211835.1). NCBI lineage: Eukaryota > Metazoa > Chordata > Aves > Anseriformes > Anatidae > Anser > Anser anser. Next base: position 182,116,623 of record NC_139720.1, on the reverse strand, counting down.
TAAAATTTGAAATGGTCAAATTCAGCATTTTTGGCCTTGCTTAAAATATGGGTCCCACCCAAAATGTTAATTCATTAAAGTATTTTTTCATTTAGTTTTCTTCTTTCATTGTACAGTGATAATACTGTGCAGCCTTTTGTGCAGAAGGTTCTACCAGATACAATGTGAATTTACAATCTTAAACTGTGGAATTAAAATTATGTATTTTTTTGGTGAAATTCAGCAGCATGCATTACCTGGAATAAACAAAAGCCCCTTTTGGAAGGGAAGAAAAAAGCAAGTGCATCAGTAGGCCATTTATAAAAACAAAAATTGTGGTGCACCTGAAGGGAAAACTAGTTAGTAGATCAGCTTGTTTTTCTGTGCATAAGCCAAAGTATCTGAAAACAGTCACAGCTTCCTGAGTAATTATTTCGTCAATAACATGAGATTGAAAACTTGGCAAATATTTGATATTTTTTTGCTTTTATGCTATAATACTTGGGGGGAAGGAGGGCAGTGTGTGGAACAACTGGATGGATACCTTGACTTTGCTCCAGTGTTCTCCCAAAGCTGTAAGACAAAACAAACAAACAACAAAACAAAACAAACAAACCCAAGAGCACAACACAACCCTGAAGCTGTAGCTTTTTTCATTCCTGTGATTTCTTGATGACTTTCATAATCTTAGAGCAGATTTAAATACTGTTTTAATAAACTAAGTTTTTTGTTCCCTCCCTTCCACACTGGAAAAGGGTATTAATTAAAAGTGAAATGATTTGCATTATTTTTTCCACTCAAGCATATAACTTCAATAAATACCACAGTATTATACGTTTGTCTAGAAAATGTGTGGGCTACATTGTAAGTTCTCTTGCTTTCTCCTTCAGCTACCAGGTTTTCCTGAGAATCACTTCTCTTGAGGAATAATAAATACAAGTACACTATCTGTAATCTCTTTGCCTTTTAAATTGAGTTTCAGTTTCACAAACCTGGATCCTTTGTGCCATACCTGAAATACTATTAAAAATTTAGGCTTTGAATTGCCACTTCAGTATTGAAAGCTGGTTTACATGTGGAGGTAGCTGATGGTTTGGAATGCTTCAGAGAATTTTGGGCATACAAAGGAATTCTGCTTCTAAGACGGGAGGAAAAAAAAGATACCTTGAATTATAATCTTTACAAAAGCCAGATACTTTAAAGATGATATAGTCATGTGTGCAAGGAAGGTAACTTGTTTATATTAGTATGCTGGATATTTTTTTGATCCTTGTTAGTGCTGAAAGAAGCAGCACGCTACTGTTTTGTATCATTCCTCTGATCTAGATTGACGTGTATTTGCAGTTTCACAAAGAATTAAACGCATTTAAAAATGAGAGCAGTCACTGGTCTTTTTCTTTTTATATACTAAGGCACACAACATTGTGACATTGTTTAAAGAATTAAATACAAACAACGTTGCAAAGGAGGAAGTAGAAACAAATTACTGTGTTCCAAACGTGCACAGGTTGAAAATGAAATCATATTAATTTAAATATTTTAATATGCCCAAGCTGGGAAACAAAGTTTTCCTGTTGTATATTATGTGACAGAGGAAGGATGGAAGAAACAACTCTTTCTAAATGGAAACTCTAATTCAGTTTAAAAAAAAAAAAAAAAAGAAAAAAAAAGAAAGAAATGCAAAGTTAATTATCCAAGTATTAGATAAACTCTTTTAATCAACTAAAGTAGCATTTTTAACTCTTTCTTTAGTGTAAACTGATGGGTACAAATCCAGTACTTCCATACAACCATTTCACAAAAGAATCTGTAATTAAAAGTTAACAGCCATCATAGAAGTACCAAATTTGGTTTCAAGCCAGATTTATATGAAGAGAAAATTTGTTTTCTTGAACCAAAACATCATTTGAAGCAGCTCCTGTGTCCCTTTTGCCTAGGAACTTGTTTAAATGCAAGAGTTGTTCTCTTTTAACCTATAAGGGATAAATCAACTTCTGAATCCATACTAGGAGGTGATGACATTATAAAGATACCTTGTAGTAGTGTAGGATATTCCCCTTCCCACATCACAGTAATACGTTCTACAGAAGATACACAGTTGTAAGAGTAGTAGAGTTATTCCAGTGTTTTAAAATTAAATAATGAAATAGTTATGTTACTGCAAGATGGAAAATGAAGGAGGCCTCCAAGAGTGAATTTCTGATGCACAGCCTTGCAACAGCCATTCTTTGTGTAGCAGTCTGACCAAGGTCATGGGAGGATGGCAACTAGGGCAGACGATCTCCACTTATGGACTTCTTCTGTATTTGGAGTTGTGCTTTTATGTGACTAACTGCTAGCCTACAGTAGTTTGACTCTGCAATAATTTTATTTAAATATGTATATAAATCAGTACAGCTTAGCATATGGAGAAGGCTAAAGATAACTGGGAAGACTTGGTCTGAATGATTGTGAAACATTTGCATGATGGTCAGAAAAAGAGGATCTGTTGTGGCTAGGATCAGCTGAAGCTGATTTAGAGTGGTCACTGAGCCATGACATAGTGCCATATATACATACAAGTAATCTTCCTTCCTAGAGACAAGTCTTCCTTGATGTTCTGAAAGAGTTTTGGTTTTTGTTTGTTTGGTTTTTTCTTTGAATGCTTAAGCCCATTAGAACTGAATACTTTTTTTTCATCCTTACTGCTTTTGGTGGGAGGTTTAGATCTCTGTCTATACTAATAACAAAAATAGTTAAAAGACTGTATTCCTTTAAAAGTGATCCCATAGAACTGGTTATATCATGTTTCTGTATTATACAGGTCACCAGAAAGGCCTACTGGAGATCTTCGGGAAAGAATGAAGAACAAACGTCAAGACGTTGAGGCTGAGCCACAGAAACGAAGTACAGAGGAATCGTCCTCTCCTGTTAGGGTAAGAATGGAGTTTGCAGAACTCCAGAATCCCTCAGTAGCGATTGGGCACTGTGTCCTAGAAACCTGATTGTGGTGATTTGTAATACTTGAAATGTTTAACAAATTGATCATTTTGTACATAGTGTGTGGCATATTTCATGATGAAGTGTCTTAATAGTTGTAATTGAAATTTTATAGCACTGTTTGGTCTTTTGGTTCTCAGAGATTTTATAAGTCCTGCAGACTAAAATGTCATAAATACTGATGAACAGCTATTTAATAACAGTGCAGACTCTTTAATATTACCAAGAAAGTATACTGACCGTTGTTCGAATCATCCATTATTTTTCCCCTTGACATTTATTCATATCCATTGTTTATGTGCATCCTGACTTCAGTTGTTCATCTCAAATTTGCTTTTGATGAGACAACACAGTTATTGTTGTGCTGGTCCATTTCACCTTCCTCCTCACATATTCATTAGCCATCCCGACTGCTCATTTTTGGATTTTGCAACAAATTAATTTATCATCATTCTCACTTCATAAGCATCTTTCTGCAACCCTAACCCCCCTCAAATATCAAAATTTACTTTAAAATTGTGTTATCTATTTCTGCACTGATGTTGCAAATAGGGACAGAGTTGGTAGCGTGATCCTGCCACCTGTGTTATCAGCATCAGTGTGTTCTTGCATCATGTTTTTTAAGACTTAACTTCCTATGAATAATGGTTAATTTTTCATTTTTTTATTTTTGTGGAAAATCAGTTTTGCTTCTGCAGGTATTAACAGCATTCTTTTTTTCTCTGGATCTGTTTCTACTTGCTGTGTAAAATGAATTTTTCTGTCAGGTGTAAATAAATCAACAGCAGCTGCTATCGTTAAATTAACAGAATGGCTTACCTTCCAATCATGTTTTCAGTTGCTGTTAATTTGTGTAAAATTTCAGTCTTTTCTTTTACTTAAATGTGTTTCTTTTATTTTCTAATAGTTTGAATAAACTGTTTAGTTACTAAGTACATGGTTGGTGGGAAAAGTGTTTTTTTTTCCAACCATTATTAAAAATTTATTGTAACTTCTTCTCTCCTGGTACAATTCTAATTTTGATGTAATTCTTGGTTTTGAATAGTTAACCCTGCTTTTTATAGTGTTCTATTCATGCAATAATAAAGTACTCTTAAACAACTAAACCCCAAATAAAGGTGAACTGGAAACAGGAGTCAAAAGGAACTGGAGAATTAGAGCATCTGTTAAAGTACCAAAGAGTTATTTACAGGATAAGCACACTGCAGAGAAAAAATTGCTCTGCTTCAGTCTCATAAAACAGAAGGCTGAGGAAACCACTGAGGTTTTTGTATTAATTGCACGGAGGCAACTGTGGAAAATATGGGATATCCAAAGAAAATATTCTGGAACAAATAGATGAAGAGGGACAGTCGTCAAGAGTTGCATTGCAAAGAACCAGCATATCCAAAAGAACAGAAGACTGAAGTAACTGAACTGCTTACAGAAATCTTGCTCCATCATTAGTTACTGTTATGGTGGAGATCTAATGATTGACGTTTTCATCTTACTAAAGCTTCTGGGATAACTGAGGAAATGGATAAGAAGTCGTAATTTCATTTTGAAATAATGAAAGGTAGCTTGTTTCGTGAAAAGTTTCATAATTGTGTTTTTTTGTTTTTTTTTCCTTTTTAAATAAAGAAGAAAGAGCACTGTTCCTGCAGTCAAAATTTGTGCTTCGCTGATCTACTAGCATTGAAACTTGAACAGAGAGTAGTGGTTAAAAGAAAACTGATTTAAGTGAAATCTTAAATAGCTTCTTTTGAAACAAAGCTTTTGAGGAATAGATAGGTGAATAACAAGCATAATATCGTCAGTTTTAGAAGCCAGCTAATGGGAAAATTTTAGATTAATTTAAAATGAGGTTACAGAGAATGCTATGGTGCTTCATCTAAAGAGATGCTACTTTTTAAGAATGGAAAAATGATGGACATCCCAAATGTTAAACTTTGCAGAAGATATGAGAATACTAATTGAGATTAATAAAGTCAGAGGAATGCCATAGGGACTGCGGAAAAGATTTTCAACAGTACAATGGCAGATGAAACGTGGTGTTGGCAAGTGCAAGGTAATGCACAGCAAAGGAAGTATTTAATACAAAAAATATATGAATTAATATTTTAAAAGTAACTGAAACCATACAGTAGAAAAAAGTTATTGTGGACAGCTCAATGAAATCATCTGTTCAAAGTACAGTCACAGTCACAGAAACAAAATACTCAGTAATATAAAAATGGAATAGAAAATTATCACTGCTATGCTGTAGGAGTTAATGGTCCGGTTTTATTTGAAATGCTGTTTGGTTATGATCACCTGTATGCAAGACAATACAGTCAGAGGTCTTTTTGAAGTGAGCAAGGGGTGGGGAGGAGACTGGAGAGGAGAAGAAAGGAGTTGTGGCGAATGCATATAATGTATGGTTGAGAGAATGTAAACTAGATGCGTCTTATTCATACTTTATCCCAGTAGAAACAACAGCAAATTTGAAAATGACAAGGGGAGATGCTATTTACGTTATATATGACAATTCTACCTGATTGCTGGAAGATAGAGTTAAAAAAAACATGAATAGGTTCCAAAAACAGTTAAGGCAGTGGAAGAGAAGAGATTTTCTGTGTTTGGAGATAGAGATTTTACTGGTTATCTTATATGTATTTAGGAAGAAATTTCATACATGGACAGCTTATAAAAATATATCTTCTATTATTTCTTCATGTCTTGTACTATTATTTTCAGAGACAATATGCTGTGTTACATGGATAACTACAGCAAACTCAGTTGTTTTTGTGTTTCTTAGATTTGTGTTCGGACTTATTTCAGTTCTGATGTTAGTGTATCAAATACATTACAAATAACTAGGAAAGGTTCTTGCTGTTACTGTATTTAGTTGGAAATTTTCATGTTGAATTTTTCTCTGAATTCCGAGATAGATACATTGGAGTATTTGAAGTATTATGTAAAACAACTTCTGGGAGGTTTGTGTGATTTGGGGAAAAAGTGGAAAGAACTTAATTTACCTTTAGGAAAGGTTTTTGTAAGGAATGTCTATCACTTGTTTTATATCTGCTTTTTGTCACTTTGGCTTTTGAATATCTGCACTGGAAATAGAGGTCAGCGTTGTCTTCCATCTCTGAAATGGAATCAATACCTGTTCATTTCAGGGAAACGGAATACATTTTCTTGTACGTTTGTGCAGTGTGGTAGTAATTTTCATTATAGAGGTATTACATGTAGAGCAAAATAGTACTGTGCTTACCCAAAAGATGTGAGCTATTGATGCATGATAGCTTGTTCTGGAGTTAAAGTGAATTCTGACTTAGTTTATATCACTGCTGCATGCACATGTGCTGACAAGGCTGAAGCTGAAGCTTCTGCTTTGTAAGAACTGTAGATTGTAAGCCTTATAAATATTCTCTCCATCAATGTTGGCAAAATAACACTTGCTAGCTAGAAGCATGTTTTGCAGAATGGGTAAGTCCTTTAGTGCTTGGCCAAGCTTTTGCTGTAGTGGGAAATTCATTCGAGGAGACATTGAGTCTTGTGCTGTAGAGGACTCATTGTCTTATAAGGTGGGGAACTTCAATTTAAGTAGGTGTTTAATAAAATCTCATAGAATTCAGTCATAATGTCGTATGTTTTTCTTTAAGTAGCATTTCTACTGAAATTCAACATTAAACTGTAATAATCTATTCAACACGTTAATAGTTTAACTTCGAGCACATATGTGAAAACAGCGTAGACAAAGTCTACTAAATTACTGTCTGCACTTAGGACAGTTAACAATTTTTTTAGTAAATAATTATACTATTATGAAAGTTTGTTTCTATTCCAGTAAATGGAGTCTTTTTCAGATACAGTATCTTCCAGTACAAATAAAAGACATGCTTTTGCCCTGTAGGAGTTTGGCTTATTTTATTCTTGGCTTATTAAGGTAGAGGTGCAAAAAAACAATGTAAAGTATAAGAAGGTCTGTAAGGATGTGAATGTAATATTTACTCATTAACTAATATAGCCCATAGTATGAGGGAATGAAATGCCTTGCAAGTGAAACAAATACAATAAAAGGAATATATTGAAGACTTTTCCATGAGAAAATTTGAATGTGTTCTATACCGTCATAATTTAAATTCTTGAATTATGTGCCCCAGGAAAATATACTCAGTTTCTAAGCACAGTTTTTTTTTTTTTTTTTTTTTTCTTCCCAAGATGCTGTCTTACCAGAATCTTTTCTCCTGACAAGTAAACTCAAGTTGCTTAGTGTATGGACGGGCTTGGATCAAGTTGTGTTAACTTATAAAATAGCATGCTTGCATTACAATTGTCTATTCGCTTCCCCTATATTCAATAATTCAATAAAATTCCTTTCATAGATGATTTTGTTCTCAATTCTTCTTTAGAAGTATGGTTGTCCCATTGCTGCCACTACCAAATGTCTCCACTGAGAGGAGAAAATACGGGCTGTTTCAATACGCTTGTGTGGTGTTGTAAGTTTGGAGGTGTAGGTGAGATGTGTATAGGTTGTGTACAGCTTCTAACATGGAGTATTACATTGTTCTTGAAACATGCAGTTTACTCAGAATGCTCTTTGTTAACAAGTTACTTTGTGATTTGGCCTTGAAGTTTTTTGAGGTTAGTATGTATAGGGTATGGCCTAACATGCATCGTGTGGTTTGCTAGTACCACATAGGATTGAATTAATAAAATTTAGTATTTGTATTTAATGTTTATTGTTTATAGGAACTAGTATATAGCAGAAGTAAACATTTTACTAGAACAAATTCAGCTTTCAAGAAAAGTAGCCTAGAAAAAGGAAGGTGCTGTACGAAAAAAATTGTTTGCAAGAGGAGCTTGTTGATAAAGCTGCAAACTTTGAGTCTTATAAAAGTCTATTTTCTCTTCAAGTAACTTCCTTTGGAGCTTAGTACAGTTGTTGCTGTTAGACTGGAATGCATTTGGTGCCTGTTGTGTTGATGGTCTAGTTGATGTAGACTTGTCTGCAACTGATGTCAGAAACCAATGTGACCTGATAAGTTAGGATCTTGTGCATCACTTTAGAGATCCTGTCATGAAGTGAAGAAAATCTGACTTGTCCTTATTCTAGAAGCTGCTTTTAGTTACACTTGACTCAAGTTAGTTCCTTCATGTGAAGCTTCTTTGTGTTATTTAGCAAATGGTCAGTTTTTCAAAATCTTGTAAGGGTTTGATATGATATACTTAGTACATCAAGATAAGGGGCTTGAAGATAACTAAGCAGCACTGAAGTACTTTTCAGTTTACTAGGTAAAATAAATGCAGTACTTACTCTGTGATCACTTATGTCATTAAACTAGTGTTTAACATTGTTAAAGAATAAAAAGGAATAGTTCCATTGTATTCACTTGCAATATTGTGTAGAGTCACTCTTATTATTTCCCTACTGTGTTTCTGACATGGTCTTAAGGATTTAAATCGAGTAATGGCCTAAGTCACAATAAGGAGTAGCTAGTGAAATTCTCAGGCATCTCCTTTTCTTGGCATAAAGGGTCCAACAAACCAGCACTGAAGAATCCCCAAAAGAAAGCACTCTGGGAGGTGAGAACAAATGGGGAGTGGGACAGGCTTTTGTTATTTGCTCTTTGTGGTTTCGTACATAATAAATTAATCTGTGATACTTCTAAGCTTGGATGTTCATGGGTGGTTTGCCGTCTTTTTTTTTTTTGGTGAACAGTTAAAAAACCACTTTGTCCTGTACTTCACTAAGTCCAGGTAGATTAGAGAATATGGAAAGAATATGGATTCAGCAGAGGCAATGATGCAACTATGTAGCTCTACTACTGGAATGTAGCAGGGGGAGAAGAGCAGCTCAGGACCAGGTGCCTTTATAAATTATTTTACATTCTGTAAGAACAAACAGTCTCTGGCATCCTTAGGTATCCATAGGAACATCGGTCCTGTGCGCCACATGCACTGTTTTGCCACATGCGAAATGGGTGCTACTGCACTGGTTAAACATGACTAATAAGATCGAAGCAATGAACGTTCAGCTTTAAAGCTATTAAGAAAACTCGATTCCAGTCTGTTGCTTTAGATTTTCTTCCCCCTTTCTTCTGCCAGCCAAGGGTCCCCCCCTGCATTGCTGCCCCCTTCTTTATCCTCTGGAGAGTTAAGTGGTTCAGCTTCTCTGAGGGTCATCTGCCTTGCATATGACATTCTTATTTACAACTGAAAACTTATTCACGCTGTTAAACTTCGGATTTTAAGAACCCAATCTGTTCTTTTGGTTCTTATTTTAAACCTGATTCTCTGATACGTGCTTAATTCTTGCCCTGCCTCTAAACGTTACTTTATGAATTCCTTCTTCCTTCTTTTCCCCATCTGCTATTTGCATACTGATTATATGAAATTGCATTAGAGTATTTTGCCTGTGGAGTCTCTGCTTGTTTAAGAAGGTATTTTTTCAACAGGCTGAAGGGGAAATTGCTTTTTGTACTATAAAAAAGGAACAGCCAAAATACCATGTAAAATGTACCTGCTTCTTCAGGCTTCTTTTAAAAATAAAGTTGTTTACTCTAATGCAGCATTTTTCCCTTATAGAAAGAGTCTTCACGAGGAAGACATAGAGAAAAGGAGGATATCAAAATTACAAAGGAGAGAACACCAGAAAGTGAAGAGGAAAATGGAGACTGGGAAACAAATAGAGAAGGTAAGTGAAATTAAATTAATGGTCTCCCTACAGCTCAGAGAATTGCACTAATACTGGACTGCATGTAAAATAAAATAGTTAAAGATTCCGTCTCTAAGTAGAGTGCAGTAGCCATTAAGATTTATTTTTGGAAGAGGGCAAAGGAGCAACTTGATTTGGACTGCAGTAATAGTAAAAACAACTTTTAGAAACATTCTATTTTTAAATACTCAGATGAGGAACTTGGCCATTGGCTATTCTGTGGTTGAGCCTTTTGCCATTAGGTCAGTAGCTGAATCCAAGATGATTTTGAAACTGATTGGTCCAAGAAGTGAGCATGACTCCTTTGAAGTTAAAAGTCAACAGTTTTTTGTTTGTTTGTTCGTTTGTGTGTGTGTGTAATTTGTATTAGTGTGGACTATCTCATTAGCAAGTATGTAATTAGAATGCATATACCAACAGCTGAATGGGACAGCTGGTGAACAAATCATCTTCTGAAAATACTAGAGGAGTGGTAAGAGCTTTGCATTACTACTGTAGGCTCTTGTTGTGGTTGAAAGGTGATTTTATTGTCCTTGGTGCTGATAATATTCATCCATTTACTGCATAGTTGAGGAAAAATCTATTGTTTTCTCACCCCTCTTCTGAGTCTTTCCTTTTTTCTTTGAAGACCAAGTTAAACTGCCAATGAAATTCTGGCAACTTCTAATGAAGTGTGGTATTTACATAGTTTTGTAAGTATCAAGGTTTCAGCAGTTATTAAAATATTGCAAGACAATGTGGGGGTCCTGGTCCACTGTTGAGGATTCTTTCTACCATACAGTAGTGATGCCAAAGAAAGAAACAGTCATTTTCCAAAGAATTTATAGCTCTTTATTAGACAAGATACTAGTTATAAATAATTATATTAGAATACATATCTACATTTTGTTCTTATAACCACAAATCTTTTCAAAATGCACAAATGATTCTGTATGGTTAGCGCTTTTGCTTATGTTTATGGTTATGTTCTGCTGGAAGTCTGCATGATGAAAACCAAATGCAGTCACAGTGCCTTCCTAAACGAAAGGGTTTGTACTAAGCACTTGGAAGGGGGGAAACGTGTTATACACTGAGAGAGATGCATGATTTTAACTTATATTAAAATGCCTAAAATTTACACAGAATCATAGCAAAAATCTCTGTCAAATTAGAAATGCTGTGGTTTACCTTTTCTGATAACCTGAAAATAATTTTGGCTAAACATATAAATGTAATTGTTAGTAAATTGAAGGTTGCTTATCTAGTACTTTATTGTGACATAGAAAACCGTGATACAGTCAGTGTAGAAAATAAAGTTTTAATAGTCCAAGTGGCAGACTTTGTTTCTGGGAAGGAAAACAAAAAACAAAACAAACAAACAAAAAAAAACCCTGGAGATTTTTTAAGTGAATTCGGATATAATGAATCTTTTTGCAGTAAGAAGTACTGTAAGTTATTTGCGCTCTGACTGTCCTATGGCATATATGCATGGAAATAGAATCTAAGTTGAAGAAAATTTGCAATATATTTTTTTTATATATATTTATATATATATATATTATATATAATTTTTTATATATATTGCATATATTTTTATATAAATACGTAGCATGAATGTCTTAATCCTTAGACATCGAGGTTTCTAGCTTGAGAATTATGAATTTCTCAAAATAGTGTTGCTCATAACCTCTGTGGGTAAAGCAGAACTGGTGTCTGTGAAGTTGTAGTGTAATATAATTGGACAGATGGACTGGGAAAGAACCTATGCTGTTAAGAACTGCACCTTTCTGGAGGCTGTTCTCATGCTCTCAAGCCACATGAAGAGAATTTGTAGACTCAATATAGTTATTGCAAAGCTTTTATATAGTTCCTGTGTGTCAAAAGGGGGGTGAAAGCTAATGAATCTTTAACGAGGTATCTGTTCTTGGAAGGTTCTTTTATCAATGTGCTTTTTGAGCATTTGACTTAAGTAACTATAAACAAAATAAGAAGTGTAAACAGTAAGGCTGCTTTCTTTTTCAACAAGATTTCAGTTGCATGGCCTGAAGGGTGTGGTATTTAACTGACAATGACGCAATGAAAAAGCGAGAAGAAAATGATGATGTGAATACCAAGGAGTAAGAATGTTTTAAGTGTGGTTTTACCCAGTGAAAGAAGTTATGCAGACCTCTTCTTTTATTTTAAAGTCAATTTATAGATGTAATTAAACAAGGTATGAATTGATTTGTAGGATACCATCTTAAAAAAAAAAAAAAGCTCTAGTATAGTGCATTACTATTTTAATCTGTTTCATGTGAGATTTCCCAATTAAGCAGGGCTCCACATATTTTTGGTCTTTGTGAAAACACTCTTTTTTGGGATATTTTTGTTATATAAATAGAAAGAAATGGTGTACTGGGTTTCCCTTGCTACCTTAGATGAATAATTGACACAAGTCTCTAAAAGAAGTGAAGTGTTACTAATGAAGTTTAAGTATTTTAATGGTGGGTCATATGGGACTAACTGGAGGTACTTCAGGTTCACGCAGATAATTGGAGGAGAGATTTGGCTTAGCCTTGTGATCCATTTATGCGATGCTTAAAAGTCACTGAAATATTTATGCTTGGCATCCAGTATGCTAAAGGAATATTATTTATTTCATATGTAATCCATTTACTAGTCTATTTACTTTTTGTTTTAATTAAGACTCTGATAATGGAGATGTTAACTATGATTATGATCATGAGCTGTCTTTGGAAATGAAGCGCCAAAAGATTCAGAGAGAACTCATGAAGTTGGAACAGGAAAACATGGAGAAACGAGAGGAAATTGTCATTAAAAAAGAGGTTTGTATTCTGTAAATGCAAAATTAAAATATAAAAAAAATAAAAATTCAGCAACCACTTCATAGACTTCTTATTGTTTCCTAAGAGACCTGAGCTTTCTGGATTACAAAAGTTCTATTCTGTACATAGTAGTAGATAAGTGGCATGTTTATAACTTGATGTGTGACATGGATATTAGTTGCAAGTCACGTATCATCTGTTCAGTCATCTGGCACCATAAACAAGTTTTCTCCTTTATGAAGTCAGCTATTAAATGAGTAGGAAACTTTGCAATTTAATGATTTAAAGCTAATAAAACCTTTAACAGAGATGGTGTAGAAGAAAACACAAGGCATAACTTACGCCAAGCTCCTTTTCCTACGTGGCTTGTGGTAACTGAGAAGAGTAGAGTGACAGACAGGCAAAGCTGTTACCGAAGTCCTAGAAGGCCTAATTTTGGGGAAGACTTTAAAAAAAAAAAAAAGTCTGAAACAAGGTTCTTCTTTTCTGGACAATGAAATGCTAGCTGGGATCATACTATCTGGGATCATACTAACTTTAAACTTTTAGTTACAGTCTTTGCAATGTATTAGAGTGCATCATCTTTTCTTCCCCCACCCTTTTCTTGCCATGTTTCTTTTATGGTGTTCTTGTAAGCTAATAAACTGTTTTGAAAACTGTACGGTTAGTTTATTGGAGGTAGATGTGTAAATGGTTAAGATCTCACATCTAGACTGTTACTGTTTTTACATATATGACATGTATCAGCATACAGCAAAGCTTTTGAGCATCACTCTTTTAACATTTAATATATTCTTTTCCTCAAGATTTCTCCTGAGGTGGTAAGATCTAAATTGACACCGTCACCATCACCAAGAAAGTCTAGCAAGTCTCCAAAACGAAGATCTAGTCCCAAATCCTCTTCTTCAGCTAGTAGGAAAGAAAAGAAAGCATCTGCTGTATCTTCCCCACTTTTGGATCAGCAGAGGTCAGTACGTAGAGATGCGTCTTGGGAGAATGTGGGAGCAGAGAACCACATTGATTTTTATTACTGGGGCTTTCATAATTAATACAGTTTTTCATTTTCCTTGCTTTCAGAACTATTGATTTTTAACTTTAGGGAAAAGTCTCTAAATTATGCACCGTGAGTCATCTACTGTGGAAAATTGCTACATGCGCATAGTTGTCAGTTGACTGATTTCATGGTTTACAGCAGGCTTTTTCTCTTTGAATGTCCAGAGCGTCTGGGATGTGATGAGGAAATATAAATAAAGTGAGAGGCAGCTTTCTTTGAGATGCTGCAGCCTGCAAAACAGCTCATCTAGACTGAAGTGAGATGTTTAAAATGTGACCAACTTTACATTCTGTTGGTATTGGATGTTGCTGTTCAGGAAATAATGTTTGATTTTAAAGCCAGAGACTTTCTCAGACTTCAGGAGGAGAAAAGAAGGCGGGGGGGGAATGCAGGTGAGGGGAAAAAAACAGGACAAGATAAGATGTGTGAAAGCTCCAGGAAGGTCAGACTGGGCACCTTGCCACAAAAAGTCAGTCTCCAGAAACTAAGTTCTTGCTGGCTGCAGGAGCTTTCAAATGACTGATGCTTTTAGATAGGAAAGAAATTACTGGAACAGTATAAGCAGACACGTCTGTATTTGCAAAGCAAACAAAGCCTTTAAGAACAAACCAATGATTTTTGCTACAGGAGGATAGAGCATGGGGATAATATGCTACTGGCATATAGTATGTGGTAGCATCTAGTTTATAGGGTTTATGTCAGTGATAATTCATATGAAAAAAATGGTGTAAATTCCTTTGTAATGTGAAATACATACTGAAAAGTTTTATCCTGCATCAAGTAGTTAACTGTAAATATAAGAGATGAATGATTGAAGTCATTTTCTGTACTTGAGTGTTGCATTGCAGAATTGGGAGTCTAAACAGACAAGATACTCCAGAGTTCTGGTCTTGTGATATATGCAGTTCGTGCAAAGGCATTGTAACCTTGGAAAATAGTTCTGTCTGAATGGGAGCAGTTCCTGGTTTTGCTTCAGAAATAAAAGTTACAAATTGAAGAGCTCATTGTGAATTTTTACCACCTGCATTCACCCTTCAGTCAAGTTACTGAGCACTGCTTGCTAATGGAGTGGCAAATCCTATCCTAAAAGCTTCAAGGCCCTTTACATTATACTTTCCTGCCAACATTTGAGAAATCGTTATTTGAAGTAGTTGGAAGTCCTTCATTTTTTTCTTGTTAATTTATATCTAGGAGTTCTAAAAGTAACCAGAGTAAAAAGAAAGGTCCTCGTACCCCTAGTCCTCCTCCTCCAGTACAAGAGGAAACTCCGTTAGGAAAAAAACACAAAGAAAAACATAAAGGAAAAGAACGTTCAGAAGAAAAGACGAGGGAGGTGAAAGAGAGAGGCCGTGACTTTGAAAGGCACAAAGAGAAAAAAGAGAAGCAGAGGTAAGTTATGATGCATTATTAGCTTTTACCCTTAAAAACAAGGTTACATTAATGTTACCAAAACACAGAGTAATAAGGGATTTATACCTGCCTTGCCAAGACCCATTTCAGTACTCATTAAATATTTAAAAGCCTTATGTAGTTCGATAAACTATAACTAACGTATTAACAGGTTTAAGTTGCATAATAAGGTTTTCAAATGCCCTTTTGAAAGACTCATTATTTTTCAGGAAGTTGGATCTTCACCAATGAAACAATTCACTTGCCAGAGTCTTTATCAGAGTCATTTACTTGTCTGCTTCCCTGCTTTTCTGAAATCCTAGAGGACTAATATCTTTCTAAATTGGCAGTGGCACATTTAGACTTTCCCTGACCTTCTGTAGGTTAAAAAGTATTTCTGAAGTCAAAAGCTATTGCACTTCTAGAATTTCATCACTTACACATATGTGTGTGTGTGTGTGTATATATATATATATATATCTCAAATGCTGGACTTAGATGACTATTCCCATTATTTTCTGAAGCTTAGTTGTCCATTTAAGTCGTTAAATATAACACTTGCATTTTTAAGTTCTATATTCCCTTGATGGAAATAGGGTATGTATTCATAAGTGCATCTTTTGTAACTAGTATAGCAAAGACTAAGAGGTTGAAGACCAGTAAAAAAGTCTATTTTTAATCGATACAGTAAAAACACAGTAACTTGTTTAAAAATATTTTATTTCACTCATACTTGCCCACTCTGTTACTGGAAGGCCAAAAGCAGTAGAAAAAAAGTTCTAGGTGGTACTGAAAGGGTCAGGAGAGTAATTGGCCCGTGGTTGTACTATAATCAGGTATTGCTGTGGTGACTGCAACCTTTAATTTCAGTATTGGATTTTTGTTGACTTTTTTATAATAAAAAATAAGATGTAATGTCAATGCTTCATGATGTGAAATAGCTGAAGGTTCAGAGAGATTTTTAATTCATTTGAAATTGCAATTAATGTTAGAAAATGTCTGTGAACTTAAGGATTCTTGAATAAAATGTTAACAGAAATGTTTAATAGGGCAGTAAATGAGTCTCTATTAATAGGAATTTTGTTTCACCACTGCCTGAAATATCAGGTAAAAATATAAATGTATTTTGGTTTTACTGTCTTACAGTCATGTATTTTATGATCCAGTAATCAGGAAGAAATTTAGTATGTATCTTGCATTCCTTAGTTCTGCTAACTTTCAGGTAATCTCATGAAATTACAGATGGAACAAAACATTCTTTAAGAGTAGTTTTTGACCTTGTAAGCACAGGTTCATTCTTAGAAATGTACTGATGTCCTGTTATGCCTGTTGAGCAAACTGCTCTTTTTGTTTCCCAGAGATCCTTCTGAAGGCTCCCATAGGCAGAAGCGTTCTCCTAGTCCTGCAGATCATTCTGGCAGTAACTCCTCTCCTTCCAGAGAGTATTCACCACCCGCTGCAAGGCGACGACAAGCCTCCCGAGCCCCAGCAAAGTCAACCACTCACAAGCATAACTTTTCACCTTCTCGCAGGTAGGTGGTCAGTTGCAAAGACAGAACTTCCATTAATCTAATTTAGAAACCTCCTCTGTTGCTTTGCCTACTTGCGTGTGTTTGTCTGGGGGTATGTGTGCACCTCAAGAACTCAGAGGCTTCTTTACATGTATTGGTGTTGATATGTTTTTTTTTGGTTGTTGTTTTGTTTTCAGATATTATAGTTACCTGTCAGGTCAGGAACACAAGTCAATGTGCAAGTTTCTGTTCATCAGTTCCTCCCAGATGTTTTGGCTTGGGGTGGAGCTTCAGAAGTCTGATATGAGACATGCTCTTTCTGTGATCCTTTGGGAATTTTTTTTCCTCTTCCTCCTCTCCTTGCTTCTTAAAGATCACAAAATCTTTAAGAAAATTTTCAAAAATAACAAAAGCAAGTGTGTCTGACTTACGCAGAACAGTATGAGGACAGCTTCAGAGACCCTTCAGAGAAGATCTAGTCCCTGCTGGTTCTAGGGGCCTTAGAGAAAAACCTTTTGCCACTCTGGGAAAAGTTACTACTTAGTTTTAAAAAGAAAAGGAGAAAGCTTTGTACTGGGGGCTTAAAGAATCTGTAAGCTTAAGTTCAGAATGGTAGTGCTAAATATTGTAATTCTGTAATGGGAGGGGATGCGTACTTATTTTCTACACTTCTGTTGAGGAGGGTGGGGGAAGGACACCAGATGTCATATATATGCATTCTGATAGAACAAGAAAAAACGTCTGTTCAGCTGTCTCAGGAGTTGTAAGCAAGCTCTTGCTGCTGTGGTTACTCAGTTCAGATGGAACAATGTAGTATTATGTTAAGCTAGGCATCGTTGATGGACACATTCTCCAAATAAGATTGTTTGAAGAGAAGGTTGTAGAGCATCCGATTTCTCCTTGCAGCTGCCAGTAGTAAGGATACTGAAAACCACCTTAGCAGCATGTCTTTCCCCACTTTTTCTAGCCTACTCCAATGTTTTGCTTGTCGCTACTTGCAGGGAGGTTCTATGCAGACATACAAAGTGTTGTGGAAGGGAGCTAAGCAAGGAAGAAAAGTGCCTCTTGCCTTCTGCTAGAGGCAATGAAGCAGGTTTTGAAATGTTCTGTTTGTCTCCAAACAGTTCTTGATAGTCTTACGTGGAAGCAAATTTTAGTAACCCTAAGTCTGTTTCATATGCTGGGTTTAATGGTGAAAAGTAAACATAGTCTTTGTTTAAAGATGGTAAGTCATGAAATTAGATTTTGTCAGTTCTGGCTTTTACAGAGTTTCACTTTGAGTGCTTTGGAAGCTTTACTACTAAATCCAGGCTGTTTTGATTGTATGTGAGCATGTGTACAAATGCTCACAGACAATGAAAACAACATGGAGGCATGCAAGCTACTCGTTCTCTCAGGAATAATGAGTATTCTGCTTTCAGTGGTCAAATCTTCCCTTTTGTGATGGAAAGCTACAGCCAGCATAAATATGCAGTCATGGAAACAGAGAAATTTGAGTTTACTCTTTCCTGCTATCCTTGAGGAATGCCTACCTATAGGAGGTATAGGAGGAATGCCTCCTATATATAGGAGACTTTAAGGTTTTTTCTCTCTCCAGACAAAAGAAGTTGCACACAAACATCCTGGAGGTCAGACTGCACGTAGACATTCCAGGCATCCCTAAGATACAACAAGAGTGCATCAGCTGAACCCCATGCACTTTTACTTACACAGACAAGGAGATGCAAAATCTTAGTCTACTGTTGAGGACTACAAATAGTCTCTGGCATTGACCATCATAGTTGCATCTCAGTGGGATAGTTTCCAGGCCTGGCAATATCTGAGCATACAGGTTCACAGGCACTGTATGAATTAAATCAAAAAACAGATACAGCCTGTCTCAGCATGTCTCACTTAAGCATGTTATAAAGGCTGATTTTACTTATTTTTATCTCACCCCTTTCTTTCTGCCATTTTCCTACGTGTTTTTCTAATAGAACCAAAGTGGTTCTGTTCAAGTATTGTTTTCAGCTGTGCTGTAAAAATTTTGTTTGATTTCCCTCAGTTGACAAGTCTGAAGTTGAAGTGCCTCAAGGAAAAGTCACAGTGCATCCTTTAGTGGATATATCTGGTTCCATAATGGAATCCAGATGTAGAACCATCGCCTTTGCGAGACTGGTCCTGTGATAACCAACGTACTATTCCGTGGGGCTCTGAAGGCAATTTTCTTGAGTCACTGACATTGACTATAAGGAAGGATAAAACACTGATATTAATAGAAGATTCCCACCGTGATGTATTTTACCTAAAAAAAGACTTCCTTACAGAGTTCCTACCTCAGGTTGCCAGTGATTTCACGTAACGTTCTGTTCCCAGAGCTTTGCTCCTTGGAAGCTGAATCATTGCTCTGTGTTCTTGACATAAGGAGACTCTTTCTACCTGCACAATGTCTGGGTCTTTTAGAAAATGGCCTTAGCCATGAGATCTGCTGCTGAACAGCATTGATGTTTGTCCATTTAGGTCCTGGATAGCATCATGACATGCTGTAAGCCTGCTAATCTGAATCATTTCAGTGCTCCTTCTATTCATAGCCCAACTGACATCAGCTATCCTGCTGAGAAAAAATTCTTGACATTTGCAAAAGCCGCATTACATATATAGCTTTAACAACTGCTGGGCTATTATGGAATATTGCAGGAAGGTCCTGCCTTTGGTAAAGTAGTCCTTCCTTTGTGGGTCATCTGAAACTGAGGAATTCATCTGTACGATCTGGGTATTTGTTTGAAGTCACTGACACTGTATATGCATGCATATTCAAAAGCAGAAAGTAAATTACGTAAGTGATTTTTTTGAAAATGTGTTGTCTGTGTGTGGTTATTCTGACTCTGCTCTTCTCTTTGGAGTCTCTGAAATTTTGTGAAGTGGAAGGCAGTTGGGAATTAAGGGCAGCGCGTATTTCATGAGAAAAGACGCTTGCAAATTGCTTAGATGCTGATAAGGAACAAAAACTACTACTGAGCTCAAAGGCTTGAAGCATGTATATGTCCACGTTAGACTGTGCATGTGATAACTTATTATGAGGAAATCTGTTCACTGGTATGTAAATGATCTTTAGTTAATCTATGGGATTTCCAAGATGAGACACTTGGTATATGTTTTTTCTTATTCTGTTAGATGAGATCTCCCTGCTTGTGGAAACATTCGTGTTTGCTAAACTTTTAAGTAGATATCATAGAGTCATAGAATATCCTGAGTTGGAAGGGACCCATAAGGATCATTGAGTCCAATTCCTGGCACCACGGAGGTCTACCCAAAAGACATGCATGAGTTTATAGGATCCAGGACTAAATTGTTTAAAGGTTGTAATAAAAGGCAGAAATTAAAAATGCAAAAAAAAAATGCGCTGTTGTTCTCTGAAAAAAAAAAATTCTATTTAGGAGGAGAGGTGGATGCCCTTATGTAACACTATATAAAAGCTATCTGTCTAACTTTATCATGAAGATCAAAAAGTAGCATATATTGAAGAAAACAATTGTACTTGGTTCGTGGGGTGGGAGAGACCACATTTTTGCTGACTCTTCTCTCTCTTCCCCTGGGAAAGCAGTCTGATATATATAATGCAGTATATGTAACGTAATTGTGATTTAAAAACTTGTTCTAGGATATTAAGTAAACTATTACCATTTAGAGATAAGTATACGTTGAAATATATGAGGGAAGATTAGCTGGATGTTACAGACATAGCACTTGTTTTCAACAGACAGAGGATAGAGAATGCACAAATTATTTTAATCCCTCTGTTTTGTGTAGGGTATAGTAATTTAACTTTTTCAAATCAAGTTATTTCATGTGTGGCTATTCTAATTCTTCCTTGCAGGTCTGCCTCTCCATCAGGTCAGCATCATTCTCCCATATCCTCTAGGCATCACTCCTCTTCATCGCAGTCGGGTTCCTCTGTTCAAAGACATTCTCCTTCCCCACACCGCAAAAGAACTCCTTCTCCCTCCTATCAAAGGACAGCTTCCCCGCCTGCAAGGCGGTCATCTTCCCCCTACCCCCCACGCTCTTCCTCTTCTCCTCAGAGGAAGCGAAGCCCTTCAAGGCACCGATCTCCTGGAAGAGAAAAGGGAAGGCACGATCGTGATCGGACTTCACAGTCTCATGATAGGCGCCACGAAAGGCGGGATGGTATGAATAAAAATAGCATTTCCAACAGATGTTTGTTTGCAGATTGCGTTTTGAACAAGATTTTCAGTTCGTGGCACGATCTGCACCTATCCCAGTGGCCAGGTGGTAAAGAAAGCACTGGCAGAAATCTGTATAATTCTTGCTGTGTTTGTGGTGCTGTTTTTGGGGACTGTGCAAGGGCATTGATCCTGATAGGACTGCTTAGGTAGGCTCAGCTGGTTCAAGAGATCCTGTAAGCATCTGTTTAGATATTTTATGTGTAATGCAGTGGTCGTTTCTGTAGGTAAGTGATCTTCTCTTTGTACGAGGCTTATGCTAGCAGATCTGATGCTATTCCAGTCATCACTGATTGCTTTGTCCATTGTCTTTTTCACTGACATTAAGTGAGGTGTGTACAAAGAATCAATCCCTCTGGAAATCTTTAAAGTTGGTTGAGCAATCTGTGATGGTCAAACATGCCATTTCTCTAAATAGACAGATTATAAAGAGTACGTATGTCAGCTTTTTTTAGACTGACTGTAAACTCACTTTCCTGTAGCAGTAATATTGTAAATAAATAATTTTAAAAAATGATTTTATCAGGGCAAAGAGGTCTTAAAAGCAAGTGATCTAATTATAGCACAGATTTATTGAAAGTGTCTGGAGAAAAAAAAAGGAACCTATGATTGTAGGAAAAGTGATCTTACCTTTAAATTACTGAAGTGTGCTTGCTTTCTAATGTCTTTGAAATTTATTTTTACTATACTTATTCCCCCTTTGAACAGGTAAATATTTGTAAAGCTCAAATTCAGAAAAAGATGTTTAAAGCTTACTGAAATATATAGGTGGATACCCAGAACGATCTTATCCTTCTTACACGCAAAATTTAAATTAATATGTATATCAGAAGTATATTTTGACTGTATTATTTTAGTGCTATTCATCCTCTAAATTTTTGCTTGCTTTGATTAAGCTTGGTATATAACACTCCTTTAAACATTTCACAGAAACTAGAGGGAAAAGGGAAAAAGAAAGAGACACAAGAGACGATCGTGATTATGACCAGGAGCAGAGTACCTCCAGGGATCATAGAGATGACAGAGAATCTCGTGATGGAAGAGATCGGAGGGAGACGAGAGATACCAGAGATCGGAGGGAGACGAGGGAATCCAGAGACACTCGAGACTCCAGAGATGCAAGGGATTATAGCAGAGATAACAAAGATAGTCGTGATCAAAGAGACTCACGTTCCACCCGAGATTCTCATGACTACAGAGACAGAGAAAGTCGGGATGCCCATAAAAAGGATGACCAGTATCAGGAGGACTCACGCAGCTATGGAAGATCCCATGGCAGAGAGGAGAGCTCTCGTGCCGAAACAAGGAATGACTCCCGAAGTGACTCTAGAAATGACAGCAGAAGTGATCGAACGGGCCGAAGTCGAGGTAGAGGTCCAGAGTTATCTGACAAAGGTATTACATGATTTTGAAACAAAATACATAAATAGTAAGTGTCCTTATTATTGGAGATTGAACACTGACATTTGTATTACCTTGTTTGGTGTTACATGTGGAAATGCTGCCAAATAGGAGTGTTTAGGAGCGGCTGAGGGAACTGGGGTTGTTTAGTCTGGAGAAGAGGAGGCTCAGGGGAGACCTCATTGCTCTCTGCAGCTACCTGAAAGGAAGGTGTGGGGAGCTGGGGGTCGGCCTCTTCTCGCAGGTAACCAGTGATAGGACTAGAGGGAATGGCCTCAAGTTGCGCCAGGGGAGGTTCAGGGTGGAAATGTGGAGACATTTCTTCTCAGAAAGAGCAGTCAGGCACTGGGACGGGTTGCCCAGGGAGGTGGTGGAGTCACCGTCCCTGGGGGTGTTCAAGGAGAGGTTGGACGCGGTGCTTAGGGACATGGTTTAGTGGGTGGCACTGGTGGTAGGGGAATGGTTGGACCAGATGATCATGGAGGTCTTTTCCAACCTTAATGATTCTATGGTTCTGTGATTCTATAGTTCATGCTTTTAAGTTATGTTTAATTCTGTTGTCATTAAATCAGAACAGTTGCTTAAAATTATAGCACTTCTGCATTCTCTGGTTAAGGCGGCATAACACCACTCTCCTGCCATACCATTTTAAAACAAACTTGAAGCCCTGCACCACTCTTAATGTTTCTGCAACCCAGCCCTAGGTTTTCCCATGGGCCACAAACACAGGAGGCTTATGTGTAGTGCAGGATTAGTAGGAGGCAGCATGTCTCAAAGTACTGGGTAGCAATTTTTTGTTTTCTCAAATGCAGCTGTGTAGGCACTTGAAAACCATCTTTCACCCTCTCCACCCTTCTTGATTGACCAAAAATGCAATTTAAACCTTTGGCAGTATTTTTGAAAGTTTGATGCACTTTGTACAACAGCTTCACTTACCACCTTTTACCTCTCTAATAAATGGCATTTAAACTTTTTGCAATAAGAATGTGCCATACAATTTTTACAGGAAAAATTATCTTATTCTCCTGCTGCCAAGTCTGTAAGTTTACATCATACTCGGAACAAATATGAACTGACTTTTTGACTGTTTTATTTCCTAGTCAGGAGACCTCATGTTATGGCTAGGGGAGTGTGATGTAGGAAATTTTGAGTCTGCAGTTGGAAAATAATAACTTTGCAATTAAAACTTGTCAAATTTGAGAGGTTTTGGTTAAGTAGAGTTTACCAGTGCAATTTTTTATTTCCATGAACAGTTAATTCAAGTTTGTTAAAAAGTCACTGCTTTAATTAGGTGTTATAAAACATCACTGGATTTCCTAACATGTGGGAACTCATCTTTTATCTCGATACATCACTATTAGGAAGTCGGACTAGAAGCTCCCAGGTGGATGGTCACAGCAGTAGTGGAAACTACCATGATAGTTGGGAATCGAGGAGTAGCTACCCTGATCGAGATCGCTATGATAGTCGAGACCAAGCAAGAGATTCCTCCTTCGAAAGAAGACATAGTGAACGGGACAGGCGTGACAACAGAGAAAGAGGTATTTTAATGTATATTTTTACACACACGTATATATGTAGTTTAAAGTATATGTATGAATGTGTTTCTCTCTCATTCCTTCCCACTACTAATTCATAAATAACTGCACACTGATGCTAGTCCTATCCTTGATGTAAGTTAACTTTGTTAGTACAGGTAGCCAGTACAGATAGCAGTGATCATGGAAAGCGTATGCAAGACTGTTCTTTTAGTCATAGTGTGTAAGATGTCAAACTTTTGCACCTGAAAGAGTTTGCTGTTGTCTCTGAGGAACTTACTGCCAACTGCCACTATGGAGAATAATTGTATTGCTCACCAATCAAGACAATAGGAGGAATCAAGCAAATAAAAATAGTCCTAAAAATAGGAAGTGAAAGGATAAGCTGTGGAGAATGAATACAAAACTAAAATGATTTTTTTCCTGTCTTAAGAAGAGAGTTTTGGAAGGGAAAGGTGTGTTGCAGCTGTTGTTCACCTTCAGTTTTTCAGAGGAATGTTTTGTATGCTACTTTGTGAAATGTTTTTTGGCTCACTGAAATGTCTGTTGTCACCTGTTCTTGTGAAAGGTTTTGCTTTAGATTCTCTCATATCTTCAAGGCACAATTTCAATAAACCCAATCTCCAGACTTCCTTTTTCTTGTCAGCTGAAAAACCCTGCAGTCTGAATGTGTCCTGGAAGGTTGGCTCTTGCAGACTAGCTTTTGCCTCTTCCACCTCCAAACCTCCCGTAAATGCTAAATACCTTATTATGTAATTTGTACTTTCCATATCATACTAAGTTTTTGATTTTAAAAAACCGACAACTTGGAAGTAAAAAAATGTTATCATAACAAAGTCGTGTAAGAAGTGTTGACGATCCATGTTCAGTTGTCTAATACACTTACAGGCATCTTAATTCATGCAAGAGTTGCGTGTAGATGTTTTGTCACCCAAAACTGACACAATAAACAGGTGTTACAGAACTTTTGTATAAAACCTACTACTTGGTATGCACAATAAATCATATTATAAAGTTACAGGCACCATTAAAAGAAGATGAAACCTATTCATGGAACCATTTGCTTGGTCTGATAATTTAAATCTGTAAAAAAAAGAAGTGTTACATCTATGACAGAAACGTTACTCGAGTTTGCTTTTAATTTT
Source organism: Anser anser (assembly GCF_964211835.1). Classification (NCBI taxonomy): domain Eukaryota; kingdom Metazoa; phylum Chordata; class Aves; order Anseriformes; family Anatidae; genus Anser; species Anser anser. The sequence continues at coordinate 182,091,918 of NC_139720.1, read as the reverse complement.
ACCTGGTAGCAGGGGAGCACTAAGTCATTGTTAATTCACTCAGAGATTAAAATTGATTAAACTAATGGAAATGCATGTTTTATTGACTTAGTCCTCTTCAAGCTCTGTCTGCTTGTCCCTGGTGGGCATGGTCTCAATTTACAAGGCAGTACACTCAGCATCAGAGTAATGGACCTAAAAATACCAACATCTATTCATGCAGTTCTTGTTCTTTTGTATAATGCTTTGAATATATTTTGTGAAAGTAGTTTTACTGGTCTGTTCCTGTTCAAATGCTACAAATGTTAGCATAAAAATTGTTATAAAGTAGTCAAAATTTATGTAAATATTCCAAAAATAACAGAGTGCAGCCAAATTTAGCATTAAGTCTGTGGAGAATAAATGCCCTTAGATAAACTGTCTTCACTATCTTTCTGGATCAGTTGTTTTCTGTATGAATATCATTTTCTCCATGACCCTAGCCCACTGTCTGAACACTGAAAAACTCTTCTTATGTGAATGCATATGAAAACTTACAGCAGTTATGCTTCCTGTAGCTAATCCTCATCTCTCCCTTTCTCTTGGATTTGGTTGTGTATTTCTATGCAGGGATCTATTCTTCTTTGAGGAGATAGGCCAGTATTTCTTATAACACCTAGTAAAGTTACAGGCAAATAAACAATATGAGTTCTTAGGAACTTGTGACTCTTAATTTTTGGAAGTGAAATTTTCTTATGGAAGTCTTGATACTTGGTTTTCATATGTATGTCATTCTGAGCTTTCCAAGATCCTGTACTAGAATTTAATGATTCAGTAATACAATAGTAATGGCTAGGTTCTGAGGCAGTATAATTATCTTTTGAAGCCGTTCAGAAACGCCCAGTAGAAAATAAATTTTCGTAGTGACTTCTCTCTAAACGAAGGAAAGCTCGCTCCTGAAATACTGGAAAAATATTTCAGAACTACAGGGAGCTGTTTTTCAGTTGATTCAAACCTATAGCTAGATTGCCAAAACACCAAGTCATTGGTGTTTTATTAGTGTAGCGGAAGCAGTGTGTATCCCTTTAATATTTGGTAATCAAACTTGCTTCTCTTCACAGATCAGAGAGCAAGCTCACCAGTACGACATCAAGGACGAAGTGATGACCTCGAGCGGGATGAAAGACGAGAAGAGCGAAGGGTAGATCGCAGTGATGATAGGAGAGATGAAAGGGCCCGAGAGAGGGAGAGAGAAAGAGAGCGGGATCGAGAGAGGGAGAGAGAAAGAGACCGGGAACGGGAAAGGGAGAAGGAGAGGGAGTTGGAACGAGATCGTGCTCGGGAACGGGAGAGAGAGCGGGAGCGAGACAAAGACAGGGACCGTGAGCGCGATCGAGACAGGGACCATGACAGGGAAAGGGAACGAGAAAGAGAGAGAGAAAAGGAGCGAGAGAGGGAGAGGGAGGAGCGGGAAAGGGAGCGTGAGCGTGAGAGAGATCGAGAGCGGGAACGAGAAAGGGAGAGAGGTCGAGACAGAGATAAAGAAAGAGAGCGCCAGAGAGACTGGGATGACAAAGAAAAAGGAAGGGATGACCGCAGGGACAAGAGAGAAGATATCAGAGAAGAAAGAAGTTCAAGAGATGTCCATGAAGAACGAAAATCCAAGTGAGTGGATCTGACTGTTACTTCAATAACATCAATAAAAAACTCTCTTAATATTGATTTCAGTAAGATAGTAAGCAGGGGAGTATCATAAGGAAGGAGAAGATACCCTGTTTGTGCAGAGGTGTGATCTTGAAGCCTTGTCTCCCCTGCATCTGTGTGGCATATGCTGGTGGCCCCAAAATCAGTTTCTAGGCTGTGTAGTATGTTGGTGATGTTAGTCTGATGCTCTGCTAATGCAAAATCACGGAACTGCTAAAGTCTGCTTGTTTGGCCTTGGCTTTAATAATGCAGACATTCTTTGAAACCTAATAGGAGGCTGTGGTACCTTTCGAAGTCTCAAGAGTGTGATAGCAACTAACTAGGTCAGGGTTCACAACTTTGTTCATCAGATTTCTGTCGAACATACATTACCCTTTGCACTATTGAATTTTCAACACCAGAAGGCTACCAGTGAAGGCATCAACAATATCTCAAGTAAATGTGTGGTGCTTCTTTTGTTTTATCTGTACGGCACTGATTCTCTTTTTTTTTTTTTTCCATTTAGTACAATAAAATTCTCATTGTGACATCAGTAATGAGCAAATCAGTGTTGTCCTGAATGGCTGCTTTGCCTAGAGATAATTAGTAGCTTTTGTGTGAGAGAAGTATGGAATCCTATAAATCATCCAGTACAGAGTCTTCCCAGTCCCTCGTGGGGAGAAGTGAGCAAGCGTCTGGCTTAGCTGCCAGCTAGGGTCAACCCACTGCAAGGATCATTGCCATAGGAAAAAAGTGATCTTAATTGCCTTTTGTACTTTTTTGTTTAAAAAATAAAAAATAGCTGTCCTAAGTGTTTAAGTTTTAGTTTTAAGGTATCATATATATACCACAAGACAAATACTTTTGGAAGTTTTGAAATAACAACTTAGAAAACTACGAAACTTCCTAGCATCCTTAGATCTTCTCTATGAGGTGTTTACACTTGAGGGATTGTATTGATGATAAACTCAATTACTGAAGGTTTTCTTCAAAGAATCCTCAAGAAATTTGCCTACAAACGTTTGTTCCACAGGAAGCGTCACAGAAATGAAAGCAGCCCAAGTCCTCGTCAGTCACCCAAACGTCGCCGTGAGCACTCTCCTGATAGTGATGCTTACAACAGTGGAGATGATAAAAGTAAGTAGGAGTGGGCTCTCTCTGCTGCAGGCAGGATCCAGCTTATCCTCTGCCTATGGAAAATAATCTCCAATCTTAAATAGAAGAAAACATGGAGAGAGTTTTTAAGGGTCCTCTTCCCCTTTCTTATCTGTTAAGGTATATGTTTACCAAAATGGTAGTAGTCTGCTGCTGCTGCAGCAGTTTTAAAAACCAAAAAACACAAACAAAACTTTCGTGTAACTGAAATGATGGATTTTTGTTTTGATTGATACTTCTTAGCATGCAAAGATACCAAATGTTCACCTTTTCTCCTTTCTAAACAATACAAGTGCATTGTTTTTCCCATTTTGTAGATGAAAAGCACAGACTTCTGAGCCAGGTTGTGCGACCACAGGAATCCCGGTCATTGAGCCCCTCTCATGCTGCAGAAGATAGGCAGAGTCGCTGGAAAGAAGAAGAGCGAAAATCAGACAGAAAGGAAAGTTCCCGGCGTTATGAAGAACCAGAGTTTAAAGAGAGAATTTCTTCAGCAGATAAGCAAAGAGAGCAACCAGATGCTTCAGAAAGCTCCCGGTCTAGGATTCAGGAAAATCTTGGACACCGTCCCTCTGAAGAAAGAGATGCTTCTGATAGAATGCATGATGACAGCAAGAAAAAGTCTAAAATACAGAAAAAGGCCACAAAGAAAAAGAAAGATGATGACAGCGGGGTGGAAAGGTATGCTAATGAATCAACGACCGAGGAAAGCCAGGTCTTTTCACCCAAGAAAGGTCAAAAAAAGAAGAACATAGAGAAAAAACGGAAGAGGTCCAAGGGTGATTCTGAGGTTTCTGATGAAGAAATTGTTCCACATCATAAAAAGAAGAAAGGCCCAAGAACCCCACCTGTCACAAAAGAAGAATTGGTTGAAGCACCACCTGAGAAAACTGTGGCAGAAGTCCCCCCAAAAAGAGAAGAGACAACATTTAGTGACTGGTCAGATGAAGACGTTCCTGAACGTGGTGACATCGTTGTTCCAGAAAGAAGCACTGAGGACTCCCATAGAAAAAGTCATAGAACGAGGGGAGAAAAGGTGGAAGCCCCTCATGTTACTATAGATGATGGACCACATCGTAAACCCGTGGATCAGAAGCGCAGCAGCAGTCTCGGTAGCAATCGGAGCCATGCCTCAAGCCGACTTCGATCCCCTTCCAATGAGTCAGCTCATCGCAGTGGCGATGACCAGACCGGACGGAAGAGGATCCTGCACAGTACCTCTAGGGACAGGGACAGGGACAGAGAGAAGAAAAGCTTAGAAATCACTGGGGAACGAAAGTCCAGGATTGACCAGTTGAAAAGAGGGGAGCCCAGTCGCAGCACGTCTTCAGGTAATAAGATACGTTTTAGCGAGACTGACTTACCACTCTTTATGAAAGTGCAAAGGTACAAATCTCAAATCATTCTTGCATGGCTATATACTCTTTTAATTTTTAATTAGTGTGAAGGGAGAGGGAGGTTCTATGCAATTCATAGTAAAACTAGAGGGAATTAAGATTCCTGGAAGTGTTACCATACTTGAAAAGTTGATCCTCAGTGGGCATGATGATTACCACTTTGTTTACACCAAAATATTCAGCCGGCTTTAGCAGTTCATGCTGTCTAGAGGATAAAGCAATTTGTAGAACAAATGAACCTGAAAGAAAGAGAAAGTCCTTGTGCTAACAGACCATTGAGCCAGTTTTATATAAATAATGTTTTCAAATTTGCTATTAACATTCATTTTGATATGGAAATACTGAAATCTAGGCAAAATTAAAATGCCCTTTGTGGGGGAGAGAGATCCGTTATGATCTCAGGAGCTTTTTTAGCTGAGGGAAATCTGTTATGGTTCTTGTTAGGCATGCTCTTGATACATATGGAAATCATCTTTGCTGCAAATCAAAGTAATCACAACGAACTTGTTTTATTTCTGTAGTTCCTATAAAGAAATGGCTAAAATATTTGCTTAAAATACATACACCATCAATAGAAAAATATCTTTCTCTTAGAGCCATTTGGCTTTCTGTTCTTATCATGGTTACGTGCCTGAAATTATCTTTCTGAATTTATTATATGCCAGCTTTTCAAAAAAACATATTTTGAAAATAATTTTGAGATGATTCTTTTTAAAAATATCTATTTTATTGCTTAAATATGTGAGTAAATTATGCACGTTCAGTTAGACTTCTGTAATAGTTGAAGTAGCCACTAAAAATGTTTTTGGGGGAGTGGGAGAAATACCATTATTAATTCTAAGATGATGCTTTTCAGAAGTCCACTTTCATACCAGAATCTTTAAAACACTTTGGTGTAGGAAAATGGTATTAAGTTTATGAGCTGTAGTCATGCCTGTATTTAAAATATTTTATCCAGATCGTCAAGATTCAAGAAGCCACAGTTCAAGAAGAAGTTCTCCTGAATCAGACCGTCAGGTTCATTCCAGATCTGGGTCTTTTGACAGCCGGGAAAGGCTTCAGGAGCGAGATCGACATGACCATGATCGAGAGCGGGAGAGAGAGAGGAGAGAGGCAAGACAGAGAGAATGGGATCGAGATGTTGACAAAGACTGGCCAAGGAGCAGGGAACGAGAGAGACTCCGAGAACGGGAGAGAGAGAGGGAAAAGAGAAGGGAGCTGGACAGAGAGAGAGACAGACAACTACCTGATACTGCTGAAAGAGAGAGAGACAGAACTGTTGACATTTCCTCTCAAAAAGAATCAACAAAACACAGTGAAACAAAACTGGACAGAGATCATGAAAAAGAATTTGACGGTCTTTGTCGGGATTCTGCAGCTTCGGAGAAGGAAAGACCAGACAAAGATTTAGGACCTTTACAAGGTTTTGAAGATGGAAATGAGGCTGAAAAGGTGGAGAGTCTAGAAGGTGAGATATTCTGGGAAAGAACCTTCACCGTCAAGTATTTTATTCTTTCCTTTTAGTACAATGCTGAACTGTATTAGAACACTTCGCTACTGAAAGGTGTATTGGCCCCAGCTTCTCTACTGTGGAAGCAGGACGAGGGAGAATTCTGGCAAGCATCTTCTTAATGTTAATTGTGTGAATGTTAGTGTTTCATTTCTAAAGTCTTGAGTCAAAGAGGCAGTATGATATGCCTCATAAATGATATAATTTTGCCAAGGTGTAACATTTCTGCATAGGCACTTTGCTGAAACACCAAAGGTTTGATTGCCCTGTTAAACCGTTATAAGATATATTTTTTAGTTAGGAAGTCACAGGTAATGAATGAAAAAAATGAGGGTTGACTTGCTGCTGTTCTTTGGGATTTTTTCTGCAGAGCCCAATTATCATAGAAATGATAGTCTGATTAGTAGATGAAACATATGTATGGCTTGGCACAACAGTCCAAAAATTACTTTTCTGAAGTAATCTTATTAAATGTAGCTTCAATTTGCCGGCCATAATGGTACTGGGGAAACACGCTTAGGATTAATAAATAAAGGGGCAAATGCTGACAAATTCACATAGCTTGAGCTTTGCTAGAAGAGCGAGCTTGGGAAGTACATCTAACCTTTATAAAAATGCAAAAAGCAAAAATCTAAACCAGAGTAAGTGGTGTAAGTTATGGTTATGTTCAGTAAGTAGGGGTTTTTTTTGGTGATCGTAGTGTTGTATCCTCTAATAAGAAGGAAGGTGATGTGTAGGATTTGGAATCTGGGGTGTTTGGGATAGTAAAGCCTGAAGTCCGTAGTCTTCAGAAACAAATTAAGCTTTTGTGGCTTTCCGTAAGATACCAGCACATTGTCTCATCATATCTGCATGCTTAAAAAGAATTATCTTATTGTGGATACTTGTTCATTTGGGCGGTCCGGAGAGGATGAGGAGGGCTGTTTTATTACCTACGATATCTCTTACCTGATTGCTCACAAAATGGTCATTACGGTTGACTGGTACAATTGAGAAAATTCCATCTAAGGAGATTATCTGTGGAGTGGAAACATTTGTCAGAGAGAATATTTGGAGCAAGCCTGGGGAAAGTCTGCTCTATCTCGGTACAATGGACAGAATTCATCCATTTTTAAGGAAGAGGAGGGAACAGTGTAGTAAATCTGAGAGGTACAGCGTGGTAACTTCGAAAAAGAGTTGGTGAAAGGCTGTTCTTAGGTTTATTTTCTGTTTCAGAGAGGGCCTGTAGCCAAACAGACTTTGAATATTAAATGCGTTCTTAGGTCTAGCCTTTCATCAGACTTCTTATAAGCGTCTTAATACATGTTCATTTGTGTATTTTTCAAAGGTTGTGTGTTGTCTGAAAATGATCGTGTGTTACGGTTTTGCTATGTTAGTCTAGGATTCTGTCTTTTTTTAGAAGAAAGGCCTTGTAAAATACTGGGTGACAATTTTAGTGAAGCATACTATAAATAGCATATTACTGATCTTCTAAGATGGTAGTGTACTTTATGCTGTTTCATTAATTTATTATTACTCCTGTTTATGTTCCTTCTTTTAGCTATGTTGTGTTAAATCAGAATTAATATAAAATGACATTTCTGCAAAAAAGCAATAAAGGTAGTGATAGTATAATTTAGAAATTATCAGCCTGATTTGAAATTCAAAATTGGGAAATTCAATCATTTTTGAATTATGTATTGAGAACTGTAGATTGTTATTTTTAATTGCTTCATACAGTAATTTTTAATGGTTCATCAGTGCCATCCGAGCATGCAGTCGCAGTGAGCTAGTGTACCTGCTAGGTCCGTGTGAAAGCAGAAAATGGATTGTACAGGCAGTCAGTATTTAAAATCACAAGATACAAAATGAAATCTAGTAGAGATTGCCATATTTTTCCTTTTAAAGATGATAGCAAACTAACTCAATAAAATTTCCAGATCTGGTGATGGTAAGGAGGTGTCTGGTATTTATTTGGATCAATGACTGCAGTACATTGTCTAACATAATGTGTGAGGATATAATTACTTAATTATGGTGATGTGTTGAACCTTAATGTGTTTGCTTCAGGAATAAGTTTAAATGATGCCCAAGATACTCGATGCTTCCTCCAAAGCACTGTCAGGTGGTCTGAGTAGTTAATTTACACTCTGCTAGCACGTCTTTTACTTGTCTTTTCAATGCTGATTTTTAGTTTAGTTGAGGTGACTTTTCTTTTCCTGCAGGTTTTACAAAGGCAAACGAAAAAAGGTGAGGGGATATCTTAACACAGAGGCAGTTTCTCTTCTGGATAGGGAAGATTGGAGAAAATAGATTAGTCATCCACAGGGAATGACCCCTGTAAATTGTGTCAATTTTGTACTGTGCAACTGATTGCGAGTACCTTGGTGGAGAATCCTAAGGAAGCCTGAATTTTGAGCAGCAGCGTTTGTGAATGCTTCAGTCAGGTTTTTCAGTGCTGGGGGTGAGAGAATACCTTCAGAGGTGCCTTTCATGAACTGCAAGCTGCTACATTTGAGTGTCTTGTGTTTGCTACATGTTTATGCATGTATCACAGTTATTTACATATAAAAATAGAATTCCTTGCTATACAAATAGAATTGTTTGATTCTATTTGTATGTGCATGTAGTATGTTGATGGACAGTGCAACAACTGAAGAAATTTGTCATAACGTTCTTCATGCTCTTCTGGTTTCCATGAAGAGTCAGAACCATGAGAATAGTTGCTTACTTCAGGATGTCTCACACCGTGTATTTTGGAGTTTTGTTACTTATTTGTCCTGTCTTTATATTCAGTCTTTAGACTGAATCCTGAGTTAGGATTCATGTGCAAAAGCATCTGGTAGAATCTGTGGTAGTGCTACATAACTATGTATTGGATCATCAACTTATATTTCTTCTGAATATGGCCTTCTACAAGCACTTTGAGTAATACTGCACAAAAAATAATTGACCAAGATGTGTGAAATTCGAACAGCCACTTTGTCGATGAGAGAAATAACTTTGTTTGCATCAGTGAATACCTTTTTTTCATTTTGAATATACACACCCCCAAAATTAACAAGCTTGTTTACTGACCCTGTTTTTTTGTCAGTCTGCTTGAAGCATGTTTGAAAAACAAGAATGATTGCTTTAAAGCTACAGTCTGTATCTGTGTCTGTAGGAGGAGAAGATGAAGCAAAGATTGATGATGTTCAGTCGCTGGGATCTGGTGCTGGAGAATACGAACCGATCAGTGATGACGAACTGGATGAAATTCTGGCAGGTGATGCTGAAAAGAGGGAGGATCAACAAGAGGATGAGAAGATGCCTGGTAAAAGTATAACAAAACCCCTTTATGTTTATTTGAATATAAAGATGAGATCAGTTTGCATGTAAAGCTACTTTGTTCCTTTTCAAAATGTATTGTAATGTACAGTAGTTCTGAATTCAGAGCACTGTTTTTGTGCTCCTCAGTATTTCTTATTTTTTCTGTAATGGGCGGGTGTGCCTGTGAAGTATAGAGGTAACTAAAAGTCCTGGAAACTTTGTTTTGAAGTAATATTTATTACATTGTTTATAGCTAGAAGCAGCAGCTTTGGTTTTATAAATGTTATAAATGAACGTAAATGATTACAAATTCTATCCCATTTGGAGCTTATCATTATTTGGAAATGATAATTTTAGGAATAGATTTCTGTCCTTGCTTGAACGCTTCCTAAATGCACTGGGAAACATGGAATCTTCTAGGTCACCTGGGCTATATGATCAGTGTTCATATTTTATGTAATAAATGTGTACGCACAGTTGTATGGTTATTCAATAACTAATATATGGCATTTCTTTGAAAACAGCAGCATCCAGAGTTGAATTACTAGCTTTTTAAGCATTTAATTTGGACCTATCATAGCACGTTATTGGTACTGTTACTTCTGTGAACGCCTAAGTGAGTGATCCATCCAAATCTGCTGGCTAAGCAGGCTCCGAGCAGCCTTTCACAAAGTGGTTACAATCAAAGTGAAACAGAATGTTTTTTATTTTAATCCAAGAAGCTTTATATTTTTTAAGAAACTATACGTACATACCTTTTTGCCACCAATCAAAGTGAGTTTGAATATTCTTATCTGAAGTGTCTAAAGAACTGTCTTTGAGAACTGCAGAACAATGTTCATCTAATACATGTTGCTTTTAGGAGACGGGGATGTCTACAGCATGTGAAATTAGTCAGCCGTGGTGTAGGGGGTGATGATGTGGTAACTCATTTTCTGTCAATGTTTTCGCAGATCCTGTGGATGTTATCGATGTTGATTGGTCCAGTCTTATGCCAAAGCAGCCAAAAGAACCACGGGAGGCTGGGGCTGCGCTCTTAAAATTCACACCAGGTGCCGTTATGTTGAGAGTTGGCATTTCCAAGCGATTGGCAGGACCAGAACTCTTCACCAAAATTAAAGAGACTTGCCAGAGAGTATTAGAAAAACCTAAAGGTAATTGTTTCTGCAGGGTTTAAACTGTCTTTTTGTTCTTAGTAAAGATACTAATGAAATGGGTGCTAGTTCATTATTCTAGGTTTCCAGGCCATAGAAAGCGTGCACTGAGCATTGTGTAAAAAATTCAGGAATCTAATACAGCTGTATATCAATCAGATTAGTGTTTTAATTCCAGCAGCGTTAGAGAGGTCTTAAATAACTGCCAAAACAACTTGTTTTTGTCATAGTGGAATATTCTTTTGTGAGACCATCTTGAATTAATGCCTGGCCTGGTGTGTTGGCAACATTTGGAGAGGTAATGATCTTCTGCAGTGAATCAGTAGTAACTGTGTGAGGGGAAAAATAGGATTTCTTATTTTCTCTGAAGATTCTCGTACTTGCTTTCTGAAGATCTTCTCCAGAATGCATAGGTAGGAGTTTTTGGTTCAGAATGAAGAACTCAGTGAAATTTGTGTATTGTGTAGTAGAAGTGAGAAATTAAATGAATAGTGTGCAGGTGTAGCATTTGGGTCAAAGTAAGTGGGCATGAGACATGCATGATGGATGGAATGGGCAATTCACAATTCACAGTGGTAGTCACTGCAGCTGTGTAGGGCTTTTGTGTGAGAGAGAGTACTGATTTTCTCTTTGGCATCCCAGGAACCAGCTGAGCTGCTTGCAAGAATTTACTTGGTAAAATTGTTACTTAGGTCTATGAAACATTTGCTCTCTATAAGATCCATATGCAGATTATTCCAGGATCTAAATATGATAAAAGTGTGCCTTATAAAAAACAGTTTCTGTAGAGTCCTTGGTTTTAGGGTATAGGTTTTTGTTTTAACTCTGTAAATTCTAGTTCTTGACGTGAAACCGTAGGATATCCTGAGTTGGAGGGCGCCCATAAAAGCCCATCAAGCCCAAACCATATTTCCAAGAGTGTTGTCCAAACACCCTGCAACAGTACTCTAATTCTTCAACACATTACACTTTGTGCAGTTGTCTTGTTAACCTTACAGTAAGATTGCTTTCAAACAGTAGAGAGGGGAAAAAATTAAGTAGCTGGTGTAATTGATACACTATCATATCTTCCTGAGTATGCAAACTGTCTGGCATAGTAAAGCTATGAACTGTGTCTTTCTCTGTTAAGCTTTAATTTTGCTGCATACTTCACCAGGAACTGCATTGCAGAATCCTCCTGGCTGTCTAATATATTGCCTGAAATAACCTCAGCAGTCTTTGCATGCTTCTCTAGAAATAACAAAGTCCAGGGGAGTGGTGATAGTAGGAGTCTCTGTAGCACTGTCTCTGGGTTGTCTCAAGTGTGCTCAGACGCAGGAGAACTTTGCTCTGGAGAGGAAGGAAGGCTGAATGCCTCCGTTAGTCTCTCCTTAGCGTGTGCAGTCTCTCACTTATCAAAGTTACTACATGTGGAAGTGCCAGTATGGTTTCAAGTGCATGCATTTTCTCTGTAATCTGCTGCTAGGTAAGATGATTCCTTGTATAGTGATGACACAGCCACAACGTGGGTATTCTAACGTAAGGCACAAATTTTGGTGCCCTGAAAAGTGAAGACATTGAGCTAGGCATTCAGTTTGTGTTACAGTGGAAATGTAGTGTTTTCACTCCGGATTTCTTCATGGTCATATGTCTTTGTTTCCCCATTTTATTCCTGATTCTGGTGTTCACTTTTTTGTTCTTATTTATGGATGAATAGTTCCTGGTAATACTCTGAAATGCAGAAAAAAAAGTGCTGGCTTGTTACTGGGATTTTTGTTTGTGTTCATTGTCTTTGGAAACAAGAATCTGTAGTATGTAATGGAATTGAGATTTGTATCTGGCTTTCCCTCATCTGTTGTATGCAGTTGAGGATGAGCATCAAACAGTATTTTGTTGTCAGATATGCTCAGCACCTGGCACCTAGGCAGATCCTACAAGCAGTTTCTGTTAGCTTTGAGGTGGCCTTTCTGTGTCTCACTTGTGGTGCTGGTTGTCTGTTGGGGTTGTCTTGGTAAGTTCAGTGCAGTTCTTTAACCTGTCATTGATATCTTCTAACTTTTTTTGTTTCTTTTCACCTTCTTTGAAAACTAATCTTGCTCAGCTCCATCACAACTTCAGTGGTTTAAAACAGTGTCCTTGCTCTCTCTTGGGTGCGTTCTGCCAAACTACAGTAGTAGTCTTTGCTTTTAGCTGCTAAATTTTCCCCAGATTTGCTGGTGTCTGCAGTTAGGCATTCGATTCTCTACTAAAAACCAAGTGCTTTATTAAATACAGAAGATTGGATTGGACTACTAACTGCATAACTTACTATATTTTTTTCAATCGTATTGTATCTTCTTATTTATTGTGAAAGGGTTATACGCCGATATACTGCAGTCCCGCCATATGCACTCTTTTGGTCTTTGTCAACATTTCATAGAAAAGATGTTACAGAACAAGTCTTGCCTCAGGAGCCATCTTGAAAAGCAACTTTGGTTAATGTGTTCTAGCTGCACACTTTCTTCTGATAAATGTATTAAAGGACTAGTGTTGCTGCTTTAAGTACTATTAGCTAATGGTTTAAGTGAGCCTAAAGGGAGGGAGTAGTTTATTAGCGTCTGTTGAGTTGTTCTCCTGGTTCACCCACCATGGATAAAAGAGTTATTGTGCATATTTCACTCCTACTTAGCTATACAAACCCTGTTTTAACACTGGTACAGTTATCCTATGCTTTGCAGGGAAGTACAACTTTAACCACCTTTTGTTAGCACTAGTAAACACCTTTCTTCATACATGTCTGGTCATAAATGGTATCCCCTCTTCTGCATCAGAGCTGTCACTTGATTTTTAGGCTTCTCGGTGATTGCTGTCTCAATATTGCTTTCCAGTGCTGGAGCTACATACAAGTGTACCCATACTTATATTCAGATGGTGATGAATTTGTTCTTTTTTCTACAAACTGCAATACCTTTTTTTTTTTTTTTCCTGAAAGCTTGGTATTGTTTAAAAGGCAGAAACACCAACAGTAGAACTTAAGGGAGTTGTTAAATCTCGTGCAGGATTGTTTTTAACTCCAGTAAATTCATATTGCTGTATATTATTGTTCCAAAATACCATGTATTTGTTGATCTTTGTAAATATCATTTCCTCGTAGATGCAGAAAACCTTTTTGAACATGAACTGGGGGCCTTGAACATGGCTGCACTTCTACGAAAAGAAGAGAGAGCGGGTCTGCTTAGTAATCTGGGTCCTTGCTGTAAAGCTCTGTGCTTTAGAAGGGATTCTGCAATTCGTAAGCAGCTAATGAAGAATGAAAAGGCAAGTTGTTCACTTACAGAGCTGGGTTAAAATGTGGAAACAGGCTCTACTGTGCAAAACATTTGTCTAGGGTGGTAATTTTAGTAGTAATTGTTTGTTCTGGAGCAGATCTAGAGCTTTAAATAATGGAGAACAGACTTACTGAAATATTGTAGGGTTTTTATGTTTCCATTAAGCTGGGAGATTAATCTAAGATGGAGACTTAAACTATTTCTTATTATGGCATTTAAATTCTGGAAACACTTTCTGCATTTAGAGAATACGTAATCAAAGTAATTGGTTAAAATACATTCTCAAGGATAATTGTTTAATAATTTTCCTGCTTAAGAGTCCATGTACTTTTATAAGAATTTTAAGATTCTATTCTTGCAAGTTAAAAGAACCTAGATACATCTCTTTTTAAAAAGAAGAGAGATACTTCAGCTATGTCTTACACTACAGTAGGTTTTGTATTCTTGCATGCTAATAGAAAAATCTTTAGTTCTTGAAGATTTGCTAGTGAATATGTATGATTAAACCTGTATTTATTGAGAATACTTGATGTTAATTTCTCAGCTTACATGTTAAAAGCCACTATTTTTGGTTTTTATTTTAATTTCAATAGGGTGCAACAAAACAAGCTTACACGAATCCTGCAGCCATGGACAGTGACTTGTTACGGTTGAGTCTACGGTTATTCAAACGCAAGACTGTGTGCCAAGCTCCTGGGCAAGAAAAGACAGAGGATAGTAAGATTCCACAACCAGCTATCCAGCAAGAAGTGTGTGTGTCTTAAAGCAAATGACCCACAGCAGTTCTTTCTAGCTCATATCCCGTTACCAGTGTTGGTACTGTTTAGAACTGGTTGTTTGGAAAACAGCTGTAGAAGATGGAAGGAAAGACTCTGTTTGTACACAGAAAGGAATTGGGGATTTTGGATGTGAATAAAAGTGGTAAAAAGTAGACTTCTGTGTGAAGTTCTCTGCAAGTTTTGTAATATGAATCTTACACTAACAAAAACCTGTTTTATGGTGCATCAAGTGTAATAATGTGAAGATGTCTGGTTTTAGCAGTTTATAACTCCAGCTGATATTAAAGTGAAGAAAACTGTCTGTGTATCTCTTTCCTTATTACGAATGGGTTTCTCCACCACCACCACAGACCCTTCACAGGCGTCTGGAATTTCCTAAGTGGCTTGCTTCCTGGGAGTTTGTCTACCTCTGCTTTTCAAATCCCTTTCCTTATTGCAGTAGTCTCTGGTGTGGATCTGGATTTGGACAAAGCTCTAGGTCTTTAGCATAGGTTTCCTCTGATAATTTCTGGATGTAAAAATCTAGTATGAGAGATGGAAAGAAAAACCTCCCAGGAATTGATTTCTGACCAGTTCTAGATGTCTGTATTTGTGAGACTCACTGCGTTTTGGAAATGTCTGCTGCTTACAAAGGAAGACTAGCGCACGTTTTACATTCTGTAAGTATCAGGACAGATCAATTTCCTGCAGTAGCCGGAGGGTGTTTCACACTTGGTAAGTTTTCAGATGTTAGCAGTAAAGGCAGTGAGCAGTTATGTTTTATTGGGTGTTACAGGTTCAGGGGCCTGACTGGAGACTCATCAAGCCTGGGCTCAGTTTTGTAAGAATTGTTTTCAATTTGAGAAGTGAATCTCTAGTGGGATTGTTGGATTATGCCAGTCAGGTATCTTTAGGTAGTCTGTGGAAGCTTCCATGTGTAACTGAGGTTTCTGAAACTTTAAATTAAGTCTCTGTGTACACCTCTGTACTTGTCCCAGGTTTAAACCTGAACTGTTGCGTTGAAGTCTGCTCACAGAGGGTGAGAAAGAAATCCAGAGCTTAACCTTGATATTGGCTTGCTGCAAAGCAACTTGTTTTCACTGTTCTCATATAGGTTAAAAATTAGTTATGAGCCACTAGTCTTTTTGATGGTTGGCTGATAGTAGTTACTAATCCTTTTTCTCTGCTTGGAACCAACACAGGGAGGGGGATGTTGTCTGTGTGTAGTTCAATGTGATGGGCTTATCTAGCATCTGCCTGGTGCTTAGAGTGGTGTTGGCTTCAAGCAAATGCCCAAATACAAATTCCAATTCGGTTCAAACTCACTTTTCAGAACATTAATGCAAAGCTTTCTTACCTGTAACCCTTTCCTATAATGTCTCTTTCTTCAGCGACATGTTGCTATTCTACATTTAAATAGTTGTTATTAAAAAAAAGTGAGGGTTTTTATTTATATTTTATACGTGCCCACACAATTTATGTGCCTGTTTCAAATATGAAAGATGCGAGAAGTTTCTACTATTGGTTTGATTCTTACTAAACTAAGTGATGCAGGCAAAACGTGATCTTCCTAGTTTTTTCACTTGTTGAAACTTTTTAAGGGACTTGGTGGTGGTTTTTAATGTCACTGGAATTTCTAATACAGGCTTTAAAAAGAAGTATGTGTTCTTAAGCACACTAGGATCTTAAACTGAGCAAGAGTTAACAAACCTGTTCAGCATTTAAATTCATCCTCACCTATTTTATAGCTACAATAATGCTGCCTTTAAGTTGAAAGTATTAGATCATTGCTTCCAATTACATTCAAGCCTATTTTAATCATCTCTAAAAGACATAAAAATGTTTGATAGCTGGAAACAGCCTTGTCTAAGACTGCAGTACACAAAATAGATTCACTGTTGGGTATTTAATTACACTCTGCTTACTTTAAACACTTTTCCTATAAAACAGTCAGAGTGTATATATGCACTTAGTTTGCAGAAGACTATTTCACACTGCCCTAGAAAAAGCAAAATAAGGTAGGCTTGGTGGGCTACCGTATCTTGTGAAGTGACTGTCCCATTGAAGCTCAAATCCAATGCTGACCCATGCCACCATTTATTGGAATTGTACAAAAAGGGTGCTAAATTGCCCCTTATACCTCTTTGTTTTGATTTGATCTGCAGTGCTTTGTAGTGATTGTAGTCCAGTTTTCATTTTGCAAGGCTCTAGCCGTGGTCCACAGGTGCCTGTAACCTTTTGGGCAGCAGCGAGCACAAGGCTGCACATGTGTCTCGGTTGGCATCCTTCGGGCGCTCCAGCTCCAAGCCTGAAAATGCAGAGAAGCCTCTATTGCCACTCCTTTTCTCCTTGATAAATTGGTTTTAAGCAGCCCAGAGGTGCAGGCCGGAGCGTGGCGATGCGGAACAAGCTGCCAGGTGAGCTGGTGGGACGAGGCAGGCTTTCACCCAGGCGAAGCACCGTGCCCAGCTTTCGCAGCCAGGACAAATTCCCAGGCAGGGCAGGTTTTTAGAGCCTCAAGGCGCAAATGGGGCTGACGCCTGTACCTTGGGATGCTGCTGAGGTTATCATCTCTGTTGGGCCATCAGTATGGTGCGCTCAGAAGACAGAGTTTAGATGATTTTACTAAATTAAGGCTTTTGTTTGAATTGCTTTTATGCAGTCGTGGTCTCCCCTCCATGCTGTAGAGAACACCCTTCAGCAGAGAGCAGGGGGCTGGAGCTGCCTTTGTAATAACAGTTGCTGCCTGCTTATGGAGTTTGGGACCCCCCTGTTTTGTAGTAACAAAGCCTGCTTTTAAAGGGTATTTGTATAAAATGGATGCTTCTTTCTATATTTTGCCTTATTGTGAAGGGGAAGTCCAAGGACACAGAACCTAGCGCTTGATATTCATGTACACATGCCAAGGTTTTGTGGGCAGCGTGGAAGAGGAATTAGATGCAATGTAAGGAGACAGTTTGAGATTGGCAAAGGTGCTGTTACCATAATAAGAAAATAAGAAAAATACCTCCAAGCTGAGCCCTAAATCCAGAAGACAAAGCAATGTAGCCAAGTGTCAAGATGCAAGGGGTTTCTTAAGGCAAACTGACCTACAGGATTTGGAAGTTTGCCTCCGTCAAAATCAATAAAGAAGTCCAAACTGGAATGTGCAGGAAAGGGAAGTGTTAAAATGGCATTCAGAGAGCAAGTAACTAAAGGTTTTTGGAAGAAGGCCGTGTTGTACAGAAAGACAGTTTCATTGCTTCTGCCCTACCGGTAAGAGATCAAGAGATCAAAGAGGGAAAATAAGCGTATGCTGGGCAAGTTTAATTTCTTGATATCATCAGTCGCTGTCAGGGATGTGCCTACCACAGGCTGGCTTTTTCCTGAGTAATGAAGTTGAGGTGTTTTGAAAGGCTGAAGTGTCGGAAGGCATGCTAGGACAAACTGCTGAGGTACAGAGCAATGCGTTGGCAGATTTTAAGGGGGCGTTCACGTGGGAAAGCGTTGTGTTGGTTGTGAACACTGTTCCTAAAGGGGGATTGTTAGAGTAACTAGTATTGGATGTGGATTTTAAGAAAGCTCATGGGTTTGGTGGGAATGAAAACCCCTTTTTAATTTACTTCAGGACTGGGTTTGCTGTTTGAACCTATTATGTGTATGAGGGGTGCTTGGGGCACAGTATGGAAAGCACCTGAGTGAGGGAGTAGTAGAAATTGAACGGCATTGAGTAGTGTTGGCTGTCAGCCTGGGAGCGTGAGGTCTCCCTTCTGCTACAAGCCAGGAGCTCGTCCAGAACGAGGGAGAGAGGAAGACCTTGTTGTGCTAACTGTGTGCAGGATGGATTGGTGAAAGAGCCCTGGGAACAGCCCTGGGGAAAGGTCCAGATGGGTGTTTCCAGCAGAGAGAGAGTGGTTCTAGTACTGAATGTAGTACCTGTGGCCTCTCGCCTGGTCTGTCCCAGTCTGCTCACCTCTGCCTTCAGAAGATGGATTCTAACAAGGGACACAGGAAGCCCTGAAAGTGAAGAGAAGCACGGAATATGATTGCTGTCTTAAGGGACAACCTGGTGGAGGTAGCCCTGCTTGACCAAGGGTTGGAGCGGGTGACCTCCACAGCTCCCATCCAGCCACAGCCCTGCTGTGTTTCTGTGAAAAGAACTGGGCAAGTGCGAAATGAGGAGAAAAACCTGAAGAATGTGAACCTAAGTTGCCCATATCTGCCTTTAAGATGGAAGCTGGAAACCCCCAAAGGACCCCATAGGTGCATGCAAGATTTACCTTCTTCCCAAGCTGCAAAGTTGCTTTGTGTCAGCATGAAACAAACCTGTGGTTGCCACTGTCTTGGACAAGCGTTCCTCTGTCGGCTCCTTGCGTGCTCCCAAAAATGCATCAGCAAGAGGCTGCAGAGAACTTTGGCATGTCTTGCACAAGGTTACTAGGAGAAATTAAGCTGTAGTGGGTGAAGGATAATTTTTAATTCGTGTCATTTCTCTAACAGGGAAACAGAAGGTAAAACAGAGGATTAAATGATCAAATCTCATCGCTGTACAACCAGCTCACAGCGGGTGACCTCCAAGTGCATTTGCAGTTTTGGGAAGGAGTTGACAGAGGGAGGATGGGAAAAGCTGGCAAATCACAGTTAAAATTGGAGAAAAACACAAGGAGCTTCGTTTGCTGCCATGTGGCCCGTTCATTTGGCTCCTCTCAAATCCTTCTGCCAGTCAGCATCGGGATGTGCAAATTGACACATCGCTAAAGGGGAAGATCTGATCAACTTCCATACCTCACGCTGCCCTAAGTTAGCAAGATCCGTGCCAGGAGGAAACCTACAGTTCACAGAAAATCTCAGTCTGGCGTAAAGAGAAACGTGTAATGCCAAAAAGAGAAAAATACACAGAAAAACAATGTATACTAAGGTAGAAAAATTCTATATGGGTAGGTCCCTAGTTCAAGGAAGCTTATTGCAAAACAGCTGAGAAATCGGAAGATCTCATATCGAAGTTATTAAAATTCTTGGGACTTTAGAAGAGATAGGAGTAATAGCGGATATGATTAAAATGTATGAAACAGTGGACCAGAAAAAGTAGGATGGAAGATACTGTTTTCCTGCTCCTTGTGACAGAGCCATATTCACTAAAATTAAAAGCTGGCAGACTTGGATAATAAAACAGAAATTCTTTTCCTTACCGTGCCTAATCAGGCTTAGAATTCGGTGCTGCAGGAGGCTGCAGCAACTTAGCAAGGTTTCCAAAGGGATTGAGCGTGCTGTAAGTACGTGGAGTTGTTCCTGGGAGGTAAACTGACACTGTCTAAACCCGCTGACTGTCTGTCTGTGTTTGTACACACTGGGGAAGGCTCTGGGCATTGCAAACTCCTGGTACTCAAAGCCAGGTTTGATGGCTTCTGAATACTCTTTGAGCTGTCTGGCTAGGACCACTGTAAGAGACACACAAATTGACAGCCAACACGCCTGACTGCGGCATATTTCCCGCATGATCTGATTTTTTAATTTATTTTTTTTTTGCTTTATTCAAAAGGCTTTCTTGCCAACTTATCGAAAAGCGAGTTGCCCAAATAATAAATGCGCTGTTAAATTCACACTTAGCAGTGTCTACTTTGCTCTCTGCTTCTCCTAAAGAGTGGTACCCCTCTTTGCAAGTCTCATCTGATGCATGAACTGTCAAAACATAAATGGGCAACTGTGACTTCTCCACTGTCTGCTCTGGAATGATAGCATAATCTATTTGCTGTATTCATCCCTTTAATTTACATTTTTATTGCTATAATCTAAACCACTTCTTTTTTCTTTTTATTCTTTTTTTTGGTGCACAAATTATAAAGACTGCCTCACTTACTCATCGGTAGCCTCTAACGTGTGTGTGGTGTGTGATGCATGGTCCTAGCTTGTTGTTTGATATAGTTAATGCTGCATTCATAACCATGCATAAAAAATAGAGGGTGCCATCTGATGACATCTTAACATAAATCGGGGCTCCCTCAGACCCGGGTGGAAGCATGGAATCCCATTAGATCTGAAGCTTAAAAAAAAAAAAGGTGATTAACACCGCTTTTAAAGCATTTCCAAATGTGTGAACTGTTCTGTCATGCTCGTTGTACGCGTTTGGATGGGCACACGAGCACTTCCCTGGAAGGCAGCCCCATGGCATCGCCACGTACGTGGAAATGTCATCGCAGGAGAGCTGCAAAACCACAAGGTCTGCTCACAGGGAAACGCTCGAGCTAGGGTCCCACTTCAACACCTTTATAGCAAAAGCAATTTAATACTGCTCATATACCATAGTGGCATAAAATGGTCTGATTTTACATAAAGTTGCTGAAGCCTATAATAAAATGTGTTGTATCATTAATGAATAAGGCAAGTGGATGGAGAAATTTGGAATTAGAGTTTTTTTTTCCTTCTGGCAACAGGCGTATATCAGTTCCAGCCGTGCACATCTGGATAGAAAGGAACAACTGCATTTATGGATGGGAGATTCAACTCTAATTTTCACCTGTATAAACCAATGTGAACTGTGAAGAGAATGACATGATTAAATTGATATACTCCCAAAGTGATAAATCCAGTATCTGGAAAGATGTTTTCCTTCCCTGCTTGCTTCTGAACCGTAGAAATTGGTTTTCAGCTCTTCATCCGAGAACAACAGAGGAGGATTTATCAGATGCTGGGTTTGGTGTGTTTTTTCACACTCAGAAATATTTGTGTTGTCTAGAAGCACCTAATCACTGTCGTGCTGATTTGTGCATTAAAAAGGTGGTAGTTTCCTTGTTCTTTTCCCTGATGGTTACTGAAATAGCTATCTATGGCTTTACTACAGTTTGCTGTGGGTAATTTGTCCAGTCTGGCCACAGGACAGAGCAGAAAGCGGGCATTTACAGGCCTTAGAGTGTGGTGGGCTCAGCATGAAAGCACAAGCTCTGCAGCTCCAGGTGAAATATTTTATCTCAAGACATTGCAATGGAGCATAATCTGATATATTTTGGCACTGTCCCATAAAGGGATGGAGGGAAAATCGATGTAAACCTAAACTAAATTGAATTGTTGGTTTGTTCCCCTCTCCCTTCTGCAAGACTCAAGTAGCTTTGCAATTCATCACATGCTCCTGATCAAGAGCTGGGGAAGGTTTTCCAGCCTTATAAAAATTAAATTGTACGTAGCTTTTGACCTGGGTAAGTGGCAGGCAGAGCAATGTGTGGCTGGGTCCTAATGATTTATTAGCTGTGCCCCAAGCCCGCTCCGTCCCTCGGCTGCTGGTGAGCAGCTCCACATGGGCTTGCTGGGATGCAGGGCGAAAGGAATCTCACCAAAGTTTCATCTGATGGCAGTGGAAAGCTGTTTTAAGTTTAAAAAAAAAAAAAGCCAACAGAAGTCTCAGATACATTCAAAAGTACATTTTGAAGAATATTGCAAGGGCCATTGCAGAGATATAGTTGTCTTAAACGTGGCCTCCTTTCTAATTGTCTTAGACCCCCTCTGGTTAAATGGCTGGCTTTCTAGCTCCATGGTGAAATCTGCCTTCTGTCGGTAACTCTTTATGAACAGTGCTCCTGCTACAAATCCTGAAGTACAATTTATATTAGCAATAAAACCTTTAGCAATTGCTAAAAGAGTTAACCAGCTTGCTCAAACATTCCCCATCTCAGATCTAGCCTTAGGAAGTTAACTAACAAACATGTTATTAACCACTGATGAGGAGCTGCTTGGAAAAAGAGATTATTGCTTAATTAATCTTTGTACTGAGCTAATAAGAGTGTTAAATGGGCTTCTCTGTTGCATTGGGTTGTTAATACAGATTGCAAGTTCCCTCGAGGGAAATCTGAGACCCATACGACATTAAAGTTAGCCATCCGACAAAGAAGATCTTCTTGGCATTAAAAATAACAAAGCCAAGCACCTTCCTCAATAACGTCACAAGATTCAGTGGCTGTACATCTGAGTGAGCGTGTGTGTGTGTGTGTGTGAATTACCGCGCTCTTTCTTCTTCTGGTGCGGAAGCTCTACCAAAAGTCTGATTTAGATTCAGCGCTTTTCATCGCTCTTCTGGTGCAGCATAAATTAAAGTCGCCGCACTTATCTACGGTGAGCAGGTTCCAGTGATCAGAAGGCAGAATCTGAAGCAAACTCTAATGTCATCTGCTTGTCATAAAGAGACAAACAAGATCAAAAATCTCTTCATGTTAATGAGGCAAATAAACCTTCTACTTGATACAAGTCAATGCAACGGGAAAAGGCAGTGGCCAGGTTGTCCTTGGGTACAGTGGCATTTTTAGTAAGGAAAGCTCAGGTCTTAGCCATGAAGGAAGGTGCCCATAGTTAACACGAAAACCTTTGTTTTGAAAGGAATTAAAATTCCCTGTGTGAGAAGTTATCTACTGTCTTCAACTGCCTTTCAACATACGTGCTTCTTCTTTTCGGAGAACAGAAAGATTCTATAATGAGAAAGGTTGGAAGGAGATAATTCACCCTTGAATGTCTGGTGTTAGTAAATAAGGAGGGATGTTGGTCTATCACCACAGTCACTTCCACGCCTGTCCTTGTCCCTCATGAAACCAGCTTCCTTCCTTACACCTGAGGTATCTACTCCATATCCCATGATCTGAATATCATAATCAATGTGCGATTACATTTATTTTGTATAAAATGATCTCAGAAAGACTAGGGAAAACATTTATGACATGAAAGCAGCAATATGATAAAATGCATTCATGCATACTCATATTTTTGATGTTAGGGTTTTATCTTGTCTGAATTCTTGGTGGCTTCAGGCATAACACACTGCATCCCATCCTCTCACCAAAAGCTTGGATGTGTCCAGATGAGGTTCAGTCCTTAACTTAAGGGCTGACTCCTTTGTGACTAGCACTTGATATCTTACAGGTCTATTTTATGGTCTCTTGCTATGCACACTTGAATATTGATGAGAGCCTTGCACTTATGGGATGTGGTCATAGTACAGATCACCGCTCAGTGGTCTGTTGACTGGTTTCTCTGTGTTGTCCATGTTGTCTCTAACATCACATCAAGCACCAAGGCAAAAACCTTCTTGTTTAGCATACCCTTGGAGACCTCTAAAAATCGCCTCACTTCATTACTACTGCAAAATGATCAATATGCTTTGCCAAAATTAACTGTACTTTGGACATTTCCCTTGCCATATTACTGTGCATTTTTTATTCCTCAAGATTAATGGAGGCTTGTTCCCAGCCAAGATTTTATCATGGGTGTAGGCACGGCTGTGGAGTCTCTTTGTGCCTGTGGCCTTTCTCAGGAACAGGTCTTAGCTGCTAATCGAAAATAGTCTTTGTACAAGCACACGCGATTTGTGTTTGGCGAGTATGAGTTGGAATTCATAAATGGGGAGTGATTGATTGGAATAACATACTCCTGTGCTTTTATAAACATTAGGACGAGGGCTGGAATACCTCACTTATGACTGTCAACAGCGTATGTCCACAAATCAGACATGTTTTCCCATCCCTCATTTCCTGCTGACCTTTTAATGTACTAGCTGAAGCTAATATTATGGATACAACAGCATATTGATTTGATGTATTTGTTACAGATAATTAATATTGCTCTAGTTGGCCATGTTCTCAATTATTACTTCCAGTCGCTTCATAGTTATTAAACTGTCACATTTTCAAGCATAGACAAGTGTCCACGATGATATACAAAGGCTTTTTAAGTGGAAAACTTCTAGGTGCCTTTTTATTACTCAGATCCCCAGGGAATACCGCTGTGGTCATGCTGTCTTCAAATATACATTTGACCTATACTTCGTACGCACAGCTAAAGGTTAGAATAAATATGTGTGTTTTCTCTGCTTATTAAGCGAAACTTGAGACATTAAGAGAACATGAGAGGAGGCTCTGCTGGTCTCACAAATAACACAGTAAATTGCTCATACTGCTTGCACCTGTCAGTCCTAGCTCCACTCCACTCATCCATGCCTCTGTTTCGCCATACATGCATGCACAGAAATCCATTTGCATGGAAATATGCCTCAACGGTTAAAATTTGGCATTGTAAATCCAGCTTTAATATTGTTGGCAGTGCTCCCTGCCGTGCATCAAGTTTCAGTAAACCCCTTCTCTGTACTGTGTGTTGGAGGCCCCATTGCACATCCTGCACCTTCTAGGCTCTTACCTTCTGCTACACCTCCTTCCATAAGCATCACCAGGTCCCTCTTGCTGCTGTGGTGGCCAGTTGAGTTGCTGAAGTAAGTCAGGAACCTCCTAGATGCAGCACCTCTGACTTGCTCGTGTATTGTCCTTAGTAAAATCTCCTTATGAATGTCCCTCTGGTAATGTCCTTTCTGTATAGATGAGTTAGATCCTAGAGGAGAGTCTAAGGGACAAGGTCAAAGCGGCAAAACCCTGTCCAGCTCACCTCACCGTCTCAGGGGTATCTGTGGTCCTGTGCACTGTCAGCTGGCACTGAGCAGTGACTGCTTGAAAAGAGGGGAAAGGAAAGCTGAACTGGAGAAGCAGGGGAAACAGTTTGAATAAATGTCCCAAAAGGAAAGTGAGCGAGTGAGAAAATGACAGAAACAATATCATTAAATCGCTGTTTGGCAGGTAGCAAAAATCTCCCTTCTGCACATGGAAAAATCCTTTGGTATGCAGAACAGACCCAGCTCCCAACAAAGTCGTGTTGGAGTCACGGAATTGTCTTTTACAAGCTTCATCCCAAGCAAAAACATTAATTGGCTTTTTACTGAGAAAAGTGGTCACCAAAGGAGGTCAGTAACCCAGCTAAAGATAATCATCAATAGTCCTGTTTGGCTAGGACAGAGCTCCCCCTTCCCCTCTATATATCACACCCTATTACTTCATTTTCTCTTGTAGCCCCTCAGAAGACCCTTTTGTTCCCCATTGCAGCCCTTGTCCCCTTCCCCCTTTCCAGTTTAGGTATATTTCCACCATTGCCACGACCTTCACAGCTGATATATGAAGCATCCCTGCAGGATTGTTCTCTCTGACGTTGAGCGTGAGGCTGTGCAATAAAACGAGGAATTAGCAGGCATTTACATTCTGAAGTTAATGACGAGGAGTGTGAGCCTTATGAACATCTGTTTCCACTGTTTTCAAGGGGGCCTTCAATTTACTCCTGGTTCTCATCTACGCAGCTATTACCATTAACCATCAGCTAGTGCTGTCCTGGGTCTGGGGAACAGAGGCTGGGCTGTGGAATAAAAGCCTCTAAATCATGGCAGGGTTTGGTTTTGTGGGGCGATAGTTGTGACGACACAGGGTTAGGAAGTGATGGAGAACTTCTTTGCAGGTGAGAAGAGAAGCAAGAGAAAAGCTATCAGCATGTCCTGGTGCTGGAGGCTGTTCCTTCTCAGGCGAAGGATTTTGTACATCCCTTTGGTGAACTTCATTGCATTCTTGTTGGCCCATTTCTCCAGCCTGTTGACGTCCTCTTCATGGCAGCACAGACACCTTGTCTACCCACTGCTCCTCCTATTTATCACCTGCAGACTTGCTGAGGATGCACTCTGTCCCATCATCCAGGCCACTAATCATGATATTAAACAGTTTTGGCCCCAATATTGACCCTCGGTGCATCTACATACATGCTGAGGGTGTGGTTGGTCCCATCATCCAGGTCTTTAATGAAGATCTTAGACAGTATTTACCCCAGTAGCCAGTGCTGTGACACGCCACTTGTAACTTGCCACCAACAGGAATTCAGGCCCTCCAGGCCCATCTGCTTAGCCAGTTTTCAATCTACCTCACTGTCCATTTACACAGCCTGTACTTCATCAGTCTACGAGGATGTTATTGGAGACAATGTCTATGTCCTTAATAACATAGAGATAAACAACATCTGCTCCTCTGGATCAGGTCAGTCAGTCACGATTTCACCTTTTCACCTTCACCATTAGATCCATGCTGACTACTTCCCATCACCTTTGCTTCCAGGATTAGTTTCTCCATCACCTTCCCAGGGATCAAGGTGAGCTGACTGGCCTGTAGTTCCCCACAAATTCCTTCATGCACTTCTTGAAAATAGGAATGATATTTACTTCCTACCAGTCCACAGGAACCTCTCCCAGTTGCCATGACCTTTCAAAGATCGTTGAGAGTGGCCTCACAATGTCATGGGTCAGTTCTCGTAGCACTCATGGATGCAACTTGTCTATGTCCAATTTTTTTAAGTGTTCCCTAACCTGATCCTCTTTCACTGAAAGTCTTCCTTGCTCCAGACTCTCCTGCTGGTCTCAGGGGCCAGAGATTCCTGAAGGCAGATCTTACCAGTAAAGACTGTGGAGGAGGCATTGACCACAACATTTTTCATGTCCTTCCTCACCAGGGCCCCTGTCCCATTCAGCAACAGACCTACATTTATCCCAGTCTTCCTTCTGTTGTTGATGTATCTGCAGAAGCCCTTCTTGCTGTCCTTCACGTCCCTTGTCAGATTCAGCTCCAGGGGGGCTTTGGCTTTCCTAACCCCATTCCTGCATGTTTGGGCAGTGTCTCCATATTCCTCATGGGTGACCTGATCCTGCACCCACCTCTTGTACCCTTCCGTTTGTATTTGGGTAAAATATCGACCCCTCTAATTTTGACTCATAAAAAACAAAGGCTGAAAGGATCTAATGCAGAGCAACACACCCAATGTCCTGTGCTGTGTTCAGGTGGCAGAGAGGGCCTTTTGGAGAGCAAAATGTCCATAAAAAGGGAGAGAGATGGAAGAGAATGCCTGAGTGAATTACAAAAGGCAGTATAAGGACAAATCTTCTGGAGCCTCTGCCTTTGACTTTCAGAGCCTTGTAAGAGGGCATGTTATGCAGATGTCACACCCCTTCCTGATTTAGTGATGCTGGAAGTAGTCTTCACCTCTGACAGTCCCCCACTTCATTGCCTTTAATAACATCATGAAGGGTAATGAAGCATTTTAGGTTTCATGTCGAGATGGCCACTATGGTGAGGGTATGACACGAGGGCTTTCAGACACCTGAGACAACAAGTGCTCCTCATTTTGGCACCACAGATGAGACCCATCTCTGCTGTAAAGGAGCAGCTGTGGCATGGAACATTTGGGAAAACGCTGTCTCTGAGGCTCTGTTTCACCCCTTGCTTTACTGGTCACCAAAAACATGTGCAAGGTTTCAAGACGCCTTTGAGTAGGAGCCCACACGGGGAAAGGGCTTCCAAGGCTCAGCTGGGTGAAAGGCTCCTCCTGCTGTAGGACTTATGTCTAGGAGCCTGGGAGCTGCCCCCATATTCAGTGACAGCTCCACGGCCTTTCCCAAATTCTCCCTAGTCTGCCCATGAATTCCTACAAACCTATAGCGGGGTGTTGGGTATCTGGGGCTGAGGCATTGCCAGGCAGCAGGTAGAGAGGGTCGTCTGAGGGTTGCATTTTATCTTTCCCCCTCGTCAAAATCTAAGCATAATAATAGCCTTGAGGCCTTTAAAAGCCTGACACCAAAAGCAGCTTTTATTATGCGTCACCCTGCTCTCAGTCTTTGAAAAGCTGTGATGCCGGTGCACACCTTAAATTACACATCTGTGACAGCTGGATTCGTCACATAGATGTGGAAAGCTTTCTCCTTTCCCCAGATAACAGGGAGAGACAGGAAAATCAACATGTCATGTGAGTGTCTGTTGGTAGTCCAACTGATTTATCAAGCTCTACACTTTTCAGTGTGTGTGTTGGATTAGCTTTGCTTTTAAAAGCAGAAGGGCTCTCTGGCTGCAGCCACTCTCAAATCAAGCAACACTCACCACTCCAGTCCCCATACTCTCCCAAAATCTTTTCGGCTGGCATGGGTTGTCTGATGAAGATTCAGTTCTAAAATGCTGCTTCCAAGGTTTCAATAGAGTCGTTTTTTTTTTTCTCTTTTTTGTCCATTTCCCTTTTAAAAAGGGTAACCAAGAAAACACAATTTGCACCCGGGAAGGCTGATTGCGCTAAGTAGTTTAAGTCCATCAAGTGCCCGGTGACACTTTCTGTCTGTGAGTTTCAGATAAAGGCGGGGAGCTAAAGTAGCTTAATGGATTAAAGCAATTGCCTTCACCGTCGAGACACCTCAGTGGGAATCCGATTTCGGCACACAAGTGAAATTTCTCATTTGCTTCAGGAGACAGGTCGCCCCGGTTGCCCCAGTGGCCAAGAGCCCCCATGGAGCAGCCGAGGGGTGACCATGACCAGGATGGTGGGAGGCAAGCCCCCGGTCCTGCAGTGCCACAGCCTGTCACATCTCAGGGCTGATGGATTTGTAGACCTGCTGATGAACATGTCCCTGCAAATCAATCACCTGCCAGATGTCCTCCCCATATGGGATTTCCCCACTTCTAAAAATGTAGCCTTCTACGGCACGGAGTAACCATCCCTTGGGGCTGATAGCCCTATTGCCCAGCGGTGGGAAATCCAGGGCATGGAAATGGCACAGAGTGAGGGCAGAAATATGGACACATATTGGCACACAGCAAACACCCAATGGTATCATATGGAAGATGAACAAGAGAAGGTGCCCATTCAGGTCTCCCTAAATAAACCTGCAATGCTTCTCCCAAGAGAAGAGCATACAAATAAGCAAGAAACCTGCTCTATCTTCCCACCCCACCAGAAGGTACTTTGAGCTGGGACTGAACCGGGCTGTCAGGGTGAGAAGCTTGTCCTGCTATTAAATCTACCAGGACAAGTCCTGCCAGATTCTCATTCACTTGGAAAACAGCGTTCAGATCGAGGAGGTGCTAAATGGTTAACCTTTCCATCAGACCACGGAGAGGCTCTGGCTGTGAAAACACCAGTAATTTACCTTCCATTAGGATTCTGCAGCTTCTCATCTATCTGAAGGCTGATGGAAATTGTTTTCGAAATAATAAGGCTTTCCCTGTAAAAAATACCATAGGTAATGGAAAGATTAAAACAAAAGTTGAGACAGGACCAATCTATATATTCAATCAATGCTGAATGCTGAATGCAGTTGTTCTCTGCTTCTGGACACATGCTACTAGGACCATACCCGAAAGCTCAGGAGAATTTCCAGGAATTGCTGCTATTTTCGTTTTCTTTTCTTTTTTTTTTTTTTTTTTTTTTTTTCAGGTCAGCTTTGAGGTCAAGAAGAGAATAATTGAAAGCTATCTAAATGATCTGAGAGATGGCTGGAAAATCTTGCAGAGCAACCATGACTTTTCGTTTACAATCTTAGAGCCACTTCCAGGGAAGTGGCACAGTTTTGGGACCGTTCCTTTCTCTCCCCAGGGTGGCTATAGAAAAAGCAAACTTTCGTAAAGGATCTGCTTGTTTCTGTGTGTAGCTGAAGCCCATCACTCCTCATTTTCCTGGACATCCCATCTCTTCATTACTGTCTTCTCCAAGGTGGAATATTACAATTTTGTCTGGGCCAGTGGTGGTACACCGCAATTTTCATAAAGAGAAATCTCTCCAGAGTAGACAGGTTTGGGTTAGGAAGAAGAGAAGAAGCCAAGCTGGGTCTAGCCAGGATATACCCCAGTTCTGCAAACTTTTTTTTTTCCCACATGGTGTCTAGAAACACAGGCGAGGGAAAAGGAACCTGCTTCTAAACCCTGAAGGTGGAGGCTCATCCCATGCTGCTGGTCGAAAATCCTGTGAAATGTATCAAGGCCAGCACTGCATAGCAGTGATGCATCTGTGTGTCGGAGGAGAGAGACAGAGATACCACTTAATGCCAGATTAACCCAACGCGATTTAATAATAAAGAGCAAAGGAACATAGCTGTCATTTACCATTGGCTTTAAAATGCTTTGTGTTAACTGTATTTACTCCTCCATCCGATGTAAGCTCTCTGTTCAAACCCTCTTGGCACGTTCTCTCTGTTGGCATTTCCTACAGATCCCTACTTTACTCCCCTCTCTCCCGGGCTTTTCCTGCCCCAACTTTGACTGAAGTGTGATGGGAGCAGAAAAATGGCCCAAAAACTGCTGCATGAAGGTTCATTTCTTTCCCCTCCCATTATCCTGTTAAGAACCTAGAAGACTGACCTTGACATAGGGCACTGAGTCATGTCCTCTGCCCAGTGCCCTGCAGTGTAACCATTGCTTTCTCTCATGATGAAGTAGGAGGGAAAATGCTCTGCAGGCTTAAACAAAAGGAAACTTTTCCTTGCCAATAAAGTGAGCAGACAGGATGAGAAATCGTTCCTGGGTCCCATCTGCAGAGTTGTTTCTAGACTGCAGCCAGAGGTGATGGACAGAATTTTTTTCTCCACAGAATTAGGGACTTTCACTGTCTGTGCTGACGTCGTGCAGGTTTCTCCACGAGAAACCCAGAGCCTGAGAAATAGAAACATTTTGGAGTTTCTTGGCAGTGAAAGACTTTCAGATCATGAAAAATCGTTGAGAATAGCATGTAGTTGAAATTTTTATTGAGTGGAAATGCTGTTTTTCATTGGAAAATATCAGGGACAATTTTCTTCTCCACTCTAGCGGATCGAGTCGCACCTGAGCTTGAGCTCCTTTTTCACATGGCTCTGTTTCTGTTGATTTTACCTCCTTTTCCCCAAGACACCCCTGTCCCATGAAGGCTGGCAATGTCGTGATGGAACAGGCAGCAAGGGTGCTCGCAGTGCTTTCAGTGCGCAGGAAGGAGTGTTCAAACAGCCCAGAGAAAGGTGGCATTTCATGGTTCCCTGGTGTTGGGATGAAACCACCTAAACAATTCCTCATTTACTTCTTCGGTCTGAAATGTAGAGTGACCCAGATGACTGCAGGAAGCAGCGGGCTTTCTTCCAGGCTGTCTTCCAGGCACCACCCAGGTTCTGCAGGCAACAATAGCTCACGTACTCACCACCAAGCTACCCCCATGCCCTCTTTGTCCCATGCACTGTCACTTAAAGAGCACTGGGACCTTCATCTGAAGTGCCATGACAGTATGGCTAGGGTACGGGTGGCCGCCTTGCTCCTATCTCATTAATTAAGATCCACCACCTAATGAAATTGCTATTCACCACAGACAGCCACGGATTATTGCTTATTTACCTTACAAAATACAAATAGGCTGGCAGGCAGAGGGTTAAGAGAAAGCAGCGACTAAGTACTTGTAAATTGATGTAGTGGCCTGAGGGTATCTCTGCTGCTAATAAAGTGCATCTCATAAACAGATCTGACTCCGTGCTATAGTCCAGCAAAGCAAAGTGGAGTGGATCTGTCCCAAATTAACTGTGAACGAGACTGACACTCTAACACAAATCGAATGCCCCTAGGGCTCTGCTTACATTAATTACGAAGCCTTAGAAAATGATCTAGAAGGGCTTCCTCTTCTCCAGGAGAAGCTAATTGAAGGGATCCACAAACAGTGGAAAAGGCAGCGGTGTAAGAAGCAAAAAACATTTAAATCCTCTTTGCTCATGCTTTCTCTGATGCACACCAGCAATATTAAAAATTATTGGTAAGTGTGAATTCATCTGGGGGCTCTTTTCCTCCTCCACCGCTCTCCCTGTCCAGACCTTCAAGGAGAAGTCCATCCAGAGCCAGAATGTGCTTTTCTTTTCCTTTTTCTTTTCTTTTCTTTTCTTTTCTTTTCTTTTCTTTTCTTTTCTTTTCTTTTCTTTTCTTTTCTTTTCTTTTCTTTTCTTTTCTTTTCTTTTCTTTTCTTTTCTTTTCTTTTCTTTTCTTTTCTTTCCTTTCCTTTCCTTTCCTTTCCTTTCCTTTCCTTTCCTTTCCTTTCCTTTCCTTTCCTTTCCTTTCCTTTCCTTTCCTTTCCTTTCCTTTCCTTTCCTTTCCTTTCCTTTCCTTTCCTTTCCTTTCCTTTCCTTTCCTTTCCTTTCCTTTCCTTTCCTTTCCTTTCCTTTCCTTTCCTTTCCTTTCCTTTCCTTTCCTTCCCTTCCCTTCCCTTCCCTTCCCTTCCCTTCCCTTCCCTTCCCTTCCCTTCCCTTCCCTTCCCTTCCCTTCCCTTCCCTTCCCTTCCCTTCCCTTCCCTTCCCTTCCCTTCCCTTCCCTTCCCTTCCCTTCCCTTCCCTTCCCTTCCCTTCCCTTCCCTTCCCTTCCCTTCCCTTTCCCTTTCCCTTTCCCTTTCCCTTTCCCTTTCCCTTTCCCTTTCCCTTTCCCTTTCCCTTTCCCTTTCCCTTTCCCTTTCCCTTTCCCTTTCCCTTTCCCTTTCCCTTTCCCTTTCCCTTTCCCTTTCCCTTTCCCTTTCCCTTTCCCTTTCCCTTTCCCTTTCCCTTTCCCTTTCCCTTTCCCTTTCCCTTTCCCTTTCCCTTTCCCTTTCCCTTTCCCTTTCCCTTTCCCTTTCCCTTTCCCTTTCCCTTTCCCTTTCCCTTTCCCTTTCCCTTTCCCTTTCCCTTTCCCTTTTCTTTCCTTTTCTTTCCTTTTCTTTCCTTAAGGAAATGAGTTTGGCAGCCAGGACAAGGGGAGGGGTTGGGGGTCATGACTCTGACCCACACTGGTGGTGACACAGTGCCAGCATCACAGGGACAGCGCAACCGTGCACAGCTGTGTTCAAAACTGACCACAAGAAGGGTGGCAAAATGGGAAACACAGACTGGAGAAGCCCTTCACTATCATCTCAAAAGGTATAAAGCTGGGATAGATCAAAAAAGCCAAGAAAAGCCTCACAGCAATCCCAGCAGCCTGCCCGCAACAGCTGGGATACAGATGATTTTCTAGTGTAGTTATTTTTTCCCACGACATGACATGATGGATGTCCTTTGGGATGGCTCTGAACCCACAAACCCGGCAGTACAGAGGGATGAGCCGGGGGGTTCTTCCAGATGATGAGGGTGAGAGCAGTCTGCCAAGGCACGGCGTCTGGTCCTGCTCCTCCGCCTGCCCGCCTGTGTTTTCTCCTGCAAGATCTTACTGAGCATCACGAGTCAGCAGAGGAATAACAGCTCGGTGCTTTGTTTTACACAAAGCTGCACGGACTTGCCAGATTCCTCCAAGCTGGTTTGACGACAACATTTAATGTTTTACGTGCTAAGCCACGTGTGAATATTAACCACTTCGGAATGTCTCCCCTTCAGCAGGCAGAAATGCCAACGAGGTGGCAACCCATGGACTTCACACCCAGGGAATGAATGAGATTTGGAGCCAAAATTTTCCAAAAAAAAATAAAAATCCTGATCTGAACTTCAGGATGGCAAGTTGTCACTCTTTGTCCTTTCTTGCGATGGGCTCTTGAGGAGCCACAGGATGGCTCCTCACGTGCTTTGACTCACCAAGACACTGCACCAGCAGCAGAGGGTGGCTCTGTGCCATTTCCTCCAGCTCTTGCATTTCTAATTTAATTTCAGAAACAAAGGATGGCATCTATTCTTTATGCTTTGTTAAGTAGCCTGTTAGGATTTTTATGATTCGACTAATATTTGTGTAGGTTTTTTTCATTGTAAGCATCAATCCAATGGTGACATTAAATAAAAAGTGCAGTCTCTTTATTGATTTTCTCTTAGTTAAAAACAAACATGTCATATATAATCGAGATGTACGCTGCCTGCAGACCGTAGAGGGCACATTTATAAAACCATTGAAAGAAATAATTAAACAGAATATATCACAGCCACCTTTCCAAATCATTTGAACAGGGATGTTACACACATAAAACGCTGATAGTCCTTCTGGCAAACTTTTAATACAATCATTTGGTTTGCACTTTAAATGTCTGGCATATTTTAACCCTGGAGATAAATTAATCTCAGTGGGATTGCCGAGTAATTAAGAAAAGTATCTCTGATGGGCTTGCTTCATACAGAGAGGTGAAATAACATGGGGTTATTCATTTGATGATTTGATATCTTTACATTAAAAGGAAAAAAAGGCAAACCCCGAGGCATGCCATTGTCACACAGAAATTGCTTTCAAACAAGTTGGGTTTTCAGTGTTGGGTGTATCACAGTTTTATAAATTGCCATTTAAAATGTAAAATACCCTGCATCCTGGAATGAAGTCTCTGGAGACCCCCCAGAGATGGATGGTCTTTGATGTTTTGTATTGAGCTATCTGTATGCTGTTTTGCTGGACACTGAAGGCTCTGATTTTTTGGGGTTAAAAAAGGCCAAATTGAAATTGGAGTACTGAGTCCTACCCCTGACCCCCACCTACCCCTCCAAAAAAAAAAAAGAAATCAAGCCTTGAATTACTGCCTGACTCTGTGATGGGCCATGATCACTGCATGTGAGCAAGACACGCAGTTTTAGTCCCAGTGCTATTACACGCGCATCACTCCGGGAACTCTTCCTAAGCTGTTACTGCTATCGGAGGGATGCTTTCATAGCAAGGCATTTAATTCATTTAAGACATTTTTAGTTGGACTTGATGATCTTCATAGGTCCCTTCCAACTGGAACTATCCTATCCTATCCTATCCTATCCAACTCCAAATAGCTGTTTTGCTGGAAATCCTCTTGAGGAGCAGGCTCTGGGAGTTTCCACTTCAGCACCAAGCACCAGAGCTAAATCCCAGACAGGGAGCAGTAGCATTGATCTCTGCTGGCTGTGCTGATTTCAGGCTCTGCTTGCTTCTGGAGGGTTGGCTCTATCACAGGATATAAAACATAGTCCTAGTTGAGACTCGAGACAATGATATGGCTCTTGTTTCAACTTGTGTCCTCCAGCACGAAAAGGATGCCAGGAAGCAGGTGGGTGTATCTGTAGAGAGGAAACCCATCTCATTATGAAAACAGTTATTCTCTGGAAAACAGACCTAAAATTAAGACATTAGGCAATTAGGACAGTCCCTTTACATGATTATTTTCAACTAAAACACAGTGTTATTGCTGGCTGAGCAGTGACTGCATGAACAGCCCCTTTGACAACAGTGTCTGAGAGCAGGGGTCAGAAGCTCCTGTTAATTGGCTATATAAATAAAATTAATTTAGTTAAATTTACAAAGAAAGGAAGAAAAAGCAATAAGGTCTGTTCCTGTGGCTTGCCCCAAAACAGAGGCAACGCCATCCATATTAAAACAACTTTCCCCGGAGAACCTGACAGTGCGATGTGGCTGCAAGTAATTATTTGTTTGTGGTCATTTCCAGTGCTACATATTTATAATTTATTTCAGGCTCTGTTGAGCCAAACACCTACATCAGTGAGCAATTACCTGCCCAGATGGAGCAGGTGGGGTGATGCGCCCACCACTACAAAGGCGAGTTATGTCCTCTCGCTCCGAGGAAACAGT
Source organism: Anser anser (assembly GCF_964211835.1). NCBI lineage: Eukaryota > Metazoa > Chordata > Aves > Anseriformes > Anatidae > Anser > Anser anser. The sequence goes on along the minus strand of NC_139720.1, from coordinate 182,056,621 downwards.
GAATTAAGGGTCTGCAACCAAGGTTAATAACTCCAAATATATCTACCTCACAAGGAAGATGGATTATTTCTAGGCACATATTCTGGATCCCAAACTCTCACCTCCTGCCCCTCCCCGCTGCTCTGCCAGCATCCTCTGCCCTGTCCATGACTCCGACCACATTTGAAGCAGGGCACAGCATCACTTTTCCACCTGCCATGTGAAGAAGCTGTACTTCAACAAACTTACCCAGTTCTTCTCACCTTGGCGTTTGTTGTGTCAGCCAAGGCAAGCCCGATATTTAGGGGGGCATCCCAGATAGGCATCCAGGCATCCAGCCTGTTTCTAACTCATAAGTCACTTGTCCTGATGCAAAGAAAGGAAGCAGTGGCTGTAGGACATAGCCCAGAGGGTTGGCCAGCTGGCAAGGGCAGGCGTTGGTCTGCTTCATCTCTGCTGACATTAGCCTAATTGCAAGGGTATATTAACAAGAAGCACAGCCCAAAAATCCACTTCAGGGAGCACTAGCCTCCTCTTTACTCACGAGAAGATCCTGAAGGTGAAATAAATGGACTAAGAGTGAAATTCTGTCGTCAGACACCTGTCTACACCTGCAACTGGTGTCATTAGAGCACCATGTGTGGGCATGGAAAGAGGATTTGGTGTTTAAGATGAGACCCTTCTTGTTCAGTATCCTTCTTGTTCATGCTTTCTGAGCAAAAATATCTCCTGCACTGTCTCTGACCGAGGTGGGCTCAACCTCAGCTATCTAAGGTCTGAAAAAATGCCACTCACTGCCAGGGTGCCACATATAGGTGTGAAGGGAGGTGGTCCGGGCAAGCTGCTAGCTGGTGCAGGCCATGAGGGATGGGTGCCTCGGGTGATACGCTGGGGCCTGGTAATCACTGTAATAGAGATTGGCGCCGGGTACTGCCTCCTGTCCACATCACTTTCTGAATCCCCATGCCATTAGCTAACTGGGCTTCGCAGCAATGCCTCGGCAGGACTGGCATTGTCAGGCACGTTTTCCAAATGAGTGAATACAGACTGAGGAAAGGTGCATGTCCTGCCCGGCCTGTGGTTGTCAGTGGGACCTGCGAGCCCTGAGATGGCAGCAAGTGGTGAGGTCCTCAGGTCGTGGTGGTGGCCTCCGGACTCACCGGGACCTCAGGGGAGGTTACCGCAGGGCTTCATCCTGGAGAACTCTGTCCTAGGGACTCTCATCTGGAGGGGACACAAAGGTGTTTACAATGGGATATACCCACTGAACCCAGAGTAATTCGGGGTCACCAGGGCTCTGGGACTTCCTGTAAAAGGATGCAAGGGGGATGCTCTTTCAGGGGTGCCCAGCGCCAGGCCAGGGGCAGTGGGCACCAAGGGGCAGGCAGGAGGCTCCCTCTGAGCACCAGGCAGCACTTGTGTGCTGGGCGGGCGGCTGAGCACTGGCCCAGACTGCCCAGAGAGGCTGTGGGGTCTCCTCCTGGGAGAGCGGCACAAGGCGCCTGGACGGGGTCCTGGGCACCCTGCGCTGGGGGGCCCTGCTGGAGCGGGGCTTGGGGACGGGGGCCTCCAGAGCTCCCTGACAGCCTCTGCCCTGCTGTGGCTCTGTGATTCTGTGATGTCACAGCTGGGGACTATGCATGTACCCCTTATCGAAGCAGCCCCTGCTGTGGCACTTAGCGCTAGTGCATGTGGCTGGCCAGGTGGGACGTGGAGTGAGCTGTGTGGAGTCACAGGATGCCACATAGCCCTGCTTGGCCTTCACTTCACCTGGTTGCAGAGAGGAGCATGGCCTGTAAGAGTCGCAGATGTGCAGTCTGTGGAGGCGATTTGGCGGTGAGTCATCCAACCCATTTTAGATATCTGCTTTAACCTGAGATGCCCCTAACCTGCTTCTTCACAGTATCTCTGGAAGCACAGCCAGGTAACTCAGATGTCAACATGTCCTAGAGGAAGATGCACATCACCTCTGAAGGCCGGAAAATCATCAGTGAACATTTTCTAAATCTGCCTGGACCAGATTTTAAAGATAGAAAATCTGAGGCCAGGAAGATGTGAACATAGGACCTGAAACTCTGAAGCGAGCCTGAATTATTAATTATTCTCATGACCCAACAAATAAGAAATGCTCCGTCCCTTAAAACCTGCTCAGAGTTAGTGGATGCTGCTGAATGGTCAGGAGGAGGAGTCTCCTCCACCCCTCACCACTGGCTCCTGGTGCTTTTTCACTTCAGTACAGGGTGATGGAGGGGGCTATGGGCCTTATGTCCCCTTCTCTGGCATGGCCCAACACGGTAGGACTCTCCAGTGGGCACTGCATTAGGCTGGCAGTGGAAAGCAATACGTCCTTCTGGTAACGTGGGCACCAGGCAGCCACTCTGAATAGGAAATGATGGCAGTTACTTTATCTAATAACAGCATGAGAATGTAATGTGTCTTTATTGAGCTGCTGGCTTGCTGGTGAGAGCTGAAGGAGATGCTCTCTTGGGTATAGCCGTTGCAGAGAGAAGTGACATGAGATATTGCCATAAACTCCCCTGCTAATAAGCAAACAGAGGAAGGGAGAACATACCAACTGCTGCAGTGCGAAGAGAAAAATTAAGAAGGTGGAGGCAGCAACCTCCTTCCCCAGGCAGCAGATGTCCCCCAGGGAGAAATGAAGAATTCCCCTCTTGACCCAGTGACTAGAAAACTCATGTACGACTAATAATAATATAAGAAGGATGTCTTTGAAAGGAACAATAAAAAAAAAGCCTCTTGCCATATTAGTGTCCTTCAATGCCGGAGGGAAATGCAGGCTTCTGCAGAAGGAAGATTAGTGTGGAAAGCCCAGCTCAGCGGCTGTACAGTGACCATGCTCTGTGAGCATCCATGGGGTGCAGGAAGGACACGTCTGAGAGTGATGACCGCATGTGGCTGAAGGAGAAAAGAAAGGTCACAAAGAGCCTCAGCACTGTGAAATCAGTTCCAGTTCACCAGGTTCACTTTCCTCCCTAGATCTGTAAAATTATCTGTGGCATTTATCATGGGTATTTTAATTGGCATGTTATTTAACTGCATTAAGGACCGCTTCTGATACTTCGTGCCCAGTAAAAAAAAAATGGCCTTTTGAGAAAATGAAAATTGTTGAGAAGTTTAAGATCACCTTCTGACTGAAACTTGGCAACTGCTCTAGGTGTCCCTGCTTGAGCAGGGGGCTTGGCTGGATTACCTGCAGTGATCCTTGCCAACCTCAACCATTCTGTGATTCTGTGAAAGCATCCCTGCAATTCCAGTGCAGTTACTGTTTATATCTTTGTATAAAATCTAAAGGGATTTTTGAACGCATATTTGGTAAAATAATTCACTGCTAATAAAGTATTTTGGTAAAGCCAACAGATTTGGACAGCATTTTGCTTTGGGAAAAAAAAAAAAAAAAAACACAGGAAAAACAAATTTTTTTTTTAAAGAATAAAAAAGATTTGCTGATGTTCTTTTTCACCTCTCATTACTGTAGATACCAGGGAAGGTGAGGGGAGGGAATACCTCCGTGCAGTCCAATTTGGACATTTTCCAGGGAGGTTTTCAGTTGTCCTCAGGCAGGCAGCTCTTCCTCTCACATGGTTGTGCTGAAGTGAGTGGGGTGAAACCAAGGAGAAGTGTGGGAATGGGATCCATGGGAGCAGGAATTTGCACCCATAACCATGAAGCTCTGAGCTGGATGGGCCGCTGTGCTTCTGCATGCATCAGCTGGGAGGAGAGGGTCAGGCTCAGGAAGCGGTGATAAGGACACAGAGAAAATGCATAGAGAAGCTGTGAGAGGGATCTGATCCCAGGCCAAAGGTGCTTTGCAAGGGAAACACTATCCATCTCTTCGGTTTGCTGAAGGACAGCTCAGCCAAAAGCTGCACCTTCACATGAGGGTGTGTGGTGCCAGAGACCGCCTCAGCCTAGCAAGAGAAAGCACAATGACTTTTCTATGTACAGAAGCTTATGCAGGAAAATAATTTCAACTGGAGTTAGGATGCAAATTGTTAGTAGTGAAGATAAATCACCTTTGGAAGAACCTGCCAGGAGGTGCTATGGGTCTCCTTCATGGGAAATTTCGAACCTAGGCTGTGTGGAAGAGATGGGCCTGCAGAGCAATCATATGAAGTGACAAATGCTTTACAGAGGACACATGCTGGAGGACTACAACACTCCTTCCAGTTTTAAAAACTGGTTCTGCTTTGCTGATGATGTACCTTCCGAGGCACCAATTCAACAGCATTAAATGCTGGGGAAGTACCAGGCAGGTGGTGGCCCAGGCCTATGTGCCAACCCAAAATGCCATCTCCTGCAGTCGCTGCTGGGGACAAAGTACTGGGCAGGAGGGACCATTGCCCTGAGCCAGTGGGACATTTGTCAAGGTCCTGCTTAAAAGGTTGGGTGGACAGCAGAGGAAAATATTAACTAGCGGTGCAAACACCTCTCCTCAAAACCTGCCGTGAGACCCAGGAGAGCAGATGGAGCTTCATACAGTAAGTTTGCATCCAAAGGATGAGGAATGCTGCCTGATGTCCCAGCCAGCTCTGGGGAAATGCATCCTCAACATGTCCCATTCATCCAAAACTATAAAGGGAGCTGGGGTGATGCACTCAGATGTAGACACTTACAGGAGAGGTGCCAAAGTGGCCAGAATCCTGCTTCTGCAGCTCCTTGCCAGGTGGAAAATGGACTTGGCTGGAAGTGGCCAAGGGCTTTTTTAAATAGCCAGCTAGCATCCCTAATGGGCAGGGTTGAGGGTGTAAAAGGGGTCATCCCGTGGATGTCAGTGTCTTGCACATACACAGGGGCAGGAAGGAATTAGGGTTCACTATGGCTGCAGTGTCTGGTGGGGCAGGAAAGCAGCAAGAGCAGCCTGTAGGAAGGACACCCTCCAAAAGTGCCCAGCCAGAAAGATAGACATCAGACTGAAACCAAAGCCCTGCAACTTAATATTCAGTTCTGAGAGATGTGTCTCCTGGACTCTTGGCCTGAGAATTTGTGTGGTTCCTGGATGCCTACAGTTTCCTATGGATGGTTCCCTTCCATCGTGGCAGCTCCAACCAAAAGCAAATTGGCAAAGTGGAAAGCTAGCTGCTGTATCCCTGGGCACATCTCCATCTCATGCTTCTTTTTTCTTCTCTCTCTCTCTTTTTTTTTTTTTCTTTTTTTTTCTGGTATCTCAGTGAGTGAAAAATTTTAACCCTGACTTTCCAGATCTACGAGGTTTTTATGTCTAGTTGATCCTATTATTATGTTAGTAGTATGCAGCCGCACCAGTAGTTGAACTGTTGGAGCATTATAATCTCCATTATATTATGATGATGTCCCTAGAGCTGCTAATTTGGCAAATCTGGGTCGTAGCAAGGATTTAGCCAAGGGTCTTTTGCCGTGCCACACAACTCATATTACAGAATGAATGCCCTTGGAAATAAAGACTATAATCTCCAGAAATGAGCAGTAAGCAGTTAAACAGGGGTTTAACTCTTGCACATGGACTTTTCTTCTTCTCTCTGGGCACACCTATGCAGCTAAATAAAGCCGACAAGGACCCAAACCTGATTTGAGGCGAGGTAGGGCAGCAGACCTTGCCTCCACAAGCCTGACTCAGATTGATGGAGTTAAGTTGGTTGAGAGCTGCTTGACAGTCCCTGCATGTGCAAGCAGAAGAAGGACCTGCATTCACCATGCAGAGAACCAGGACGGCCGGGTGCCTCCCCACGACCTTCACAGCACCGCCCAGCTCAGCAGACGTCGCCTCCAACCTCTGACCTTCAGGTCTCCGAGGCTCTGGGTGAGAGCAGGAAGTCTTCTTCAAGGGGCAGGATCCTTCTTCTTTAGGATGTCTGGAGATGCATCCTAATGCAGTCAACTGCTTGGTATTTTCTTTACAAGAAAAACATTTCTATTTATTTATTTATTTATTTTGCAAACTCTGCCAGTAGCAACAATGAACAGAAATGCTGAGTACCTTTTGCTCATTTAGGACTTGAGCGGCAGAGTACTTGCACTGATGATTTGTAGGCTGAAATTCACTGGTTTGAAGTGTTTGTGCAGCTACCAGCTACAGACTGGCAATAAATAAATAATAAATAGTTGGATGCCTGCAGTTACTTTGGGAACAGAGGAAAGGATACATTTAAGCAAATCAATTCACTCGCTTGTCCTTAAGCCTGTCTGAAAATATTCTCCAAATCTCTTTCAACGCTGCAAAAATTATCTCCTCATCTACAAGTGAATGCTAAGAACCACGAGACACATATTCTTCCCATCTTTAATGCTTTTGGGGGGAGGTTGTGTCGTCAGCTGTTCCGATATTTGCAAAATCCAACTTATTTATCTGCTTGAGCCTCTTCTTTTTTATTTTTATGTTATTTTATTGTTTTTACGCCCGGGCTCTCTGCAGTCTGGCAGAGCCAGTATTGCAGTATTGATTTAGGAGCTTGCAGCAGTGACAATCCTGTTCTAGGCTGATACTGGTGCTGTACATGGGCTGCTCCGTCCTGAGCAGAAACCTCACCCCCAGGGCTGGGATCATGTTTAAAAAGAGGCAAAAGAAGAAAGAAAAACTATTTTTATCTGCTTTGAAGAGGGGGGAAAGGATTACAAAGGTTAAATAAGCCATCTGAGTACTTAGCTAGCAATCCTAAATAGCACCCTAATAGGAAGTTCTGGCAGAGAGCTAATTAAATTAGCCCTCTTTGATTTATTAACAAGCAGAGCAACACATCACACAGGATTGTCCCATGAAACAAATGTGCTTTCTGATTCCCTTGGCTGCTTCAGTGCTTTTGCCTCCTGGAAAACCTGGTCATGAGGAACCCTGTTTAATGAGACCCGGTGGCTTGAAAAGGATCCCTGCCCACCAACACAGATACACGCTGGTAACAATACACAAAAGCATCTTATTTTTCTTGTCTTTCCCTAATTCTTTTTTTTTTTTTTTCAATACCTAGGACAACCCAATGGCTAATTAGTAATTTCCCAGCCACTGATATGCAGACGAATGACAAGCAAAAGCCTTCTGCATGTTTAATTATTCTGTTGATTCAGAAGCCACTTTCCCCCCTGTGCAAGTTCCTCTCCGTGCGTGTGCTCTCATGCATCATGTATTTCATTATTTTTAGAAGCGTGCTCCGTGCCTTTTCATGCTCTTGCAGTTCCAGCATCCAGCAATCGCATTCAGTGTCCAGCGGACCCGATCCAGCCAGTGTAAATCAGGGGAATGTTGCTGACTTTGCATGGAGTTATACCAAGTTGCACTAGACCCCAGGCTTGATGTCTCCTATACTTTTTTGGGGGGTGGGGGGATGCATTGTTTGTGTGCTAGGAATGTCTCCTTTACAAAGCAGCAGAATGCAACATTTAGAAAGCATCAGAGTGATAAAAATCCAAAGCGAAGCCTGCAAATGCACAGGCGTGAATCTATTTATATAGCGAGCTCTACTTCTGCTTAACCCCTGCAAGGAGCTGTAACTCTCTCTGCATATTTGATTTTCCTCCCGGGCTGCAAAATGTAGTCTGCTCCATCTAATTTTGCTACTTTCCAACAGTTTCGCTGGTGGGCTTCTTTCATACCCCTTCCACTTAGCTCCAGTATTAGGGCGCTTTCTGCTAAATGAAGCCAATTAATAAATGGAGACGTTAAAGCAATCAATTTTGCCTGCCTATCTCCCCAGCCTTACGTACGCCCGGCTGTAATCGCAAGATAAATGCGATGTGCTGATGTATGGTAATGTTCAATAATACATTCTCCGCCAGGCTCAATTCATCAGGGACTTTCTGGAGGGGAGGCATTCGTTATTGGCTGTCTCCGGACCTCAAGGATAACATTTCTGTCCTTTCCATTGGCCGACCCGCTGCTGCAAGCCTCTTCCCGTCTTATTTTGATGATGAATATGAAGGCACGCTGAGCCGTGCCGGAGCGCAGCGCTCGCCCACCGCACTCCCTCCCCGGGCTCAAGGACTTCAGGGGCTGCCTCGCCGCTTCCCCTGCCCGCCGCCGGCAGCAGCAACGACCAAAGTTGTGATGCTTTTCTTCACCCAGTGCTTTGGGGCTGTCTTAGATCTCATCCACCTGCGGTTTCAGCACTACAAGGCGAAGAGGGTTTTCTCGGCCGCCGGGCAACTTGTCTGCGTCGTCAACCCAACGCACAGCCTGAAGGTGAGCAAAAGATGGTTTTTTTTTTCCTCTTCCGATTTCTTCTCTCCCTAATCCCTAACCCCCTCCCGCCGGCGTTTCTCTACGGGGATTGAAATCTCCCTCCGGCAGCAGAGGGAGAGTGCTGTTGAACACCTCGCAGCGCTGGCGGAGGGGGTGTTTGCGTTGTCTTTGCTGCAGGAGCCACTTTAGAGGGAAGGGAGAGCATCCCGCTGCTCGAGGCGGTTGCGGGAAGTCGCTGCTCCCCAAATCACCAAAGTTTCCTTGTTCCTTTCATCCGTGTGACAAGCAGGCATGTTGCAAGCATTTGGGGAAAAAAAAAAAAAAAAAAGTTTGTTTGATGAATTAGCATTTTTTTTGTTAAAAGGGCTCTGGCACAGCTAGTGCTGCTGGTGGTGTGACAATGTGCTGCTGGCCAGCAGCAGGGAGCAGGGCAAGAGACCCCCCACACACAGCCCAGGGGGTCTCTGGCTGTTGGTCGCGCTCACTTCTGGGTGAAAAAAAAGCTGTTTCTGCCTCCCGAGGGGAGGCTAAAGGCATCCCTCTGGTGTTGAAAGCCTCCTTCGTCCTTTGCAAGGTGAATCTATTTTAAGGTGGGAGAATACATTTGCCTTAATGCAAAACTATTTATAGCCCCCATAAAACATTTCTCTCACTAGCACGGTTCTGGATTTTTACTGACAAAGTGTCAACAGCTCTGCCTATGCCAGAACACTGATGCTTTCATGTAGCGGTGGAGCGGTGGGGGAAGAAAGTGACTGGGAGGCTTTAATTACTTTATGATGGTAGCAAAGAATCAACTTTACCAAAGTGAATCCTCTCTTGCTGGAAGCAGACCTGACTTGCAGAACAACTGATGCAAACTCAGAAGGGGATTTAATTCAGGACGACTCATCTCTGGCTCTGCTTTTCTGCTCCGGGAAGTCTGCTGATGGGGTAACCCCCGCCTCGGAGCAGCATCCCCCCGGTGCAAACAACAGCGCCCTCTAAAAAGCAGATTTCCGGAGTTATATCTGCAGTCTCAGGCAGGGAGAGGTGGTTTCCAGCACAACACCAGCTTGGGGAGGATTTCCAGTGAGTGTTACCGGCCGGCAGGCGCTGTGAGGGGATGCTGGAGTGCAGGCTCGCCTCTCGTGTCATCACATCCTCGGCCACCACTGACATGAGCTGCTTAAAAATCCCGCAGCCCTGTCATTATCTTAAAGGGATCTGCCTGCCCAGATGGGTAAAGCACTTTGCAGAAAGAAAGACCCGCCTTCCTGAGTGCACGGAGAGATTCGGTAAATGAATGCTTCTGTACTTGGCCCCTTTTATGTGACCGTCTCCCGCTACTTTCATCTCTAATTTTAATTATGAAAAAAAAAATCTAAGCAGCAAATGGTTATTGAAGGTCACATTACAATGCCTGTCTGATAAGACACCCCACAAGCGCACAGAGGGGTGTCCATTGGTCTCTCCCCCGGTAACTAGGACAGGACCTGAATTTATCCGTTCACATCCTCCCAAGTTGCAGATTCACTACAGCAGAACCTGCAGCATTTTGCCAGAAAAAGTTGATGCTTCAGCTGCTCTCTGTTAAACACATGGGGATTTTTCAGCACATTAAAATCCCCATGGCCAAGCTCTTCACTGCTGGGACTCAAAGCCCAGCAGAGAGATGAGCAGTCTCGGTACTGTCCTGGTGGCTCTTGAAAGCAGGCAGGTGGGACAATTTGACAAGAGACCTTGGTTGGAAAAACAAAAACAAAAACAAACAAACAAAAAAAAACAAGTGAGCCACCTCCACATGAAGCAGTCACCCCATCTTCTCCTCCCTGGCCGTGGAGAGGGGTCACTTCCAGTGAGCAAGGTGTTTTGTCCAAAATTTGGTGTCACAGACCAGCCAGGTGAACTTGTTTCTGCCCTGGGGTTGGACCTATCCCTCCGTGGTGGCTTGCAGTATTATGACTTCTTTGGTGTTTCAGAGTCTATTATTTCTAGCCGGGTCATTTCATCTGTAACATTTTGTTGACAGCCCCCAAATCTATCTTAACAATTGACAAGTGGAGTGAAAACTGTATTAAGGTTCATGGTCGATGAATACGAGCCTGCTAGGAAACAAGGACTGGGAGCAATGCCATTCCTCTCCGTTCCCTTCAAGGCTTAAATGTTTGTGCTCACCCCACAACTGTGAGCTCTTTGCAAAGGGATTACCTTATTCTGTATTTCTGCAGTGCCCCAGTGAGGGGGCTCCGGGCTGACTTGGGCAAAGGACGAATGGCAGGCGTCATGTTCTGCTGTGATTATGCTCGCTGACACCCCTCACACAGGTCAGCTCCTCCATCAGTGCCGACGTGCATAACCCATCAAAGCCACATCACAGCAGGTCCCCTGTTCTCGCCCCTTCTGCCCAGGGCAGCGCTCAGGAAATGTGGTGGCATCCAGCCCCCTACCAAGGACCCGTGGTTGGGCATTGTGGGCATGCACCAGAAATTTGGCACCATGTGAAGTACTTGGTGAGCAGCAGAGGGCAGGGGAGCCCCCAGGTCCGTCCTGCACAACACAGGATCACAGTGCAGCCATGGCCAATGGCCATCCCCATAGGACTTAGAGGAATTAATTAAGTTATGAGATGATGCATATGTGACGGAGGGCATAAGTAGTTTAATCTTACATTTAAAAAGGTTTACAATGTGGTTTATTGGGCCAGTCTGTGTTCTAGGTGTTTTTTAAAGCAAGAAGAAAGTCTGCGCTGAGTTAGAGGAAGGATTTGAATCCTGTCCTACCAGCTTGGCTCTCTGCACAGTGGCCGGCCAAATAACATTGTAATCCAGTTAATCCCCAGCAGGATTAAAGTGCTGTGGTGCATTATACCCCCATGAGACTTAGTTATATACGTCCTCTAAGGAAGGAGATGGGCACTGAAACGTACGGCTCACAACCCCCCGCCATCCTCCACCACCATCTCAGCACAGGTACCCATGCAGGGCTGGGATTTGGGGGGGCAGGTGGCATTTTCCCATGTGAAACAATAGGAGCCTGATAACCAGGGTGAGAGGGGCTTTGGCAGCCCCCCTGAAGCCTGCAATCCCAGGTTCCTGTCCCAGCTTGGGGACAGGGCTACATTAACGCCGGACAGGCTTCAAAATCCTTCTGTACGGATGCAGCAAGCAGATGATGCTGGCGGACCAGGAGCTCTCCCCTCCCAAAACCCACTGATCTGGAGCTCGCAGACCCACACATGTACACCACACGGGTCCACAGCACAGGGATCTGGTTGCAGGGTGGCGCAGGCTTCCCTTTGAGCCTGTTGGAAAGCAGAGCAGCTTCGAGCTTCAGCATCAGAAATCACAAAACCTTGTGGGAGGATGCAGAGGGAGGGGAAGAGACAGCGTTTCCAAAGTTTCTGTGCTAATACTTTTAATGCATGTTAACTGGTGCTCCCTGGCATGCTACAGCTCTGGAGACGGGGTTGAGGGATGGCAAGTTTGCATACACATACATTGTATATGCATACATATACATGAGCGATGCACAACGGCTGCGATACCTCCCTCAGGAAAAATACTGCCCCACAGCAATTGTTGTTGCAAATGCACGGGGTGTGGGGGAAATCAAGGTGTTTTAATAAAAGCCTTGATTACGTGAAATGAGTCGCGAGGTCTCGGTGTGCTTCCCAGCAGATGTAAGTCACACCCGGAAATTTCCACAGTTGGCTTTAATTAGCACGCTTTGGCAGTTGTCTCAGGAGAGAAGCCAAACCCTGAGTGCGGTGCTGCAAGCCCCAGACATTAAAAAGTCCCACGGCCAGGTCCCCGAGCATCATTAAAACTCCTCAAAGTCAGAATTTACAAATAGCACGACATATTTTCATCATTAAGATTCTCCCCTGGTACCAAAGACCTCCCAGCACACTTTTTATCCGTATTTCTGAAGTGGGGACACTTAGAAACTTTTTTCAGAGAGAATCTGAGATTCCTAAGCAACCCAAAAAATTGAGTTTAAAGGGAGCACGGCATCCCCAGTGCCTTCCTCCATCAGCATCTCTTGGCTCGGGGTGGAATGGGGAAAAACTGAGAATCCTGCAGTATTTTCATGGGGAAGGAGGGGCAGTCTTTGCCCAGCTTTACCCAGGATGGAGTGGGGCAGTGGGGGATGAAGATCAGCTCTTCTGGAGGTAATGAGGACCACTGCTGCCCTGCAATGCTGGCTTGTGCCTGGTCCTGAGCTCTCCTCCACCTGCTCTCTCTGACCATGGGAGCTACTTCTCAGCCCACCTGTGCACATATGTGCTTTGGAAGTGAAAAGGGTGGAAGTTGGGAAGCTAAACACCTTATCAGGCTGCTTTATTTTTCCTTCTTTTCAGTTTGTCTCTTCGTTAAGTGCCTTTTCTTCCGAGCTATTGTTGCACTCTCATGCTGCTCACTGCTGGTAACACAAAATCCTTAAGGCAAAAGATTTCCTTGTCTGTCATATAATAACCTTAGTTTGGGCTTTTTTTTTCTTTTTTTTTTTTTTTGTACTCCTGCTGAAGGAAATCATCACTAACTTCATTGCAACATCAAGTCTCTTATATGTCTCTAAGTTCCTTCAAAAAATAAAATAAAATCCAAACATCAACTTGCTCGGTGGCATCAATTTACATATTGACTGATAAAGTCCCGTTTTAAAACAATCATCAGCAAGACAGGGAATGCTACAAAATTAAGGGATAGGTTGCAGTCACCACTTTCCGATGCCACTAGGAAGGAAGCCAAGTGCTCTACAAGCCTGCAACGTGCTGTTTCAGTGCACTGGACAGTGGTTCCAGCAGGCAGGTCCTGCTGGTGGGGTCGTGGCCATTTGTTGTCCACCCAACGTGGGGAGCCACGATCATGATTCAGTCAGTGCTGCAAAAAGATATCTCTGCTTTGGTTTGGCAGTGCAAAACCACCTTCAGCAGCTTCCCCTGCTGCAGCAGCAAACAGCTGGACAGGGCGGTGGCTTCGACTGTCTCTCGCAACCTCCCACCAAGCTCTTACCCCCAGGGATTTTTGAGGACAGTGCTGTAGGGCTGTGCTGAAAAATGGTAAAATCTCAGTGCTGCATAGGGATTTCCTGAGAATTTACTCTGGGTGACCTGCTGCTCACAGCCACCTGCAGCACTGCTCAGCTCTCCCGCAGCGCTCTCATCTAAGGAGGGAAGAGCACTCGGGCACTGCAGACGAATTGCCTGACACATACATGTGTACAATTTACAGCAGTTTTATTTATTTAGAGGCATTTCTGAGCGTCTTATATAACAGTAATGGATTTATCTTTAGCTCTCCCCTTTAGTCTCAGCAACGGCAGGAAAGCTTCTTTGGAGAAAGGCAGAGACCTCCAAGTGCTTTGCACATTTATTTTATTTATTTATTTATTATTTTTTTAAAGGTAAAAATACTTGAACGAGCTCTGGAAAGGGATTAACCACTTATTTCCACACCAGATGTGGTGCTTTTAGTTCTGTTATTTTCTTTCTTTCTTTTTCTTTCTTTCTTCCTTCCTTCCTTCCTTCCTTTCTTTCTTTCTTTCTTTCTTTCTTTCTTTTCTTTCTTTTCTTTCTTTCTTTCTTTCTTTCTTTTCTTTCTTTTCTTTCTTTCTTTCTTTCTTTCTTTCTTTCTTTCTTTCTTTCTTTCTTTCTTTCTTTCTTTCTTTCTTTCTTTCTTTCTTTCTTTCTTTCTTTCTTTCTTTCTTTCTTTCTTTTCTTTCTTTCTTTCTTTCTTTCTTTCTTTCTTTCTTTCTTTCTTTCTTTCTTTCTTTCTTTCTTTCTTTCTTTCTTTCTTTCTTTCTTTCTTTCTTTCTTTCTTTCTTTCTTTCTTTCTTTCTTTCTTTCTTTCTTTCTTTCTTTCTTTCTTTCTTTTCTTTCTTTCTTTCTTTCTTTCTTTCTTTCTTTCTTTCTTTCTTTCTTTCTTTCTTTCTTTCTTTCTTTCTTTCTTTCTTTCTTTCTTTCTTTCTTTCTTTCTTTCTTTCTTTCTTTCTTTCTTTCTTTCTTTCTTTCTTTCTTTCTTTCTTTCTTTCTTTCTTTCTTTCTTTCTTTCTTTCTTTCTTTCTTTCTTTCTTTCTTTCTTTCTTTCTTTCTTTCTTTCTTTCTTTCTTTCTTTCTTTCTTTCTTTCTTTCTTTCTTTCTTCATTTCTAGAGCAATTTCACTCTGCTCTGAAGTTCCTTTTCCTTTCAGTTTGGCCTCCCCAGTAAAAAAAAATAAACCATTTGCACAGCTCAAGTGCTGTTGCTGGTATCTTACACATGGAATATTAAGCTTCAGAGTGGTTGGAGAATTACCCACCAGCCTCTGGGAAATGCATGGCAGAGGAGAGACACGGGTCCTTGTGAATATCTTAACCACAAGATCACACACTCTCTTGCATCAAGTGTCAGCTGGAATGGAAAGAGAAATAGAGGAATAGAGCACAAATGAGACAGAAAAAGATGAATTCAGTAACTTCCCCTTGTGCAGAAAACAAATAAACACTTCAGACAAACAAGGAGGCGGCTGCCACGGAGCAGAAAACCACATCAGCAGCGGATGAAAATGTTCTTCCTCTCCCAGGGACTGCCGTGTGGCAAATAAGCCAAATAATTAATAAGAGTTAAAATAGAGTGAATCACACCACGTGGGGTTTGTGTAGGGCAGTGGGGACAAGGGGACAGTTAAGGTTACCTTCAGGTTGAAATGTGCCCGAGGGTGCCGTATGGGGACCCCACTCCCAATTGGAATGGGGGGCACCAGGCTGGTCAGGAGGCTGGAGCACAGCATGGAGGAGGAGAGGCTGAGAGGACCAGGCTTGTTCAGCCAGGAGAAGAGAAGGGAATTGCAGTCTACAATTAACTAATCGAACCATATAGAGAAGGCAGAGCCAGTCTTTTCCCAGAGATGCACATTGGAAGGACAAGAAGGACCAGACATAAGCCAAAACAAGAGATATTTTGACTAAATACAAGGGGAAAAGTCTGTCCCATGGGAGAGTGTGCCACTAGCATAGGCTGCCCAGAGGGTCTCTGCCATCTCCATTCTTGGATATTTTAAAATTTTGATGGGACAAAGCCCTGAGCGTCTTGACATAAATTTGGGGTTGGACAACACGGTGCCCAGAGGTCCTTTCCAACCTGAACTGTTCTGACCATACAATCCTACACAAAAACAGAGCTTGGTGCACAAGGAAGGGTACAGCATTACAAGGGTCTCAAGGGCAGTCTTGAGTGTTTGCATCAGCAACAATCAAGACAAAGTGTGGGAAATATATGAAGAGAAAGAAGACAGGAGACAAACTGATACGTGAGAGAGAATCAGGAATCCAAGGGTCAGCATAGAAGATTGGCACTGGTGGAAAAGGATTGAGCTATATCAGTTACATAAGTATCTGACAATTTAAACTCATAATTTAAATCCTTACAGTAGTCCAAAGCCCAGAGATATTAGCAGTTAATGAAATTAGCCTGGATTGGGAAGAGGGTCACCATGGCAGACAAACAGTGGCAAAAGAGAGTAAGATATATTTCAAAATATGCTTTGGGATAAGCACCCACATTGGTAGTTACAAGCAATATGAAATAAATTCTGAAGGAGAGAGGACAGATTGTTCAACATCTATTTGTAAAGGCTTTGAACCCTGGCACAACAGTAAACATGTTCCTAAAGAGCACTGAGAGACTACCGTGGAGCAAATAACCCCCTCAGCCAAATCTGCCTTTCATTCTCCTTATGGGATGGTTGCCAGCAGAACAAACTTTCCCTGGGCTTATTCAATTAACTGCTTCATGATTACTTTCCCCCTCCAGCAGGATCCCTAATGCTTCAGACCTGCTTTTTGGTGCGTGCGTTGTGTTAATTATCTGTGCAAAGAGGTACAAAGCAGAGAGGATATGTAGGTAGTGTGCTTTCCTTTCCCTGCCTGGATTTTGGACTTGCTCACAGAATCACAGCATGGTTAGGATTGGAAGGGACCTCTTGTTCACCCCCGTGCTCCAGCAGGGCCCCCCAGCGCAGGGTGCCCAGGACCCCGTCCAGGCGCCTTGTGCCGCTCTCCCAGGAGGAGACCCCACAGCCTCTCTGGGCAGCCTGGGCCAGTGTTCCCAGCAGTCATTATGTGGTCAGAGGTTTGTCTGGCTCATATAATTTCCTCTCTGCCATTGTTCTGGCAAACGTTCTGGGGGGACAACTTTAGCCCTGGTAAGTCAAGTGGTATCCCCCATAAATAGCTATCTCAAGGCACGTACACAGGCTTAGACCTCTCGTTATGCAGGCTTTTGGGACTGAGTGGAAAGACACTTTGTCCATAGCCACATGCCAACGTCAGTGGAATTCAAACACAAAGAGGACAGCAATGCAGCACAAGCTCTTTCCTTGCAAACAGATGTGTCTTTACTTGCAGGCAATTCACAGCTATGCCCAGGTTGAGATTTAAAGTGTTGCAGGAAAGCATATAGAAACTCTCATAGTAAGTCACAATGGCTTCATCTGGTTTGTCCCATAGAAGAAAAGAGGAATCTTTCTTCCAGATGCAATTCCTGCCTGGAATCTCCCGAGTCTAATTCATACGTGAAATAATGCAGCTTTAAAAATAAATGAAACTTTTCCTGTGTTTCTTCTGTCGCAGAAAATATTTCAAAAAGGAGACTCAAAAATGTTAAGGTCATGCAAGGTTGCACAAACATAACCACTGGTTTGTAAATAACTGATTATAAAGGCTGAATTTTCTTTCAGGCTGTTGGTAAAAGATGAAAGCACTATCGCAAAACAGATCTGAAGCCAGCTTAATCTCCAGCAGCTTCACAAGGCAATTGGAGATAATTTAGTGTTGCAGCTAAACACAAGCTTACTGGGGAGGCATCTCTTAATAATTTTTAAGCTTTAAATGTTTTTTCTATTTTTTTTTTTAGTTTTCTTTTTTCAATAATAAGCCAGTGATTAGGAAAAAAACATCCTAGTTCACAGATAAATCCAGGCTGTATCTGGGCATTTTGCTTTTTGGTGCTTTAACTAAAGCAACTTTAATTTGCCGGAGACCAATCAACAGCCTATAGCAAAGCGAACGCAGTCTGATGAAGCAGATGTTGGGGAAGGGAAGACCTTTTCTTTACTCACTCATAGGGAAAATTAATTGATGCCAAAAGCAAAATTTCAGCATTTTTTGTAATAGTAACTTTTGCTTCTTGACTTTTACAGCACAGAAGAAACTTGCAGTAGCTTCTGTGCTGGTTTTCACAAAAAAAAAAAAAAAAAAAAAGGCCTCGATGCTCTCTACAGGCAAGTTGCACAGTCCTGGCTAATGTGTCTTTGCAACTTGGCCCCTCCAGTAAGACTTTTGCTACCTGGTGTTTGCAAACAGCTGAGATGTGAAAGAGGAGCGAGACCCTGGTCCTGCCTTCTGCAGTAGAGAAGACCTACAGCCCAATTCCAGTTTTATACATAATTTGTTTCTGTGGCAGGGAGCAACCCTACCTACCTCTTGGTGGGTATGTTCACCGCGTTGGGACAGTCTCATATCAGACTTCCCCAGCTAACAGTGGGGCACAGAGTGCTTGGGTCAGAAGTTTGCTGTGCAAAGATCTGTGACATCAGGTAGGAAGTTTGGGATGGAAGACAAAATACTTGAATCCTCTGCTATAGGTTAAGCTTCTGTATGTGTGTGAGGGGCCCATCTTCAAAAACAGCCGTGTTGCCACAAATACTGTGAAGATGCTGATGCTTTTGGTGTCAATGAGGCTGGGGTGTGTGCTCTTCCAATCTCACAGTTGGGCTGTAAATATGTAAGGCTCAAAATGTGGATGCTGAAGCTTAATTGTAGCCACCTAAGTTTATTATTTTTTTCCTTAATCACTTAATGATTATCATAGCCTGTGTGACCTTGACTCACAAAGCTAGCCCTAGCCTTATCTAGCAAGGAATTAGCTATCCTTATTACCATTTTTGGAGGCGAGAATATTTTGTACTTCTGGAGATCAAATTCTTAAAGACTTCTTAAATTAATTCTTCAAAATAAGTCTTTAAGACTGATGATGCCTGCCTTCATGTTCATGTATCTTATGTAATAACAGTAAAATGTTAGAAGCCCATTTAAGACATCTTCTTGTACTTAAGAGAGAGTTTTAAAGCACGTTAAGCAATTCATGTGTTTTGCAGTGATTCTTCAGCAATAATAAATTTTAATCATTATGGAAATTAAAAAATCTCAGTATGGCAGGCTGGAGAAATGAGCTGACAGGAACATCGTGCAGTTCAGCAAAAGCAAATGCTGAGACCTGTACCTGGAGAGGAGAAATCTCATGTACAAGTAGATGCTGGAAGCCAGATGGCTGGAAGTGATGTTTGCAGAAAAGGTATTGGGAATCATGGTAGACACCGTCCCTGGGGGTGTTCAAGGAAAGGTTGGACGTGGTGCTTAGGGACATGGTTTAGTGGGTGACACTGGTGGTAGGGGAATGGTTGGACCAGATGATCTTGGAGGTCTTTTCCAACCTGAATGATTCTATGATTCTATGTTACACTGGTGAGGGGCTAGAGCCTGAGCTGGAAAACGTCATGTGGAACATGTGGAACAAGGTAGATAAGGCTGCAATTTGCAAGGTCCTGTAGTTTCGCCACCTAACCTAACCCACAGAAGTGGCCTAAAAGAAAGCTGGAGAGTGATTTTATCAGGGAGTGTAGCGATGGAACAAGGAATAATTGCTTTGGACAAATGGAGGGGAGATTTAGATTAGATGTGATGTGAGGAAGAAATTCTTCGCTTAGAGCACAAGCTGCACATGGGAATTAGGGCTGAAGATGCACCTTGCTTCTGTTCTTTTCTGTAAATTAATTTTAATTACCTAAAAAACAGTGTTAAACATAAACCCAGGGCACAGGATGGGTGGTGGAGGGCAGTCCCTGTGGCCGAGGGGCAGTCTTTCTCTCTGGCAAGCCAAATGGCCCAGGGGAGCCAGCCCCAGAAAAGGGTCACCCAGCCCCCCCAACCCCCCTCCTTCTTCCACGTGAGGGCATCTTCCAGGCCGCTCCCAACACAGCCGCCTTTGGCCACGCGTGGGCCACTCCGTCACAGAGGCTTGCTGAGGTCACAGTGGCCACCACTGCCCTGCCTTTGCTGCGGGCCCTATAAAAGAGGACCCCTGAAGCTGGCCCACCACTCGCTGAGCTTCTAGGCACTCTGACAGCTGGCTTGCGCGGCAGGAAGAAGAGCCGAAGCAGCGAGGCAAGCGGCAGGCCTCCTCGGTGTGAGGACTGCAATGCAGTCCAAGGAAGCACCGAGCAGGAGTGCACCTAATGAGAAGTGTCGTGGGCAGAGGGATCGCGTCTGCAGCACAACTGACACCAGTGCTCAGGGGACCTCTGGCACGCAGCCCACAGGCACTTACAGGTGGCACTACTGGCACCGCAACGATGCAGGGAACAGGCCGCCCCCTCAGCCATACGGTGACAGGGGGCCTGGGCCTAACCAGTGGCACAATGGCGGCGTGGGGCGAAGGCAGGAGCGTCAGGCAGACAGCCGTGTGGAGCACAGGCCTGCCCAGAGTCTGAAACGCAGTGTGGGACCCAGCCATGGACATAAAACGGATGGCAGTGTCGGACCCGCTCATGGAAATGAAGCGGACGGTGGCATGGGACCTAGGGGTGGAACTGGAAGAGCCCCTGGTTCTGCACCCTGGCCTGAAAACATTCTGGATGGAAGGCACCCTGTTTGGGCAGTCCTGGGCAAGGACTGGCTTATCCTTCTGCCTAACACCGTGGAGCCCATGGAGCTGGATCCACCAGATGTGGAGGAACCGATGGAAGTGGATCCACCTCGACCACATCAGACCTGGGACTACCCCGGCATGTCTTTGCTACCTGCCATCCGAATGCACCAACAGCATCGCAGGAGTGCCCAACGAGCTGCTTACTCGTTGCGCAGGCCCCACCCCAAGCATTAGCTTGGAGCCGCCAAACAACATGGACATCCCACAGGCTGACCTGCAAGATGTCCCCGCAATAAAGAAATCTGTTGCCGATTCTCAGGGGTTGTGTGAGTGCTTCTTTCCCATCCCCCAGCCCTTGTGTGAGACGTAGCATCCCTTCTGCACAGAGCCTTGAGGAAGAGCACAAGAGAAGACCCAGCTCCCTTTGGGCTGCTGCATGGGGTGACAGGAGGAGTCCCCAAGGGCCACCATGCACCTTTAACATTTGTGAAAATAGACTGAGGGGTGAAAATAGTAGTGTGTAAGCGATTATAGGTGGCTAATTTCTTATATTGGGAGTGAGTTTCTATATCTGAATAATTGGTAACGACAGACACGGAGAACGCCGAGGTACTCAGCAACATCTTTGCCTGCGTCTGCACTGGTAGATGGGCTTCCCAAGACTTTCATTTCCCTGAACCCACAGATGGAGGCTGGGCAATCAAAGTCCCCCCCACTGTAAGTGAAGAGCAGGTTCAAGACCACCTGATGAAACTAAACAGGTACAAGTCTATGGGACCTGATGACATGAATCCCAGGGTCCTGAGGGAACTGGCTGATGTAGTTGCCAAGCCTCTCTCCATCATAGTTGAAAGGTCCTGGCATTTGGGCAATGTCCCTGATGAGTGGAAAAATGGAAACTTCATGCCCCTACTCTTCAACAATTAAAGTATTGAACAAAGAGCACTACTCTTCAACAATTAAAACAATGAGGAGACATTTCTTCTCAGAAAGAGCAGTCAGGCATTAGAATGGGTTGCCCAGGGAGGTGGTGGAGTCACCGTCCCTGGGGGTGTTCAAGGAAAGGTTGGACGTGGTGCTTAGGGACATGGTTTAGTGGGTCACACTGGTGGTAGGGAGGTGGTTGGACCAGATGATCTTGGAGGTCTTTTCCCACCTTAATTATTCTATGATTCTATGATTCTATACTGTACTTAGAAAATATAAAGCACTTTAGGAGCGTTAAGTAATACTTCGAGGTCTCATTAATCCATGGTCAGCATGCAGCCACCGCTGGGAGGGAAGGAAGGAATCACGCTGCCCCAGTGTTACACATCACACTGTCCCCGCCTGCCTTCAGGAGGGAAGCAGAGGATGCCCGCTCCAGCTGGGGCTGTGGGAGGATGTGGGGGCAGACAGAAAGCAATGGTCAGAGGTGAAAACCACGAGGCATGCATAGCCCTCTAACTGTCCTTCTTGTAGAGCACTGGGGTTTCGGGGTGGATCTGCACCAACATCTGGACTTTTCACTATGAAAGACAGAAGAATCAGAGCCTTTTTGCTTTCAGTTTCCAAACAGAGTAAAATTCAGCCACCTATGTTGAGTTTGAAGGTGCTGCCTTGGAAAGACATGTGTCAGTGCAGTGACCTCTGTGCTTTTCCCTAGCAAAGCCAAACTCTTTGGAAGATAACCATAAATCACCTGGGATTCACCTCCTTCCTGTGCTGCCCTTATTGCTAATGTGGACATATCTTTTGCACCTCCTCTAATCCAGAAGTGATGCTTGCGGAAGCAATAAATGCCATACTATGATGTGAGGCTCCCAGTTTTCCAGGATTTTTACCTAAGCATAATCCATTTATGTTATTTAATTACCATGAAGCAGCTGCCTTATAGCATCTAAAATACATCTATTTGCCTTAATTTTACAGTATGCTAATTAACTACCAATGACTTATTTAAAACATATTTACAGGGAGGAATGTCAGAGGTGCATCCCTTTTTCATGCCCAGTAAATACACCCGCAATAACCAATTTGGTATTTAATTAGCTAGCTTATGAGTTTACCTCCGAGAAAAAAAAATATTTCAAAGAATGTGTTAGCTATGATGCTTAGTAGGTTCTGAGGGAGAGGATGCACCAGCTGCAGGTCAGAAACAATTTTTTGGCTTTATTATGTCACAGTGTTTTGCTATGCATGCACGCTTAACATAGTTATGGCCTTCACATCATTTTTAAGTTCAACTATTAAATACACAGCAAATCAATATGTAATAGAACAGCATTCATTAAGTGGACCATAAATCAACCCTTCTGTTGACACAGTAGGTACCAAAGACTTTCATAAAGCTCCTGGCCTGTCACGGCCAAAGAAGAGGAGACTGTTATCAAGAACAACCCATTTCTGGGTTAAGTGATGCACGGACACTAACAAATAGTAATTGGGAAGGGAATTTGTGTCTGCCAGCGTGGTTCTTCAAGGGTTCCTTGAGGAACGAGTTAAACGTCTGCTCCGTTCCTGTAGAGTGCTCAGGGATATAGTCCTCCTGGACATGCAGCACCAATCCCTCATGTGAGGGTCATCCCACTGTCCCTGGGGATCACGGAGAGGTCTCTCAGCCACCAGCCCCAGGAACTGTGGGCCAGCACATTTGTGCCTTCCTTGGCATAAACAAAGTGTGGGTTGCAAGACATCATCCTCCTCTTCTCACCAGTTACTTTGTGTTCTCACAGCACGGTTCATTCATTGCTGAGGACCGGCATCTGGAGGTAACCTGCAAAGCTGGAGATGGGTAGCCAAAAGCAGGGTTCCTGTTTTGAAACATCACTGACAGATCAACAGGGTGAAGCTTTGATGAGGGTACAGGGAAATTTTCTTGCCTCCCAGACTTGAATTTACATCTTTTAAAGATAAAATAGGTTCTTACAGTAATGTAGCCAGGCCAGTTGCACAAATACAAAGCCAAAATCCCGTCTTAGGAGCTTAAGGTCATAACTTCAGGTCCCTGATGTCTTTTAGAAAGGTCTCCGGGGTAGACACAATGTGTTTCAGTGATAGAAATCACAACATGCCTATGGGCAAAATATGATGATTAGAAATGACACTCTCAGCAGAAAAAGAACTACACCTGATTGCCTCAGGAGGGTTTTTGAGGAAACTGGGCAGAAGCTGTGTTCAGTGTTTTTTGTTTGTTTGTTTGTTTCTGAATGTTAAAGAAATCGCAGCAACTTGACATCCTCCACAAAAAGCCTGGAAATTCAAGTATCCCTCCCCTCCTGCTCAGGGGAACTTTGATATTCCCACTGAAAGGCTGCATCTGTTGTAAAACTCAAACTAACTTTGCTGGGGGTGGGTGAAGCAATGAAATAACCCCAGAAAAATCAATCACAGCTAATCAACAGTAGAGGTTAGTATTGTTTCAGTGAGACTCCCCTTCTTTGGAATAGTTTCACAATAGTCTTAGGTTCCCTTGGTGCTCACTACATCAAGCCATTCCCTCCTTAGTGGCTGTTCCCCACGCTCCTCTCCCATCCAGCCTTTGCAGGTGCAGTTACAGCCCATCTCAGCTGCTGGATCAGCACTTCTTGCCCTCTGAGACTTCATGAAAGTCACCCCAGCTTGCAAAACTGCTGTCTGCATCGGTGCTTCAGCACTCTGTAAAAAGCAGCAAAGTCTGCAAGTTGCCACTTATCTCATGAACCAGAGTCACAGCTCTCTGCACACTTTGCCAGACGGCTGTTTTTACTTTTTGTCCCACGGTAGCACTCTGACCTACCCAGTTTCTCCAGCCAGGAGCAGGCAGAGAGCACCTCTTCCTGCAGAGCATCTACCCCTGGAGCACCCCTTGTCCCGCTCCTTGTGGCAACCAGTGGGGCCAGCTGTGGGATTTCCACTCCCTCATCCTTTTGGGACCAGCCTCTGACCAGCCTTAATGCCCCATTTCTAAATGAATATTGCAGCTCCTGTTTCCAGGGACTGGATCTTCATGTGCTTTTTTTTTTTTTTTTTTTTTTTTCTCATTCTGCAGTAGAGAGGCAATGGCTCATTGGTCTGGAAAATATCATGCTTGTCTTTGGCAAATAGCCAGGCTTTCATAAAACGTTCCTCAGGTAGAAACTCCTAGCCTGCTTATAAATACCATTACCTTCACTTTAGAGCTGGAAAAATAAAAGCCTTCCTGAGGTTAAAGCAAGGTCTGTGCTGCAGAAAGGAGAAGGTCCCAGTCTCCTCTCTGTTAATGAAGGAGGCGTCCTCAGTAATTCTGTGGAATGAGAGATGAAACCTCTTCTGAAGTTGGGGAAAGTCTCAGGGGCTCAACGCTTACAGGTTCACACCTCATATGAACAGAAACAAGGGATTTTTTTTTAAGCTGATCAAAATAGTTCTGATTTTGAAGGCACAGAAATCCATTAATTATGCTGTTTTGAAAGATAATCAGTCCAGACACCTGCTACATACAACAAACTGAGATACAGTGCGAAAAAAATGACAAGTAAATGTAAGCTGATTGCATTTATAGACAAGAATATGTGCCCATTGGAGGACAGACCCCATTCCCTACCTCTCCTCAAAGTTCATGAACCATGAGGTTTGTAAGAACATTTCAGTTCCTGATGGAATAGTCATGCCAGCCCCAACAGCCTAGAAAATAAACTGTGAAAGTTACTTTCAAGCCTGTGCAGCATCATCTCATCGAACTTGTCACCCAAATTATAGACAAAATAGAGATGCCGTTGGGTCCCCAGGGGCCAAAGTGCAAATTTCATGCAAGATGCCTTCTGTTTGCCCCTGGGCATCACTCGCGGGATGCTGCTTTCCAGCTCTGCCTCCACTGAGTGATAGCCACAGAGGAAAAAACTACAGCAACTGCCTTCTGCTGCTTATTTATGAGGAAGGGGGAAGTTTTGATTGAATTACAACCGTGGTAGAATTTACTTAGGACCATATGGCAGCTGAGTTTTTTGTCCCTGTTTCACAACTGGGAGTGCATTATTCTCATTTCCTTGAGATTTTAGCCACCTTTGAACCTGGAGAACTGGTGTCCTCTGGGGTTGGCAGCTGGACTTGAATAAAGGGAAGAGTGGAAATGGAAGGCTGTTTCAAATGCCAAAAAAGGAGACTGGTTTGGCTCCCTTCTCTCTGGATGAGTATAGTTACTTCCCCTTGGGCAGGGGATGACCCAGGACAAGAGAGAAACCAGCTCTGAAGATCCGTGTGGCTCCTTGGCCCTTCTGCAAACCTAGCACTCCAGAAAGCAACAGGGTAATGCTCCAGCAGGTGGTCAAATCTGCATTTTTCTGATCATTCAAATTCACAGTGAAATTGATGATAGTGCAGGGCTTGTATTTTTCATCTTTTTTTTTTCTTCTTTTTTTTTTTCTTTTTTTTTTTTTCTTTAATACAGCAAAGTGGTCCGCTATTAATGGGCATGCATTAAACTGCTTGGCACAGCATGTTCAGCGCCGAGAGCAGGAAATGATCATTTCAGGGCCACTGCAAAGAAAACCTGTTGAAGTGTCTTGGGGCAGAGTGAAAACCTAGTACTTGGGGATTAATTATCTGGAATATAATGAGGCCAAAAGTCAGGTGGCAATTAAATCTCTGTAGATGGAGAGGGTAGTTTCATAATAGACTTCAGTGGTAAGGTTTAAAAAGTTCCTACTCTCCCATCTCAGTCTGTTACCAGTATTACCATTTAGAGGGCTGTGCTGCAAACCAGATTGCTGGAATGATCTGCATTGCAAACTCTTTCAGGGGATTATATTTGAGCTGTGGCATTTCAAGAACAGGCTCAGGTTTCTGCCAAAGTGGAGCGATGAAGAAGATGTGTGTATGTGTTAAATGTGCGTGCATGCATTTATTCACATCTCTGTAAATGTGTTGCAGAAGCGATGCTTGCACACAGAAAGCACAGTATCAAAGCCCAAGAATCACAGGTTAAGTCTGTGATGCTAAATAAAGGAGGGGTAGGGACCAGTCTCTTGCCTGAAGCTAAATGCCACTGGTGTCTCCACCTGGTTAGGATTAGCTTTTGCTGCAGCAGCTTCACCTTGGAGAGATGTAGCCAGAGTGGTCTGCGCAGAACCAGGGAGTGAGCTGAAAACTCAGCCACGAGGACAACTGGGAGTCCAGCGCCCGAGTTCACTGGTCGATCTTCTTTGGCTGGACGTCACTGAACATCCCCATCTCCAGATGCTGGCTTTCTGGTTTGGGCTTGTATGTGTTGTAGTGAACCCATGTGACTGTGACATCTTCAGAATATTTTGGTTTGACTTCTGACCTTCTTAGTTTTGCTTACATTTATAAATAAATAGAGAATTTTTTTTCTCCAGTAAATTGCACTTTGAGTAAGTCAAAGGGTAGTCCTGACTATAAGATTTTTCCTTATTTATGTTAATGAATAAGCGAGTAGTTCCTATGTGAGAAATAGGTGTTTTTAAGAAAAATATGGTACATGATAAAATTCCTGACCACAGTATCATCTGCCAGATAGCTGTCTAGTTTGCAATAGTCAAAATCCAGTCCTATTCCCTATTTCATCCAGGCCAGTTTTTCTGCAGAGTTCGTGTTTCTCTCTGAGTACAATAACCATATCACTTCAGTTATTGCCTGTCATAGTAAGGAGATCAGACACGCTCCCTGACTTCTCTATACAATATATCACCTGTGGTTATGTAAAATATTACAATAAATTATTACATCAAACAGGATGCAGACAACAGGATTAAAACACTATGGCATGACACATATAATATGAAATTATAGGCGTGCTGCCTGACTAAGTATATGTGTATATATTAGCTTGTACGTGGGTCCTAGGAAAAGGTGTGAGGAATTGGAGATCATTTCATTTTTTTTAATCAAGAACCAGAATATAACCATCCAGGGCTTGAAGACAGCCCTTTCTTGTGTCTTACAAAAAGTCTGTTGGTTTTCTTACAGCCATGGACCAGCTCTCCATCACATTTTTATTTTTTCAAGCTATAATGAGATCAGCCATAGCTCAGCTTCCCTTACCTCTCTGCTGGCTTGTATTAGTGCAGACATTCATGGAGAAGAGATAATGGTTTAAAAGCTCTAATTTTGTTACCCTCTCCACCATCTGAGCTGATCCTAATGTGATTAGGAAAGTCGTTTCTTACTTAGGCAGGGTCAATTTGTCCCAGAGGAGGCAGGGAAAGGAGACACTGAGGGTGCCAGAGCTGGCTCCATACTCAGAAATGTCAGTGTGGTGGCTAGGAGACTTTAACGCAGTGTCCTTCACCACATCCAAAGGCAGGGGAGAGTGACCCACATTAGCCATTCCTTCTTTATTTGCATTTATCTGAAAACAACAGGCTGCCACATTTCCACAACTGCACTTTATGTAAAAAGACGCTCCCAAAACCTGTCACTGCAGTTGCACCAGATCGGGTTGGGTTTATCACACCCCATTTATCGCTTGGTCCCTCCTCAGTGAGGCGGAGGACAGCAAGAAACCCAAACTGCATAGCACAGCAAGCTGCTAAAGTGATGATGCAACACATTTGCCTGCCAGACCTCCTAAGCATTTTCATCACACACAGAGGGACAAGGAGATGTTAATACACTCATAAGGAAGCTGGCTTAAGGCCAGAAAATACCAGGTTGCCAACAGACCCTCAGGAGCTCTTGTGAAATAATAATAACCACTGGGACGGGGAGGGAGCCCTAAAGACGTGTTGCTGCAGTGTTGGTCAGTGGGATGAAGTTTGTGTAATTTTAAAAATTTGGCGTTACCCTGTGCCTACAGCCCTCTTCTTCATCCTGGCAGCAGGCAGATGCTCACCATCACACCTGAAACATAAACAAGCTACCACAGCATGGGTTAACCCTCATCTGCTGGGGATGAAGACCACAAGTCCCGTCTTCACTACCAGCTCAGCCCATTTCCTTGGGGAATGCCTCCTATAAAGACAGTGCGCCGGTCTTGGCTTCATGCCACTCACTTATGAATTTATTTTCTGGTCATCTTGATGCAAATCACAAAATAACCCTGGCAATTCCAGCTGATGGTGCTCAACCCCGCTTGCTGCTCACGTGGTTCCTCCACTGCAGTCAACTGGTGTGCATCAGCTCTTCAAATGTTTCCTACCGCCTTTTCCCTATAGGTGTTTCTATTGTAGGGCTGGGATTGCTGCTGTCATTTGGGCTGATCGCACATATATCAGTGGTGAATGGCAGGGACCAGCTCATTTGTTGTTTGTCACTTCTGCCTTGTGTTAGTGTTGTTTCACAAGGTCTTCCCCACCGCTGAACTGAGCACAGAGATGGCTTGGTGCTCTGGACTGTCTTTTCCGTAAACAGCACAAATGTGTTTGTTTCCAAACGTGTCATTCTCAGTATTACAGAAATGTTCACATTCCTGCTTTTTCAGTCTTAGCTTTGGGTCACATCGTAGCTTTGTTTGCCAAACTGCTCTTCAGTAAGTGTGAGTGCTTCCACAGTTGGTGCCATTCTAAGAGGATTTTCAGGTTTATAGTAGTAATATCACCGAGACCTTATACAAAGTGGGAACATTTCTTCATGTCTGATGCAATCAGGTGTTATAAGTTCCAATAAAATAGCTGCTCTCAGGTTGTGGCTCTCTGCCTGCTCTGTGGCATTGGAACCCTGGAAATGTCATTCCCATTTCAGCATGTTTCAGCAATGCTGCCAGGGGACTACAGGGTTTGATTTATTTCATATAAACATCTATTTTCTGGTCTTTTCCAGAATCTGGAAATGGAATTTCTGGATCCATTTCCTTTTGGTCTTCAGTAACATATATTTGCCCTATTTGCTATTTGCAGTGGATTAACCCTGCCCAGCAGCTAAGCACCCAGCAGCCATTCCTTCCAGCAGGGGCTGGGAGAGAATCAGAAGAGAAAAATAGAAAAACTCATGGGTCAAGATGACAGTTTAGTAAGTGAAGGAAGGGGAAGAAAAAAGAGCAAGTGATACAAAAGCAACAACTCACCTCTTCCCACCAGCAGCCTGATGCCCAGCTGGTCTAAAAGCAAAAGCCACTTTGGCAAGACTTCTCCGAAATTTATTGGTCAGCTTGATGTTATATGGCATGGAACATCATTTCGGACAGCTGGGATCATCTGTCCCAGCTGTGTCACCTCTCAGCCCCTTGTCCACCCCCAGTCTGCTTGCTGCAGGGTCAGAGTGAGGAACAGAGAAAGCTTTGATGCTGTGCAAGCACTGCTCAGAGACAGCCAAAACATCAGCTTGTTATCGAAACAGTTTTGGTCACAAATCCAAAGCACAACACCATAAGGGCTACTGTGAAGAGAGCTAATTCTTTTCCAGCCAAACCCAGTTCACCCTTATTTTGATTTCATTTCGCAGCCTTGGTGACTTTTCTCTTCTCGTCCTCAGCTCTTCTTCTGTGCCAAATACAGAAGATACCTGGCTAAATGCAGGGTTCCATTTTACTGAGTGAACGGAAATAAGCAGACCTAGGTTAAATGCAAAAGCAGATCAGGAGACAGGCCCAGAGGATCCTGCTATCTCCTCTGACTTTTAGCCTATATTGGCTAGCTCATAGGCCTCTGAACCTGTGATGTTCAGTAAGATGAATCACAGTTTTTCTCTGAGTTGTTTTTGAATTCTTTTTGTGATCTCCAAACCCTGAATCATAGAGTATAGAAATGTTAGCAGATTTCTCTTGTTGAGATTGTAGATACTGTAGCCCAGCAGACTGTCACCTTCTACTAACTAAATTGTCTAGATCTTCAAAGGTATTTTGTTCTGTGACTTACTGAAATCTGAATTTTGTTCTACTTAAGAAGTCTCAACATCACGGCATGCCACATGCAGCACTTTCCACTTGTGTGCAACTGCAAATACAGTCCCAGCTGTATTTTTTACCCCTTTGCCTTTGTGGTTATCCTCATACACCATCAAATCAAAATAAGTTTTTTTCTTTTAACTGGCTGGAGACAGGATGAAGATGAAGAGAGAGTATATGAACAAAGAAACTGAATTTTCTTCTATTGGTCTTGCTGGCTTTCTACATTGGAAAAAAAAAGTGTAACCCTTCTTTTCTAGGTCATCTTTGTTCACATCTTTGTTCAGGCACCTCTTGCTATGCACAAACAGACTCTGTAAGTAGAATTTACGAAACTTTGAAGTATAACACAGTTATTTATTGGCTGATACAGACAAGAGACAGCTGGACTTTAATGTGCTACCAGGGAAAGCATTAGTATGCACAATGTCCCAGACAGCACACCTGATGAGTCCTTGCTGGCCAGGCAGTCAGCCATCAGGTGGGGCAGGGCACATTTCTACTGCATTGTTGCTGAGTTTCCAGTTTCCATCTCTCTATGTTGCCACCTAGGACTTTATAACTTCCCATGCTGGCGTTTTTCTTCCTGAACCCTTTAGCTACTGCATATCCTCACCTCAACAGCCCTACCTCTGCCATTTCACCATTCTCATATATGTGAGTCTCTGCTCTGCAGGCTTTCTCCCAGCTCCTTCTCAGCGGTCTGAGCTGAGACAGTGTAGCTGGGCTGAGCCAGAGCCAGGCACTGGATTCTGGGATCACAGTGATGTTTTGAGGAAGAGAGGAGGTTGTAAGTGTGTCAGGGCATAAGTGACAAGGATGTGCCCATCCACAAGCAATTTTTTTGCTGAGCACCAAGATCTCAGTTCTAGAGAGGTTGTGTATTATTACTGGGAGGTCATGTCACCGTCCCAGGCTTGCATGCCACCAGTACTGTCTGCACCACAGTTAGGGAACACTCTTATTAGCATTTCAGACTGCATCCCTGCTCTTGCTGAGCCTAGTATCATTCCTCCCGCCCCCTTCTGCAGCTACAGCAAACACCAGGCTCAGTCCCGTTAACAGGGGGATGACATCTTAGGAGACCACTTTGTTCAGCTCAGCTTTCTCCCACTTGTACTTCTCTGGGTACACAATCAGGCAGTCACATACTCCCTGAAGGTCTAAATCCTGTGTTTAATCTGTGAGTGTAGCCAACACCGAGTGACGGCGTGGAAGGCAGAAGACATGACTCCCTGGCAGCTTTCAGTCTATTTTTCATCCACCACTTGCAGAGAGACTTTGAAGGTAAAAATCCCTCTCGCAGGATGGGAGCCACATCTCCTACTTCCCACAGGAGTGCTCTCAAGGTGGGAGGGATCAGGACCAGTATCACACTGCACTGTTCCTGTTGAAGTGAAGTCATCACACAACCAAGAGTGGCTTCTTAGGGCTAGAAGAAACATGAGTCCGTACCTACATCTCTTATGGATACAGTGAGCTGCAGCTTGAATACTTTCAGCTACTGTCTCCTGTAAAACTCAATCCACAGAAACTAGGGCTAAATCCTAAATTTATCTTCCCTCACGCCAAACTGTGAAAACCTCCGTGGTCCCTGTGCTTGTAACAGCACAGCTCAGTAGAGTAGGAGCAATGGCTGCAGTGGTGGCTTTGTTCAGCCAAGAACTTGGATTTATGGTGGTTCACCATTTCCGTACAATCCTTCATGAGGTATCTCTTATATTCAGCACCGGAGAAATAACAACAGCAGAAATAATGAGGGTGGCAAAACAGTAACGCATCCATGTGAGAAATGTACTGCTCCAGCGCAAACGAGACCCATTCCGGCTGCTCAGCATCTGCTGCTGTCCCCCAGAGATGCAGCTCCTTCCCCAGCGATGTCTACGAAACCTTGAGGTGCCTCTAGTGAAGCATGATGTCCCCTGCATGCAGCTGAGCATGTTCAACTGAATGTGACCCTTCGCCAGGTGTCTGTAGCTGTGCTGATGGGATTTGGATGTATAATGAGAAGCCAATTTTACTTGAGATACCCTTGCTCCCAAGTGCCAGTATCAGGAAACAAATGACATAAAAGGAAAGTAATGCAGTCCTATGCCTGTACTATACACTTAAGATTAATTCCCTGTAACTGAAACTGATTGTTCACATAAATCTCACCCTGCTTTTAAGCTAGGACATAACCTCAGCTTAATTGATATTCGTGCTTGAAGAGAAGACAAAGAAATCAATTTGGCACGTCGAAAGAGCCTCTAGGTTTTTCACGGAGAAATCCTTTCCCCAGCAAACGAGCTTGTCTTTTTATAGGCTCAGGTTTGTGAACACAGATCATATGGCTCTAACAGTTACACACGTAGATGTAGTTTTCCTTGGTGGGCTTGGAAATAAAAATGCCGTCTGGATATATCTTTACAGTGGTCTCCTCGGCTTTCACATGCCCAGGCACATGAAAACTTGCAGAGATAACTCCCATTCTTTCCCTCACCGTCTAGCTGCTCCACAGTAAAGTGCACATTTATAATTATTTATTACTACATACACTATCAAGACCAGTGGTAACACTTACTAAAATGTAGGTAGGCACTTCTATTCCTGTTTTAATATTCTTTAACCGTTGCCCACCCAGTGATATCCTCAGATTCAAGCTAAAGTGCCCAAATTGGGTGGGGAATTTCATTTTGCCATAGAACCTGCAGTGTGGGTACATCAGCATTAAAAAAATATATATGACGTGTGAGGAAGCTCAGCCCCATTTCTGGCTGAGCAGAGTTTGGATGGGGTTACCCACGTCTCTTCACAAGCACACCCACCCTTAAAGCTCCGAACCAAGCAGGAGAGAGAGCAAGGTGTCCATGCTGGGTTTTGAAATGAGCTTGTACAGCAGGTTCGCTGCACGCTTATCATGCCTTGTAACGTGCACTGCCTCCATGTCCTACAATTTATGTGTTAAGTATTTCTAATATAGCAGCTGCATTGATTTCAAGGGCAGTTTGCAGAGCAGTGCTCTTCAGCTGACAGGGAAGGTAAAGCCCGAATGCCCTCTTCTAGCCGCAGAAGGGCTGCGGTGCAGCTGAGGAGCTGAAACTGTTCCAAAAGAGCTGCTGACACTGCGTGCACTTGAAGGAAGGGATGTTTTTTAACATAGTTCCTTATAAAAACACACACGTGCATGACATGTAGCTGCATCTTGACATCAGATGTCAAAAGAAAGATGGGAAAGGGCTTATTACTTTTCCTTTCCAAATGACCAAGTGCTTAGGGAAAGTGTCAGAAGATGACCCTGAAGGCTGACAGACTCAATGCAACCATTAACCTTCAAGCAGCACATGAACTCTTCCGTTGTGACCGCACAAGCTGAGCCTCCTTTGAGCTCAGGAAATTTGGGTATGGCTGTATCCACCAAACCGCAGCAGGCCAAGGCCCAGCCACCTGCTGGCTGTCATCCATGACACGTGGTGGCCAGCACTCCCTCCACATCTGCCCCGTGCCAGCAGGTGCCTCTGCTAGATGGTGGCCAAGGGCTGGGAGAGACGAAGGACTGTTCCCACCAGGCCACAGCATGTGAGTTGTGAGTTGAACCAATGAACCACCTGTCCACAGGGCCAGGAAAGGCCTGTATAAAGGTAGCCTAGGCTAATAAATTAGAGATAAGGCCTGAATTTGAGATTTGTCCCTTGACCATCTATACCACATGATCCTTGACATGGTCTGCTCTGTGTCCCTTCAGGGAAAGACTCTAAGCCAGGTCGTGTCACCTGAGCTTGGCACATCCATCCCCAGACCTCCTTTATTTGGCAGTTTAGGCCTTGCACATAAGCCCAGTGCATCATTGCCCTTTAGAGGCAGCAAACCCTGGTGAAAACAGGGATGTTTGCTTCATCACATGGAGCCTTTCACATAAGGGATCGCTAGGTATGGAGTTTATCAGCCGGAGGGTCAGTGTCAGGGTACATTCTCACACAAAAAAAGAGGGCAAATGGAGGTACTCCAGCCATCTAGCTGAGATCCTAAAAGCAGCCTGGGTTCAGAGTGGGATGTTGACAGTGGCTTGGTTAAGATAGAATTCAGTGAAGAGCAGTGGTGTCATTAGGAGAACCTAAATTCATAAAAACACTAATCTTAAGAAGAACATAGGGACAAGGGGACATGTTTGAGGCAATAAGGGGAAAAGCCAGTGTGCAGCCAGGCAGATGGACCAGAAAGAGGCAGAATTAAAAAACTGAGGGTGAAGAGGAAGCTTGGGAGACAAGGCAGGAGGCAGGTTGGGATTCATGTTGGCTGAGTGTGGGACCCAAAAACCAAATGTCTGCATCTGAGCTCAACTTAGTCCCCCTCAGTACCCCTTACAGTCAGTGGAGTGAAATAGCCTGGTGATGCCAGCATCAGGATGATGCCAGACTGAACTGGAAGGGCATACTGAACTATAACTTTGCCATTTTACAGCTACTGATGATCTGAACTGTACAGGGTGCTATTTAATATATATAGGTTTCTCTAACTTTTCCACATACATTCCTCTACCTGCAGTCACCAGTGTAAGTCCAATAGCAAGGATCTCCAGCAAAAACACATCTGCAAGTCACTTTAGGGTGATATTGGTGTCTCTGATGTTCATTTTTATGTTTGAGTGTTAAGAAATAGTGGTAGTTTACTTCATATATTAATGTAAATTTGCGGCTTAAATCTCTTTAACTTCCACTCCTTATCCTGAAACAATCACTTTCATCTTCTACCATTGTGTCCATTGTTTGGCATTATGGTTGTGCTTCCCCTTCCCTGCTCTTTTACTGTCCTTTCTACTTCACTGCCCGGGTTGCATGGCCTGAAAATTAGTAACCAGTCATCACTGTTACCAGTGTTTGACACCTTTCTAAGGGCAGGATAAAATAAAATATCGAGTGATAATAAGTGTAAATGAAACACTGAGCAATATGGCAGATGACCACAGTGATGAGGTTCTTGAATCATAACTTTTTTTTTTCCTCGAATCATTCTCAGTTCACAAGGTCGTCTACTCAACTACTGTGTAACCTAGGGTAGTACCAAACCACAGCTATTTAACACAACACCCAGTCTTCTCCATAACCTATCAGTTTGGATGATCTCTGGCCAGTTTAAGCCACAGTTTAGATCCTGTATACCTCTGCTGCTGCTGATTGTCATTCTGATAAACAGCAATGGAGTGAAAGGAAGAAGCATAAAATCACAGAATCATAGAATCATTCAGGGCCGGCTCCTCCATTTACTTAATGTATCCTCAATAGCATTGCCCCTGTAATATATCTGTTAATAATCAATACTTGGTTATAATCTCAGAAAATGGTGCTGGAGCAAGCCCAAAAACTAAAACAGATCTTCAAGTAGAAAAGAAAAAAAAAAAAAGGGGGCATAAACGAGGAGAAAGCTCATGTGGGAAGCAAAATGGAGATGTAACTTACAGGTCTGAGTTTGCAATGCTGACCTAGCAGCCTCGAGAGTCCTCCAGAGAGACAAAGAAGCTCTGGGGAAACAGAACATTTTGTGATAAATGAGTTGGGACTGCAAGGACAGAAAGGGAATGGGAGGTTTCCCATTGTAACTACATCAGCACTTTCAGTGAAAACAGTTTCTCCTTTGCCTCCCCTGAAGTTAGCTCCTCACACCAGTGCCGACAAGGCCACAACCAGGGGTAAGGTAAGCTGTCTGCATCCTAAACTGGTAAGAACTGGGACTGCTGAGTTTGCAATGGCAGAGGAGCTGTGTTCCGATGGCCTTCTTCTGTGCTGGAGTGCACTGGCCTAAGAGCTATGGATGGAAGAAAAAAGCGAAGATACAAAGTCCTTCACTGATTGTTTACCTTCTGGTCTATGGTCTAAATCTGAAGCTCTTCTTGACGTGTAGCTTCAAACCACAACCTTGCAGAGCCTCTTGTTTCCTGTGCTTCCCTGAGCCCGTGAAAACAGGACAGCCAGTTCTGCTGATGTGCTGCAGAAGAAAGACCAGTCAGCAACAGGTTATAGTATTAATTTCCTTCCATTCCAGTGCTAAGATGAAACTCCAAAAGAAAGAGGAAGATACAACCCAACTCCACAAAGTAAGGGTAGGATACTGCTTAGAGTACTTTTTCTGTCTATTGATGCACTAATGAGACATCTATGAATTATGGGCCTTTGGACAGTTTTCCATCGTACGTTAGATTAGAAATCTAAAAAGCAAACAAACAGAAATCCTAATGACTAGCTGATAGTTGCTTAAGGGGCAGCCAATTCTTACAATTCTGACAAATTCTTTTTCTTCAATACATGGGACAATGCCAGGGCACTGTGTTGGCACAATTGGAAATGCCTGGTGTATTGGGGTAGGGTGCAGGGAGGAATGATGCTGCTGGATCAGAGATGGCCATCAGATTCAAGGGTCCATGGTGCAGCTGGAGCCCAGAGTCTCAGACAATGAAACCACAGATCACGTGTGTGATGTACAGCCCCCAAACTGTGAGGGCAGGAGGGGGTGACCAGATGCTAAATACATCTTGATGTGAGACTCAGCAGGACTTCTAAGGTCTGGTTTCGCCTTCTCGCAGCTCAGAGTCCATATAAACAAGTAGGTCATGATGTTCCATCAAGCAGAACAAGCAAGATCCATGGCATTCTTTGGTATTTCCCTTAAAACTTGAAACTATATTTTTCCCAGCACTGAGGATGCTTTTGAAGGAGATCAGCTATGTTACTTGGCAGCAGGGACCAGTCTGCAATCAGCATCATGCCAAGTGTGCAGGCTCTGGCGAGGCAGCTGGTGTTAGGAATGAGCTGGCCTATCCATTTACCTCCTTTTGATTCAAAACCTCTTTGGTGGGTAATTTAGCTGCAGGTAGTGATAGAAGCAAAAGGCCCAAGTAAGTATGTGGTTAACTGTTCCTTTGTCTGTATGAAATCTAATTCCTGGTGGCTAGATTGCACTTCCAGGTAATAATGGAAGGAAGCCAGTGCAAGTGGCAAAGTAGAAAGTCCTGCTGGGCTCTACAATTCAGGCCTAGAGCTCAAGGTCCTGTTGTCTCTGAGCTTTTCCCGCAGGTAATTCCGGAAAGAGCCTCTGGTAAAGGCAGTGTTCATCTCATTATCAATTCAATTTCTGTGACAGCCCTGCTAGGGCTCTTAATTTCATGTGTTAAAACAACAAATGAGATGACCCAACTGTAATCTCTAATAGGTATCATGGGTCAGTAATCATTCATTTGTTATAGTGCCTCTCACCCGAAGGACGGAGACGAAAATTTGT
This sequence comes from Anser anser, assembly GCF_964211835.1. Lineage (NCBI taxonomy): Eukaryota > Metazoa > Chordata > Aves > Anseriformes > Anatidae > Anser > Anser anser. Next base: position 182,019,778 of record NC_139720.1, on the reverse strand, counting down.
CCTCCTAATGGCAAGAGCTGTAAATTAGTTTTATTTCACTGTTAAATCTAGAAGCCTGAAAATTAGGATTCCCAGTCCTTATCCAGGAAGAAAATGTGGCAGCTCAAGTGGTTTTCTGCATTAGGCAAATAGGCAGCTCATAATCACCCATTAAACAGTCACAGTGGCTGTCTCCCACCACCCTTCGCTGCTCTGAGTCATGACTCCTGCAGTACAGAATGTGGGGAAACTTTTTGAGACTGATGTCCAGTTCTGGGATGGTGACCCCAGCTCTACTTCGAGCCAATGAAAAGAAGTGCACGTCTCCTGTAGTCACCACATAGTAGTTTCCTCTTCCCCTGGAGATGGGGATGTTCAACATGGGATGATGAAGTGCTCTGTGGAGGTACATCTTATCTCTATATTAAAGGAGCTTCAGGTGAGTAGCTCAGATTTGAACATCTTCCTTTCAGACATAATACATTTAGGTGAGTTACTTGGATTTACTGTGGATTTGGAAACTGCAGGGTGAGCCATTGTTATATGCTCATAGGGTGAAAGTAGGGAAATGCAGAGTTTTAATGACAGATGGAAGATATATTGACACAACATGGAGACTTGTAGGTGCCTAACAGCCTTCAGTAAGCAAGCAGCTCCCGTCCACCCCACTTGCCCATTTCCCCAACCCATTTCAGTGGCTTCCCCAGCCCAGCCCTGCTTCTGGGGCAGCACCTCTGACCACTCGCTCACCAATTCATCCCACCAGGGCAGCACAAAAATGGGCTAGTAAATCAATTCTTAAAAAGGGAATCATTTTCTGCTGGTTTAGGAGGATGAATCAACTCACCAAGGAGATCAACAAAAAGCCAGAAAAATAGGAGGCAGAAAGTACAAGAGGAGGAGCATCTTATTTGGTAGCTGAGATGTCTTGTGAAACCTCTCCCTTATTTTCCTCCACTGGAGGTTTTCCATGTTGTATGAAGTCAGAGTTTGCAGGAGCAAGGACTGCAGCTAGGATCTCAGCATCCTGAACACCAGGGCAGCCATGTCCTCTCTTGCACACATTCATGCAACTCTTTCCTCGGTGTCCCACTCCTGAGTTGCCACGTGTCCTTTGTCCAGCCCTGGAGGCCCTTTCAGGAGGAAATGAGAGGTTTGTCCTAGGAAAGAAAGGCTGAAATGCGTTTAATGTGGTGAAATGACTGAATTGTCATCTCGTTCAATAACATGTCACACCAAAAGCTCTATAAAAAATGGTCTACAGAAAGCTGAAAATAAACCAAAAAAGAGAGAGAGAGAGAGAGAGAGAGAGAGAAAATCAACCCCAACCCCAACCTTAATCCTCAGAAATGGTAAGTGTAGGATGGAGATCCAGAGACCAAAGCTGACAAAAAGAGCCCATGGTGCTGCAGTCAGACCTACACAGCCCATGCCAGTGGATTTCCAGCAAGGGTCTCCTCAGCTTTAAAATTAAGTAGACTCCATGAGATTTGGCTCTTTTGGGCAATGGTTGTCTTGCATGTAGATGGTTTACCATTTCCCAAGAACAACGTAGTCACCCCCTGGCGACATCCCTCTTGCTGGTGGTCAGAGCAGAGGTGGTGGTGAGGTCAGGGGATGCCAGGGCTTTCCTTCCCCCAAAAGACAGTGCTGCAGGATGGGAAGCGTGGCAACTGACCTGACCTCTCCTGGCTAGGGGAGACTTTTGTCTCAGATTTAAGGCATTTTGACAGGGCAGGGTGGAAAATAAATGAACACTGTCATTCTTTGCTCTGCTAGTTCTGCAGGTAGAGAGAGCACTGCAAACCTGGGAGATGCTGGGCTGGTACCTTTCCATAAGCATGAATGTTAACTTAGAATTTATTATTATTATTATTATTGCTTTAAACTTCAACTCTATTAATAGAGATAATTTTCCTACTGTAGGTGGAACATTGTCTTTCTGGCTAAGTTGAGCCTCCCTTTCTGTTCTTTCTTTCCACCTGCACCCTCCCTGTATGAAGAAAACTTCTGGAAGAACTATTCTTTGAGAATTTGAGGGGGAGGAAGAAGAAAGTACAAGCTATGATTTGTACAAAATTAAAAGAAGTATTTGTGATACAAAACCAAAAGTGCCCTCAGAAAGGGATGCAGAGAGGAAAGAAGAGTTACGCTGAGTACAGCATGATTTATTATCCTTTCTGTTCTCTTCCTAATGCTCCCAAAACCTGAGCATGACCTCCACCACACCAGGCCTTATAGGATGTCCACGGTGTTGCATGCCCCGTGCTCTCTCTCTGCTCCACCTACACTGCCCCAGACCAGGGCAGTTGTGCATTACCACACGACAGCTGCAAGTACAATGCAATATATAGCCCATAGAGCACACCCTTGGCCAGGATATCTGTGTGGTTGGGATGGGCTTGGAGACATCGCTCCCACCGAGAGAGGTTGTAGGTTTGCTCAGCAACCAGCCCCTCATCTCCTCCCAGCAGATCCGCAATGCTTGTGCCGTCCTTCGGCGTTCCTGAAAGAGCAGTTAGTGAATTTAAATGTCATGTAATTGTGATAGCTGGAGGTTGCCTGATGGAAGGGAAGCATTTTGATTGTCTAGGGGTGGATTTGGTCTAATTATCTCAGATGAGACCAGCAAATCTGCTCTTCTTGGAGACATGCTGTTACTGTAGTAACTTGTAAATGAATATTGGATGATGAGTTATTAAAGCCAGTCTGAACTGGTAAGTTTATGAGCACAGTGGGCAATCATTTCTTCTTCTTCTTCTTTTTTCTTTTTTTTTTTTTTTTTTCCTTTTCCATATTAATTTCTTCCTCGGTGCGAATGTAAAACACAAAATCAACAGGTCAGATATAGGGCTCTTATGAACTCTGCCTTCCCTATCAGTCAGAGCAGATGCAGCCAGGAACTACTTTATCACATTGCTTTTAATTAAAGCCTTTAATGGTTTTGCACTTTGTTAACAGGCTTTATACAAAATACAAAGTGGATAAAGCATGAAGTGAATCTTAAGATAATTCTACATTATGGATTATCTCTTTTTACATATGCAGGCTGCCCACTACATCATTCAGGGCCACCACCAGCACTGTATCATGAGAGATCTGCTGATAAGCAGTGGTTATATACCACTCTTCTGGAACAAGAGCTGATAGCATGTACCTTGGCTCCCGACTCTTTCACTGTGTGGCCAAAGGGGATGGTGTTAGAGGCTTCACCCTTGCTTTGAACAAGATATAAAATCTTTATCCATTCCAAAAAGAAGTTAAACCTCCCCATGCCCTTACCCATCAGCAGCTGCAATGCTACACCAAATACTCTGTGCTATGGTTTGTTGTCACTGCATTGTGCCCAGTCCTAAAAGGCAGCAAAGAAAATTCAAGTTGCAGTTCAGGTCCTGAGTACACGTCCCGTACTCCAGCCCAGCTTCTCCTAAATTCATAATGGTTCCAGCCCTGCTGTAAGGCTGGGCAGTCTGCCGTCATTTGCTGCTGCAAAAGGACCCCCAGAACTGACCCAAGAAGAAAATGCTCAGATTATCTCTAAACTCCCAAGAGAGGAGGAAGACCATGTTTCTGGCTGGCAGCTGCCCACCCTTTCCACTTCTGGCAACTGCAGCTCGGGCTCGGGGGCCTGGATTTGTCCCCAGTAACCATCTGCAGACCAGGGAAGCTCCCCATGCTGGAAGCAGAGTCTGTCTCCACTCCTGTCATGGTCATGATGGTAGACCAGCTCCTGCAGAAGAAGACTTACAACCAAAACAGCCTCAGTCAGATCCTTGCTTGGGTACCTCGGTAGAGGTTTTAAAGGGTACAGGCAAGAGGACTCTTGTGGCCTTGCAGGATCCTCCTAGTGGAGCAGGAGCAGTTTATTGTCTTCTATTATTCCCTTTCATTTCAAAAACTCCTCAGAATTTCCAGGATATATAAAATATATATATATCTGTGCCAGATTCTTCACAGGAATCATCCGTGTATATGATTTTGCTTGTATATACTCAAGGTATTTTGTTCCTCAAAGAAACCACAGAAAGTGATCTGATGCCTAGTTGCAGAGTAAGATCCAGCAAACACAGCTGGTAAACTGGGACCATTCGTCTGGGTGTCCAGATCCCTCATTTGCAGCTTTGGCTGAGGTGGTTTTTCTCCAGCCTGAAATATGTGAAGTTTCAGAAGTTATCCACATGGAAGGTTCGTCAAACTTGGTTTTAAAGCAGGAGAGATGGGGTTCATGACCTCATTCCACCCCGCTGATGTCTTTGCCTGGGTCTCCCTAGGAAAGCATGTCTGAGACTGAAATGCTTTAGTGTGGATCCTGTTTATATTTCATTATAATTACATTGTTTGCAATGTATTGAAGAATGTCAAGTTTCTTGATATTTTCTTCCTTGCATTTCAAAACTGCGTGACAGTTTTATGTTGAAAACCCTGATTTTTGAAAAGCAAGCAAGGTATTTTAATTCGAGAATAATGTCTTTCTTTCCATCTGGGATACATTGAAAATGCTGTAACATATTTTTGTTACATCTATAGCTAACACTAAAAAACAATTTTCCTTTTTTTTTTTTTTTCCTTCCCAAAAATATCTCTGAAAACATGTGGCCTCAACTAAAATTCAGGGTCCTCTGCTGCCAGGAAGCGTGATTTCTACAGTGTGGACGCAGTCTAAAGCAGGATTTTCTCTGCATGCTCAGAGGTGTGTCATTAGCACGAGGAGAGCCATTAGCACATACTGTGTGCCGTGTCAACAAGTCATGCTTGATTATGTTGCAAAGTGAGATTAGCAAAATGAGCTTGGAGTTGTCCTCTCGCTGCCATTAGATAGTGCAGAAAACAACTACTTCCCCACTGCCAAAGCTGCAACTATTATTCAGTACTTAAGAAATTCAACTGATGCATTTATAATGAATAGAATTTTGTGTAATTAAAATTTTAAATAAATCCCCAACATGAGCCCTGGTCTGAACTTCTTAATTTCAGATATGGAAGTAGAGCTTTTGACAAAATAGGTTGAGGGTTTTTTTTTTCTTTTCTTCTCTTTTCTTTCATCTGAGAGATTTACAAAATCTCATTAGCATACTAAAAAATAGCAGAGGAGAAATTAACTGGAGACCAGGATTAAAAGACTCACTAGTTTCTTCATGTCACCTTTATAGCTCCTTGGAGCATCTGTCCCTGTGTGGTGGGTGTAAGTAGCATGGAGGTGGATGTTAGTGGGTGGCAGAGCTTTTATGAGATAGAAAGAAGCTGAGAGCTAGGAAATTATTGGAGCAGTTTCCATACAGATGAGAAGGGACCGAGGCCTCAAAAAAGGCAGATAAAAGGAGGAAGATGGTAAGACAACTGAGTAAATAACACATTTCACTGCCAATTTGTTTAAACAGAAGCTCCGAAAGTCACTGCGGAGCTCTCACCAAAAGCATCTGCTGTGGTTAAGGGACCTGGGGGGTAGAATCCGACACTTGCTCTTGTTAAACTTCATATTGTTGGTGATTGCCAAGGACAGCAAAAATAAACACGTTGTCAAAATAAATGGGATTCCATCCGCCAAGTCCCACCTGCAGACTTTTTTAAATAAAAATGTACCAGGGTGGTTTAACCTGGACACAGCGATGCATTTTTACCCACTGCATTATTTTCAGAAACGCCTGATATAGATCTGCAAGTGTTTGTGAGTTTATGTACAATATGAGTTTATGTACAACAAGGGGGTGTGTATTTGTTTATGTGCATATATATTTTAATGTATATTTTAAAGTCAGTTGGAATCAAGTACCTCCTATGAAAAAGGTGTTACCCCAAACAACTTGAGTTGTTCTTACCAAGTCTCTTGTAATTCAGCAGAAAAGCAGTAGTTAAGGAGGAACAAATTTGCATCCACAGAGAAAGCAGATACTGGTTCCCTCTCAGGAGAAGGATTAAGTTGCAGTGTCCCAGGGCATGCTAAAGTTGGACAGGGGTAGAGAGGGAGCACTACTTGCTGGTCTGGGACAGCTGTCGTGTCCAGGCATTCAGACTACACCACTGAGTTCACCAAGCAAATAGCTCAGGCTTTACGTGGATTAATGAGCGTTTAAAAGGTTGTGTGTGATCCCCAGATAAAATGCAGTTGCACGGGTGTGAAGCGTCTGGAAAATGATGATTACTCACAGCACCTGCTTTGCTGACAGAAGTGCTTATTGACTAGGCAGTGAACGAGTCATTGTCCTCGCTCCTTGCAATGTTCCTCTCGGCACTCACTGCAGCATTCACAGGCACATAGAGCTCGTTTTTTGCACACTGTATGTGCTGCTGTAACTAAAAGTATGAATGAGCCATCTAGGCTCCCTGTCTAGCACTGGGGAACACTGGGAATTGCAGAAAGATGACATTTAACCTTTTCTTTGAAGAACCGAGCAGCATTTTTTCTTCCACAATATGTCAGTGCTGTCCACCCTCCTTTCACACCAGACCCTCAGCGTGTGGGTCCTCTCCCATGGGGTGGGAGGCCTGGATTCAATCCTCCCCTCATTCTGAGGGATTTGCAGGCGGCAAATCCCTCATCTGCAAATCAGGACTTTAATCGCAAGGAGTTGGATTCCTTGGGACAGCCTTCTGCATGAAGCTGTGCTAATGCACAGAAGAAATGGGGGCTCAGGGAGTCATGAAGTAGCTGGTATCTGTACCCAGCAGGATCAGGAGCTCAGCTGGCCAGGGTTGCTGCCTCTGTTTCCACTGTTTACACCACAGATGACCTAAAGAGTTTACTGGATAAAATACAAAAGCAAGAGGATCAGTACCAAAGCCCTTTCTCCTGAGTGGAGGCCCCAGCTTTGAGGCTTCAGACTCAGAGATTTGTGTGCATCTTCTCTACCTCTTGTTGACTCTGCTTGAATTTTGGGGTTCATAGTGACCAAGCTCCACTGCAAGTCCCACCAGTTATCCTACACGTGGCTAAGGCATTCCTGGGCAACTGGGGGTTTGAATCCTTTTCAAATCAAAGTCTTTAGCTGGGAAACTACTGTGAGAGTGGACAACACACACCGATTTTCTGGATGTGCTAGATTTTTTTTTCCAGATTTGCAGGATGGATTAATAACCATGCTTCAGACAAGCTCTGAGTGGATTTTCTATCTAGTCACTGGTGACCAGAGGTGTAACAGTGCAAAGGACACACAGATTAACCCCCATGTGTGGACAGACATCTGTTTCTCTCTCCACATACTATGTTGTCTCCGGTACAGCAGAAGAAGCCTGTGTGCTACAGCTCCCTCCTGTCCAAAATAGGGCTGCCCTTCTGCTCCTTGGTTAGAAACTAGGAAAAAAAAAATAAAAAAAAAAAAATAAAGGAAACATGGATCTGCCCCGAGGATGGGAGTGATCCCACTTGTGCACAGAGAGCAGTGCACAGGGGGACTTCCCTTTGGTCTGTCTTGAGATCAAGAGAATTGCACTCGGGAGCTCTGCATGGGTTGTAAAAGGAGCTGATGTACTTCAGACTTAGCCACCTACTCCTCAAATGCCAAAGTTAGAACAGATGAGTCATACCTGGAGCAATTTGTTGAATTTTTATTAGAAAGTCTATAGAAAGGATAGAGCAGGACTCAGAAGCACTGTGTCCCAGGTTCAAATATAAGTGCGTCTTTAAGAAAAGTACTGTGTATTTGTAAATTGCTCTTTGCCAAATGTACAAAGAATTACACTGTAATAAGCCACATCATTAAAAACAAATTGTTCTGTGAGCAGCAGATCCTGCTTTCCTGGGGTTTCATGTCTCGCGACTGGATTATCTCGGGTCTAATGAGGAGTACTCTGACTGAAGCCTTTTCTCCTGTTCATAAAGACGCTGTCTCATGTGGATTTTCTGCTGTCTGATATTACATTTGGACTCAAAGTGCGGTTGTTTAGGCTCTCTCATATTTGAAAATGCAATTTTGCCCATGTGGCAAGCTATTTGTCTCTGGAGACACAAAAGGGTTGCAATTTTCAACCCTGCTGCATCTTTTCACAAAAGCAGTTGAAAACTAAAGTCTTTGGGACTTCTATCACATGGTTAAATTTGACTGAAATTGGCCAACAAGCTAAAAGATTATGGAGAATAAGATTGGACTGATAAAACAATGCAATAAACTTAATTTTATTAGGTAACCAGGAAACAAATTATAGAAAGTAAATATTGGGAAAGCTGAAACATGTAAAAAAAAAGGTCCATAAATATTTAGGTGTTTAAATGCACTCAAGGTGACCATTTTAAGCCTCTTTTGTCTTTCAATTTTAGAGGTTCAATTCACAGCCGTATGAAAGACCAACAAGGGCACCCCAGTAGTTCCACTTATTCCCCAAAGTGTGAGTGAAATAACAGTTTTCTGTGAAATACTTTTCACAGAGATGGGGAAATTTAAAATATTTCTGTCAGAATATTACAAAATTCAGTAGTTAGAAAAAGGATTGTTGAATAATTCAGAAATCAGATTTTGAAGATTATTCTCACCTAGTCAGGGAATAAAAATAGATCATCTGGACTGTGCAAAAATTCCAGAATTTTCAACAAACCTGAGCTGATTGAAGTTAGACCAAAACATCCTTTCCTGAAGTGATTCATGAAAAAATTTCAAAACCAAAAAATGCTGAAGGGAATTCTCATTTGTTTGCACACACACACACAATAAATAAATAAAAAATAAAGGAAAGGTGCAAGATACAATGAAAAAATTGATCACTGAAAATTATTTTTCCAGTTTTTGAGCCATGAATCATGATTGCCATATCACGATTTTGACGACACTTGTATTTTCTTACCTTGAATACAGCTTAGATGGATGAGCTACCGTTGCTGTCCAAGCTTATCAAATTAGGAGAATGCATTTTTAAATTCAATTACATCCTCAGTGGAAATGGTTTCTCTGACTCTGATAATCTTTGGAGAGGAATTATACACAGTCTATAAAGCTTCGCATTTCAAAACCTAATTTTGAATGTTATTCAAGAGGTTAATTTAAGATTCATCTTCCAAAAGAGGAGTTAAATAAAACTGATAGAAGGCTGGAACTTGTCGAGTGGTTGAGAGGTTTATCAGCATGTGAGTATGAGTTCATTAGTTTTAATTAGTATAATCACTAATGTTGCATTAACAGTTTGGTGAGAGAAAGTAATTGCTCACACCCACTGTATTAGATCGGGAGATTAGAATTCATTTTATGAGGCAATTAGCATTTCAGGGATTTTTTAAAAACCTTTTATGATCTGCCATTGCAGTAGCAATGTAGCTTCCTTCACCAAAAGAGTTTAAATTAACCATAACTTTCATCCTAATGGGATGCAAAAATTAATGTAGAATTAAGCGTGAACCACTCCTCTTCAGCAATCCCACCGCGATAAGCAGGCAGCTAAAGCCACAAACCTCGATTAGTTTATAATGACCTGCTTTATTTCCCAGACAATGATAGTCATTTATCCGTCCTCAATTCATTATCTTGTTGAAAAGTTTATACTCCTGAATTTTATACAGCAAAACAACTAAAAAAATAAGAAAGCCAAAAAGTAGGACAGTACTACTTCAGTAATAATTTTCCAGAGAAAAAGCTATGAAGTCGAGTAACGGTGCTTAAATTGTCAATTATTCTTCATATCAAATGTCAGAGGAAGTAGAAACATCTCCCTTTAACACCCAATGTCTTGGGAAGAGCCATGCATTATGCAGCAGCAATCATAACCCTGCTCTAGCTGTCATGTCCCTTAGACAGCTACTGACAAACGGAGATCCTGAATGGACACCCAGAAATGTGTCATCCTGGTTGGCAAGGAAGCCCTGGTCATCTTAGAGTTTTGACAGCTGACCCAAGAGGTTGCCTTCCAAAATGTCCTGGTCATCTAAGAGTTCTGACAGCTGACCCAAGAGGTTGCCTTCCAAAATGTCCTGAAAAGTAAAAATGCAAGTTTTGGGGGGAAAACTGATGGCAGTAAGAACCACTGTGAGTTTGGTTGTGGCATCAAGAAGGACAACTGTTAGATGCTAGATCCATACCGCTCCTGTTATTTGGGTACAAATGTTTAAATGAGTAGACATGGGACAGAAATACTCAAAACACAACATTGAGGTTATTTACACAGATTAGGCTGGCCATTGAATTTTCAGATTTTTGTTGTTTCTTATGGTTTATGAGCAGTTGTAATGGTGGAATGTGTGAAAACAGAGCTTGGACCTCAGGTATGGCATTGCCCCTATAGTGAGTGCCCCCAGTGCTGCTCATGGTGGTGTACTCCCTGCACTCCCCACTGCATTGCATGGGCACATGTCTCATGGGTTGCACCTTCTACATCTGCTTTTCCAGGCTGTGCAAATGTGTATATGGCAGAGTTTTAACCATCTTGTATTTTCTAGCTTTCCCTGTATAGAAACCTCCTCAATCTTTTAAGGAAAGATGCTAATAGAAGTGCAGGCTATGAAGAAGTTGGACCTATGCATGGTTATAAAAACCTCGATTTATCCCACCTAACCACTCCAAGTTATAAGCCCACAGCAGACTGCAGTCACTCTCACTTGGGTACTTGGAGAATTACAGAAATCTTCCTAAAACATATATTAAAACAAAACGTACATATTTATATATGTACACTTAATTTTTACACTCTTTATAAGCATCTCCAAAGCAGTTCAGAAGGAGACAGTGTCCTCCTACGTATAAGCTTGTAAAATTGAGGTACAGACAGACTGGATCTCAGCCTCGGTCACTCTGGCAGCAGCTGGTGCCACGTTTTGGAGGTGAATTACTCCAGCTAAGGTCTGAATCAGTCGGTGGAAAGGGCTGCATCCCTCTATTGACTACAGAGACAGTCTTAGGTAACCAGGTTTCTGTCTCAGATGGTTGAAGTAAATGCTTAAAATTAGGTAGGATGAATCATGACCGTCATGCTCGTGCCTGAGGGTTTGTCTACGCACAGAGTTATTGCAGCAGAGCCATTACTCTTCCTGAATAGCATTACATGTGGACACACTTTGGGTTGAGTAAGACTTACTCATTTCTCTTCAACAATGTCCGCCTGACAGAAGCAGAGAGGTTTGCTCCTTAGTTCTCACACGCAATCATTCTGCAAGAGCCTTTGCCTTTCCATTTAGCTGCCTTACCTTAATCCAAATTAACTTTAGCATAAAAATGCCCTAAATTTGCCATCTATCCACCTTTGAGAGCCATTTAAGATTTATGTAGGAGAGCACATCAGTTAAGCACAAATACATTGACCAGAAAAAAAAATGAAGGCACCGTATACAATAAAAACTGACTTTTATTTCACAAATTATGGGTGTTATAAAGCATATCATTTCAGGAGAAATGCCTGTATTTGCCAGTGTGTTTCATTAAAGAATAATAAAGCCATACATATTTCATTTCCTTGTTCTGAGCTGCAAGAGCCATAACTATATAAAATGCCCCATGCTGTCCTAGTATTTTTGGGCTTTTCTTTCTTTTTAATCAGATTTTCCCCCCTGAACTAATGAAATCGCTCTTTAAACACATATATCACTTTCATTTAAAGTGACTTATCATGGCTCAAACTGTTTCTCTCTTCTCCTGGAGAGCAAGGCAGCCGCCAGCACCTTTTGCAGTGCAAATCCAGGCCTGGATTGCCCCTGCTCTCAGTCTGGTTTCAGGAGTCTGGGTTACAGATGTTGCCTCTGATGTTGTTTAAGGTGGGATATTGTGTGCCCGCATGTGTTCCTTGTCCTGCTGTCACGTGTAATTTTTTTTTTCTTGCAGTATGCACCGACCCGCTGCGCAGCCGCGCAGACGTCCACGGAGCAAGGCGGCCTTCCTCCCTGCCATCACCATGAGGCCGTGCACGACCCCCAGCTGGTTCCCTGTACGTGCCCGCTGTTCTCCTGCCCGTGGGAAGGCCACCTGGAGGTGGTGGTGTCCCACCTGAGGCAGACCCACCGCATCAACATCCTTCAGGGGGCAGAGATTGTCTTCCTGGCCACGGACATGCACCTGCCCGCACCCACAGACTGGATCATCATGCACTCTTGCCTTGGCCACCAGTTTTTGCTGGTCCTCAGGAAGCAGGAGAAGTACGAAGGCCACCCGCAGTTCTTCGCCACGATGATGCTGATCGGCACGCCGACCCAAGCTGACAACTTCACCTACCGGCTCGAGCTCAACAGGAACCAGAGGCGCCTCAAGTGGGAGGCGACCCCCAGGTCGGTGCTGGAGTGCGTGGACTCCGTCATTTCGGATGGGGATTGCCTCGTGCTGAACACTTCCCTGGCTCAGCTCTTTTCCGATAATGGGAGCTTAGCGATAGGAATTGCAATAAGCACCAGCAAAGTTCACAACGGCGAGGCTGAAATGTGAGGGGAAGAGAAGGAAGAGGAGGAATCACGGTGCTCCTGCTGCCTCGTGAGAGCCAGAACTTGCAGACATTTTGGGGGGGGTCTCAGGTCTTTTATGGTATTTAGTACTGGTCCACAGTGGGCATTATGTAAACATCCTGTGGTTACGGTCTCTGTGTAATGTATTTACTGTTTTGTTAATACAATTTTATGAGAAATTTTAAAGAGGCTAATCCATTTATTGGCGCCTTCCAGCAACGCTGGAGCCTTTTGGGTTAACATTGCTCTCCTGGAAAGTGCACCAGGGGTGACCCAAAGAAACCTTTGCTCTGAGAATGCCATGAAAATATGTTTCCTTTGTTATCTGCCTAATTGCCTGGTTTTAAGGAGGCCCCCCATGCCTGGTAAAAGGTAAAGTATTCCACCAAGGTTCAAGAGCACCCAATTTGCAACAGGTTCCTTCATCACTGATTCACGAGCAGCTTCAGAGAAACTGGTGCACTGCAGTGAATGACCTCAAGCGGACACAGTTGTAGAAGGTTTCAGACTGTTGGAGGAAGTTTGTGCCTCCCTTCCCACCTTCCTTTTGCACCATTTACTTACCTCCCTGTGGCTTTTCCACACCAGCACCAGAGATTTAACTTTTGTACTATGGTCACAATCAAGCCCCAGCGAGTTTTTGGTTTCAGAGCTCCCTTTATCTCCTGAAGAGGCAGCGTTCACCAGCCAGACTGTGAACATTTCAGAAGAAAAAGTAATTTTTTCCACTGAGCCGGGGCCTTGGAAACTTCATCCTGCATTAAATCAACAACGACAGCTAGTGGGCGGTCACTGCGAGCATGGTTAAATCTCATTCATGTGTCATGATGCAGAGTGAGAGTCCTGATAGATGGTCTGCCTCCAGGATGGAGATATCCATAACCTACAAACAGGACATTCACCTTTTTAGCTACTATTTCCTCATGTACTCCAAATGAGATTTTCAGAAAATGAAGTAGCAGGAAGTCCCTAAATTGTGTACTGATCTTACTAGTGAATTCTGTGCCCCTAGCCCCACAGCTTGTGCTGCTAAGTATTGTTTTAAAACTACAATGCTGGAATATCTGTTTGCAAATTGGCTGTGAGGTTTGAAATGTTTTCCTTTAAAAAGGACCTTGACTTTTTTTTTTTTGTTCTATATACTTGTGGGGTTATGATTGTCCCTTTCTTCTGCTGAGTGTACAGACAGCAGTGGTCAGAGGAGCTCCTCCCTTGGGTGGGGGGGTGAGTGAGATAAGAACAGTCCTCCATCATTTCAAAAGGCATCTCACATAGCCAGCTTTGGGTAGGGAAAAGCCTTGATGCCAATCTCTCCCACCTGCTGCTCTCCTGGGAATTATTATAAATGATGCATGAAGTAAAACAAATTGCAATTTTCCTGAGAAATGCAGGTAATGCATCTTCTAAGTTATGTCCTCACCTGGGCTTTCATAGCAGGTCTCCTCTCAGAAGGGAGCCAGGACCTCTTCAGCAGGCTGCTCATGACCACATAGGAATGGAGGCTGAGGTCTGAAGAAGTCTCGGTCCCTCTGAGAGTATGCAGGGACATACCCACACAGCTCTCCCACCTCCAAATCCTGCAGGGGACGTGCTGGTTTGCAGCACTTCGCTAGAACATGCAGGCTTCAGAGTGGCTTGCTTTTTCCCTGCAATGTTAAATATTCAGAACCAGCAACTGCTGCCCTTTCCCTAAATGATGGTAATAAATAAATCATTGGCATTTTTGTGGACTGAAACTGGCTCCTCCAGCTCCTCTGGCAAATATTCTGCTGCTGAACTAAAAGCAAAAGCAATAAAACCCGAAGAAAAACAATTCCTCTAGCTTAAACTTCCCAAGCTCTTTATAGTGACCTAACATTGTGCTGCTTGTGCTGTCCGACCACAACCAGCTCCAGAGGAAGGTGTATTCCTCAGGTGTTCACTTGTTCCAGACCATTTACTTCTCACTCATTGGCACCTTTGCTTGAAATGAAGAACACACTGTTGGTATTTTGGGGCATGCCCCTCTCCAAGGAACTGGTCTGTTTCTGGCAGGATAAGCATGGTGGCAACAGTTCTCTGGGATGGGCATCTCCATCCCCTGCCAGTGTCTTGGTTTTCTGGTTTCTCTGGTGCTGGTGGCCCGGTGGAAGTCTGACCTCTCCGGCACAGACCTCCTCACATTTCACACATCCTCTTGCCTCCCTCTGGAGCTGCAACACTCCAGTTCTGGCAGGGATTTCAGAAATCTGAATACCTTTGAGTGCTGATGAAAATCTGCCCAGTAAGGATCCCAGGACAGAAAAGGGGGACACATTTAGGGAAGAACCGAATTATGGGTACCTAAAACCAATCCTAATAAGCATTTCCACATAAAACTCAAAAGTTTAAGGGTATGTTTAATGACTTTCTACAACGTAAGACATTCTAATTCCCTCATAATTCAAAACCTATGAGCAATTCTTCACTGCCATAAAGTGAAGGTGAATAAATATTCTGCATGATGGGACATAAATCCTGAAAAGCTGGCAAGTAGGATCAACAATGAAATTTGGTTTACACGCACTCTTTCAGTGCCCATAATGTAACACTTTTTGCAGCTATCTGATCATGGCTGAAAGGCAGTTTTTAACTTAGTTTCCCAAATGAGATTCTGAATTTTTAGATTCCAGAATTAATTTTGTACTATAATATTTTGTGTCTTTATAATGTGTTATATCCAGTCACTCCAAACACCTTCAAAAACATGAAGAACACAGCTTTAAATCTCCGTGAAGTAAGGAATTACCCTTATTCTGGTACAGATGAAAATGAGATCTTGCAAAAATTGCTACACAGGTGCTGCAAAATTCTGTTTTCTTATCTACCTGAGAGTATTGGTCCTATTTTTTTTATTTATGTATTTTACATAGACAAAATAGGATATTTAAAAGTTTTTACATAATTGTGTTCTCTGACGGATTTTCTTCTGCCTAGATTAGTAAATTGCAACCATAATTTCATCAGGCTGAGCCAGATGGGTTGCCACCAGATACACTAGGAAACCTACTCTGGTTCTCCTGCACTATCCATCAGGCACAGTGTGAATGTTAATGTCAGGTCTGCAGTAAAACAGCATTAGTGCTTTTAGCTCAATCCCATTATGAATTAAGCTCACATCATATATATCCACGACTCCTTATAAATCAGTTGAAGCGTCCCGGGTCTCATCATCTTCAAGATGACAAAGGATCTTGCTGTGTGCAAGGTAGCAGTGCCAGCCTCAGGGTTTGCTGAGAAGTAGGGCAGTAGTCCCCTTCCCACTGGACTGTGATATGAAATCCTACATTTCAAGCCATCCTTTATGAATACAGGCTGGTAAGCTATTAAAGAAAGGAGCGATGGTAAATTCTGGAAAATGAAAAGGTTATAATAAAATGAACGGGCTACAATAAATTGCTGGGAACTGCTACATGACTCTCTCTTTTGGGCATCAGAGGAATTAAGGCTGATTGGCAGCACTGTAGTATAGGTGATTTATCTGCTTTTCCAGCCCATAATACAGCTGAAGAACACTTTGATGGGAGCGGGTTCTCTCAGAAAGGACACAGAGATGCACTTCTGCTCCAGCTGGATCAGAAACACCTTTCACACAGAGCTGCAACTTTTGAACAGTCCAGACACAAGCAAGAGTTTTTATTTATTTATTTTAAATAGAATTACTGCTGCATGCTCGCACCAGCTGAGCAAAGGGCAGAAAGCAAAGCCTGTATTCTGCTGCATGTACCATCACCAGAACAGTTAACAAAAAGTTCTGCCCCCCGCAGCTTCCAGGTGACCCTGAGGAAAACCAGGGTGTTTCAGAGTGGGGTAGCACAGGGCAGCACCTGCAGCCAGCTTTGCTATATTTCACCCCTACAGCTCTCACCAAGGTAGGGAAGTATCGGCTGAAACCACCCAAAAAGTCTCTGGAAGAACAGAAAATTACATCTATGCCTCTTACCCTTGATTGGGACTCTTACCTAGTCGTTCTTTCCGTCTCCACAAAGGCAATAGATTAGTGCATAGCTTTTTTATCCCCCTTTTGGCACTGTCCCTTCACAGCAGACATGTAAAGGATTAAGCAGGCAGTGATAATCTTCAAGAGAAGGATGAAGGCATTCATTCATTGCAAGGATGGCTCTTCCCACAGTACTTTCTTTCACAAAGGGATACCAGGCTCCAAAAAAGAGCCTAACATACCTTAGTGGGAGGGAAATGGGAAACGCCAGTTACAAAGACTGCTGTCTTTCATGTAGAATGAGCTTTATATCTTCCAGGTACTGAAAATCCTCCTGAGACACTGCCTATCTGAATACATCACTTAATCTTGTAGAAAGCCCCAGGACTGAGGGGTTCGCACAGTTAGAAATTGCATCAAGTAACCTTATTGAAGACAAATGGCTTTGAACTTTCATGGCAACAATGATGAACTGCTTTAACGTCCATGTCGTGCAGGCTGGAAAAATCAGGGCTTTTAGACAAAGAAATAAACTTATTCAAAGGAAAACGTGAGATGTGGGGCAGAGTCTTAAAAGCACTTTCCTTATTGCCACAGACTGGATGTCTGCTTAGTGAGAGTCATTTCACTGCCAGTCAAGTCCCACTGGCCTGAATTCAAGAGAAACGCAGATATTCTTGCTTTCTCGATTAAGGGAGACCACTTTAAAAAGTCAGCAAATACTGCTAGGCATGAAACAACACTGGAGAGGATCTTGTTTTTCAGACTGGACTGCCTGGCCAGTGGACTGTGGGGACAGTGTTGCATTTCCTACTCATTCAGGATGAAGCCCCAATCTCATTTGGCCTGATACAGAGCTGCAGGCACAACCAATGTAGACATTTCCCTCATGTTATCATCCCTACTTCACCTATAGGAGATAACATCCGTCAGGCAGCTGGCTCGAAGCCTTAGATGATTTTAAGACTGCTCCCTAAAAACCTACTAATATTGACTGAGATGGTTTTAGGGCTTGAGACACCAAGGCTCCACTGAGGCTCTGCTAGACTCATCAGTGTGTGTGCGTGAGAGGGATGCCTCTGCCTTTCATAGCAGGAACACTAAATATAACCACAGGGATCTGTTCGGTTCTCTTCTAATAAACCTTGGCAAAAAGCTGGACCACAGGACTGGATGACACCAGTTTTAGAGATGCTCAGCCCAACAACAGATGAAATCAACGATAGTCCCTCCCTTAGCTTTGAGAATTAAATAGGATCTTGCACAAAAACATTAGGCTGATTCAGATCTCCATGAGAGGGCTCCTATTTTGGGATACAGGTTCCTCTCTGGCTTCCGACAATGACAGCAGGCTACAAAACACGGGAGGTCATACTGTGTCTTCCACAGTGGGGTCCTGATCCTCAGAAAGGTCTCTGGGAACTACAGTAATATAAATAAATAGCAGTATAATACCGCAGCATAAAATAATAATACAGTGAGACCTTTCATGGTTGATAACATCTTTAAAAATAGCAACTGATTCTGAAAGGGATCATTACTCAAAATGAGCTCCAGGTGATGGCTGTGCTTTTGCTTTATTGAGATGTGGAAGAAGATATCCTGAAGAGTGACAGTCTCAGGGCTACCCTGATTACTCAGTGAAATGCTGAAATGAAAAAAAATGAGCTAAGAGAGTCCTGAGTGAAGCAGAAATATAGCGTTGTTGCCTCTGGGCAGTGGTTTCTTGTGACGTGTCCTTGGGAAAGGATTTCCAGCTGCCAGAGAGGGCTGAACTTTGGCTCATGATAGCCCCTGCTCAGCCACTTCTGGAGTATTTTCAAAGAAATATTTAACTGGGACTGCAAAGAGGATAAATATCCACCGAAAGGTGTGACCAATGTGAGAGCTGCCAAGGAGATTTATTCAGCCTCCTTTGGGTAAGCCTCCAAGCGGCCACTCTGCTGGATTGGCAGAAGGCAGGGACAGCCCCGGGTCCGAGGAGGGCTGGCTGGATTCCTGACAGCCTGTAAATTGTGGCTGTTGTACTGCAACTCTGTGTGATACCTCCAGCACTGAAAAACAGTGGGGACGGAGCCTGGGCCCTCCAGCGGTGTGCATTTGTACCAGCTGGTGCTGGCGGGCCACGCTGTGGGTTACAGCAAACTCACCAGCTCTATAGTGTTATGTAGGAGGACCGACACATGTTCATTATTAATTGTGCATACAAGGGGAAATAATGTTAAAAACACATTTCTGCATTTGATCTGTCCTGAGAGTCCTGGGGGTGAGAACTGAGAACTTAACCATGCTGTCTGTGCTGGGCTGCATCACACCCACGTCTCCTGATCGCTCTTCCTCCATCAGCTGAAAACCTGGAGGAACCAGAGCCAAGTCACCACAAGCATCAGAAACCATCCTGCCATTACAGTCCCACCACTTTACTAGGCTATGCCACTTGTTCAGCCCATAGTGGTTCAGCTGTCCATCCTGGAGTTAAGCTAACTCTACAGATCACAGCCATCCGCAAGGCTGATATACTGTCTAGTGTGATAAACCCCATTTTCCTTTCCTGATTGCCTTAAGCAGACACAACAGACACATCTAGAAACAGGTCTGAACCTTCGTGGCCAGGGTAGGAGCTACACTGAAGGTGAACGTTGACAGTGGGACAAAACATCACCCAAAGTCTTGCTCAACTACAAGAAGAGATGGAGTTAATCCACGGCTGAAAACGAGAAGAAATGGGAGAATGTGGATAAGGACAATTATAGCAAAGTGTCTGAAAGCAAACATGAGAAGAAAATACACTCCCAATGCTAAAGGTCAGCATTTTTTTCTGGATCACCCTTTGGTTTTGGTCATAATGCCCTGGCAGAAAGCAGACACAGCTTGGCTTTCGGACCTCTTTGGCTGGGCAGCAGCCAAGAGCAGCATTTACTCATTACATGTAAACTGAGCAAATTGCCTGGGGAAGAGAGGAGTCAATAAACATGGAGCCTCACGGCACCGTTTGCACAGAGTGACCTTTCAAAGTATAATTGTATGTTAAAAGACTCGATGGCAGTCATCTCCTATCAGAGAAGTGCTAATTGAGCTGGCTTGGGCTCTTATTTGTCACGAAACAGGAGTGTGTTGGGACAGAGCTGTGTAGACAGAGGCTGCTTTTGGCCCCCACATGAAGTGCCACGGAGGGCCTGTGGTTCAGGAGAGGCCCTCCTGACTCAGCTACACCAGTGCTTGGTCTCATGTCCTCTGGGGAAAGGCAGAAAAAAGAGTGGTGATGGCGGGAAACATTTTCATTGTCACTAAAATGCCTGTTGCTTACTGCTCTCTGCTCATTTGCATCAGTTCATCCAGGGGGGGGTTTGATTTTGGTCACAGTGATGTGTGATCCTGAGCATGGCCATCGGTCCCTCACACTGCAGCCTTCAGATTAAGCTCTATCTCAAACTGGTGGGTAGGGGGTCACCATCCCTGAGGCAGAAGAGCTGGTCGTCCCCTCATCTTCCCAGCAGGAGGTGGGAGAAAACCACTCAGACGTCAGATCCCATCCCCTGCTCCCCTACTGCTGATGTTGAAGGCTGAGCCCTCTTGCTGGCGCTGCAATCCGACGACCTAAGTCCCACTCACAACACTGGATCCAGTGGTTCCCAGTGGCTGACACTGGAGCTTCAAAGGTGCCTTTCTAGCACTGGAGTCTGAGCCACCTGAACTAGCCCCCTGTGACCATCTCCAGTCCTGAGGCTCCTGAATACCCTGTCATCAGCATCTACTCTGAAGAGCCTTCTTCTAACGCCTTGGGTGCCAAAGATATCCAGTGTACCCACAGCCCTAGAGCAGTCTCCTTCCCTGGCCAGCTGCCTTGCCTCCAGAACAAACACCCAGCCTACAAAAATCTCCTTATTCCTCCACAGACAGCAGCTCTGTCCCCTTGCAGGGCTCAAAGGCACTCAGTTCAGTTCTTTACCGGGTCTTCCTGGATGAGAAAACCTCAAAAGGCTCCTGTCCCCACTGGGACATTAGCCTTAATTAACACAATGTGTATGCTAAGCATGTGTTGTCACTCACTGCAGACAGTGATCGAGGCAATTTCGAGTCACTCGTGGTTAACCCTGGTTTTCGCTGTTGAGACAGAGCCTGTCCGTGCTGGTTTGCAATACTGCACTACTGCAGGTGTGCAGAAAGTCTCAGCAGCTCGGGGCAATATTAAACTGCAGGACAGCTTCCCTCATTTGTCCCTAATGAAACCAGAGCCTGTTCTAGGCTTTTTTATTCATGTGATGCTTTTAGCCCCTGCTCTGCTCTGTGAGGCACTTTTTTTTTTTTTTTTTTTTTTTTAGGGAAAGGTTGCATTTGTCACCATAATTGCACAAGACTTCATACTCCCAAAGGGTTAGGAGATCCTGGCTATCTCTTCAGCCTTGTGCTAGATGCCACATCTCATAACACAATGTCATTTCCCAGGACAGACACATTTAACCCTAAGGCAAACTAGCGCAAGGCATTGCAAAATATGCAGCAGGCAGAAAAACAGCAAGAGAATGTGAGACAGGCTTCCAGTTTCAGTTAGGAAGAAGCATCAAGGACTGTGCAAGGAGTGCTCGGATCTGAGCTCCAACAGGAAAAATGGGCAATCCTGAAGCACACAGAGAAGAGGGGGAGATCTGGAACATGAGGACTCCATGATTTAATTACAGTCCAGGCCAACTAATCCAAATGCTTAATTAACCTCTGAGATGCTGAGGTGTGCCCATCTGTGAGCATCAAAGACTACCTTCAAAAGCACAATTTTTTCCTTTCAAAATTCAAACAGCGTCATCGCCCTGCTAATGTTAATTAGCAAAATTAATCTTCTGAGAAACTGAATCTGCTTCTTTTTTGCATGGGCAGTATATGGCTATGCCACTTGAGAACCTTGTGATGGCAAAACCCCTACGCAGCTGCTTGCTTTAAGGACCAATGCATAGCAGCTCTTTCACAGGACTTCAGCTAGGAGACCCATGCATTATGCTTAAACATTTCAATGAACAGGGAAGGACTAAGCACAGAGCTAGGTATGAGTAACCTGCCTGAGCCCAGGTGAGTTATGCTAGATTGGAATTTAAGTAAAGAAACTGACATAGCAATGGGTAAGGAATTTACTGTACAAATCCTAAGTGATGTTTTCTTCCACACATTTCTGATATATACTTGTATTTGTTGGAGTCCGTATTCCACTGTCCACCCTCAAATTTTTGCCATTGACCTAATATATTGCATTGTATGAAGTGCTTTGCTTTAACATGCAATAAAACCTCAGAAAGAATTGCTTAATCTGTACCGACATACATAATTTTCTATAAATTCTTATGATGATGTACTACATGAAAGAGCAGCAATAAACCCTTCTATTGGTATCTGTAAAACATTTGACAATGTCTGCCACAGAAAAACACCATTAAATCCTAGTTGGTATTCTCAGCTTGTATCACCTACTTGCATTGGAGGGCTACTTTTATGAGGAGGGTAGTGCATCATGAGAGGGTAGAAATGAAATATTAGGAAGAAAAGAACACTGCCTGCAAGAGCCTGCTTTGCAATTTGTTATTGCCTACCTTTAATCTTCTACAGTTGTAAAAAGTTTGAAAAGAAAAGTGTCACCATCACCACTATAGATGATAAAGGTAAAGCCCAGTTTGGGCTGCTCCAGTTGCTCTTGTGAGCTGGATTCAGCACCCTCAGCATTCGGCGTCAGCAGCTTGAAAACCCACACGGAAATCTGAGCTTTGCAGTCTGCTTCTGTGTCTAGCCCAAAGCTGGTCATGGGAGGGAAACAAAGAAAGGGGTTCTTGGCATTTTTTTATCTTCCCGTTGTTTGACTAAATAGAAACAACACCAGGCTGCTCCTCATGGCTTGCAGGCTTTGGGAGCTGTGTTTTATTTGTTCGTTTATTTGTGTGTGTGTGTATTCTTCTGGCACGATTGACAAGGAATAAGTTGTCAAGGACCTTCAGAGACCAACTCTTTAATTTCAGGTTGGCTATCCTCAAGATCAGAATTGGGAAAGATCTCTAACCCTATTGCCTGTCAATTCCTTTTAACATCAATCTTCTTCTTTGCTCTCTTATTGCCAAAACCTGTTTCAGGCTCTCATGAAGCCTGATAGAAATTGCCTTGAAAAGAGCTGAGTGATCAGAACTGACCAGATGTGCAAGATGAATATTCATGGTTTATTGGAACTACCCCCACCCTCTTCCCAGAGTAGGGTACCTCCAGCTGACCTGTTGACTCTCATACAAATTACAGCCTCATTACCATTCATTCCTCCTGGAGCCTGGCTGCAAGGGACATTGAGCTCGTGTTAAATAATTCAGCAAAACAGTAAAAGCAAACTGTACCTGATTCAGACCAGACCCACTTGAAATTTTCTGCCATATGTGCAAATGAAAGGGGACTTGAAAGAACTACAAGAACCAACTTCTGCCCTTGGACATGAAGTGTGGATGTCATCTCCCTTGGTTGTAGACATCTGGAAGGTGAGTGCCTGCATCTGCATGGGTCACCCTTAGTTTTCTTTATAGGGAGTGAGGGGAGGCAAGGAATAAAGTCATTGTATTGCTCACAAAAGAAGATGAGCTGATGGTGGAGGAGGAAGATCGGTCAGGTTTCCTCTACACAAATGGTAGCAGAGCAGTCGCTAGTTTGCAGAGAGGGATGCCGTGCCTTCAAAATTGAAGCAGAAAGGGTCAGAGGGCTTTGGCTTTCTGTGGACTGAGATGATGCTTGGGGAAGGCAGCGTGTCACCTCCTTTAATACAGCCAAACATCACGCGCAGCAAGAAGAGGGGCTAAAAATAGCCTGGGATGCTAATGAGGGCCTGGCACACACCACACGTACAACCAGATTATGATTCTTTTTGAAAATGTAATAATTTAAGGGGTTATTTCATTTTGTTTCTTTCTGCTGCGGCAAAGTGTTCAGAAACATGAGGCTGTTCAGGCCTTGAATTTTTTCCTCCTTAATCTTAGGAAAATGAAATGTTAATGGACGAAGGGGAAAATGACTAGAAGCAGGAGTTGCTTTATTTTTCCTGAAGCTGCACGCACGTGATCAGCAAACAAAGTGGGTCAGAGAGCGCTTTCATAACATTTCAGATGGCTTTCCACACGCTCCCAGATGGGGGACTGAGATATTTCATACGCGGAAGAACTTTGATCTTCCCCAATTTGTAAGTGCTAAGGGCTGAAGCATCTACACCTTTATTCCAGCCCAAAACTTAGGCAAGTGGCTTGTCTGCAGCTTCTCAGCACCCACTTTTCCAAACTCTCCAGCGTCCCCCAGGAGCACACATGATGCATCTTGCCCTCTGTTGCAGACATTGCAGGGAGCTCCATCCCCAGCTTTGTTACCCATTCGCCTGAAGCCCTCCAGATTAACCCAGGACACCCATTTTTATGGGACACCCAATTGCCCAGCTGCCCACGCAGGTCACACGTGGGCTTTCCCTGGAGATAGGGCATTGCATAGCATGGGGCTGCATGAACCACAGCTCAGAGGAAACCAGGCTGAAAATCAGAGCAGAAAGTGTTTATGAAACATATCTTTTTTGCCTGTCAGAGGCAGCCAACTACCTGCCTGTTAGCAGCCTACATCGGTGAACCATAAAACATACAGCAGATCGGGAGCTGTTTTCTGGCACACACACGCTCGTCTCCTATAAATACTACTCCAGGAGGGAGCAAAACAGGTATTGTCTCTTAATGTTCCCATTAAACACAGCCACACAGATGGTAATTAATGCATCATGACATGCCTAAATTGTAAGAAGAAATTGCTGCAAGAAGAAGTCACCGCAAGAACAGCAGGATTCGGATGAGTGTTCATTTTGAGACCAACTCTTTTTTTCCTTTGCTCAAAGAGCTAAGGACCAGCTATTCCACATTATGAAAGATTTATTCATCTGCTTTCCTGAGTTTCAGGTCATAATGGAGCTTTGTTATCTTTAATAGATTCATGTACTCCTTCCCTGGTGCTTTGTCAAATAATAATACTTACAAGGCAATAAAAGCAAAAAGAAAACACAGAAGGAAGAACCACTCCCTGTGCCATAAGTCTGGGGCAGGTGAATACGTGTGTGCATTTTTGTGGGCATGTGTATGGGAGAGGGGTTGTTTATTGCACCAGCCAGTGCAGAATGAAATAATTTATGTACCATCTACATGCAAATGAATCTTTCATTTAGGTAATAAACTGCAGCCTTGTATAATTTAGCCAAACAATGGAGCTGCGAGGACACCGCTACTAATCTTCAGAAATCAACTGTGCCTTTTCAGAAAGGATTTTTGTCTTTCTACGAATTGATCAAACTTGACAAGTAATTTCAACCTAATGTTCACGGCTATCCTCCTCTCTCCTCACCATCTGTAGGTGAGAAATCCTATTTTCTGGAAGTGACAGGGTAATGCAGCAGGCTGCAGACATCTGTAAGAAAAGAAGTGGTTTTCCCAGGGCTACAGGCAAAATGAGGGTGAATTCAGGAAGAATATGAGTAGGGTTTCTTTTCAAACAAATGATAAGTTCTTCATGCCTGAAACTGTCCATATGGAGATAGGATTTTTAAGACACTAAGTTTAATGAGAGCAACAGAGAAATTAAAGCATCTCTGTATTTAAAATACTATGGTAGAAATGCTCCGGTGGAATAGCCTTGTTCTTGTTAACAAACGTAATAAAGACTCTCAGAAGAAATTTGTTCTGCAAACTTATTGCATCAATGAAAACTGCATAATAGACAGAGACTGAACGTAAACTCAATTTGCTTCCAGATCTATTTATAAAAAAAAAAAATCAGCTTTGACTGAAAGCTGCTCAGTCTTACATCAAACAATGCGGAGAAATTAGAAAAAAGCTGGTTATCATCCAGCCAGAATCACTCACATGACTGAGATTAATCCAAAACAATTTGTACAGCTGCAAAAGAGCCTTGTGCAAATTACATTTTTCTTGTAGGAAGTATGATGCCAGCCTCTTTGGACCCTTTTGACTGTATCAGGACACTTCAGGGAATGCAGATCAGCCCCTGTGCACCAATGGATGGAGGTCCTGGTGTCCAAAAGCTTGAGTATCCAACCCTAAACATAAACGCAGCTGTGTGCAATCAACATAAATATCTCAAAAGCTGAGGGAGTCGTTTTTCTATTTTTTTTACTCAGAAAACTTCCTATTCAAGTGCTTTCTCCCTCTTTGGATCACTGCTGCTCTTGAGAAATCACTTGGGGCTATTTCCCTAGCAGACAGGAGGTCCTCATGTGGGACACCAGGTGCCATCACAGCCCCCCCAGGGTAAAATTGTGGTGGTTTCACCACACATACACCTAGATAACTGGACCCAGATCCTGGATCCCACTGCACATCCATGTGCCCTGCCTTAAGGAACCCCAACCAGGCTCTTTTCCCAACCACACACTCTACTTCCCACCAGAGGAAGCCCCTAACTCCTCCGTTCAGCCCTTTTTTGGGGCTGCTTGTTGTCACCTTTGGGACAGACCTGCTACACATAAGCTGAAGTACTCATCCCATGGTGAAGTAAGGTAAGGCTGGGAGGGATAAGTGGAGGGTGGAGGGTGGCGGTTCACTTCGGTGTCACAAGAACCAGAACTCCTGAAATCTACTTTAATTTTCCCACTAGAGGAAATCCCAAAGCTTCTGAAGGTTTTCACTGCAGGGGATTATGTCAAAATGGATTGAAAAGGTCCCTTGGAAGATTGAAAAGGTCAGGTCTTTCTGGTCTTTCCATATTTCTCCCCCTTTGTTTCCCTCCCTCAAATATATAGCCAGACAGTCCACCTCAAATTTCACTAAAGCATAGTGGGAAAATGCAATCAAAACCAATATATGACCGCAAAATATCTTCTTCAAGGGTTCAGAGTCCAACACCAATGAAACCTTCATTTTACTTTGAGAAAAAAAGTAGCAGCCTAAATAACTGCTAATTTCCATGAAGCCATCAAAGCTCGGCAGTGTTGGTAAGATAGGAACCAGTCCATGGATCCTCATTATTCAGAGGGATGGGCAGATACAGAGTCACCAGAGTGACCTGGAGCAGGCAATGAAAGTTGTTGAGGCTCTGCTGATTAAACCTGCAAATCCTACAACCCTGACCCTAATCCCCTGCTGCAGAAAGGGGAGATTAGCTTGGGTCCTGGAAAAGATAACTCTATCTACTGCTCAAGTTACGTGTTAAAATTCAATCTCCTCCCAGGAGACAGCGTGCGTGGATATTGCTTTTTTCTCTCACCCTAATTAGCAAAGTACAAGAAAGTAAACACCGCTGATTGCCTGGTAGCAGGAACAGCAGAGCAGGCTGTCCTTGTGCTTGCTGATTGCTTTATTAGCACGCCCAGCTCACCAGCGTGCCCAAGGAGGCTGAACGAAAGAAGCCTGCTCAAGCCCTTGGGGGTCATGGTGCTTGTCAGGATGCTGAAGCAATCTGTCAGCCCCTCCTCCCGTTCACACCAGTGCAAATCCACAGGGAGATGGTTCGTCTCCTCCCTGCGGAGGTCTCACGCCCTCCTCCCACTGTCTCTCTGGTCATTAGGAGCAAATTTTTAGAATGGGGTTGTTTTGGGCAATGGTTTCGTTGCCCAGCAAGGCACAGACTTGGCAGATTTGGCTCACTTGACTTTTCGAGCCACCGGGTGCAGGAAGGAGGCTCAGGGTGATGTCTGCATAAAGACCTACTGGAGTTCAGCAGGAAAAGGCAAGTTTCAGAGGGTGAGATGGAGAAGAGAAACCTTCCTGATGAAGCAGAACTTCACGGAGGAGCTCCCGAAAGAGGAGCCAGGAGAAGATGACAGAGAAGCAGCTTGCATTAATGTGACACTTCTCTTTTGTCAGCTGGGATCTGTGCTTTGATGGAGACAGTAATAACTTTGTGTCATATTTTTTCCCAAACTAAACATGGGCGAGACCTTTGCAATCAGCTGGAAACCCTGCTGACGTCTTTAAAACACTTCCATGGGAGGAATGCGAAGCATTAGCCATAATATTTGTACGGTGTGGCATAACTGTCTTTTGGGAAGGGGATGCCGTGCTCATTAGCAGCACAAATGTACCAACATGTGTTTTCAAGCTATTAATATGGTGGCTAATGTTGATGAAAACGTAATGGAACGAGATGACTTTAAAAGTGTGGGATTTAGCACAGCCAGAGGAAAAAAAAATTGAAGGAAAAAAAAATTAATGAAAGTTTAATGAGAAAATCAGCTTGCAGTAATTTTACAAGTAATGATTATTTCCTTGATTAGACTAGCCCAAATAGCTTTGTCTTTGGTGGGATGTGCTTGGGAGATGCATGCACTTGAGGACACTGAACTTGAGGCCACATCTGTGCCTGTCCTGGAAAAGAAACACAGTTTGGGGTTTTACCATCTGCCTGGATGAGAAGCAAGAGCCTGACTACCTTCTTTCTGCTGAAGAGAGGGGAAGGCTCTCAGATTTGCTTTGGCCACTGGCTGCTAGTTGCTCATCATCTCACATCTCTCTTGATCTGTCCTTGGAGTCACCCACCCTCCTCCTTTGGAGCTGGACTTAGAGCACCTCGTCCTCCAGAAGCACAGGCACCTAATTAGATCCTCAGTGTAAACTCAGTTATTCATGGGATCTTATTACTGTTCACACATATATACTCATGCACATCTTTTAGACTTTTCCTCTTTGCTAGAAAGCCAAAGCACTCAGCTCCTTTTGTAAGCAGAAATGGCATTTAACATGAGTTCTTTTAGACCTCCGCACTAGGTGATGCCCTGCTCCTCGAAGGTGCCTACTTACCTTCACTGAAGATAAGGTTGACCATGTGGGGAATTGAGACCTACCCTGCAAACATGCTATGTGAGCCCAAACAGACATGGTCAGTCCTCCTAAAATTCTCCTGGGGAAAAATTGGGTGTATCTACCCACATCACGCTTCTCCGCTGATGACATTAGTAAAGCCCAGGGACTCATGTAAAGAGCAAGAAAGCTGCAGTTTTAGGGATGAGTTGGGGTGATTTCCGTACGATACACTGCAGATGAGGCCCTATGAGGCAAGAAGATATCTCCCTAATCCAACAGAGGTATTATCAGTGTGGTCTTCTGCTTGGATCACATCTCCCAAAATCCCACATAAATCTCTGTTTCAGAAGCTGTATCCATGTAGCATAGTGAAATCTGCATGCATCTGAAGGGACATGGCCCCAAAAGTGGCAGTTCTTGCTGTTCCTGAAGTCTGACACCCAGCGTATCTTCTCGCCCTCTCCCAGTCCTGTAACTGGTGTAAAGAGACATCTTCCGATGTTCTCAAATAGTCTCTGGGCCCCCAGAAAAGGCTGGATCGTGGCAGTAAGCCAGCAGAAAAATCCCCCGTGGCAAAGACTTTCTCCCGGATAAAGCTCCTGGTGCCAGCCACTGCTGGTAAAAGAGTCATACATTTTGGGGCCAGAAGTGAGCTAATTGTCTAGTCTGAGCTCCTTGACGGAGTGCAGGGACATTTCATTTCATACACCGAGCTCAGAGCTCCTTGCTGAGCTGGCACATACATTTTGGGAGGACGTCCAAGTGCATTTCTGAGGTCGTCAGTGAGAAAACAAGGGACGTGAGAGTATTCAGGAGCAGTGCTGCTGTGGTGTCCTTTTTTTTAGTACCGGTCACGCTTTGCAGCAAAAGTAAACTTAAGCCCTGTCAGACTTAAATGATTTGTTAATTTTATGTGCTCTCTCCCCCCTCTTTCTGCTCGCTCAGACCAATGGTGAATGAGCCCCAACGTGGGCTGTGTGCTTTGGCAGGCTAAAGCCCAAAGGCATGCCATCACCAGCTCTTTTCTTTTATGATTTTTTTTTTTCCATTCTGGATTGAAAATAAAAATGTTAGAGTGAAAACTGGAAGCCAAACCTTCATGCCCGAACTGCAGTGATTGTAATACACTGAGATAGCTCTGACCAACTGTAATGCCCATGAAATCAAATGGACACCTCCAACATTTGGAAGTCACTGGAGTGACCCTCCATCATTGTGTTTTCCCCAGCAGATTTATTCTCTCATTTGCTTTTGTTTATTTTCTTTCCGGCGTACTATGAAATTTAAAATTAAAGCTCCGCTCTGAGGGGAAAGGAGTGCAGGAGATGTTAAAAATGATCTTCACTGCTAAAGCAGAAGGGGAAAAATGCAGTGAAGATATTGTTTGTCACCTGCCCTTTAAGCTAGAGTATATTACCCTGCGAGGTACACCACCCTGCAAGGAACCTTTATTGCCATTCGCAGTATTGCTTCAAGCTTGGTTGCTTGCAACTTAATTTCTCCAGCAGTGCCTACTTAACAGCAAATTGCATATTAGGAGATAACACGGCAAGCGTGGATCACACAGAAAAACCTTCCTGCGTCAGCAGTAGCATCAGTCACAGAGCCGTACAGAAGTGATGGGCCTTTGCAGGGCTCTTGTTTCCCGACGTAGACATAGCCAAAAGTGATCAAAAAACGTGTCACCGACTCGCCACAGTTCTTTTGTTACCCCTCTTGTAAATTTTATTTCAGTGAAAGGTAATCCCACAGGATTTCATCTTAGTCATTGTCACAGGCAAGGTAAACATGGATAAGTTACTTTGTCTTTTTCCTTTCGTTTCACCAGCTGAATTTTCTATGAACTTGTTTGCTTTAGGTTCTGATTCAGCAGAGTGCTTAAACACGCATTTAATACCCAGTGGGTTATTAGTGTAGATTATTATTAGATTGTAAACATTTTCAGGACAGAAACATATGGCTGATCTAGAGCCCTCTCTTTCTACAGCACTGGGAAACAAGTGGAAACGCGGAACCTCTTCAATTTTTTTTTTTCTGTTGATGCTTTTCTTAAGCAGAAAGTTGGACTTTGAAGCTGCAAATCTTGTCTTTGAGAGGTCTCTCAGACAACTTCATAGTTTACAATGCAAGTGTTTACATCTAAGCCAATTACTGTGGTTTTTGCTACAGCTAAGGAGGAGACCCCCTGCACCCACACCCACGTGGGGACCATGCAGCCCCCATGCTAGAGACCTGTACAGCGGCCACAATGAGTCCCCACATCCTTCAGCAAGGGTGAAAATTATCTCTTCCATAAAACCTGGGGGGAAAAAAAAGCAAACAAATACCCACAAGTTCTCAGCTTTGAGCTCAAGCCATTGATTTCTTTCCTTAGCGAACAGCTGAAGTGGTTTGCTGATAAGGGCAGCGTTTCCTCCTTTGCAATCCGTTTGAAAGAGGCAGGTAGCACTACCAAGTTGTTTTGCTCACATGATTTATTTGTATTTTCAGCACATTACGAAGCTTCAAAGTGCTGTGTAAGTATTATTGGGACTGCGTTCTCAAGACTGCCCATTGCCAGCCGCATGGCTGTATACTTGAGGATATTGCTGTCCTCTGTAAACATCCATGAAATTCATCTTGTGAGGGGTCATTACACAGATACCTTTAAAAGAGCTGGAAAAAATTAGCCAGTGTGTGAGGATTAGCTGCGGGTGAGGGTGCAGTGTGGCATCCCAAGTCCTGGGACCCATTTCTTTAAGGTTGAGCAGACCACATCCTTAAGTCGTTTTCTGAAGACTGTGAAGTTGTCAAGGACCCACATCTCCTGACCATCTCCCAGGGCATGGTGAGCCCTCAGGTAAGACACACCACAGTTAACACACCTGTCACCTTCAGGAGGAAAGACTTTGTAACCCATATGGGATCTCAGTGTACCGATGTTCCTATCACAGACATCGCCCTTTTTAATGGAGAACACAGCTGGGTACAGGCAGCCACAGGGGACTTCAGGCAGACCTGGCTGGGGATGGAAAGCAGCTCTCATAAACATCTGTCCAAAGAAATTGGTGCCGCTCCAGGTCCGAGCGAGTCTGCCTTTCTGAGACATTAAAAAGCAGGTTTAGAAGAAGGCAGGTCCAACTAGCACAGCACAGCCCCTGCCGCCCTGAACCACAGCTACATCGCATCCCACCACTGCAGTGACAGACTTGTGGCAGCACCCAACCCTGTAAATTGACTCCCAGATGCAGAAAACATTTCAAACAAGGTGAGGCTTGGTCCTCCCATTTTCCCAATTACATTTTTCACCTGTGAACTTTGCAACTCTGTGCTTGAGCTTGCAAAACGCTTCTCGGTAGACGTGCACCTTTCCCCATCCTCCTGTACCCCAGCGAAGTGCTGGAGGTGGCATCTTTTTTTTTTTTCTGAGCTTGCATTTTGATCCCAGGTGGAAAGAGCGTGTAAAATGCAACTCTGACCTTCTGGAAATGAGGCCAGGAATTACTCGTCTCCTGCATTTAACTTCTGATTCACCATACGGTAGGAAGATAAATTAGATAGGTTAATTAGGAGGCCCTGGAATTCTGTTCATCACTGCGCCATGCAATCAGGGATACATCTCGCCTTTAGGAATATGCTGACACGCCGTCTTTGCTGCGTGCCAGAGCCTAACGGCATCTCCATCACAATGAGGGAGCGGGAGGGGGAGATGGTTAGAGTAGCCAAGCAAATCAGGAAAAACAACCAGCTAAATTGAGTGCTTTCTAATCTAATGCATTTAAGTCATACTCAATAAAGCTTGCCAGCAATTCCTGGCCTCTCTGCTGCAAAGATCACAGAGGCATCTGATTAGAATAATGCATGTCTTCTAGCAATCCTCTTTTAAAAGGATTTTCATTCAGGATGGGCAACACATAAGCGTTCAGAACCAGCCCTTTGTGAGTGTGGGGTGAAGGGGACAGCCTCACCCTGCCCCAGGAGTCCTACTGCTTTCTCCCTGCCACAAGACAGAAAACCCACCAGCTATGGCAAGTCTTTTCTTCCCGGGCAAAAGTAAGTGAAACAGAAACAGCTCTGATCAGACCTGCATTCAAGTCATTTTCTGAAGCTAGTTTTGGGCTCTGAAATCCAAGCCCAGGTTGTTTGGTGTTTGTTTTTGTTGTTGTTGTTGTCGTTGTTGTTTGCTGAAAATTGTGAAATCCAAGCCCAGTTTTAGATTCTACCAAAAGTGGTGATACATCAAAGGGTCCCCAGGAACCTCATCCATCAGCGAAGCATGGATTTCGTATGTACGTTTTGTGATCCACAATAACTTGTCCCAAATAAGGCTTTTGGAGGCTGGGAGGTGAGAGTGGGCAAGGATTTGAGGAGAGATTAGGCACTTGATGAGGAAATGGGTAAGCGTGGTGTCACATCATGTGCAGAGGGTCAGAGCAAGTGTGTGAGATGGTCTGTCAAGAGGAGAGAGGCATTTTTTTAAAGAGTAATTTAAGTATTGTATCTGACTCTTGTGAAAGCCAGGCCAGATGAAACCTTGGTCACACGTTGTAAGAGACTACAGATCATGCAACATGTGCTTTGTTTGTGGTTGTTTGCTTGCTTGCAGAAGAACAATTCCACAGACTGTGTGCATCCACGATGTGTTTATTCCTAGGAGTCTGAGTTTTCCACTTACAGAATAGCTGGTGTCCATGCCAGAAAACTATTTTCTTGGTCAGTTTTGGTCAGACTAATGCTCCAGCACTGGAAATGTTCTCTATAATGGTGTGAATGAGGGACCTACTCATGCTTTCTTTGGAAAACTGGACAGGAATCAAAATGTAACTTGTCATATTTAATACCTGGAGAACCAGTGGGTTATCTCAGATTTGCAAACAGATTTGAATTGAGCAAAATAAAATAAATAATTTAAAAAAAAAATAAATCTTGAAACTTGGTGCCAGATTCTGCTTTATTTTGTTCTGGAATAAAGGTTTCAGTGCTGCATTAATGCTCACTGGTATTACTGGGAATTAGACTGTCAACTTTAGTGTCCCATATGGTATTTTGTTGTACCAACAATTGGGTATTCACAGACATGCAATTTTATGCCTAAGGCTAGCTTCCGCCAACCAGTAGGCATTTGCACATATGGTGCAGACTGCCTGTAAACAAGGTGCTTGGATGGAATAGCAGAGAACTGGAAGGTACCTTGCAGAACTGCATTTTTGCCCTTGTTTGTTCCACCTCGGAGCCATACAACCATGCATTGCCTCTAACCATTACCTGCAGCATGTCCCACAGCAAATGATTTTTACATCCTGTTTACAGAATTCAATTACTGCACAATTCCTCCTTTAGGATGTTAAAGAATATATAAGGAACCTGTTTCTGATCTCCACCTGACGCAGACACTCAGTCTTATATTTCCAGTATAAATGAAATCTGCTGCACATCCCTAGCTGCTTCTTTGTCAAGTGCTCTTTTGCAGTGTCCGTGAAGACTCTGATTATTTAAAATAGTTAAAAATAGCTGTTGGTTAAGAGCACTTGAATCTTTCATACTCTTAAAATAGTAATGCAGAATACCTGAGGTTCATCATTCTGTTCCTGATCAGTGTAATCTTTTACACTGTTGATGTACCAGCTAGACCCAGGGAAGATGACTACTCACAAGTAAGCTGTTGAAATAAAAAGCCATTAAGAAAAAGGTTTAGGCATCATTCAGTAATGACCTTCATTGGCTGAATTTTTTTATATTTTAAGTGAATTAATGAGTTATAATTATTAGTGATCTCCAAGACAGTGATTAGAGAATGCACTTTGCGTGATGCAAGCAGTACAAACACAAAAGAAGGCACTGAATGTCTCAGGCAATCAGGCAATGTCCTTTTCATTATAATTAAATGTTATCACCTACCTTGCTTCTTAAAACGTGCTTCACACTTCAGACTTTGATGTCCACATGCCACCACCCTGCCACTATTTATGGCACAGTCACATCTGCCATAGCAGTGGTGGTTTCGAAAATGTTTTACCTGACTTTTAGCAGATGGATGTTAATGGGATATTTATTTACAGAATAAAATTAAATCGAAGCTGAATCTTAATGCACAATTTACATAATCAGCTTTGTTCTGAGCTGTTGAGCTGTTTTCTTCAGCACTTGGGACCCTTCAGTCACAGCTGCATCAAAGAAACAGCCACTGAGAATGGATATTAAACAATTTCCTAAAGCTAGAAGTCTTGATGAGAATCTATTATTCCATATTAGAATCCCATAATTTCTCCAGACACTGCCATAACATCAAAGATGTATGTTAGAGCTTCGGCATAGCCCACAATCAAAAGAGAGATGTTCAATTTGTATTTAGAAAATATTTTTGCCAATTACACTTTTCTAAAAATTGAAAGTTCTGTGAGTTTACCTTTCCTAAACAACAATGAAATCCATTAACCCAGAGGCACAGAAAGATTGAAAAAAGCTAAGCTGGGAATATTTCAATGAGTTTGGAGAAATCACCTCAGGTGGCCATGGTCCTAAATTAGTGCTTTCACTTAGGAGCCTCCATTTCAGTGGGATGATACCGCCTTGGAAAATGTGGCACTGTTTTAAAGCCACCTGCCTTAACACCAATGAACTGCCTCTGTAGGTAACAATTCCTTCACGCAGCTCGTCCAAAGAGTTGCTCCCCTGTCCTTTGTATCTCAGTCCATGAATACTGTGAGCAGTCGGCTCAAATTTGAATGTCATAAAAAGATGACTAGCCCCATTTCAGCACAAAGGCTTGAAAAGTATGGCCATGGCTAATTCTGTCAACTGGGACCTCCATTGGGAAGATCACACCAGGATGCTGAGAACCCGGACGGCCTCCAACACCACAGAGCATGGGCTTTGGCAAGTGCCACAGCTTCTGGAGGACATCCCTGACCATGAATTCACAAACAAAACTCTGGGAAACCTGTCTTCAGTGGTAAGCCAGAGCTCAAAAAAAAAAAAAAAAACTCAAAACTCTTTAGACTACCTAAGAAGAATCAAGAACAGAAAAGTCAGCACTTGCACAGAGCCCAGCTACAGGCTATAATCCAATTTACAGGAAAGCAAGAGGCTGATGGTGACCTTGCAAAAAAAAAAAAAAAAAAAGAACAGTTTTCCAAAAATAGTCCTGACAAATGACTAGTGTAAAAATAAGGAGATAATCAGCAACAGTAAGGAGAGAGGGACGGAAAGTTTGTCTCTCTGCAAAAGGTAAATTATGCAGCATTAGAATGACATCCATCCATATCAAACCAGAATAGCTACCAGTTTCCAGAAACACGCAAATCAACCAAAAGGCAAGGAAAAAAAAAAAAGGGGGGGGGGGGGGGAAGAAGAAGCCTACCCCATTTTTTTCCAACTCTGCCTAAATGTTATGATAATCAGCAAGTTGTCCCTGTAAACACCTACTGCTGCATTTTCCCTCCATATTTACCTTAAATAAGCTGCAGGAGCACTGTGCACAGCCCACCTCACCAGCACCCGCCCTGAAAGGCGAGGCAGGACGGAGACCTGTGGGACACTGCGGTAAGGAAAAGTGTTTAATGTTTAAAAGTGTTTAATAAGGAAAAATGTTTAATCTCCTGGGGTGTGGAGCAAAGCAGAGAGTGGGGAGCACTTAGGGCTGTCCCCAAGCAGTCCTGTGACACTCCACAGGCAACCTGGCCAAGTCTCACCATCCGTGCTCTTGACATTGAGCAACTCGCATAGAACAAGCAATACTTAGGGTCATCTGCTTTCTCCCATCGGCTAGAAGCGATCCGCCACAGCTGCCGCCAACTCATTCCAGTCTGTAAGCAAACAAATGCAGAGTAGAGATGTGGCGCATTGTGGGATTGTGAGAGTTTGCTTATCGCAGACCTATACAAAGTTAGGTGCTGTAATTACTGCCCAGCACAGGCGCTGTTACCTCAGCGCACGACAGACTTGAGAAACTTTTAGTCGACGAATCGAAGCAGAAACGGCCAGCTGGCGACCCGGCCCATCCTAAAGCTGACATATAGGAGAGGTGAGGTGAATCACGTTCTGAAGGCGCATGTTTCATCCTACAGACTAGAAAGGGAGCCCAGAGTGGCGAGGTGAGATCTGGACGTCCTGTCCTGGACACCCCGTGTCAGCGGAGATGTCTCCTCCCAGCCAGCCGGTGGAGAGCTGCAGTTT
Organism: Anser anser; assembly: GCF_964211835.1. Lineage (NCBI taxonomy): Eukaryota > Metazoa > Chordata > Aves > Anseriformes > Anatidae > Anser > Anser anser. Next base: position 181,983,555 of record NC_139720.1, on the reverse strand, counting down.
GTGCGTCCTTCCTGCCCACCTACAGGGACACGGCATGAGTCAGTGCCCCGATCACTGCCAAAGGGGAACTGTATTTCCAAGGGGACACAAATCACTTTGTTAAAATACTAAAATACAACCGAAGCTTGCCACTACCCCTACTCCCCACTTGAGCTCAGCTTTAGGGTCCCTGTAGACCGCCCCCCCCCACCTCTTTTAACAGATATTACGTCCAAACAGTGAGGGATACAGCTAGGAGGAAAGATGAAGGCACAGAAGCACGAGCGTATTCCCCACCATGGGACTGGGGCATTTATCTATATATATTTATAACCCTGTCTTTAAGCAGGAGGAATTTTTCTTCTACACATCCTCCCGCTAATGGCCATCCTTCCAGGTCCTCTTCGTCTCGCCTGGTTCCTACACACAGCCCTCCTGCCCCCTGCATCACTGAGAGCCAGCCCTTCCCCTTTTTACTCTGAGAGATTTGCCTCAGCATCTTGAAATCCTGACAGCAGAAGAAAATGCTCTGCGCTTTAAGCCTCTGAAATAAACAGTCATTACTGGTATTTGGCCTGGTGTTGTCTGAGTGAAATACAAGGTGAAAGATAATTCATCCTTTAAGTAATTTGGTGCCAAATCACTTAGAGACCTATAAACTGTAGTGACAAGATGTTTCTTGGGTCCTGTTGCGAAAGGTAAACCTCACCATAACCTTTCCTTTGCTTTGAAATAACGCTTGCACAATTACACTGCAGAGGTCTCCTTGTGCCTGTCTCGTTCGATTACCCAAAGACTCCGGTGTTCTGCCTGAAAGATTGAGACAATTTGCACTGTATCAGGGATGTCCAAAACAGAGAGAAAAATGCATTTCCAGATGCACTGGCCACACAATTGAGTCTAGACTCGATTTTTAAACATGAGAATATCGATAGGCTCTCTGTCTCCTTGTGACAGGGGATCACTCTTCATTGTGTGAGCGTATACACGTCCAAGTACCAACCTAAGCCACGGAACAGCCTCCAAAAGGCTGAATTTGACAACATACTTGTCTGTTATGGACCAGCTGAAAACCTGCCTCATTTGGCCATTCAAGAAATTAAGAGAGACCTCACCGCGCTGTGCAGGAGAGGTGGTCCTGCTGCCTGCTCCATCCACTCCTGTGACTCCACCATGACGTCTGGAGGAGGGATTCTCCTTCATTCACCAGCACTTTGTAATCGAGTATGCCCTTGGGATGCACTTTTCTTGCTGTGATTTTCTTGCCCCCCCTCCCAGGCTACAATTGTATACAACAGTTCAGCAGTTCACACCAGAAGTGGAGTCCCCCACAGCCTGAGCCCCCCCACATGAGGGGGGCACCTCTTTCCTTTCTCTCTCCTCCCACCACAGGTAAGCTATCCATCAATGGGCCAGTTCTGCTGAAAGTAGCTAATGATTAGTAGCAAGATTTCTGAACGACAGCTCAGGCTCACATTTCCCAGGGGCTTCTGTTGCACGGGGGCAGAGCATTGCCCTTTCCCTTGCCCTGTGATACCACTAAAAATATCAGTGCTCTTCCAGGCTTGAATGCTGTTAGCTCCATAACTACGCATGATTATTTACAAAGACATGCTTAATTCCTGGCCTCAAAGAAGAGGCTGTTCCAGACCACCACCAAAGTCTACAGGAATTTTCCTTTTTAGTAGCAAGCTGTAAATAAGACAAAAAACAGCCCTTCCTATATACCCTGCAACCTAAAAGTGCCATTTATCAGCAAATAATAATCTCACTTGAAATCAGTAGGATTATTCAAGTGTACCAAAACAAGGCCGTTTGAGAAGAATTAAGCCTAATTAAGGTACAAAATGATGAAAGCAATTTACAAATAACTGAGGCGGAAGGGGACATGCTGTTCTGGTGGGTGATGTTTGCTTTATGGTCCTGTTACGCTCTGAGGCAAGAGATGGATTCTTTCCTGAGGAAGAGCTTTAAACAAGGGAAAATGACAACAAAATAAGTGGGGACGTGGTACTGGGAAAAGGCAACAAGAAGAATATGGTAAGGGCCAATTTTAATGGAGATAGGTATCTACTTTCCATTATCCATTATCTATTTATCTGTCTGTCTGTCTATTTATTTATCCACAAGAAGTGCAGAAGACAGATCTGTCTTAGCTGGTATCTACAGAACGGGTAATATTTCCATTCTAAAAAAAAAAAAAAAAAGGGAAGTTTTTAGACAAAACCCTAATGTCATGTAGTTGCGCTATTTCCCCTTAAAGAAAATATAAAGTATTTACCATGGTTGCACTAGCATACAGTGCCTCACGGGACATAGAGTTCATTTTTCTGTGTTCCATTGTCTTTCATGGTCCTGTCTCTTCCTGGAGGCTATATTTTCCCTGAAAGAGGGAAGGTTGGTGCATGACAGAAGACACAGTTCAGCCATTGAACGTGGCCAACCATAACAGCAGGGACCACTGGGAACCCAAACTCAACTCCCACCTGGGTTCCTTGTTTTAGGGAAGTGCTCACCCTTTGTGGTGGTCTGAAAAGTATGGCTAACCTAAGGTACCTCACGTGAAGTGTGAAAAGCATGAATTATGTTTTTACTTTGTAGGCCTTATTATCAAAAACTTTGGAAAAAAAACGCTGAAAAACTTGTTTTCCTAACACTAGGCAAATTCATAAGTCACCCACACCATGTTACCAGAAGGTGAAATATACCTAAATAATATAAGAAAATTTCAGAATAAAAAAATAACACAATGTTCCCCAGATTTTTTTTTTTTTGCTTTTTCCCTCAGGCTGTACTGAGATTTTATTAAGTTCCCTGAAACGAGGAGAGATCTTTTCCAGGAAACTGAACCAGCAGGTTGGTCACCAAGCTTCACATGTCTCCAAGCTGACACTTATTTGCCAGGTTCTGTCCTGCTTCTTCGTACATTGGGAAAGTGAAGGCAATGAGCTCTTTTTCCAGCATTTCCATTTGAGCCGTAATGTCTGACACGGTGTTTTTCACAGCATTCAGCTGTAGTTTCAATTTCTTGTACTCTTCCTGGTAGAATCTCCCCTCGTCGTGGAGAGGATGAGGTCTCTCTCTGTCCCCAGGGAGGCGGTTCTCTCTCAGGAAGACCTGGAGGATCTGGTGTAGGTTGTGGAGAGCCTGGAGGATCTCATGGTCATCCTGCGTGCTCAGGGCAGCCTTGCTCTCACTCTGGGTTGAAGTGATGCTCTCTGCTTTAGCTTCGTGTTCCCGCTGGGGCGCTGGGCCAAGGTTGCCTTCTTCTACAGCGTCTTTCCGAGCTGAGCTGGCATCTTTGCTCTCTTCATGAACCACAATGACTTTTTGGTCTTTCCAGATGCTGGGAAGAGTTTTATTCTCCTGCTGGAAAACCTCTAAGACTCTGTTCTTTTCCCTGACCACCTGTAGAGCTTTGCTGCTCGGGCTAACCTGGAAGCCTAAGTTCCTCTCCTGAAAGAACGGGAAGAGCTTCTCCTTCTGGAGGCTTTGCTGGATGGTATCATTGTAAATAACCTGGACAGTTTTGTTCTGGGACTGGAGACATTGTAGAGCCTGGTTCTCTTCCCAGAGCATCCTGTTCTCGATCCGGAGGACTTGGTTTTCCTCCCAGAGTGCTCTGTTCTCCTCCCAGATGCTCCACTCATTCTGTGCCTTCTTGCCAAAGAGTTTCTGATGGGGAGCAAAAGGTGGCTGGCAGTACGTCTCGTTCACCCACTTACCATCGATAAAGACAAACGTCTCATCCCTCAGCTTCATCCGTGGGATGGCATAATCCGCCTCAGGCCTTGTACACTGCATGCTCTGGTTTGTCAGATCGAAAGCAGACATGGCCTCCCTTTAGTAAGCTGAGGAAGACTGAAAAGGTTTCTCCCAGGACTTCTGCAAGAGGCCACAGATCGCTAGCGAGGAGCAGATGACAGAAGCTGGAGATGACACAGAAGCTGGAGAAGCTTGATTGGGACTGAAAGAACAGGGAACATAAATAAATGCACAGAATTACGTCACAAACTGGGATCAGAATTAAATTACATTACATGACAGGAACAAACAAATAACTCTGTTCCCACAGCTGGATGTGTTGGCTTTTGACACTGGAAAGTAAGGAATACACCAGAAATGGTGTCTCAGTGAAAAAAAAAAACAACTTTGAAACTGTCCCTAACAGCATCTTTTTCTCGTTGGTGCTCAGTAGCCTTTGTTAACAGGATACCACAAAATCATGGCAGCATTTGTGCTCTTTAATCTTAAAATCTACAGAACTATGAACAGGGAGAGCACCGAGTGATACAAAATGCACAAATAATTAAAAATCCAAACCAAAGCACCAGGACCAGGAGAGCTTTATTGCTCTCCACATGTTTTTTTCTGACAAGTTCCCATCATCGTGTTCTAAAAACTGTCACAACCCATAGATAAGTCTCCATCTTTCTTCTCCTTTCTCCCCAGTAACTCTGTTTTCGATATCCTCTGATAGCTCTATTATTTTTCTTGCTCTCTAGACTTGCAACAGTGCTTGCTCATCTTTTTCCTACAGTCCTTCTGCCTCTTCTTCACATCGCCAGAAAGCCCTCTCTTTAAAATCCATACTGCTGGGTCATACTGCCAGTGCTTCATATCCCAGCCCCAGAAACCTTAGACTCATCTGCTCGGCACACGTCCTTCCTTCTGCCCAAAATGTTGCTGCTTAAATCACCTTCTGGTCATAAGCGAGCCTGAGCAAATGAAGGATTTCAGTCTTCTGGCATGAATTAAAAAGGAACATTTTGTGCCAGAAAGGTCTTATTTTCTGCAGTACTTACAAAAATTACATCAGTTCGATTTTCACAATGAAGTCATACGAAACAAGGTTGAACTATTTGTCATACGAAACAAGGTTGAACTATTTTTTAAAACCAAATTGTTGGTACTCTTGAAGTTTCCGTTGTCAGCCCCAGGATGGGGAGCTAAATCAGCCACAGGGGGATCTAATTCCTAAACATCCAGATGAGAGGAGGAAAATAACCAGTATCATACGCCAAGCCCTACCTGTCACTGAGTTTCGTGGGGGAGGAAGCAAGATTTGCTAAAGCCACTTATATTTAATGTGTTTATATGGCATGTTTTCAGGATAAACAGAGAGTGTATAATATATATATATCATCGAAGGATGTTCTCCTGGGGACAATTGAACTTGACAGCATCTCTGTCAGCTCTTTTTTGCACTGCAGGGGAGATGTCAACCCAGGCTTCCATGGTGGCAGGGGAGCGTTTCAAGTTCTGCCACCTCCCTCACCCTATTCCCAAATTAAAAACACCTGCAAAAGGATGGGGAAGTGGGATGTGCAGGCAGGGCTGGGGGAAGCCACGCGGAATCAAGTAGAACAGGGTATTTTGGCAGCACCCCATCACGTACCTGCACGCGCTCACCTGCTGGTTGGAGGCGATGACCTTCCCGCTCCCCTGCCAGGCAGCCTGGTCCCCACTTGGTTTTTCAGCCTGAGATCGTGCTCCGGGACAAGCAGGCGGCCAGCTGGGGCATCCTGGGGACACTGTGGTGACAGGGAACAAAGGGAACCGACTGTGATGCGAGCACCGCGCCCCAGAGCCAGCCCCCACCCCAGCTGGGGCCGGCCGCTCCCTACAGACATCGCGCTTTTCCCAAGGGTCGCCTTTGATTTTTCCCAGTGTTGTGCTTTTGGGTCATTTCTCATGGAAATGACCTTTCTGGTAGCTCAGCTCTCATGCCCTTTCTTGAACCCAAAGGCTTCCCTCTGCCTTTGATGCTCATAACTTGAGAGCAGCTGAGATGGCTTCTCTCTCCGTCACACTCTTCTAAAACAGATTTTATTTTTACTCTGAACCTTCAAATTAAGTCACTTGCTGAGCTGATGCTGATACAGTCAAAAATCACTTCCTCATATGCTCTATGACAGCAGACGTTATTTTCCAAGGACATTGTAGCTTTGGAGTTTGTCTATAAGTTAAGGGACAGACTATCACTGAACCTTATTAAGAAGAAAACAGAATATGCAAGGCATCCATGCATTATGATATTTAGATATTATTTGAAGCAGCTATTCCCACTTCCATATCTTTATGTTTCTAATAATCTTATTCTGTTTCTTATTTGCTGCATCTTAGATGTGGATTTTTTTAATTAGGGTTCCTGAATAATAAATACAGCAATTAATTTCCTTTCCAGTGAAAATTACCAGCTTGACATCAGCCCCAAGGTGACTGTTATTGCTTTAGGAAGCTGAAGGTATAGTTCAGTTTTGGTGTTAGGCAAAGTTAATAAACTCAGGTATAAAGTTCTTCTCTGTAATTTCTTCCTTGTTTCTATTTCATCTGAGACAACAACAAAAAATAAATTTAAAAAAAAACATCAGGGGTTACTATGGCAACTCCCCAGGGAGCAGCATCCTCCTTTGTTCGAGTTCCAGGATCCTGCAAAGGAAAGCAGGAAAATATCCCCTAAAGAGAAAGGAAAAGACGACATCCTGGGGTACTCGTGCTTGGCCTTCTATCAGACAGTAATTTCAGGATGTTCTCCAGGTGCAGCAGCTCCCAGGAGAGGTGCTGAACTTTTGAAGACCTGAGGCTTTGGACCACTGAAGCAGACCTTAGATGAAAAGTTTTAAGGTCCAAGAGCTGGCTGGAAACTGAGTTAGCAGAGACAAGCGCAGCATAGGACTGGTCAGCAGGTAAAGCCTGCTTAATCCAGAGGTATTGAGAGCTAAGTTAGCAGTGTACCTTCACCTTTTCTTGTTTTCCTGAAAGCTGGACAAAGTGCTTCTGGCAAGTCATTTCTTTGCTGAAAACCATGGCTTCAAATACTAGTAAATTGGGATCAAAATTAGTGAGTATCATCAGATGTGCATACACGTATGTGGAGACATACATCAGAATTGGAAAAGCTGCAACAGTTCACAGCAGAATTTTTCATAGCAGCTACACTGATTTCTGAGCTGGACTCTCCAAAGGACACAGATGTCATTCGCTAAACTGCAAGGGCAGAAATAATGCTGAGTGTGTTCCCCTCCCTGCCAAGAGATGAGTAACCCCTGCTCTGTAGGAAGGGTTTGAACCAACTTCCCAGCTGAGTGCTTTTTCCACTCCTTCAGACTATTTGTTTCCTCCAGGTGAAGCTGTTTCATAATACAAAGAACCCAAAATCAATTGGAAACGAAGGCATATTCCCCTTCTCTCCTGCACACCCTACACCAGGCTTCTTCTCAGAGCTCACCCAGTTCTGGAAATGATCCAGTGGGAGCATGTGGATGATCACCCCACACACGCATACACATAATACTCTCCAGTTTGGAAACCCAGCTCCACGCTGGGCTGTAAGAGATCACCAGCAGGCGCTGGGCTGGAAAAGGAGGGAGGTGGAGGTCTAAACTGATGCTGTGAAGATTTAGCAGGAAGGACCCTGGAGACCCCATCTCACCCCCTTCCCATTGAGAATAGTGGCATGTACCTAAAGCAAAGTTCAGATCTTGCTTTCCTTTGCTTTAGGGCTTAAAAACCCTGCTAAAGTGCCTGTAATCAAAACAATCTGCTTTTTAATAAAAGCATAATGTTTCTATTCTCTTCTTCTTTTTTTTTTTTTAATAAATGTTTTAAAATCCTAAAACTTTGTTTAATAAAGCCAAAGGAATCTGCTTGCACTTTTTATCACCCCAAACACATTTGTGCTTCTGAAATTCCTGCCTCAGTTCATGTCAGCACAGGCTGCTGACCCCACGCTGATCCCCTGTCCTCCGGGGCATTATGCCTTCATGCAGATCCCACCGAGTCACTAAAAAGATTCTTGCATATTTGAGTGATCTCGAATCCTCTCCTGACCTGAATAACTGGGTAGGGAGTAAAAATGATGTTTTGTCAGCTTTCGCGGTAGTGATGTGCCTGGAGTGATGTGTCAGCGCTGTATTCTGCCTGGGATGAGCTGAGTGCACTTGGTCAGCAGTGTGAAATCAGTAATGAAAGCCTCCAGAGCAGGGTTTTTTTTCACACTGATAAATGGCTCGAGGGGCGCACCTATGTCATGATGTATTCGGACTAATTGCCCTTCCAGGGACTGCACCACAGCACTGCTGTCAGTGTGCCTAAGTAACCCTCAAACGTACAATGTCCTGCAAAAAAAATCTCTGCGTGCCCATGCCAGCACTGTCCAGGATAGCTAGGTCAGCTGAGAGCTGGGTCCTTCTATACCTTGCCTCTCTACAAAGAATATATAAAAGAAAGAAAAAGTTTCTTTTGGGACATTGAGCAAGCCATCTGTTTCCTTAGCCCTGTTTCCTCAAGCATGCAGTGAGTTTGGGATGCTGACTTTTTGATGTACGCTGTCAAGAGAAGTTAATTCTTGTTTGTACAGCGCTTTGAGCGTGAAGAGCACTTTGGTGAAGCAGCCCCATGCACCAGCCTTGTTTATCTCCATGACTCTAATACACACGGTGTTTACAAGTTGAAAAAAAAATAAAATAAAATTGATGTTTGCCAGTAAGTGGCATCTTACGGAGATGTCAGGCTTTGAGTTGTTCCATCACAGATCTCATTCCCACTTTGCCTTTCAGCCTCTTTCAGCTGTGAATATTTCCTGTGCGCAGTCTGTTGGTCAACTCTAAGCCATTGCTTGTCAGTGCTACTCCTTTGCACTCTGTCTCTGTGGTATATGACTCGTGATCCTTGCCAACAAAATGCTCGCAGCCCAAAAGTCGGCGGCTCCATTTTTGATTGACAGCGAGAAAATTGAGGATTCAGGCTTATTAAGAAAGCGCTAATAGTGATTTATGGGGTCCTGTACATTTTAATCTAGAAAAAAAAAATGAAAATCATCTAATTAGCTAAGTGTGTAATCCTGTATATTAATTGTCTATTAGCCACTTCTTAATTATAATGGAATGCTTATCAAATAACATGTGATGGCCACGTAGTACCAATTTAAGTCATTATCAGGCTAGCTCCTGCTTTAATAAGGAGCTGGTTTATAGAAATCCAACCACTGCATCTTGTTTTAAAAGCTGTAAGGAAGAGGGGGTTAAGATCTTTAAAAATTAGTATCCCACTAGGATTTACCAGACAGTATACTATAAACAATGCTACACGAGGAATGATGAAAGCCACATAAAAAATCCGTTCAGATGCTAACCCAGATGATTAAACAGCAGAGCATGGTGGGAACCTACAAGGGAAGAAAGATGTCCCTCATTTAGAAACACTGCCAATCTCAGGCATTTCCTGCCTCTTGACTCTTTGACTTTACAGCCTTAATGCTCAGCTGACCTGTGTTTGTGCATGGGCAATTTCTGACACTGTTAATTAGAAGAATGGAGAAAAATTGATTTGATACAACAGTGTTGCTATTCACACCTCACCTGCAGGATGTTAGCATCTCCACAATTTGAGATAAGCAGGGTGTATTTCTGCAAGAGTAATAATAATAGCTATTATTTTATACATCAAGCTATGCTACGTGGCACATATGCACCTGTACACCACAAGGTCACGTCTATGGGTTTCATGGGTACATACTGATGCCCAAGAAACCTGAAGACCCCCAAATTCCAGTTTTGGATCATGGTTTCCTAGCGTTTCGCCACAGCCCAGCTCCATCAGCTACTTTGCACCTCTTCTTGTGTGTCTTCCCATCACTGCTGCCCCAGGTTTCTTTCTCCTTTTCCTGTATAGCTCATCCTACAGATGCCATTGTCAAAGAGGATGAATACATAGGGTGCCAGTCTGCCTCCTCTGATTTTAGAAAGCCTCTTCCCTCCCTGCCTCATGAACCAGCTTGTTCTGCTCTTAACTCCATGTGCCACCCCTTGCTGCTTGTCTCCCTCAAATTTCATACAACAGATAACCTCCGTTCATCCTTCAAGAAATCACAAAAGTGCTTACTTTGAGTTACACTCATGTTCTAATGAGCAAACGCTCTTCTGTACAACTCGCCTGCTGTTTACAGGCATTCAAGATTTGTTCTCTCTTTTTTTTTTCACCAGGTCTTTAGGGGCACAGGAACTGTTTGGTAATCTCACTACAATCAAAACCACTCTCTACCCAGCAGGTTTCTGTAGCGGTAGCTTCATCGCCTGAATTTAGCAAGGAGCTCAGCACCCAGCTCCAAGGACTGTCCTTCCACAACATTTTTTTTTTTGCCTATGATTGCACCCAGGTTTTGACAAGCATCTTACTAATAATATAAATAATAATAATAATAATAATACAAAAGCTTGAAGGGTCTTTCAAGCTGACTGCTGAACAGAGTAGGCTTACCAAAAATATGTAAAAAGCATAGGAAAAAAAAAGAAAAAAGAATGCAGGATTATAATAAAACTTCTGACATGGAGTGGTGCTGAAATTAGACAGTTTCAAGCTCTTTGGAGCCACTGGTTTAGCTGTCTAGCATGTATCATGTTTTGATGGGCCACAGCACACTTTTCTCAGAGGAATGTGATTTTAACACCTGTTCATCTCAGGGTTTAAATTGCTGCTGGAGTACCTTTTTAATGGTTTGCCAGAAGTAGAGAGATCTCAGCAATAAAAGAAGAGAATAAACAGTTAGATCTCAGGTACTATTGTTAAATACACCTAGGAACAGTTAAAATGCAATTTTAGAAATGTTACGTAACCCCTTGGAAGGATTTTATGCCAGAGAAACAGCCCTTTTTATCCATTTCCCTCTACTTTCAATCTGCCAAGTTTTTCCCAGGGTGATTGGAGGTCGCAAAAGTTGCCTGTTGTTATAAAGCTACCTGCACGCATCTGTGCAAATCTGGGGTCACTGTCTGTCCACGCCCTCTGTGGTGACACTGGGAAAATAACCAGAGCCAGAACACGCACCCAGTCAGAGAAATGCAATGAGAAAGAAATAGGTTAAACTGTCTTCATACGTGTCCGGAGGATATCGTTAACATTAATGTAGTCATAAAGCAGCACCTGCTGGCTCGACGCAGCAAATCTTTGCCTACTCCCAATTAACTCTTCAAAAAATAATAGAGAACGGTTTTCCCCCATCTGGCCCCAAGCACAATAAGTTGTTTCCTGCTAAGCATTATTAATTATGATGTCCCGGTTTCTTTGCCTCGCTCAAATGAGCAGTCCCATCAGTGACATCAGCTTCATAGTAAGGTGTAGCTCAGCAGGAGCTCTCATCCATCGCTGTCTTCTACTACATAAAGCATCAGGGCCAAAGTTGTTGCCTGGTCCCAGCTGCCAGCCACCTCAGACACCAGCAGGCATCGCTCCTGGCCTGAAGAGCACTGGCTGTGCAAGAAGTGAGCCTCTTCTGCTTGAGGAAAAGACAGTTTTTCTCTTTTTCTGTAAGCATGGAAAAGATGGCAGAAATACACAAGATCCATGCAAATATTTTGCGTGGTAATTCTTAACATTTAACGTGGGAACGTGGGCATTGGCGTAGAAATTATCAGCCACCTGGACTTTTAGCACAAGGTGCACAGACTGTGTGTGGCAGTCGCCCCATTAACTGAAACTCCATTTTGCATAAGACAAACATTGAGGTTACACAGCATGCTGACGGTACACCTCCCATCTCATCAAAGTTGCCTTCTGCATAGACAGAATCAGGATAAAATCAGAAATATGATTTACTGCGTATATTTGTTAATGTTTTCCAACTTATTATGGACCAAGTACACTGGTGCCTCACTGCTGAATAGACGAACACACAAGACACCGCCTCTCATAGCAGAAAGACAGTAATAGGACAATAGATCCCATCTAAAGTCATCCTGACATTAGTTTGTAGCTCGTGGAAAGCTGCACAACTGCTCCTGTAAACGTGTGCCAGCTTGCATGTTTATTCACAGGTTTGAACTGCATGCGAAAGAACAGTTGTCCTGGCTCGAAAATCTCTACAAAACCTTTTTTTTATACATTTTTTTTTATTATTATTATTTTTTATGAGATTGTAAAGTCCTTCCTGAGCCGTAAAATGTTTTGTATTATTTGCTGCTGTGATTGTCACATCTTCTCTATCTAACAAGGCACCTGGAGACCGTCCTCCTATCTCTAGCTAAGATTTCTACCTGACACTAATAAGAAGCGAGCGGCTCGACACCACCTTTTTGAGGCAGAAAGGGGCACTCAGGTGACCTGGGAAGCCTCATCTGAATGACTGAACCAAAGCCTGTCAGAAGCTCACAGACAAGGTACATGTCATCAGCCCGTATCTCCCTCACCTTCCACCCCAATGCTGATTAATTTCTACAAGTCTCATCGCAAGAACTGATGAATGACAGAAAGGAAAGATATTTCTGTGGCTCTTGGACCAATTTTTTTGCGGCACATCTTTATCTTCTTTGCCTGATTGATCAAAGATGCTGTTATCTGCTGGACTTTACAGTCTCATTGACTAGGCTTTCCCTTGCAAACCCCAAGCCTTCAAAAATGATAAAACTGGCTAAAAACAGAGACTGATTAAAAAAATGAGAAAGTGGGGTCTTTTTGCTTGACATCTGGATTCTGGATCTTTTTAGAGGTTAAATTTCCCTTGCACCCCAGGGAGTCAGAAGGTCATTTTCTCTCTTTTCTTTCTTGCTACAACCCCATTGATGGAGCTGAGCTTGGAAGGGACGTGCCAGCTGCTGGGAGGCCCATGGTGAGCCGTGAGGCTGTAATGGAAGCACCCATCCAGCGAGGGGAATTTATGATTTCTGTGCTAAACGATGAGTCAACTGTCTAATCATTTGTCTTCGCTTTATCATATCCTCTTTTGCTCCGCAATTTTCTTCCCAGAATGTGCTTTCTTGTCACAGGCAGGCTGAAAGACCACACTATGAGCATCTATGTCGTTCAGCTCTGCCTCGGAAGAGAAAGACAGATAAATGACTAGCCAATGCAACTGTTAGCAGCCTTTACAGTCTTATAATTTCTGTTACCTGCCACTATCTGTGTCCTTCTTTTTGCACCAGCTCCACCCCACCAAACGACGAGCCCTTAGAAACCATCTCCAGCCATCTCCACTTACACCTACATGTAACCCTCATGTTTCCCTTTCTGAGGAAGCCCCAGGCGGTTCTGTTCAGAGGCAAAAATTTGCATGCAAGAAACATGCTTGAGCAAATGAGACCAGAAATTGCTTTTCCTGTCACTGCAATGTGCCAATTCTGATGTGCAACTGCCACCAAAGCATACCTATGGGTGATGGTTAGGGCTGAGCTGCAGATCTCTGGGGAGGCCTCCTAAAGAAACTGCTTCTGAGATATAGCTGAATGTCAATATTGAGTGAAATTGTCTCTTTCTGTACGATATCTTACTTTTTTTTTTCCATACAACAGAATCACTGAGAAACTTCCTAAGTGAAAAAAAAAGATGCGGTAATAAGAACTGAACTAAAATCTGGTCTCAACATGAAGTTTACTAAAAAGATACTTGTTTTAAATGCCTTGTCACTTGCATGTGCATTTAAAATAAATTATAGAGATAGTTCCTCTTCATTACGCTGACATCTCCTTGTAGTGTGTCTTAGAAAACAACAGGTACAAGATCACACACATGTCACTGGGCAGAGTGCTTGTGGTAATCATTTTCATGTGGAAAAATAAGCCCTTGCAGGATCGTATATTTGATGTCATAACTTCTGTTAATGCCCACATCAATCAGAATGTCAAAGCTGTTTACAGCCCATGCCTGGATATTTCCAGCTTTTGACATGTTATGTCAAGGAGAACCAGAATCCTTGAAACATAATTTTGTCACTCTCTCTCTCTACTTACTGGTTTGGGGGGTTGGTTTTTGTTTTGTGGGTTATTTTTGTTGTGGTTTCTTGTTTGTTTGGTGGTTTTTTTTTTTGTAAACTCTTCATCTCTTTACTACATTTTCAGCTGCTTCAGGGTCCCACAGGCATCTGCTCATTAGTAACGTCAAGATCACATTGTTCCTTTTCTGAGAGAGTGCTCCGCATTTCCCATAAAACTTACCATACTTCTTCCTTCTTTTTCTTCATTTTTTCCCTTTCGCATTTAACACCTCTATGAGCAAGTAGTCATTTGCCAATTATGATTTGTGCCTCTTTGGGGTTTTGGCCAAAGTTTAGGACTAACTTAAGATATAATAGTCCAGGAGGAGGGTGTGAGAAGGAGGAAGGGCTGCAGGATCTATAAGTCTGGAATTATAAATGACCCTTTCTTCTATATTTTTGCCCAGAATAAAATCATGGCCAAATCCAAAGATTTATCCCCATGCATACCAGGTACCACATAACAGGGACTCTGGAGTCAGGTATTTCAGCCTACAAAGACATGGCTCTCATTAAGCGAGTAAGTACCAGCACAGAAAATTTCTAGGAGCATCTACTGAGAAGAGACAAGCCCAGATGCGCTTTACAGCATCACCAAATGAGGTTAACTCAGCCTGACGGAATGGCCTTAGGAGAACTGACAAGGATCCTGTGAAAAATGAATAGGTGCACTTCTATTCAAAGGACAGAATATCTCAGAAACGGGCAGGGGAGGAGGGAGGAAAGTACAGGAGGGTATGAGAGGGGTCAAAAGCAGTCCAAAACTTGTGCAGACAGCCAAAGCGTTAAAAACAAACCAGTACTACTCCGAGACCTTGGTCATAAAGTTTAATGGCTTGTTATCTTTACGAAGCCTTCAGCAATGTAGAAAGAAGTGTCTGTTTCCCCTCACTTTACATCTTTACTGATGGACACTTTCTTTTCTCTCTCTCTTTCTCTCTCTCTGTTTTAGTCTAAACAATATATCTGGTGTGAATGTGACCATAAAGCAGACTGCTAACAGGAACAGAGGTGTGTGCTGACTGGAAACAGCCCAGCTCCCGTCCCTTCCCAAGGTCATTCCTCTTTAGCCACATCTGAGGACACCGAGCCCAGTGGGAAACCTCAGACAAGGACAGAAAAGGGACGATGCGACCCAGAAATTTGCTGTGATGCGTGCCTGAGTACAGCGAGATCCCAGGCCTTTCAGGTGTTGTCAAACACTGTCTTCCTTCACAAAGTCCGGGGCCAGGCCAGGGGCAGTGGGCACCAAGGGGCAGGCAGGAGGCTCCCTCTGAGCACCAGGCAGCACTTGTGTGCTGGGCGGGCGGCTGAGCGCTGGCCCAGGCTGCCCAGAGAGGCTGCGGGGTCTCCTCCTGGGAGAGCGGCACGAGTGAAACACTGGATTTTAAAATCTCCTGATACTTTTGCATGAAGGGCACTGTGAGCCTGACTGACAGACTGACGGGATAAAGACATCAGGAAAACATCGAAAATTTAGTTTCACTAAAAGTCAAGAGAAAGAACTGCAAAGCCCTCCAAATCTTGCTGCAGGTAGGCTTTCCCACGGATTTAATGGAGGGAAAATGTGCAAATTCCAATAGATCCAATTTTAAGTCACATTAGAGATTTGAGATGCTTCATCATTCTTTATACCATATGAGCTGCAGACTTTTTATTTCCCAGAATCTACTAATAGCAAGCCCTATAATTAGGTATCTGTCCTTCGCAATCAGCACTACAGCTTTCTGTTCATAGGAGAAAAATTATAGGGTGGCAGAACCACTCAAGAGCATAGGAAAAAGCTGTCACTGGTGTAGTGTGGCTGGTTAATGGTTTCAAAAACGTCATTAGGAGAGAACAGTTCCCTACTTTTGTGATGGAGCACGCTAATAAGTACGCTCTTGTTCATTTGTCTGTCTGATTGAACCCGACTCAGGTTTGGGGTTCAAACTCGTTCTCTCAGCCTGCAGTAGTTGAAGAACACATTTCTTCTGATTTCTTCCTCTTCCATATCCATGAGCCAAATGACTGGCCACGGACACTTCCTACTCATTAGCACTGGTCAAGATTGGCTTTTGAAGTCTGATAGAGCAATGTGGCACAGAAAGACAAGCAGGAGAGATGCTGCCCAGGTTTCTACCCCTCTATTTTGCCCCAGTTTAGGAGTGAGAATCAGGCCGATATACATACAGTTTGCTGGCTTCTGTTCTTTGATTTGCAATTGGAGAGCCCAATTGTCAGCAGGTGAGAGCCAGGCTGTCATCTGAGCATCTTGGAAAGCTCTGCGTAACAGCAGGAGGAGGCTTCAGCGTAAAATGTTGGCCCATTGAAGTCACAACGTCATCAACAAAATCAGGGATTTTACATTCAAAGGCAGACACATTTTGCCAGTTTTATTAAAGCTATGAGAAGCAACAGAGTAAAAAATAATCTGATTACATTGCCCCCCTCCCAGGCAAAAGTCTGCTCTTTGCTACACTGTGCTGTGAGCCCAAACAACCCCGTGAACCATTCTGCTGGGGTTCCTCCAGACCATCTTTTGAGGCTTGAAAAGTAAATTTCCCCACCAAGCTGAATTGGACTGCATTTTTAAAATTAATTTCATGCCAGCACAGCATCCTGTTCTTCCCTCCAGGAAAACTGCCTCCGGAGTAAGGAAGGAGACAGCTCTCGGAGATAATCTTCTGCCCAGCATTTACCCAATAGTCTTTTCATCTCCGAGGTTTCCAGAGCCAGGAGGGTTATTTTCAGGGCCACACATATTCAAATTAATGCTAAATCAAAAGGACTGCCTGCTGCGGAGCTTGATTAGATTTGGACAAAGAATATCGCTTTCTGAAGTCAGCACCAGTGTAGAGCTTTTTTTTTTTCCACCACCTAATCACGACGGTGAGGACGTAAATCACGCAAATTGCCACGAGAGGGATTGATGAATGTGCACTGCAGGAACTCCAGCTTCAATCCACCTCGAGGTCACCACTGAAGAAGGTCCCTTCCTAGGGCTGGTATCCTACTGCCTGACACATCCAGTCCTTAACCACACTTTTTTGGGTGAGATGAGGCATATACCACCTTTCCTTCTGTTTTGTCTGTGACCTATCCTGTTAACTGCAAAACGAAGCCTGCTAAGTGTCTTTGCTTTAGAGCCTTCCTGTGATTTTTTTTTTTTATTCACTTACAACCATGCGCTCAATAATTGGATGTAAAGCAAAATTCTCAGGAGCACCAGCAAAGTCTGCAAGTGCATGGGAATTCAGCCCTCTCAATATTTATGTTTAGCATTAAATACTTCATGCAAAAATAATGACTTTGACTCCCGAGGCCTTCCCTCTCTTATCTCAGAAATTGTTCGTACACATGCTCCGGGATCTCTATGCAAATTTTAAAAAGGGATTAAGTTGTATGCGTAGTAAATCCTGCTTTTATATTAAATGGGTAAGGACTAGCGGAGGACCTTTGGATTAAAAACAGGTCCCTGTTTGCTGAGCAGACTAAAGTGCTCAGTCCTCTGGATACCGTGCCATGCAGAACCGACTTTTTCCTTGCAAAATCTGAGTCAGTTATAAAATCTATAGTATATCAGAGGTATATACTATACAATATATGATTTTGCTGTAAATTTCTGTATTTCGGGGAACCCCACCTACCCCACAGAACCACTCCCCAGACCCCATTAGCAGCTCCATTGCATGCAACTGGTTCTTCCATCTGGGTGCCCTGAGGGCACCTCATTTTGGGGACACAAGGTGAAATTCTCAATCACATCTGCCTAGCAGAGGGGAGGAGCAGTGCCCCTGGCCACAGACATGAAGAAAAGCTCCTCCAGCCTCCCCTTATCCATTTTATCTTCTTAGACTGCATGCAAAGGTCAAACCCACTGACATTTCAGTGCAGTTTTTACCGCTGTCCCACCAAAGAGGAAGACCAGGCTGTGCCGTCAAGCTGAAGGGCACGTAAAGCTCCACAGGCAGCCTGCCTTCATGGTCACTGACCTTGTCACATTTTGTTTGGTTTCACCTGTTGTCATTTTTTTTTCCCGGAAAACAAAATTGGCTGCAAAGAACAAAACACAGCAGAGACACGGCTACACACATCACGTTGTGAGATGGCACATCGCACAGCTGGATTTCAGCAAGCCCTCCCTCACCACGCGGCTTTCCTTCCAAGGAACCTCTGAATGAAATGAAGAAGCAATTTGTGCCTGAGTCATTGACCTTTGCGGCTTCATGAGGACACCAAGCCCTTTCAGCTCAGACACTCGGCTGCCAGAAGAATAAGTAACCTTACTTCACCCCCAGCCCTGCTGAAATATCTGGGGCGGGTTGCAAGCTGGCAGGATCCACCATACCCTCACCTACTGGGATGTACTGGGCTAGCAATGGAGGGGTGTCCAGCAAGGGGGGAGCATCGTTGCTATGGCCCCAAGGGACCATGACGGAACAAGGGGACAATCGGACAAGGAGACAACAAGAGGCCGAAGACCACAAACCCTCAGGGCCACCAGGGGCCAGAAGGGTGTCCTGGACATCTCCCCACCGCTGGGTCTCTGCCTGCCCCTGGTTGGCCTGGAGCGGGGTGGTTTCCACTCCTGCTCTCCTGGATGCTCCTGCCCAGAGAGGTAAACCCGTCCCCTGGGGTTTTACTTGGGGGGAAATTTTACAGCTTGCCCAGCCGTGACTGTCAGATGCTGCTTTACAGCTTCTTACCTGTTTCCTTGTTGATCCTGTTTTTCTTGCTCTTCCCCCGTTTTCCCTTTCCCATAGGTGATGAGAACTAAACCCCTGCAGGCAGGTTTGGAGGTGGGATGGGAGAGGGGAGATGTACAGAGCCAACCATCCTCTCTGGAATCAGAGTTGAAATTAGGAACAACTGTGGGCCAGACCCTACTATAACGTACCTTAAAAGCAAACAAACCCCCAAAAATCCCTGTCTTCCACCCAGATCTGGACCTGGTGAGAGCTGGAGGCAAGTAAGACCCAGGGGCTGGCAGACCCTAAAAACAGCTCATGGGGACATCACAGTCTTGCAGGTGGCCTTTTCCCAAGGCATCTGCTGGTAGCGTGCAGGCTGTTTAGAACAGTGGGTGGATTTTAGGGGATTTGGTATGACTGTCCCAGATGGGTCAAGAAGCTCCTGGCTTCTTTCTGATTCTCTGCTATCTCTACATAAACAAGTTTCTCATTCATTTGTCGCTTTCCCTTTGTAGGTTTGTTTTTGTTTTTGTTTTTGTTTTTAGGTTATGCTTTCATAAATTTCTGCTTCAGAACTTGTAAAATAAATAGTCAGTTTTGTGAATATATGTGTTTTTTTCCTGAGATTCACCATAGCATTTGTATTTCCTGATGCATACTTTGGGGGCCACAGCATAAAAAAGAGGCTCAGTTGAATAGCATAAGTATAGTTTATTCTGTCAGGGGAGGGAGGAGGCATCAGATAGCTTCTTAGCTCTTTCACAGCATGACTGCCTGCGTATCTGTGATTTATTCTGCTCTAAACCTGGAGTAACTTCAGCTATTCAATATTGCTGCAAATTTACACCATTGGCGTTTCACTGGCTGTGTCATGACTACAACCTCTAGCTTGATGCTTAGCGACCAATGGATTAATTATGTATGATTTGGCACCTGTAAGAAGTGTGTTGTGATCTCTCCTAAAATACTTGGCTTCTGCCAAGGGCAGGGCAACAGGCAGTGCTGCTTGGGCTTCCCTCTCGCATTGCTCAGTGTGAAGCAGGCGGGACTCTGCTAAAACCACCACCAGCAGAAGACCTTCGTGTGGATGAGAGGGTCAGGTCCTGCGTGCAGAAACCAGCACAAAACATCTCTGCCCGCAACTTGCTGCAGTGCTAGAAATCAAAACTGCAGATAGCAGTAACTTCAGCTCCACGCTGCCTCGAGCCCAGCACAGCAAATCTCCCGTGGCACTGTCGGACAAGTCCTTGCCCTTGGAGAGAAGCATTATTGAAGGATTTCTGTGCATTCACTCTCATTTCAGCTGGCTTCTTGCATCGCTTGTGACACAGACCCCAGAATACACACTAATGACCACGATTTACGACACGAGCCGTTACGTTTTACTGTGTCGTGTAATTGCTATCCCATTGAAGAGGGATGCTTGCTGAAAAATATTCATGAGCTGTAGCTCCTCAGCTGTACAGCAGGTGCCCTATCTGTTCCGTGGCCCAGATGATGGGATCTGATAAAATCAGATTTATTTCAAAATACCAGTAGTTGATAGCCTGATTCTGCATGTCCCTCCTAAGCAGGGTTGCTGTTTGCACCTAGAGATTACAAATGAAAAGGAAGAGAAGTTTCTTTTCCAGTTTACCAGAATAAATGACTTTAACTCTTAATTTGCAGGTGGTGAGTGCTGGTCAACTGGTTCTCATCTGTGCTCCTGCAGAAGTAGTCTAGTCTTTATAACCTTGGGGCTGAGAGACCGGAGGGCACTGCTGTGATGAGCACGGCCGGCTCTGCACCACTGGCACTCCTGGATGTATAGGGTGCCATAGGTGCCAGGGCTGCACAACAGGATCCCACTCCAGATTTTTCTCTGTGATTTACAGCAAACGATTACTCTCCAAGTGTCTTTGAAAGTGCAAGATGGAGTTATTTTAGGAGATTGTTTTCTCTGCAAGGGTAGTGGTTATAACATGGAATTTGGAGATCTAGTCTGGACACAACTGCAGTGGCAGAAATGCATTCTGCTTTCTTTTCATGGGCTTATTCTCTAATTAAAGCCTATGAATACTTAAATATATATGTGTGTATCTTTTAAATGTGTGTTTATATTATGCACTGTATTAGGAAAGTAGTCAGGAAGATTCCCTCTGCAAGCACAAACACCCTGAGATACCGAAGAAAGCAGAGGCTGACCAAGCTCATATGTACACAGTATTCTCTCCAGACCCACTGCAGAGTGGAAATCCCCCCGTAACGTTTGTGCATGAAAGTCTCTCTGGCCTTGTGTACATAGCAGCCCTTTTGGGACATGCACTGGGAGCTTACGACTGAAATTAATTTAGTTGACATTTCTTGGTACGGCACTGAGTTTAATCCTCATTTGATGGCATTGTGCTCTGTGCTTTCTGCAGCTGTCTGGGGAGCTACAGCAGTACAAATAATACCTTTTCCCTAGGGATGGTCTGGTGGGGAAGGCATCATCTCTGACCACGTGTTTGCAGCACCTGGCCAGGGATGCTGGGTCTCATCAAGAAAATTGCTGGGCAATGTTTTCCTGGTCCTTGCACTCAAACCCAGGAGGACCATGACCCAACGGCCATGGTCACAGGGCTGTGGTTGAGGTGGGGCACGAAAGCAAGAGCGAATTAAATATGGGGGCAACTGTGCCAGCAAGGCAATTTGGCTTTTATTAACAGGAACAAAATCATCACTCTCCCTTTGTCTCCTGATGAATCGGAGGAAATTGCCTCCCAAGCCCTTAGCCTTCCAGCTACTTCAGCTGTGTTTTGTTTCTCCAAGATTCAAATATTCTGACTAGATTTCAGCATATTATTATGAGAACAGAAGAGATATACAGAAAGTGAGGCTTCAGAGAGGAAATAGCCAATAAATGTGGCTTTAAATTCACTTGCTTTTTATGGAGAGCTCTGATGTCATGGACAGATACGGCTTTGGAGGAGATGCATTGCTCTGCTGCAGATGTGTTTGTGAATGCTTACTGGACGATCTCCTGTGGCATTGTAATGGGCAGCTTACCGTTATCTATTAGATTTTAAGCCTGTCATTCTGATGTGACTGATTTTTCTATTTAATACATGAACTCTGAGCTTACAGAAGCAAGAGCACTCTTCTTTGTGTGGTGGTAGTATTTGGTCAGACTGGGGAAATGTTTATTTGCATTTTGCAAAAAAAAAAAGGCTAGGTTTTGTAAGGAAAGCACGTATCAGGTCAAGTGAAAAATTTGATGGCTTAATATCAAAATCCCAGAATGGTTCATGATAGAGAGAGGGAGGCAAAGTTCCAAAGCAGAAATTTTTAATTTTGGCACTCTCAAAATATGGCATGTCATCCCTCTAATTTGCCATGGGCTTTTTGTTTCGAACATTTCTTTTGATGAAAGCAAGCATGCACACATGCACAAAAAACAACCCTCTTTAGAATTCAATAAAATGCTTCATTTGATCCTCTTCAATTTCCTGGAAAAGTTCAACATGAGCATTACAAGTACCGCATTTCTACCAATGGTGGTGAAACTGCTGATCCATTAGCTACAAAGCTTTGATGAGCCAAAAATGAGGAGAGGGTCTTCTAGAAACTACTGTAATGCATATTACTCAGCAGGACCATCCCAAGCAGAGTGAAAGCTCAGCCTAGTAGGTACGGCATGAGCACAGAGACAGAGGTTGTCTGGTCTGAAGGTTTAGATATAAGATTATCAAAGGGTTAGCTGTCTAGTTTAGTGCAGAGCAACACAGGGAGAAAAAGTCCATTTCAATGGACACGGGGCGATCACTCAACAATTATCACAGGCAAAACAGACTCAGCACAGGGAGATTAATAAAATGTATCACCTATTACTAACAACCTAGAACAGTGAGAAACACACACACAAAATAAATAAATAAATAAATAAATAAATAAACAAAAACACCTTTCCCCCATCCACCCTCTTCTACGCCCTCCCTCCCCGGGGCCTGCTCCTGGGCCACAGCCTCCTCCAGGCCACCTCCACCTGCTCCACCGGGGGCTCCTCCACGGGCTGCAGCGTGGAGATCTGCTCCGTGTGGGACCCGTGGGCTGCAGGGGGACAGCCTGCTCCACCAGGGGCCTCTCCACAGGCCGCAGGGGAACTGCTGCTGTGTGCCTGGGGCACCTCCTGCCCTCCTGCTGCACTGACCTGGGGGCTGCAGGTCTGGTTCCCACTCCTTGCTCTCCCAGCTCCTGTTGTGCAGCAGATTTTTTTGTTTCCCCCTTTCTTTAATCTGCTCTCATAGTGGCACAAACAACATTGCTTTTTGGCTTGGCTCTGACCAGTGGCAGGTCCCTTTGGAGCCGGCTGAAACTGGCTCTGATCTGACATGGGGCAGCTTCTGGATTCTTCTCACAAAGGCCACCCCTGCAGGCTGCCACTACCAAACCCTTGCCACGTAAACCCAATACAAGGTCTCTGCTTGAGCAGGGCTTGGGGCAGGTGACCTCCAGAGCGCCCTTCCAGCCTCAGCCACATGCTGTGATCCTGTGACTTGACTTCCAAACTCCAGGTGGAGGGATATTATTATCATCACTGTTTGCTTGGCACTGGTGGGGCACATCTGGAGTGCTGTGTCCAGTTCTGGGCTCCCCAGTACAAGAGACATGGGCATACTGGAGAAAGTGCAGCAAAGAGCCACCAAGACATGTTAGGTACTGCAGTCAGAAAGGCTGTAGGATCCCCGTCTTAGGAGATATTCACGATTTGACTGAGAAAGTCCCCGAGCCTCCTGATCTAGTGGACTTGCTTTGAGGAGGGGTCTGGACCACACCATTTCCAGAGGCACCTTCCAACCTGACTTGTTCTGTGAGTTTATGATCATGAAAACTTGACAAAAGAAGGAAAAGGACAGTAGTACAATGATCAGTAGTGTTACAGACATCAGAAATGCTTTAAAGTATGGTTAAGAAGCAAAGGAATATAAAAACTTTCTTACAAGAGAAATATATAGTATTATATATATAATATATAATGATATTTAATATATAATATATGCATGATAGTATTGGTCATAAAATGCAGAAATAACAGACTTTTCCAAAAAGCTGGTTCTCTGAGAAGTTGAAAATCAAGCAGTGTAATTAGACAGTATGATAATATTTCCTGTCCCAGCAATGAAGGATAAAGTGTTAGTCTGCCACTAATAAAGCTAGATGCTTTAAAATCAGCAGATGTAGACAGGCAGTCCGGATCAAATAGTACTAAAAGAAAAACCTGGGTGGTCTCCCTGCACCACTGGTATTGCTTTTCAGATGTCCTTTATTGGAAGGAAGGTTCTAGACAACTGATAAAATATATCCTGAGAGAAGGATAAGTGGAGAATTAAGAAAAAAAAAAAACCTTAATGTGAACCAATACACAGTTAGAGAATATATCTTTTGTCCAACCAGCTCATTGATTTCTTCTATTGATACTTTATATGTGTGCCTCTTTATAGTATTTGACTTGATTCTGCTAGGAACTTTAATAAAAAAAACTGAACTAGGTCAGCCCTGTGGATTGAGACCTACTAACCAACACGTCTCAGTCTTTAGTACTTGATAAATCCTATCGTCAACAGAGTAGAATCATAGAATCACAGAATGGTTTGGTATGGAAGGGACCTTAAAGATCACAGAATCACAGAATCGTCTAGGTTGGAAGAGACCTCCAAGATCATCTAGTCCAACCTCTGTCCTAACACTAACAAGTCCTACACTAAACCATATCACTAAGGGCTACATCTAAATGTCTTTTAAAGACCTCCAGGGATGGCGACTCAACCACCTCCCTGGGCAGTCCATTCCAATGCCTAACAACCCTTTCAATAAAGAAGTTCTTCCTAACATCCAACCTAAACCTCCCCTGGCGCAACTTTAGCCCATTCCCCCTCGTCCTGTCACCAGGCACGTGGGAGAATAGACCAACCCCCACCTCTTTACAGCCTCCTTTAAGGTACCTATAGAGAGCAAAGAAGTCTTCCCTGAGCCTCCTCTTCTCGAGGCTAAACAACCCCAGCTCCCTCAGCCGCTCCTCGTAAGACTTGTTCTCCAGACCCCTCACCAGCTTCATTGCCTGGACTCTCTCAAGCACCTCCATGTCCCTCTTGTAGCGAGGGGCCCAAAACTGAACTCAGTACTCGAGGTGCGGCCTCACCAGAGCCGAGTACAGGGGGACAATCACCTCCCTAGACCTGCTGGCCGCACTGCTTCTTATGCAAGCCAGGATGCTGTTGGCCTTCTTGGCCACCTGGGCACACTGCTGGCTCATATTCAGCTGCCTATCACCCAGTTCCAACCCCCTGCCATGGGCAGGGACACCTCCCACCAGACCAGGTTGCCCAAAGCCCCATCCAGCCTGGCCTTGAACACCTCCAGGGATGGGGCAGCCACAGCTTCTCTGGGCAGCCTGTGCCAGGGCCTCACCACCCTCACAGTGAAGAATTTCTTCTCAAAAACAGAGCTGACTGTGACCCTGCCTCATCAATGTCTGCACTGTGGATGGTGCTGTACTGTTTTCCTTGGCATTTGTCTAGTGTCTTCTCAGAAATTTCCAATAACACAGACTCCCCAGCCTTCCCAGACAGGCACCCCTCCACGTGGTGCTGCTCTTTGAAAGGCAAATGCAGAGGACTCGAGTTAGTGATCTTCACCAGGTGCCCACATAGTGAGATGTACCTCCTGGTGTGACTCCCACCAGAGAAGCCCAGCCAAGGGGCAAGATTCTGGTCCAACTGAAGGGTCCCCTGACCACTCTTCCCACATGGATGTAGAGGGCTGCATAGTCTGGAGTTGACCCAGATGGGAGCCCCAAAGCTGACACCCAGGCCACAGGAAGGCTGTGGGCCTCCTGCATCTGTAAAACAGCTGGAAACAGCTGTCTTAGTTTGCAGTCATTGCGAGCAGAGGAGCATCATGCCCAACGGGAAATGGAAGGGAGAAGTGGGCAGGGGAAGGGGAGGTTGAGAAGCACTAGTGCCGCCAAACTAACCTTATTATTTTTCCCTCCTTTCTCTTTTGACATTAAACAGGCCGAGTGGATGAAGGGAAGATGCAGACACAATTAACCAGATATTGCGAACAGCAGGGCTAGTCGCTTTTTATAACTAGTTTATGTCTCAGACACACACAACTATACAGAATAATGCAATAACAAAAATCATGTGGCATTTACCCTGGGTTTATTCACTGCAAGTCCTTTGAGAGTTGCTCTTGTTTGCCTTTATTTAATTGGCATGGTCAGATGGCCACCAGCAGGTCCAAATAAACAGATTCAATAGATTCCATTGTATGTTTTTGTTTGTGTTTGTTTTGTTTTGTTTTTTGTTTGTTTTCTTCATCAGTGTGTAGCGTAAAATATCCAAAACAATTTGTCTGATAACAGGTAATGAGTATTAAATGTGCTCCATTCCAGCCTGCCTACGGTAAGTTTCAGCCATAGAGCATTTTACAGGCAAAGCAAACTGGGTTAATAACAAAATCACTGATGCAATCTTTAGTGCAGCCTTAGTGGGGACGAGGGTACCACTGAGTGTTACGACACAAGGTGTCTGGTTGCTCACCGTTGGGTCTCTCTGAGCAGAGGCAGGCATTCTGGTCTGTTTAGGCTTTTTAAAGTGTCTTAAGTTTCGGTGTTTAAGTGGTATGTGGAATCTGTTTAACAAAATTCCACCAATGGGACTTCAGCCTGCCCTTAATACCAGGTATTCGCTTAAGTGCTTTGTTGAATTGTAGCCTAGTAGATCCTCTTGAAAAGAAAGTGATTTTCAATCTAATAAGGTTATCTTAGTGTGAACATTTTAACTACATCAATCAATACGCCCGTCAGGAGTAAATGACTAATGGGATTTCTCTCTTCTTTCTTTCTTTGTTACCAGAATGATGAATTGACTTTGCCTGTTGCTGAAGAGTCTCATCTCCTTAATGCATTGCAGATATGTCTAATGGACGCAAGCTGTCACGGCCTGGCAGTAACCAGTCCCCACCAAAAATATTTCCCCCTGGGACCATTTCATCAGATTCCAGCTCTGCTCTCACAGTGGAAAATGTAAAAAGGCTGGAAAAGGAGTATGCAACTTCTAAAGAAGCCTTCAATAACAAGAAAATACGAGATTATATTAAGCAGAGTAATCTTGCTCTCTCCAGCGAAGAGAAAAGTAGGAAAACCAGCACAGATCTTGTCTGGGAAGAAGAGCCTGAAGGAGCCTCATCATCCTTTCCAGAAAAATGGAGAGAAAATAACAAAGATGTTTGCTGGAAGACTTCTGCAGTAATTTCAAAGAAAGGTAAACTGTTAACAGGTATTGTTAAAAGCAGCCTGTTAGAAGGAAGGCAGCTGTCCTTGATCTTTTCTCAGTTTCTGTTTATATATGGTAAATGTGAGTGCCACGCAGGGGCTGGTTTGTCTGGGGCAATGGCAGTGAGCTGTGAGGGCAAGGCAAGGAGCACAGCACCCAGCCCTGAGCCCCAGCGACAGAGCCTTGGGACAGCTCATCACAAATGGAAAACACTGGTCTAGGTGCAACTGAAAAACCCACACATCCATTTTAGTAAACAATGTGTTCAGAGTGTCTGAGGTGTTCAAAACACCATGGTTTAGGCTTGCCTGGAGCAGTCACGGTTGCTGTGTTGCATGCATATGCCAGCAAATGTGTATTAGACAACTGTCTCTCACTAGATATTTCAAGCTATGTTTACAGTTTGTTGGTTTTTTTTCCATACGCCATGCCTTTAATAATATTTTACAGCTCATTAAGTAATCTAACTAGTGTTTGGAGGCAGATAAGAGAGACGGAAATGTGGTTAATCCATGGAAAGGAAAAAAAAAAAAAAAACCCTTAAATTATAGGGAAAAAAAAAGATTGTTTAAGGATGGGAAGAATTTGTCCTATTTTGACTGCAATGACACAGCCCATCTCTGCTTGCAAGCCAGGAGGTGTCTTGTGGCTGTGTGCAGGACAGGGTCACAGCTGTCCCCAGGGAGTGGGTGAGCAAGGGACGCGTGACAAAGACAGACCCAGTGGGGAGGGACCCACAGCATCCGTGGGGAACGGCAACTGCTTCCTTACTTAGGGCAAGTCCGGCTTTCTGAGAGAGAGTGGGTGCCAAAATGTGGACCCAAGCCAGGCAGCTTGGCCTCATCCTAAGCAAGGTTATTAGAGGAAAGGTTGGCCTTTTTCCCATATTTCCCATGGTCATTTCTATGACCATGCATTCCGCCTACTTGTGGGACAGCGCCTCGCACAGCCAGAAATGCACAGCTGGCATGAAAGAGCCGGGCTAACCCTTCATGTAAAGGGTCAGCAGTTTCCTAGAGAATTCACGCATCGTTCCTCCTTGGGGGTTGGCCAACGGAAATGTTTTCTGCTCACTTCTGCATATTTTTTTTTTCAATGCAAATTTTCCTGCCCCCGAGAATGAGAACAACTGACTGCTTGCACACGTAAGGTTTATTTCTTTTGAAGAGCTTTCCGCACGGAAACCAAGTGTTCTTAGCGGGCATGCACGTGAGCAGCATCCTGGAGGGTAAACCTGCTCCTGCAAAAGTCAAAGGATCTGAAATAGCAGCCACGAGCGACCGGTAGGGGATAGGTGCAGAAACTTCTCTCGGGGCTCTCCCAGGAAACCTCTTGTTGGATTTCCACAGTTTTTAAATGTGGAATTTAAAATTCAGGTGAAATAGGATGTTTCTCTCAGCCTGTTTTGGTAAAGGACCACTATTTAGAAATGCATACCAAGGAAAACCCAATGTAGCTGGGAATGCCTTAATAGGGATGTAGAATGAACAGTTAATTTGTCTTCAAGAATTTGTGTACTGCAGCAATTCAGAGGCTTCTTTGGCCCTTTTCAATCCCTTTTCATTGTTTTTCATCTTTCATAAGAATAGCTTATCTAGTCCTAGCAGTGCAGCCTCATTTTGATGCTTTTTCTGGCTCCCTGTCACAGCCATGCCTCTCTTTTTCCCACATCCTTTATTTCTCCACATTTTCTTCTCCACCACCTCTTCTGCCACCCCACTGCACAGCATCGATACCTCTCACCCTCCCCAAATGCCTCCATGTCCATGTCCTTTCCCCAACCTCCATATGCCAAAGGGGGGGTTCTCTTCCCCCACCACCTTCTGCAAATGCCTGCCCCAAATCTCTCCCTCAGGCCTTCCTGATTTTTTGGAAATAATGCCACTTGGGGTTTTGGCACTGAGGTTGCATGCAGTTGTTTGCAGGATGAAACCTGCAGGGGAAGGTGAAGTGAATTAGCTTGTAACTCTTGCCTCTTCCTCTGCAAAGCCTGCCCTCAGTCGCCAGCCACTTTTTAAGGCTCATTCTTCGGGAGCTTTTTCTTGGCTCGCCTGCAATTTATTATACCACTAAAAGCAATAGGGAAAAAATGTTCCTCGTTAAGGTGGGGGAGGTTTTATCTGAAATACAAAATAATGAAATGGCAAGAAATCTCAAGAAAAAAAAAAAAGAAAGGAAAAAAAAAAAAGAAAGAAAATCCCTGCTGTTCTACACAAAAAGATGATTTCTTTTTAAGATAAACCATTTTCTCTCCCCTCCAGCACCGGCGACAGATTCCCCGTCAGCTCGTCTCACTGGCTCTAAGCCAAGGGAATCCAAGTAAGGAGAGTAATTGGTAGCAATTTTTCTGTATCGCGCAGCCAGGTGAGGCTGTATTTATGCTGTACGTGGGCTGGCAGCAGGAGCACCAAACAGCTGGAGATTTACAGGATGCCTGAGACACCCACAGCCCTGCAGCCGCTGCTCTGCCTCTGCTGTTAATAAACTGGAAGCGATGCCTGTCCTGGTGGCTGTCTGTGGGCCCGTCAGTGTCTGGTGTATTCAAAGGGACGCTGATGGCATCTCTGGAGTTTTTGGTAATGTTACCAATGAACTGGGTGCCATTGATAATGTTATTTTTATTACTATTTGATGTTTTGGCTTTTTTCCTTAATGACATTACCACATGTGCTTGGCACTATGGGAAAAGGGATATAAGCGGCTGTCTAAGGGAAGGCTTGTCATATTGCTGCATGAGCACACAGCTAGGTTTTGTCATTACAAGGTCATAAATTCCCCACTGCAACATGAAGGAGAATCAGTCCCAAGGTTTCCAAGACTGCCAGTGGCCCTCTGCCCCTCGCATGTAAGGAGGAAGTGAGGGCACTTCAGGGAGGGGACAGTGATGGAAGCACCAGAGCATTGCTGCTCTCCCAAAAACCCTCAGGTTTTCACCCACAGATGTTGTGCCCAAAAACCTTTAAAATATGTAGGTCATTAATAAAAAAAGCAGCAGTCTTTACTGGCTTCCTTGAGTTACTAATGCAGGTAAACAAAATTATCAAAAGCCCTTCCCTCCTTCCCTGATTCAGTCTGAGTCAGGCCCCAATCACAGGTTGTTCAGCATCCTTTATTTTTTCCCATGCTTTTTTTTTCCATTTTTTGAGGCCACAGGCATCTTTGAATTAGTAGATCAGAGGCAATCACAAAATTCTCCCTGCATTGGACAGACACCTTGATAGCTCTTTGTCATAAGCTCAGACTGGTTTCATGCAGGCATTTCTGGCATTTTCATGCCAGACAACTTCAGGAAAAAGAAAAAAAAAAAAAAAAAAAAAAAAAGAGGGAGTGGGAAGGTTTCTGGAAAGCACCATTTGTGCTGGACGTGCTGTGACAGGGGAGAAGTCCTGCTTCCCATGCCCCAGGTGGCCCAAAAACCATGCTGCACGGTGGACCATGCCAGCCTAATGCTGTTTGCAGAGCCGTGCAAGGCAAAATGAGCAAAGCAGGGGCTCCAGGACTGGTGTTACATGATGCCACCGTGAGTCACTGCTGGGAAACCTTGCCTAAACCCCAAAGCCCTCTTCCCCTGTGGCCATGAACTGCCCACAAGCATCCCACACGGTGTCACCTCTTTGCAGGGGCGATAGCAGAAGGCACGAGATGGAGGACGAGATGACCCAGACGGAGTGGAGCTACTCAGATGAGCCGCTGGCTGCCGGGGAGGACAGTGAGTTCGTTTGAAGTGACCCTGCCCAACATCCCGAGTACTCAAGAACTGTGGGTTTGCTTTGGAAAGCAGCTTTTTGGCATCAGCTTACTTTAAAAACAATATTATTCAGAAATAAGTTTTGTTCAGCGGAAATTCTGATGCAGTTGGAGCACTTTGACAAGGATAAATGCCTCTCATTACCGATATCCTAAGTTCTGCTCCCTTCCTGTCATTAAGGCTCAAAATGCCCTGCGGCATTTTTCCTTAGATCCAGCTTTGCTTGGCTTTCCACATTATTAGGGGTTTCACGTAGACACCAGTGAGCACCCAGCGGTAAACCACACTCAGCACCTCAGCTGGTGGCACCGCGGCTGATGAGCATCAGCAAGAGCGCGCTGAGCCCCTCCATCCCCATCCCACTCTGCCGAGGCACAGGGAAAAGCTGGCGTGGTGGTGAGCTGAGGAAATCCCCCAAAGGAGATGGTGCTGGTGCTAAGGTCTGGGACGGCCCTGATGCTGGGTTTGTCCTCTGTCACCACCACAAGCTGGAGCTGAAGGGTGCTGATGTGGGAGGACACCCAGGGGTGCTCAGCTTCTCCAGCCCATGCTGTGCCCACGTAAGTTGGTTAAGTCGACAGGGATATTCCTGACCCAGAATGGGGCAATATTCCAGTTTTCAGCCTCTTGTTCCTCACAGACCTCCTCAGGCTGATGAATCAATCCTCTCTCTTTGCCCCAAGAAAGGGGTTGAACTGAGCTTCGCTTGAAGTGAAGCTGAGAGGTTGCTGCCGTTGTGGGCTAAAGCAGCAAAAGCCGTCCCTCTCGTCCATGCCTTCTGCAGCCAGAGGTTGCTCGTACCCTGCTCACCACCAGCCGTACACCTTCTCCAGCAGCCCAAGGTCACTTTTCAAAGGCAGCATCCCCTTTTGGGCTAATGCAACTCCTCCATCTCCAGCCATCCGAATTCAGAAGGATGCTCAAGAGCTGAGGTTGCTTCAATTTCCAGGGTCACGCCAGGCACCTAAATGTTTCAGGGGCTCCTCGTTTAAGTGCTTATCCATGAGAGAAGCCCTGCATTGTCACCAGGCTGCCTCAGCCCGTGAGGGCTTGTTAATGCTTAGCTAGCAAAACAAAAGGCATTCGCTTCTTGGCTACAGCTTGCTGCCAAGAGATAGGCAGGTCGTGCTTCAATGCAGATGTCTCAGGGAAAAAAAAAAAATGTGCAGTGCATTAGAGAGCTGTGACTCATAGAATAATTATCCTCATTTCTCATAGTTTATTAATAATTTAAACCCAATCTTGGTGTTATTGATCTATCATTGAATCGGAGATTTATTTCAGATCTGTAGTCACAGAAGCAGTAAATTTAATCCCCCTTCCCCTCCCACCCTTCCACCCACTAAACTCACTTTATAACTAAAACATGATGTTTAGGCTGTTTCAGTAATAGGAGAAGAGAGCTCTGGGGCTGTCAGTGGCAGGAGCAGCCCCAAGTCCACAGAAGATGCAGGTTCTGGTTTTTACACCATTTTTAGACCGTACCTCTGCCTGCGCATGGTCCCAGGGATGCTAAAGGCCCACTGAGAGAAGCA
Organism: Anser anser; assembly: GCF_964211835.1. Classification (NCBI taxonomy): domain Eukaryota; kingdom Metazoa; phylum Chordata; class Aves; order Anseriformes; family Anatidae; genus Anser; species Anser anser. Next base: position 181,951,579 of record NC_139720.1, on the reverse strand, counting down.
AATGCTACTTGCTGGCGTGTGCATCCTGACCTAATCTTACTTAAACTGGCAAAAACCTGAAGCAGCTGCCCCTGCGTCCCGGGAGGACCATGACCATAAAATCAATTTAAGTGCATGGAGGATCAAGCCTAGAAAACTACGATGTGAAGACTCCTACAGCAGTGCTCACTTGGCTGTAACATGTGTCGTGCATTCACTCGTACAGGCAGCAAGAGCTGTCCTTTTACAGGAGGCCAGGAATAGCAAACAGCGTGCTTTACTGCTATCAAGTGCCCAGAACAGTGATTTTTTTTTTTTTTTTTGTAGGCAAATGAAATTCATTTTTATTAGACCAATTGTAGTATACAGCTGGGGTGGAAAATGTGGTTTTGGCTGCAACAGCTCTTTCTCAGATCTGAAAGAAAGCAGCAAATATGCCCAAATGCTCATCTGTTCCTTTCCATATATATTAACGGATGCAATTAAAAGTATTACCCGCCCAACCTCACCACAGCAAGTGGGATATTTAATGTATTCAGGTCTTGTTACACCCTGGCGAGGTGAGGAAGTGCATTTTCCAGACACTTTATAAGTGAACAAGTACTTGTGTCCCCATCTCATTCCCCCTTTAGTTGCCTCCTCTCAGGACCTCCAAGGGTCACTTTGCTTTGCCATTTCCCTGCCAAGCAGAGTCATCAGCAAGGGAAGCTGCAGCCCGTGCTCATGGCCAGGAAATAGTTCGGGGCACAGTGCAGTGGGGTGCGAGTGACATCTGGGCAGCTGACAGTCACAGAAATGCAGCAGAATTTGGAGATACGTGGTCCGTACTCCACATGGCTCCCCTCAGAAGTCACGACGACGTTGTGTCCTCGTGCTTTGGGAATTTCTGCTCTTCCCTCCAGGTGTGGTGGTGCTCCTCAGGGACACCGAGATGTTCTCCGAGGCAGAAGAGAGCAAGGAGCCAGCTGAAACCGAGGAAGAGGCAGGAGCTGAGGAAGGAGAGGAAGATAACCAAGCAGAGATGTGTGAGCAAGGTACAGTGAGACCTTCACTTAATCACAGCAACCACGAGATAAATCTGAGCTTTCAAGATGCCCATCTGCCATTGATGATGGCCCTTTGAAAAGCCTAAACTAAACTAGAAATTGTTTTGCTCATGAGGATGGCCAAACCGCTGAAGTCCTGCTTTTGCCACCATGGATCAGGGATTAGCAATGTTTGGTGGTAATGGAGGACCAGCGATGCTGGATGCAGCCGTAATAAAAACGAGGAGGGAAATGTAAATTGGGGTATTTTTGTCAGAATACTAGAGGTAGCCTCTAGGAAAGGGTCGGGCAAATGCCTGGCAGCACCAGCCTTAGACCGGAGGGTCTCAGTCCTCTTCCTCACATGGCCTTCCTCCCCAGTTTCAATGGGTTCCAGTTCTGACCCCCCTCGGATGGTGGGGCAAGGGGCGTCACAGACCACAAGAAGCAAGAAAAACACATGTTTTGGAGGAAGAAAACAGCTGGGAAATGGGATGAAAAAAAAAAAAGAAAAGTGGGAATCTGAGAAAGAGAACAAGAAATATGGAATAAGAGAAGTAAAACAATATCAATATCTGTGGAGGAATTAATGGAAAACTCAGGAGGAAAGACCCCGGGAGCAGAGGAAAACAAGAACAGGGGTTAGGAGAGAAGTGGGGAAGGAAGGTGGAAAAGCAGAAGGAGAGACATTGAAGGGGGAGGTGGGTATAAACTAAAGAAGCAAAGCCAAGCAGAGAAGAAATTTATCTGGAAAGCCAAGTGGAAGCTGCAAAGCAGAGAGACTGATGCCAGAGAGCCGGGGGGGATAGACTCAGCAAGATGATTTTGCTTGTTGTTCATTGAAAGTTCAGTGGCAAAATGTAGCAGAAAACGTAACTCCTCTTTTCTTCTTCTGTCTGGGTATCTGCAGTCCTCAGAGGCTGCGAAAGAAAGGGCTGGGACAGCAAAGCACTTCCTTTCTGTTCTGGATAAAAAGCACTTGCACTGCGGAGAAAAGGGGAAAGGGCAGAAAGAGGAGAATCTTGCTTGTCTGTTTTCCTTTTTTTTTTTTTTAATTTATTTGGAGGTTTTCATTTTCACAACAGTCCCACTGGCTTTGGCACACGTTTCCGCGCTCGGCGTGAGGTCTGCTCCAGCGCTGGGTGCTGAGCAAACCACGAGGCACCACAGCAGAGCTGCTGCCTGGGCTCCCCCCCTTTGCCCACCCCTAGCCTCTCCATCTCCTATCAGTGGGGTGCAGCAGCTTGAAATCTGCAGGAGGATGCCTGGCAGATTTCCCCCACCCCGCAGCTCATCCCCCCATCCCTGCGGTTGCTTGTCAGCCGTTCATATAAATAGGATTAACATCCGCAGTTACACTGAGCTAGGTTGCAAATTACGCGGGCTATCAAGCCTCGTGCTTCAGGGCATACGCTGATTACCATCGGAGGGGCAAAAATGAGTTTTTCCAATAACAGAATATTGCATGATTGACTGGGGACATTACAGGGCAGAGCGGATTAGCCTCTGCCATCAGTATCAGTTACGTGTCATTACTGCATCAAAGCACCAGACGTAGGCGAGCCACTTCCACCCGGGCCGCGCTGCAGGTGGCTGGGTCTGGAGGAGCAGGGTCAATTGTTAAAGCCACTGCTGGCTTCTAAGCCTGCTATAAAAAGTGCCTCCAGCAAGCTGCACCCCCTTGCTTCTGCTGCTTGCCTCCCGGGCAGTACGCCGCATGTCTTTGGCTCGCTAGAGGAGTTCGCCCTCCTTCCCTTGCCCTCTTAGGGCCAGATTCAGCCCTGCAGGATCCAGCTATCCCCAGCCCATCGCCCTTTGTTTTTTTTTTTTTTCCTCTAACCCAAATGATATTCCTCTGGCACTGGTTTCTGCGGCTCGGAGCCAAGGGCTGAATCCTGCAGTACAATATAGAGGCCGTGGCCGTAAAACGTCATCCTATACCTTCATTTTATACAAGTCCAAATCACACGTGGGTTCCTGGGGCTCATGGGTCTGTGGCTTTGCAGCCACAGAAAAGACCAGTTCCTGCAAAACCCTGGAGCATCTCTTGGCGTCTCCCAACTCTGATGGGACTGAGAGGTACCGGAGGAGCTGCTGCAGCTGGTGGGCTGGGTGGTATCGAAGTGCTGGGGCATCTGACTGCTGGTGCTACACCTGGGCATGGAAGATAAGACCACCCAGGCTGGCTCCAGCTGGTTTTCCCCACCCTGCTGAGATGACACGGGGTCAGAAGCTGCTATGGGCAAAGAGCAATGAGGTTGGCCATGGGGGATGTCCTCCTCAGGAGTGTTTCTGATGGTCGGTGCCCCAGGAAGGGATGCTCCTGACTGAAGGGTCTGCTGACCCTACCCTTATGGTGCTTCCAGGGGCTTGTGAGAGGGACTGCAGTCCCCCCTTAGCTCTCTGCTATGGACGAACAGCTTTGCCCACGCTCCACTTTCAGACCATCTCATTTCCTTCGTCTTGGCAGCAAATGATTGTCTCATTTGAATGGAAGAGCTAGAATTGACAGAAAATCCAAAATAAGAAACATAATTAGCAGCAAAACTTTTAATTCCCCTTTCTAAGCTATTTCTAAGTGTGTTAGCTCTTATTTATTGAACGGGCTTGACATTTAGACAGTTCCTTTTAATGCTAATAGTGTTGATTACCAGGTTGAATCCTACTGCTTTGAGGAAACTGCTGCTCAGTATTCAGAGCTGCCGAGTTGCCCCTGCACAGAAATGCTTGCTTTTTCTTCACGAGAAATATGTATTATTCAGCACAACCACATTAAAATAAGGCAGTCAAGGGAGTTAGGAACCTGAGCCAGCAAGGGCAGCCTAGGCACAAGGTGTATGGCTGTGGGGTGCCCAGCTTTTATTTATTCATTATATTTTTATAATGATATATAAATAAAAAATATTTATAATTTGAAAATATATCATATAATACATAATGCACATAAATAAATAAATAGACAAATATTATTTATGTTTTAGCCTTTCCATGGCTAAACAATCTCTCTAGCACCAGTGGGATGGGGCCAGCGCACTGAGGAGGAGGAGGGGGTGGTAGGGGTAGTCAGAACAGGGAAGGGAGAGAGAGAGGAAGGGGAAGGGAAGGGGAAGGGGAAGGGGAAGAGGAGGAGGAGGAGGAGGAGGAGGAGGAGGAGGAGGAGGAGGAGGAGGAGGAGGAGGAAGGGGAGGAAGAGGTTTTCTACTCTTGCCCACTTGCAGTTTGCACTCTTGTTTCAGGACTCTGCTGCCTCCATCTCCATACAGAGCCAAACACAGCAGGAACTCCTTCCTAATGGAAATCTAGGGGCAAGATTTTTTTTTCCCCCATAACAATCACTATCAGATTATTTTCTTCGGTGTGTGTAATAGAGCTTTTTGTGCTCCCTCTCCTGCAGATCAATCGAACAGACAGGTGTCTGATTGCCCTCCTGTTTCAATGTATATCATCATTACTCCTTTCGGAGCTGCTGCAAAATAGCACAAGTGTCAATACGAACAGAATTCAGCCTTACATCTGCTTTAGATAAGGCTTTATAGGTAAAAATGGTAGTTTTTCAGAAAATAAGCCTCTCCTCCACATTACGGAGCGCACAATGTCAACACGAGGCTGCTCGGGAGATGCGGCCGCCTCCAGAAATCGGGCAGGCCGGCAAATGCTGAGAGTGACAAGCCAGCCTGCTCTGACAAGCTTTGCCAAGGGCTAGCTGAGTGCGAGGAGATTACCATGGTCTGGGGAGCAGAGATACTTGAGCTCAGTAATTTCCCCCGGGGCGCGATTACCTTGTAATAGCCACTATCCCTCATCCTCATTTCTCGCTGGAGACGAGGTGCAGAGTTAGGCTCCTGGCTCGTATCCATCAGCTGGTAAAGAGCCAAGGCAGGAGTTTTAAGGCAACCTTGGAAAGGTGCACAGGGACAGAAATGTATATGAGGTCCTGTCATTAACATCCTGAGCTTTCAGCCAGAAGAAGCTCTTATATATTGTGCAACTGAAGTGTTCCAATGTTTTTAGTGTGTTTTTTATTTATTTATTTATTTATTTATTTACTAGGGGAAAGTCTGAGTGAATCAAATCTGGACATTCAAGACAATGTGTATCTGCTTTTTGTTGCTCTCCCTTCATTTGTAACCATGCATAATGAGCAGAAGAGGAGGTGTTTTCTTTGGGTGCTGCTTTGGAACAAAAGAAAAACCAAGATGACCCAGGTCACGCCAGAGGAAAGTGAGCTGAGTGCCACCAAATGTCTTGTTCTGAGACACAGCCACTTGATGTCCCTGAAGGCCAGAAGGACTGGACAGGCTTCCCCAGGTCCCAGAGCTGGCCATGGGAGGAGATGGTGCGGGTCCGGTGTCTGCAGGTGTCCCTTTTGCTATGGGACACACATACCCATAGAGGACAGCCAGCACACGGGTGGGGTGGTGCTGGCCCTCGGTCACTACGGCCTGCTTCAGGGCTCCCAGTGATGGTCACAGAGGTCACTGCTTCATCTTCCACAGCGGAGATATCTCCCCAGAAGAGGTCCGTGCTCTGAAGTGGTTGGCCTACGGGGGCTTTCTCTTTGGGAGCTAAAGGAAGAGGGGATGCAGCTGCCCTTGGGTCTTGGTGGTAGTGCTTTTAAGCTGAAAATCATGCCTGGTGTGTTCAGCCTGGAAAGCCACCAAGCTGGTGTATCTCTGTGATGCAGGGGCTGTGTCAGAAGCTACGTCGGGCAGCAAAGACACCTCAGGCTATATGCAAGCTGCTTTGCCTTAGTGGCCAGGCATGAACGTAAGAATGGCTGCAAGGGGTGAGCCCACAATTGCTCCTGGCCCAGCATCCTGCCCTGGACAGGAGCCAGCAGATGCTCAGGAAGAAATACAAAAATAGAGCCAAAATTTGTTAGTATGCTTCCCAGAATACCCTCTCATCCCCTGGTGATCTGAGACTCAGGAGCTCCTTGCACTGTAGACACCACCTCTGCGTTTAATAGCCCTTGATGGATCCTTCTCCCATCGATTAGCTAACACCCTATTGAACCAGTGCAGACTTTAAACAGCCACCGTACCCCGTGGCAAGGAGGACCGCAGCTAAAAAGAACCTCTTCTGTTTATTTTGAGCTTGCCACTTGATAGTTTTCTCTGGCGATCATCCTTTTCTTTTGAAGAGCACTGAATGATGTGAACAGCTGTTCCCCAGTCACGCCACTCTTCCCATCTCAAAACTCGGTCATATTTCTTCTTCAGTCGTTTTTCTTCCAAGATAAAAAAAGTTTTAATCTATTCAGTCATTCCCTGAATGGAGGCCCTTTTATGCCTTTGATCATCTTCAATTGCCTTTCTCTGTAGCTTTTCTATTTCTTCTGTATCATATTTGAGATTGGTAAATCAGGACTGCACAATAGCATTCAAGAGATGGGAGCCCATGGATTTATACGGCAGCATAATGATTTCCTCTGTTTTGCTCTCTACCCCTAATAATTCCTAGCTTTCTGTTTGCTTTTTTGATTGCTGCTGAGCATTGAGCTGACATTTGCATAGAGCTATCTATTATAACCCGAAAATTCCATTCCCAGGTGGAAATAGCCACCTCAGAGCCCATTATTTTGTATGTAAAGCTAGGATTGTCTTTTCCCATGCGCATCACTTTACATTTATCTACATCAGATTTTACCTGTGATTTTATTATCCTTCTATTCAGTGCCAGGGGGGTCTTTCTGTGACTCTTCGCAGTCAGCTCGTTGCCTGAGCCGCCCTGAATATCATCAGCAAAATTCTCCTCTCTCTGCTCACCTCTATTTGAGATTACTTTTGAACACTTTGAAAACACATGGGACAGCATTTAGGCTAAGAGAGCAGCTTCCTCTCCGAAATTTGAAGTGCCAGGTCCCAAGAAGAGGGTAGAAACGCAGCCTCCCAAACTTTCTGGATGTCACTGGAGGTTAGTTGGTGCTTCTGGGAGTGGATGGCGATGTGCCTAACTAGCACGTCTCCCTCTCCCCACTGCACAAAGAGATGGGGGGGTGATGTTACTTGCTGGATTATGCATCTGCCCCCTCCTCCAGACTGTACGGGACCAACAGGAGACCCGACGGTGGCCCTTTTTCCTGGGCCCTGGCACAAACAGGCATACAAATGCCCTGGGGCCCCAGGAGAGGAGGCAGAAGGGAAGCGTTGGATGGTGAAGCCTTTATCTGAGAAAAGTGCTTCACACAAATCTGTGGGCTGTGGGTGCTGATGAATAACAGCTAACCAGCAGCTCTTCCCTGCAAAAAGCTGCGTGTGAGCCTGTCGCGCTTGCCCAGGGAAGTCCAAGGGCAGAGTCAGAGGAGGAACCACTGTCTGGTGGAGAAGAGCACGAGGATGACGGGACAGCAGCTCTCCTCCATACAGATGAGGTGAGGTTAGCACAAGGACCAAGAATTACTGTGAGAAGCACTTTTTTGGTGTGGTTTGTTTTGTTTTTTTGTTGCTGTTGTTCTGAGGAGCAGTGCCCAGCTGGAATGGGTGCTGGGTGACCTCTAGGATAACAACAAGGGGCACCTCTTTCTCCTAAAGGTGTCTTTGTTAAGGGGAAGAGGGTGGATAATTGCCACTGCTATTTGTAGGCAAAAGGAGTCGGGCTGAGCATCACTCCAGCAATGGAAAAGAGCACAAAATTATTTCACCCAAGGGAAAAAAAAAATAAACATCTTTAGTGGAGGGTTCGTCATCCCTGTCTGGCAGTGCACATCTGAGACACAGGGTCACATGGAGTGTGCCTCCACCTGGCCATCAGAGACTTTCAGATGGGCTTGTTTCCCTCTCCTGCCAACCCTGGTGATTTCTCGTGGCTGTATCTGGAGCCAAAACGTGCAGGATTGGTCCGCTCTGGTGAGATGTCTTTCAGAAAGCTGAATGGACACTCCTCAAGCTGCAAGTGGTTTTCAAGGGAGAAGGAAAGATAATGTTTTTTTCTCTAAGAACTTACCTGAGAGTAAAAATTGCTCAAAAGGGCAGCAGCTCCTCCCTTTAAGAGACTTAGGCTTGACCATTCTAAAGATTGACAAAGAAAGAAAAGAACAAGCAGCGGTGGCTGGGGAACAAAGTGTCTCGGGCTGTGCTAAGACCTGTGTCTCCAGCCAAAGGGCAAAGGGCTTCATCCCTGGTTTGTTCAAGGTTAAATCTGGGGGGGCTTGAATTCTCGTGTGGGGTACCCGATACCAACCAGCTGCTGGAGAACCAGGCAAGCTTGGTGTGCCCTGCAGCAAGATGGGTTATAGAAACCATCCCTTCGGTTGATGTTAAAAATGTCCCATTTCATTCGGTCAGAGCTGGAGGGTCTTTGCTTTCCTCTTGCAAGGGGAAGCTTTGAGGAGGAGCAAGTAAAAAATAATAACTCTTCTCACCACCAGACAGAGAGATGTGGATTGTAGTCAGAGCATGTCTCTTGTACAAGCAGCAGTGGCTGCAGCCAATATAGCTGGGCAAGCAAAAACCCTCAGTGCATGGAAAGCAACCTAGGGCAAGATGGTGTGTCTTCGGGTGACACCACTGCTCAGAGCAGAAGACATCAGGACAAGTACTATAAATACATCAGAGAGGGAAAAGGCCCTTAAAGCTAGACTTAAGCCACTTCTGAGCAATTATCAAGAAGGAGAAGAGCTGATCACAAACGTTTCCACCACAAACAATTTGCAAACAGTTGTTTTTTTCTTTCCAAAATGCAAACATCCCCACTTTCCTTGAAGTTTGCCTAAAGAACTGAGCACGTCTAGTGTTTTATTTAATGTATCCTCTCTGGGTTTTGTTTTTAAAGAAGAAACAGGAGTTGCTTTTTAAAACTCATTTGAGCTTTATTTTGCTCTCTTTTTTTTTTTCCCTTTCTCAGTGCTTCACAGCATCTTAAAGGCAAATTAAGTTGTTCCCATTTTCACATGAAAAGCAATTAATACTTTTCCATTGAGATCTTAGGAAGGAAGAGTGCACATAACAACTGCACTTATTTGGGAGCATACATAAATAAATATAGCCTGAGTTTCCTGACTATTTATATATATGTATATATGCACAAAAATGAGAGATTTGGTGTTACACTGAATGCAGTGGGTTTGGTTGCTTTTATGGGAGCAGTCTAGATTCAATCCCAATTCACTTTAAAAAATAAAAATAAATAACGACCCTGATACTGAATTTCCTTTGTCTTCTGAGGAAACTACTGTAACTGAAGAGCCTCCTGCAAGGTGCACCTTTTGCAGCACACCTGAGAAGCCAATCCCAACAGTGGCTGACCTGAAGGAGCAACCTCAAGAAAAAGTGAGTCTACCACTATGGTGTGAGGATGCCTTCCATATAAATAGTTCTTTTTTTTCTTTTTTCATGGCAAAAGGGAGAGCAACCACCTCATGGCAGAGGCAGAGAGGAAGGGATGAAGCCGGTGGGTGGAGGGAGCTGAAGGGTGAGGGGGTTCCTGGTCCTCCCAGGAGCCTGTTCCCAGCCCCACGGCTCCTGACAGGTGCTGCACCCCACAGCTCTTTTGCTGCCGGAGCTACAGGAAGGTATTTGACACTGCCATCCAAGACCTGATGAGCGAAGACGAAGCAGAGGAAGAGACGGATGCTGCTCCCCACGCCAACCCTTTGCAGGCTGAGCTGCGGAGTAGCATCAAGGAGAAGCTGCTGCAACAGTAAGGAAATCGGAGAGACTGGCTGGGGCACACTCACCTCACCACGGAGGGCATGGACCAGGCCACATCACTTGAGTTATCTGTCCTTCGTTGCTGTTTTCCCTTTTCTCCCACCGTTTTGGTCCTCTGGGGTCTGACTTATAAGTGTCAGCAGATCTTCATGGGAGCAGCAGCGCATGCCAAAATTCCCCTCAGGTGCAGAAGGACAATGCGAGGTCTGAATGCCGCACAGGGCACCTCTGGGTGGGATTTGATTTGAGCCTTTTGGGCTGTCTGTGGGGTCTGTAGGGTGCAGCAGTGTAAGTGGCATGCAGCACTTGGTCCTGCCAGCCAAATTTCCCCCTGAATTACAAAAGTAATTCAGTCAGGGGCACAACATGTAGGTGAAGCCAGGCCTGGGGACCAGCTAAATGTGTGTTGAGCTGTGTGAGCAGGAGGTCCTCAGGGCTGGGACTCACCCCTGCAAGCCCACAGCCATGCCCTCACCCATCACCTGCAGCTTCCCTGCACAATGGGCAGGAAAACGGGCATTTCTACTGCACTGCTCATCAGACATGCAATGAGATGGGTGCCCATCTCTCTTCTTTGTCTACAAAAGCCATCTGTGGTGACAATCTCACATGCAGCCATCCTCATTGCTTCAGGTGAATCCTCCTGAAATAACATCGCAAGATACTTTTTTTTCCCCTTAGATTTTGTGGGTAGTAACATCAGCCAACAATCTGATCGTATTTTCAACCTCCGTTGTTATTTTTTGTTTGTTTGTTTGCTTTTAATCTTAGGTTGGATAAGGGAGGCTTTGAGAGCTACAGGGAACTACTTCAGCAGTACCTGAGGTTTGTTGCCTGTAAGTACCTTTGCTAGCGAGCTGCTGCGACCACTGGCCTTGATTTGGAGCCAGAAGCACACAGCAGCTTCAGGGCACCCAGAGAAGAAGCAGGGATTGCAGCCCTTCGTGTAGGAAAAGGTGCCCTAATCCTAATGAGGGTGGTCAGGGACCTTTATAGTTACACAAAACATGGGTCCACGTAATTCCCTGCCTGTGAGGCCTGTCAGCTACATGCTGTACGTATGAGAGGAGCAGGGGAGGGTGCAGAAGAAACTTGCTAGCTCGTGTCTAGTCCAGCCTTCGCTATAAGCAATTCTCAGCTGGATGGTTCATTGTTTCTAGCAAGGAGATCCCTCACATCTCTTAGGAACACCATCCTACAGCATTACAGAGCCTACCGCACCCTATTTAGGCTAGATTTTCCCTTCCCACTTGTTTCTTCTCAAACAAAGCAAAAAGATGCAAAAACTCCCTAACCCCTCCCTCAGTTCCTTCGCCTTTCCAAATAATCCAATACAAAAAGCTTGGAGAAACAGACCTACATCGTTTTCCTCAACACCAACCTTCTAATTTTATTTTTTTTTCAGGGACCAGAATCTCTTTCAGACTCTCAAAACCAAATGAATACACTGCCAGACCAAAGACTGTCCGTTCCAAAAAGCACCAAGCAACATCAGCACCTCCAGAAGACCTTTTCGAGATGGACAGTAATTGTGCTGCAGAGCACCTGAAGGTGGGTGTAGCCTGTTGGAGCTCTTCTCGTTGCTTTTCAGGCAGGGATTATAGAGAGCTGTATGGTGTTTAGTGTGCTCGTATCCCGTAAGAGTCATGTTTTTTCCAGTAAAGTGCATTTAGACACCACTTACAGCGCATTTAGATACCACTTACGAGATATGGAGAAGGTGCTGATTCAGCAAAATGTTGAAATGTTTGTCAGTGAGTGCACCACGTCGATGGGACACACCTGCCTGTGGCTGTTGAAGGATGAACTTAGTCAGGTGTTTGTGGATGGGGTGGAAAGTTGAGCCTGGCATCCCTGGGGGTTTACAAGGATGATGTCCACGTGTAAATGTTTTACTTCAGGACCATCCTGTGCAGCTTGAAGGCTGAAAGCCACCAGTCAGCCATCTCCGTGCCAACTGAAACCTCGGCCCTGCTCTGCTCACTTCCATACCATCCATCCTTCTCACTCTCCGAGCCACGCTGCCCTGTCCCAACCTCCTGGCAGGGATGGATGCGGGCTCCTGAGCTAGGAACCCCTCGGAAAGCTGCTGGTCCCAGGCCAAGTCCAACAATTTGGCAGCCAGAGGGTGGCTGCCCGGCCCCCCACCACCTCAGCCCCCCAGCATGGCCCTTCTCTTCTCCCCCTTCCTCTGCCTCCCCAAACCAGAAAACATTTCTGCAGTTTCCTCAGGCATACAAGAAAACCGCCGGTGATTTATCACACAATCAGCGATGTTGTTGGCTTTTTTATTTTCGACATAGAAGTGCATTATACTGCTCTCCCCTCCTGAAATATAGGGGCAGCAAATCCTCCTGCCTGGGACTGCCTGTCTTTTTAGCCTCATAAAAAGACTGAAAAATGAAAGCAGGCACAAGATTGTCAGTTTGTAGCTTTTCTGTTCCCCTCCATCCCTTACAACCAAGGAGTAATCTTTAGCTAGTTTGCAGAGCCAAAATGTGCACCTTTGGGTTATTAACGAGTGCCGCAGCTCGGGCTGAAATCAGTCACTGCTCAGGTACCTGGGAGCTGCCATGGACGCGTCCCTCAAATCCCCGTGAGAGGCAAAACCCGAGCAAGGCCCTGTTCTGCACCCGATAATCAGCTGCTGCTCTTAATGATGATGTTAAAGGGGAGAAGCAAACTCGCTGCGCTTCCCCCGGCTCAAGCAAAACAAGCTGCTCTCCTTTTTTCCGGGAGAAGCAAGCAGTAATGCTTCTTATTCCTATTAGAAAGCACCAAAGCTCCTTTGCAATGCTTGGAGCTAAGCCCTCAGCAAAGAAATGTTTCTATTTCACTTGTCAGGACGTTGCTGGATAAATTACTCGTGTGTCTGATGGAAAGAGGGCTCCTGGCAAATTATATCATCGGAGAGCAGCTAATAACATAAAATAAAAGGAGCCGAGCTTTGTACATGAAATGTGAAAACACAGGACTGAAGGATGAGCTTCCCTCGGTAATTTAAAAGGCTTTAATTAAAAAGGAAGCAAACGGAAATATCAAGGCCAGGTGGAGAGCGCAGGGCGCGATGTTTTGGGGTTGGTACAGGCATGGAGAGAGGAAGGTGTGGTGTCGGGCACCCGCACCCCGTGCACCCAGGCAGGTGTCCCCACGACGCTCCCCTGCACCCCCACCTGCCTCTCACCACCGTGGTTTTCCTCCTGCAGCTCTGCCGTTCTCCCGGCCCCGTGAGAAGATGCTATTCCGATGGACGGACGTTTTTTCTCCTTTTCCCAGATGGAAGTGGTCAGGTTTAGCATCCAGCAGCAACGTAGCTCATGTAGAGGGGGGGCAATCATGGGAAAGTCGTGCCTCTGGGTGGACCACCGTGGCTCTCCTCCTCCCTGGGGGTAATCTGCCTCTGCATTTTGGGCTGGCTGCACCACTGCTGTGCTCAGCACTGCTCTTCAGAGGAAGTACAGCCTACAGAGCCGATAGCCTTCAGGTTGACTGCTTGAAGGGTGGTGGAGGACATGGGTTAATTTATTTCCCCTAGGCTGTGTCCCACATTGTGTTTCTTGCAACGCGTGCTTTCTGTGGGCTTTTGATGGGCTTGTCTTTCCCTAACCGCTTCCCAGCTACCCGTCAGGCAACGTGGCCCTTCTGATCACGTTCACCGAGGAAGCCCGGTTCACCTACGTCATCCTGGAGGACAGCAGGTACCTGGGCGTTAGGGCTGCCTTCGGGAGCCACGGCCACGGGGTCTGCTTCCACCCTGATGGACAGATCTGGTAGGTGCAGGCCCGGTGGGCCACACGTCCTTGGAGGTGTCTCGGTCCCATCACAGCACAGGGATACATAAGGATGTGTCTTCTCTCCTGGAGCGCCAGGTCACCACACCAGCAAAGCATGGGCTTATAATTTGCATGCAAGGGGACACTGCGATACCTGAGGTTGTCGAGCTTGATGTCACATTGCCTTTGGTTGGTTTCTCATATCCAGGTCGTGCTCCTCGCCGTAAAGAATGACTTAGGTGGCTGATTTCATGCAGTCTGAGTGGTAACGTGAGGTGACTGACAGCTCTCAGGAAAAGCTGCTGCTGTTTGAGCCTTCGAATTCAAATTTTTGCCGCCCCTCCCCAAGTCTCCAAAGTTTCCCCCTTGAAAGCCAGGAACTGGGGGAAATCATTAAATCCCATCTCAGTTTTACAAGTCCTCCCCGTGTCGAGACTAATGAATGGACGCATTAAATGTCTAACCGGCTATTACAAATCGCTTTGAATAGCTGTTGTAATAACACTGCCATCAGACTACTGCAGGTCCCACCGCCCGCCTGCAGACACGTTGGTCTCTCATCCATCACGCAGCAGCCAGGCTTTCGCGGCTCGACACCGCCGTGATCCCCAGCAGCACGAAGCATCACCCGCCCCGCAGCCTAGCCCCGTCCTTCACCCCAGGGCGCTCCTGACCCCGCTGGACCATGCTTTTCAGACTGCTTCCCATCAGCACGAGCCCCAGGCTCGATTACAGCTCTCCCAATACCTCCCAGCAGCCATAAATTAAGGGCAACATCGAGCCAGTGACCACTCATACATTTATAAAAAGCTTTCTTGTTTATTCCTGCTGTTTCTTCCAAGCTGCAGCACAAGTTAACGCTGGGCTTTTGCTGCGGTGGTGAGAATCAACTTCTTTAACACGCCAGCAGGAAAAACGCAACGTGAATGATAAAATGGCCCCGCGTGCCACGTCTGGGGGGCTGCTCCAGCTCCTGGAGCCACCTCCTCGGGCTGTCGTGAGATGGGGAGCATTGATTTGTATTTGTGTGCTGTAAATGAGGGCTGTTCCCCCATACACAGAGTTTCCCTCTCCTTTGTTCTGCATCAAGGCCGTTCCCCACACCCTGCCGTGCACACAAACATGCGTGACCGTGTGTGGGACACCTACTCTTAGTACAAATGTTTACAAATAGAAACGACCGTGGCCAGTAACTCTCACATGCAGAAGAGCAATGGGAAGAGGGGCAGCCCGTGCTACACGCAAATATTTTCTTTGCCCTCCGAGGGCAGGAGGGTTTTGTAGGATAACCGTTATGAAAATATCATCCCTGATCTGGTGGATCAGCTCCAGGCCCTGACTCGTGGAAGGCAATAATAATTACTTTTGTCACAGCGCAGATAAGAGGTAGCATTTAGGACGGGGAAGCTGTTTGCTCTGGATTCACCCCATGTTTGTCCCCAGGACCATCCTGACCCCTTGCACCGGAACCTGCTTTGACCAGGCAGGGGCGAGCCAGAAGCGCTGGAGCTGGCACGACCTCAGCCACCACGTCCACAGCCCCCCTTTCCAGCCCATCACCATGAAACTGAACGGCCACCTTACCCTTAAAATTGTGTCCCAGGATCAGATTCACCTGTGGTTCACGAGCCGCAGCAACTGCATCCACTTCAACGTGGGGGCCCGGCTCAAGGTGAGCATTTTCTGTGCCTGGAGCAGCCCACCTGAGTAAAGCCGTTTCCCTGGGGCTGCTGCATGGGTCTGGTCACAGATTTTCAGGTGAAAAAGTCACCATTTCGTTCAAAAGCAAATTTCCTGCCTGTGTGAGTCTTAATGAAATTCCCCTTCAGGAAAGCATTTAGCCGAGACTGAAACACTGCCACTGAAGGGTGAGGACAGCATGTCTCAAATTCATTTTGAAACACTATTCCTTCTCAAAACATTTAATATAAATGTCAATACAAACACAATGCTCCTGATTTTATCTAAACACCATTTCACTTAACGTGAAACAAGCATTTGGGGACAGGAACAACCGAAAATCCTTTGGCATTTGTTGCCACTCGGGTTTCCCTCCTCTGACCCTCCTGGGATGAGGGCAAGCATGAAAGGTTGGGTTGGAAGCGATGCTCTTCCACAAAGCCTGCCTCCAGGGGTTTCAGCATTAATGCCCTTCTTTTTGCTCGGGCTCTCTTTGCAGTTGAAAGACCCCAAGACAAGTCACCTGCTAAAAGGGCTAGAAAGCGAAGAGGAGCTCTTCCTGCAGTCCAAAAAGATTCAGCTCAGGAGCCTGCTCTCCAAAATAGAGGCAGTTTTGCAGTAGCTTTGGCAGTGCCCCAGCTATATCACTCCTTGTGTTCCATCATCTTGTACCTGCATGAAATACGGAAACAAAGACCTCAAGACACGCAGCAAACGGTTACACGAGCACTTCAGATCTGCTTTTCCTTCATCACGGTGAAAACAGTCACTTGGCAATGAAAAATAAAGCTCCTTTTTCCAAGCCCACCATGCCTACCTTCCTGTACGTTGAGTCCTTGTAACACCAGGCCCACCTCAGTTGAAAACACTTGTTGGATTGCAGTTCCATCGGGGGGATTTCACTGAATGTTACCACACCGATCACTGAAGGAGGAGATGGTTTCCCTCCTTCGGCTGATGCGCTGGACGTGGGGAGCTCGTCGCACTAACAGCCACGCTGCCTGAGCGGGGATGAGCAGGGGCAGTCCAAGGCAGAGCGAAGATGAGGAGCCTCTGGGTACGCAGCTCCAGCTTGGTGGCATGGCCACAAGCCACTAGTTTCACGACTGAAAGGGACTGATTCTTTCCCACGTACTAGAAGTTTCCCCTCGTGTTTCAAGCAGCAAAGAAAACAAGTCTGTAGCACAGTCCCAACAAAACTAGGAAGAAGCCATAGCAAGCCAAGCTTTCTTACAAGAGCCGTTCGGGTGCCAATACCAGGATTTACACAGAGATGACCAACATGGGGGACCACACCACAGCGGAGCCTGCAGCGATGCTTCCCCCACGAGACCAGTCAGCACGTTTTTGCTCCTCCCGGAGCAAAAAGCAATGCTGCCTAGAGGTGACACCTCACACGAGCACTCCACCTGCCACCCAACAGCCCAAATGTCCCTGTGCCACTGCATCGCTTTAAGCATGCCCTGGAAATGCCCAATTAAAAAGGCACCCAGTGATGTTATCAAAGCATTTTACCCTTTAAATATCTAGATGTTTATTTCAAACACCATGCATTTTAACAGATGGTCCCAACTCCTTACTTCTTGACCATGCTTTTATCTTCACCGGGACATTTTATTGGCTAAGTTTTCTACAGGCAGTGCTGAAAGACTCCTTTCACTGGACTTACCATCAGATCATTTGAAGGAATGGAGACCTCCGTATGCCCTGAATCCACTTGGTGCATCGGGGAGCTTTTATTGTATTCTGAGACCTTCATATCCAAGACCTGATTTGCTGTAGGGTCTTGGCTTGGTTTTAGGGTTCAGTAAGACTGAAAAAATACGTGAGGGTAGGAGAAAGCAGCATTCACAGACACAAGGCTGGGTTTTGCTGCAATGACCACAAAGTCTGTTAGTGGCAAAAACTTTCTTCCTTTTCCTACCCACATCACTTTGCCAACACCAAACAGGCACAGTTCGAGGAAGAGACTGTTGTTTTTGCTTGGAGAACACCCAGCACAGTATAAGCTATGGTGCAGGTGTCATTGTTGTACAAAGAAAGAGAAAAAAGAACGAGTAAATGCCTGGCCAACTGCCTTGGCATTCACTGCATTTCCCAAGACAGACAACCCAAAGGGCCAAACCTTTTTAGCAGGCTCCAAGCGTCCAGGCAGCAATGGTCACACGCTGCTGCCTGCGCCAGTCAGAGAGCAGATAAATTCCACAAGAAAGCAGTGTTTGTCCTGAGATGAATTCATTCAGATGACACTGCCAAAGCCAGAGAGTAAAGGGATGCCTCACACTGACATTACAGTGAACAAACCACGAGCCTTTGAATGATGCGTTCCTACAATACCAAGGGCCAGAAAAACAGTTGTGGTAGTAAGAAATGATGGGTAGATAAGCCTGCAAGCAACAGGCAACAAGAACAGCTATCAAATAAAATAATCATTGTGCTTTCAGCCACCACGTCCCAAGTTTACTCCTAGTAAGGGCCAACTAGATAAAATACGTTCTTGTTACAGTCACGGTTTCTTCCCCCTAATAAAATTGCAAGCAAAGAGACCGTTTAGTCACGCAAGACCACTTGTCAGTAAAGAAAATACCAATTTGTCAGTAAAGAAAATACAAATTTACTTTATTATAACCATAAAGAGGGATTATTTCAACAATTAGCTGTACGCTCAGCACTCAGGTATACATCTGTGCCAAATAAAGTCATTTCTCTTACTGCCAAAGAAGAACACTTCTTTTTAACAATGTACTCACTGCCTGTGCTTACAGGGTGTTTATCGTCTCTGTATTACAGTTATCTTGACAGACAAGCCTCGGGATACAGAATAAAGCTTTACTCTTTGACCAAAATAGGAGGCAACATTTTTATTTAAAAAAATTAAAAACGGCAAGTTTCTAGTCAGATAATATAAAGCATCTTAAATTAATCTTTTGAAAGTATTTACACTATTTGTAAACGTAAATATCTGAAACTGTACATGTTTAAACAAATGGTCATTTAGCAAACAGGCTGTATAAACTGATTGCTCTGCTAATCTTCCAGCCAGCTGACCTAGAGCTGTCTAGGTATTCTAGGAGAGAAAAGACCCAAATCACAAGAGTGACTACTGCAAGGGTTTACCCTTCACATCTCTTCTGTACAATGTATTGAGTCCGTCACAGCTTTGTACAGTGACCATGCAATCCTTCTGTAAAACTTTGTAAAAAAAACAAATATACATATATTACAATGCACTGGACAGTATTTTACAGCCTGCGTTTCTACATACGTTAAAAAAAAAAAAAGGGCAGGTTTTCTTCCTTGTTAGTTCCTTTAGTTAATTTTAAAGAGTCATGTAAGGTCCTACGAGTACCACTTACGTACCTCAGCACCACTGCTGCAACACTTCTCTTGGTAGCTTTAAATCCTGCTGTTTTAGTCTCCAGCCACGTGATTCATAACAGGAAAAACATTAAATCAAAACACCACTGATGTGCATGGAAGTGTCTCCGTAATTAAAATTTCAGAAGAGTTTTTACGAGTGAGTTGAAAGTCTGCCATGTACTTCACCATGTTTTTCTTCCGCAGTGCTGCACGATAAAGATTTACACACCGAGATACTCTAAAGCTGCTCTTAGTGTTTCATTCAATTAATGGCAGAGTGGTTAGCATTCAGCTTTCCGAAATAAGGATCAACTAATGCCTACTGATCACATCACAACGTTTACCAGTATCTGTATGCTTAACCCCTGCTAACAGCGATGATTTGACAGTGCTTACACATTCATTTCTGGCATCCCCTCCATGCCCCCACTAGCATTTGCTCCAGCACACAGCGGCTGTATAAATTCTAGTCCCAGCACCCACTTTCACTAATCCAACACCACCAGTTGATCTTGGGTATGGCAAAAAATACACAAAAAAAAGAAAACACCTCTAACCTAAAACTCTAAGTACCTGAGAATCTCAATGCTACGCTTTGCTGTAAAGCATCTGAAAACATGCAGTTCCCTCAGAAACAACAGAAATTATATTGCACAGCTTTCCATTGCAAATCCCAAGAATCCGAGATTCTTTACATGGAGTAAGGCTAGAGCATAAAACTTCAGGTCAGGCCTCGCAGCTCTTAATCACAAGAGTACAAGAAAAAACAGCACATCCAGTGTTTCAAGAAACGCTTCAGATGTAGAAAATAAAGTTTTCCCAGCTAAAAACCTCTGAATTATGTTCACGCACTTGGTAAATTATCAGGATTCTCAGGGGTGTTAAAAAATTGGAGCATGCCTGCTTAAGTCAAACGGTCGTATCAACGCGCTTATCTCCAAGCCTTGCAAATACCTACCACCGCTCCCATTTTATTCCCTGCACTTTACTTCCAGTGTGGTTTTGAAAGCGCTTCTCTTCACTCCATTCATCAGCTTAAAGTATGAAAGGATTTTACATAAAAAAACAGGACTTCAAGAATATCTGGAGAAGGCAGTAACTGAGCTTCCATAAGAGTGATCAGCAAAAGGTTTGTTTTGTTTTCTTTCTCCCCCCCTTCTCAAGCCAGCAAATAGGAAGACCTTTAACAAATCAATAAAACTGATTTTTTTTTTAAAACTTTTTCCTAAAACAGGGTTAAACAGCCTGGAGGGTTTTAATGCAGGCTGGACTGCACAGGGGGATCCTTCATTTATTTCAAGCAAATGTCTTCACGTCCCCTTCACTGTCTGACATTCAGCTGAAGTTTGTTTGAAGCAGCCTCACTGGCTACTTGGACATCGACAAAAGTAAGTTCACCTGGAAGACAAAGCGAAAGCCTACATTAGACAGAACAGCTAAGTTCAGGATCTGATGTCTCATATTTTAACCTTTAAACAAGAATTCATGGAAGCACACAGAGACTTATACGGAGCAGAACAGAGATGCAAGTGGTCAAAACTTCCAGTCAAATCCCAACTCACAGGCTTTGTAAAATGCAAACGTCTTTTCAGCGGTCACAACGTATTGTTTTAGAATTTCTAGAATGATTTCTGGCATTGTCAAGGAACTCCATAAAAATCTGTGCACTGGAAAGAATGTCAACATCTATCTTAGATATCTGAAACACGTTTGGGATCCTTTGCAATCCTTGTTTCCCACAAATTGCAATATTGCTTCCGACACACTTCAGTTCGTAGAAATGATCCTCAGGATCAACAGATAAACAACATTAGAAGAAGCCAACTCCTCTAGGACAACCCCACCTTCCAGTGCATCACTTCTGCTCCACGCTCCAGGATAGTTAGCATACAAACCTGTGGCCACGTTCATTGCGGGCAAACTCCTCTAACGCATAAGCTTGATTATCAGTTTAAATACTGGCAGCCCATGATATTGATATCAAGATTCTATCCACACTCCCTGGACCCCTAAGGTCAAAGACAGGTTTTTGAAAACCTACTTGTTTTTGTCAGAGCGTCCTAATACAAAGAATTTTCAATCGCAATCATCTCTGAGACTAAAGTTCTTAATGTGAGGGTTCCATTTCCATAAAAAAATGGACATTTTCCCAATACAATTTACTTCAAAAGAGCCCTTAAAACTCTTTCCCCTACTTCCTGAATGTAAAAGGTGCTGCTTCTTGTATTTGTCAAAAGCAAGACCAACTTCACGTGCAGACTTTTTTAAGCTTGTTCACTATCTGTGGTATCTCTTCAAAAAGACAATGCCCAAAAATGGTAAGACTCTGCCATGATGTTGTACAAACCAACCCACAAAAACATCAGTCACTGCCTTCAATTTAAAAAAAATTCTACTGGATATTCATAAAAAACAAACGAGCAAAACCTTTTTATTTGAGACCCTGGAGTTCAGAGAAAGTCCTGAGTTTAATCAGCCAGCATTAAGGAGGATTTAAAAAAAATTTGAACACTAAAAGTAGTAAAAATGAAAAGTTAATGTTTAAAAAAAAAGACAGTCACATAAAACGGAGCTTCAATATATTCGGTACATACCTGTTCCATTGAAGGACATGCTATGATCTGGAGATCTTCATTACTAAATTCTTCCTTTAACAGAGCATGGAGTTTCTGAAACATTTGCTGAATGTTATTCTTTTAAAGGAAAGAAGGAAAAAAAAGTCATTATTAAAAAAAAACAAATACACACAGAACTAACCTCAAACATTGACCAGAACAAGTACCAGAACCCACCTCCATCCCTGCACTGTATACTATGCAGGCTGAATATAAGAGAAAACATGACAATTTTTTTTTAGGCTAAAAGATACCATTAGATTTTTGGATTTCACAGGTCTTCTTGATAGGTTTTACACCCACAGAAAAACACGCTGATGTACATACAGCAGTACTCACCCTAACTGGCTTGAACAAAATGAATTCCGTATCTTTATTGGACAAGTATAAGGACATGCTTCGTAACGTTGATGGCAGCTTTGTTTTTATTGTCTTGTAAGTGGAAGAGACCATGTCGTTGATCTTTGCTGAAAATAAAAGTAAACATCCTTAATGAAGTAGAACATCATTCTGCAATTGGAAATCCACATTCCTGAACAGCATCTCCACTTTACTAGGACTGATCATAACCATGGGGTGGACTGAAGGGGAAACGGGGGGAGACTGGGCAGCACAGCATCATTCCATCATACGACCACACACCAGACAAGGCTCGCCTCTCAGGACCTACTTAAGGCATCAGCCTCTCTTACTCTGCAGAAAAAAGCCCCAAACCCATTTCTGCCAGCGAACACAGACTCCTCATGTTCCTGGAGTTGCAGCCTTCCAACTGAAGAAGTAGGAAAGTTTTACACAGGCTACCCCCATGTAAAACTGTCCTGGAAAAGGAACTGCCAGAAATAAATACTGCTAGTAAACAGAACAGCATATCACCAATTCTCCTTACTGTCCACATGCTGTGTCTGGAAGAAGAAAGGCTGCACGGTCATCTGGATTTTGAATCAACCAGACAGGAATCCTCTCTCAGACAAGACCTTCCTTCTTTATTGCTAGGTACTTTAATGGCTTTACAAGATCTTTGCTTAAAGGGCAGGGGAAACATACATTTTGTTGCTTTAAATCCCCGAAGTTAGTATACTACGTTTGTTTTTCCTCTCCTTCTACAGTACCTAAATTTTCTCCTACTTACTCCTGCTTCCCACACAAATGACTCCAAGAAACAACAGAAGATCTGCTTAGATCTGCCTCTACACACATAATTATCTCCAGACAAACATTAAAAATACCCCTGAAGAAGCAGGAAATATTAAGTAGAAGCTCAAGTTAGCCCTTGAGAGTGTCTGACCATGGAGCAGCACTGAATTATGAATGAATACGGCTGGCTTTGCATTTTAAGAACATGATGCAGCAACAGAAGGTTTCAATGTATGAATTGGAATAAACAGATTTCTCAGTGTCATCGAGAAGCTCAACTTGGTAATGCGAACAGCAAAGCAACCCAGGAACATCTGAACTATTCCAAATGTTCCTACGAAGCATTCGCATTTGAGTTCTGAAAAGGAAGCACTTACAACAGCTACAGACAACAAAAGCTTCAATACAGACTCGGATTTTTTTCTACAAAAGCAAAAGCTCCATCTCAATGTGATCAAGTAATTTCGTAAGCACATTCTGCATCCGTTTGTGAAAATGCTGTTTTCATGCAAGAGCACTCACAGCTTGAGAAGCACTCAATTCATTCAGCTATTGTTCCAATTAAATGCATATTCTTAAGTTTGTCAGCTTTTGATTTAGAAGTATCTTAAGACATTTAAACTGGCATACAAGTAAAAACGTAAGCCAGGACTTTGAAGAGAAAGGTTGAGTTTTTAGGCATTTAGAATTTTTCCAAATCAGTCACGGTCTCACAAACCAAATTAATCTGCCCAAGTTTTCACGTTGTTATGTTTTAGAAGTCATGCATGTATGACAAATGACGCTCTGAAACACTCCAGCCCCATAAAATGCAGCTTATGTTGCTCTACCAAAATGGTGAATGGAAAGACCCTTTTTCTTCTCCATTTGATGAGTTTCCTGTGGGTGTCTTGAACAAGTAAATGATCACGGCTTTATCAGCCTATAAGGATCTCTGAAGCAGTATGAAAGTAAAACAAAGCAAATACCTGGTTGTGCCCAAGGTTGCTGTGAAAGGCTGTATTTGGGACCTCCTTGAGTAGCCATTGTTTTTAAAGCAGCCACCTAAAACAATTACAATCAACAAAATGATGTTTGTTTCTTTCAGATGAAGTCACAACATACTGACCAAGTAACAATTGCACAAGTCTCCTAGATACTGTAGTTACTGAATCTCCCCGCTCTTTTTTTCTATGCACTGACTTAACAATACACAGGGGAAGACGCTTGACAGAAATGCAGTTCAAAATTGCAATCATAAACACTTCTTGAAAAAAAAATTCAAAACGGGATTAAATTTACAAAGATGCTTCAGCACCTAAGGACACAAAGAAACCTCAAAAGGGATTTATACTTCTTCAAGTTAGTCAAACTCCCCAAACTGGAATAACTTCAACAATCTAGCAATCTCAGTTAACCATCTGTATTTGAGGCATGTTACTGGCCCCTCGCCCCATTATCACAGGCATCAGTAAATTTAACATTGTAATCTTCTAAACTCTCAGAAAGCCAGCATCTGGGATATTTTTGATGTCAGCAATGCTGTAGGACCCAGTTTCTGAGTTGTTGTGCTATAAAAACACATCTTCTTAGTGCAACATGGATCCGCATCACGCTTCATTTTCTAGAAATAACAGATCACGCTGCGTGCTTTTCTCAAGATGTCTTGAATCCTGCGCCCTAGGATAGGTTCTATAAAAAAAGTGTACTGTAACAAGACAGCTTTTGTTCCTGTCCTCTAGGATGCCCGATCTTCCTGCCTCAGTTTGTGACAGAAATTCCTGACAAAACAAGACTTGGAAGGAAAGTCCTGCTCAGCAAGCACTTCACTGATGTAAAAGATGCTGAAAATAAAAACCTTCAGCAAACTTAGCTGGCTGCTAAGAGTATACTAGAGTATGGCTGTCATACTAAGATTTCTCTGAGATTTTTATTGAAGGGTTACATATTCAGTCAAGGTCGGATGGATAGTGCTTTTCCTGCAAACAGAAAAGCTCCTGCTGACTTTCATAGACCTATTTCAACTCACTGAAACAGGTAAAACTTCTGAATAAAAGAGTGTAAGAGTTGCTTTTAAAAACAAACTATGCCTTGTTCCTTTAATCTATTAGTTCCAAAAATGCCTTGACAGTTCCTTGTTGAAACTTAAAAGGAATCACAGTCTTAAAATGGGAAATGCCAACACCTTCAGCTAATCAGAGAGATCTAGCAGCTTCTCCTGTACGAATTTAAATACTAACTGCATTGGCCTATCAGTGTTTCAGTTAAATTAACAAATATACAACATGCTTGTACCTTTGTCATGAACTCCTCCAGCTGTTCTATAAACTGTTTGGTTTGCTGCTGAATAAACTGCTCACAAGCTGATTTCAGATGACGATCTACATCTTTCTTAGAGTCGATATAATGTTCTCTGATTTCTGGAGTACCCTTGAACAAAAGACAACAAATCTCACCTTTTTATTTGCCAAAGATCACCACCCGCTTTATGACCAATTTTTTCTTAATGAAACGAGACTCCGTATTACCTCCAGCAAGAACTGTATCAAGGCATTGTTGCTGTTCAGTCTAAAAAATCTTGAAACTGTTTTAGGGTTCAGGATTTTAAACGCTGCATCTGTGAATCAGAAAATCACTCACACTGTAAGTAAATGGGATTCAGCTCCAGGAACACAAAGCCTTATTTACTTATTTACTCATTAAAATGGCCAAGCCTCATTAGCATTGTTGTAACACGACAGATCCCCCTATCAGTAGCTGTGCATGCATGTGCACACACACATGCATAATGCACAGAAACATTTATAGTATGCCTGGATCTAACAGTTACGCAGTTCAAACAGATAAATACATTATAGCAAACTAAAAAATGACCGATACCAACTGTAGTGCTATCAGCACACAAAGTGTGTGAACTCTTTTCCTCTTGTAACTGCATCTACAAGTGAAAGACTTTTACATAAGCAATGTAGTTAAGCAGTTAAACTGGGAAAACCAAGCATGGTTGCACAAAGCGACTCAGAACTGGCACTCTTTTCCTCTGTGCTTATTTTTTTTAGTTAAAACTAAACAAAAACCACCAACATATTGATATACATTCATATTTATGGTACCAAGAAAGAAAACCATCAATGCCTGCAATTAACACACCATCCTGAAATTATTCCTATTGAATTAAGGGAATGTTGTCAACCTGAAATCTAATCAAATTGGGGAAAAGAAAATCATCAATACAGTTTCCACATAGCTTGTTGCCCCAGTGTCATTCATTTACCATCCTACACCTCCATCTGCTTTCTTTCGTATCAAAAGTAATTCCATGCCTCTGTTGCTGTATAAAACAATGGGAGGGAAAGAAGATGTGTGAGTTCAAGAAGAGCTGTCAAAGTGCATTAAACAAAGAGGGAATGCCAGGCACTTAAATGCCAAACTAAGAATCTGCACTCCTATGCAGTTAAAGCAGAGAAAGATTCATTCTGTTCTCTGAATTACTTCTGATTCCAAAAAGAGAGCCTAAATTCTTCCTCAGATGCCTACAAGCCAGTGAGTGTGAAAACCACCTCTCCCTGCTATATTTTCCAGTTGCAATAACCTTAGCATTATACTACTTTAAAAAAAAACTGGAAGCATGACTTTTACATTAAGCAGTGTTTCTTTCAGATATAAATCCCAAAGTAAAATCCATGTGCAGAAAGCTTGGCTAGAAGACAATAAAACTCTTATTAGCCATGCTATCTTTCTACTACAAGTCATCCCAAATATAACAGCCTCGCTGGCCTATGCCACGCTACATTAAGAATTAAGCTCAGTCTACATTTTCAACAGCCTCCATCCCCCCAACATAAAGAAAGCATTTTCCATTACTTACCACTACCGTGTGCGACGCACTGGCTGGCACCAAAATTTATTCAGTTAATTAAAGATGGAGAACAAACTTGTGTGTCAGCCAGGACAAGACACCAAAAGGACGTATTTACCCTTTAACCTCCAGTCAACTAGAAACTACTCAACAGGTACGTGGTTTCATTGATGTTCAAATGCAACAGGTGAAATGGTTAGTGTGAGAATTGCTCGCTTCACAGTTAGAAGAGCAGCGTATTAGATGGCAGGCAAGAAAAGTTATTTCTTCAGCTTTCTGTTCCAGAATGGAAGAGGAGAAACCTGACACGCTTCCCATTACTTTTTGCCCCGTTATCTTTATAAACCTGAGAATTCCGTGACTGTTCACTTCTATTTTCATAGGGCTTTTTTTCCTGCATTTTACAAAGGAACCAAAGCACAATTTTAAAAAACATGTAGTCTCTATTATTCCTAAAAACAGACACGAAAGTATACAACAATACTGCTTATTGGACTTGCAATATAAAAAAAAAATCTTTCCTAAACAAAATAAAACAGAAAAGTTCAGGAAATCTTAATTTGTTCCAGGCAAGTCAACTATGTATTTTTTAAGTTAGCCTGTTAAACAGCAATAACAACAGATATTCATTTAAAAGATCAGAAGAGGGAAGAGACATTTCTGTGCAGCAGAATTATTTAGCTGTTCTTAAAAAGGAATGGATAAAGAAGTTAGGTGAGCAGCACAAGGCAGTCAAATGCATTCCATACAAAAATAAAGAACTTGTTAGATACATCTTGAATTGCCCTTAATAAATGAACATTTGTTTTTTTTCTCTCAGAGAAGATAAGAACAAAGCAAGAGATTAGAACAAGCATACAGGTCATTGCAGGTGAACATAAAATAAACCCAGAACTTTTGCTAGCACATGAAGGGAGGCCACTGCCATCCCGTTCTGTAGCCAGCAACTGTTTAGTACCTCTAGTTTTCTTAAGGTCCAGGGAAATTTCCTTAATGGTGAAATCAGTGTGGAAAGGAGCAATTTGTTCACGAAGAATCAAAAGGTGTTTTATTAAGAAAAGCTGTCCATCAACCTGGGTCTACAGCACAAGGAAAAAAAAATACTCATTACATGTCAAAAGCAACCATTAGAAGAACAGCACAATTTCAACACCTTCACTTTTATTTGTTAACGTCCTGTAACAAAATTAATACCCATAATTTTACAGGCAAGCTTTTTGCATTAGTCTGTAGCGCCATCAACGACATTCTCGGATCAACAAGACCCACTTCGGTACTGCTCTGAATAGATTGCCCTACAGAAGCTGACTTTATTCCTATTTCTCAGGAGACCTGGATTATATACAGCTCTATTTCTAAATGTCCACATTAGGTACAGGTATCCATTATTGGAAAGACACAAACTTATTCTTCATAAAAGCCAGGAATTATTTCATGTAATTCGTATGATTTAGGTTGAAAAATATGAAATTGTAAGGTGTTTTTTTTTTGCCATCATTAAGATGATTTTAAAAAGCCAGAAAGACAGATAATCAAGGTTATTACAGAAACATTAACTTTGCTACTGTGCAAAGGTCTTACGAGGCATTTTTCTCATATCATTAAACACAAAGCTTAGTTAATTTCTATACTGTATGGCAAAGATATAAAGAATAAACCAAGGCCAAGTTCACACCACCGAGATGATCAGTTTTGCACTGCTTGTTATTTCAGCTATGCTTTATACCGCAAGCAGTTTTTAATCTTCCAAGTTCATGGCTCATTGAGGTAAATGAAGGAGGATTCAAGAAGTTGTATTTGCCTTTACAAGCTGGAAAAGAACTTTCCTTGATATAATGTTAAATGAAAGAGTAAAGAAAATAGGTTTAAATCTACAGTTTTAACAAACGGAAGTGTTCACTAAAAATACATGGTGCACTGGTTTCTTGAGGCTTTTTTTTCTTATATGCAGAATTTCATCAGATAATGTTATATTATCATGCATCAACAGCAAACTGGTACAGATCCCAGTCCCGGGCCAGTCTATTCCGGGCTCACTGTGGGATCAGTTTCATGCTCTGACCTGATATACAATGCTGGAATGGATCTGTATAAATCTGAATCATTTACATAAGAAATAGTTACATGCTCAAGCCAGAGGAAAGTGTGACTTGAATTTTTTTTTAGAGGTGCTACATGTAACAGATATTTTTCATGAGACACTCAAAACAAATACTTCAAAATAATTCTTCATTTCTAATAGCAGCTATTTTTTTCATTACTAAGTATTTACTGCTTATACAAATCCACCAGGTTTATCCTATCAAGAGTTCTTTCTTTTTTTTTTTTTTTTTAATAAATTTCACTTCCTGGCTGCTAGAAATTAGTAAATACTACAGTATTTGCATTAAAGAAACTGCAAGAGAAAAAAACCCACACAGGTTTACTCCAATTAAAGTAGCACATAAGGTAAAAATGACTTGATGAAACTGCATCAAATTCTGAACAACACACACGAGATCAAAGCTTTTGATTAATAGATAGTTCTGAGCACAAAATACTTATCAAATCTTGCCAGTGAAGTTAATACTTGGAAAGATTTTTGAAAACTCCAAGAAAAGAAGCAGAAAAAAAGAGAAAATAGTAACAGGCAAATTGGTAGCAGAATAGACTTCCAGCATTATTTTTATTCAGGCATCACTTGACTGAATTCATATGAGTTACAGCAGCCTGTAAACATGATTGGTGTGATTTGTATTTTACCTTTTCAGATAGGCTTGCATGTTTTAGAATACATTAATCAGCTAGTAATTCCATCGAGTCTCTAGGGTTAGAGCCACATGATTTCACTAAGATTTCAGTGGAATTTGGAACAACTACTTCATGGCTTTACACGTACATGGGGAAAGAAAAAAAGGAGAAAAAAAAACACCCTATCCCCAAAGCACAGACTCTGACCTTGTTTTTGCTGATAGAATCGGCAGCTCCCAGCAGTGAGTGGATGCAGGCAGATAAGGCCTCTTGCGATAATCCCTGAAACACTGCCCTCTGCAGGGAAGAAGAAATCAGATCGAAAAAAAAGCGTTAGCAAAGCTTAAGCAGAATTTAGAGTTGTGGCTTGTGAAGGTTATGCTTACCAGCACACAAAACTCTAGATTAGTTAGTTACAAACATACTGACAAATGAAATACAATAGAATAAAGCCTTGATACATAGAAGTTTGTTACAGCACTTACACTGGATACATGTCTACACTAAAAGTATGCCTGTGTCCACCACCCTCCAGCTCTGAATCTGTACCTGGGTCAGTGACACCCAGTGTCAGGGTAACTACCTGGGTGTGCAACTTCAACTCGCAACAGACATGAGATGATCTGAGTGAGGTGTTTCAAAGCAAAGTCAAATTACTTTGTGTTTGGGACAGATCAGCAAGCAAATGTGACAGCTGCCATGGCCCAGATGACACACAAGAACTCGTCGAGCTGCAGGAGTGAGATCCCATGGTTGAGCCAGCCCTAAGAACACAGGCAGCCTCTCTCAGCACTCCCACGCAGTACGTGACAGCCCTGACTGCCCCGGGACCTGCCAGTACCATTTCATTTATTTCTTATCGTATTTAGAGGATGCTGGCAAGGCATATCAACTCTGCTAGTGTGCGGACACGCGATTCGTGAGCTATGCAAGCAATTCAAAAGTGACCTCTTCTCCAAGGGTCTAGCCGGAAACAATGACAAATAATCACTTAAGTTTAATGAGATTAATATGTTAAGAGATAAAAGTATTAACATTCTCCAGTTTCTTTTGAAGTAAATAGCATCTCGGTAGCTGTTGCACTTAAAGATATGTTGAAATGCATTAAGCACGTATTAAGTAAGATAGAACACATACTGAGAAGCAAAACCACTCATATTATGTTTCTCAGAGACTTACTAGCTGTTAGGTGACAGACAAAAGTCAGACTTTAAAGTGCAAATCTCTAAATACTTGTGAAGTAAATAACACATTTGTTTCTCTTAGACAGGAGGATTCCTACTGTCTTAAACTCTGGATAATTTAAACATTGTTTGGTATGTCAGTTTCCTACTTTTTCAAAGATGTGCAACACAAAAAATTTGGGAACATGTTCAAAATGTAGAAGTAGTAGAGCCAGAATTTTTAAGACCAGAAACATCACCCTGTCTGACGTGCTGAAAAGTACATAGCAAAAATCACATTCACCCAGTGATTTCAGCAGTAAGATCGTTCTGTATAATTAAGCCTGAGTTTTCCATCCTTTCCTGTCTTGTTCACTCCTCAGTTTTGGTGTGGTAAATAACTTAAGCATCAGATACTGAAATATCTCCATAATAGCAAAAGGAATGGATGTACAAACCAGCAATTTTTTTTTTCTAATTCTACAAAATTCCAAAATTGTCTGGGAAACAATGACCAAAATTTGTCAATTCATGTTTTACATAAAGATATCAGCAAAAAGCCTAATAAGAGATAAGAGGGACCAGTAACTGTCCATTCCTCTTAGATTAAAATATTCAGAACCGGTGCTATAAACTTCATAACTTCCCTTAAAATACTAGATAAAGAAACTTTTGCATACGTCTATACATCTGTACAGTTTGGAGAGACACACTAGAGTCCTTCTGACGGTGGGATACCACATTCCATGCAGATCTGCTGGTGAAATCGTGGACTGGTGTCTGGGATTAAGGGATTCCGCTGAACCTATTTAAAAGTAAAATGCACACATGAAAAACTTACCCATCTTTCCTTTCAACTGCATTATCAACTCACTTCATACCGGCACCACAGTAACACGACATACTGCACCCAAACAGGTTAGCTTTTCTCTTTCTGAACAGGTCAGAACTAGTTTACTGATGTGTATAGAGCACACGGCTGTGAAAGACACAATTTTGCTTTCAGCAATGGCCCAGCTCAATCTTTTTTAATGAATTAGTTTTACAGGCATGTCTCTAGTGGCTCCCCCTCCTTAACTCAACAGCTGAAATGGTCAAACAATTACTGAGAGGTGTAGAAGGAAAAAACAAATAGTTAGTGATCATGAAACCACAAGAGACACCCAGAAAAAAAAAAAAGAAAAAAAAACATTCCATAAATTTTACTTCTTCATGCTTTCTTTTCTGCTGGGGATGATCCTACATGGATTAAAGAGCTGTAGGAAGCGTAGGGTTTGAACATCATGTTAATAACCTCAAAAATAATGGCAAAAACATTTCAGGGAGGTGGGCAGGGGTAGGATTGTAAAAATAAGAAAGCCCTCCTCCTGGGTAACCTCTGTAATACCTCTGTATGCTCAAGATGGATTTTCACAACACCTGACAGACAGAAGCCTTGTATTATTTTTGTTTTCTCCTAAAGTCTTGGGAAATAGCTAAATCAATAGCATCGTAACTCAGACTGCCATCAGCAACCATTCAAAAAAGTAAACATTTTGAAGTTTTTCCATAATGATGGAATAAGCACTTGTGTGGTGCTTATTTGTAAGTGCAGGAATTGTCTAAATTAAATCAGCAATATCCTTCTTCCTTTTGCAACAATATATTTATTGTCACAGTAATTAGAAGGCTTGTAAGACCTTAGCTATCAGGTTGAGGATCCTAGGCTACTTTTTAGTCACTTCAGCTACTCCTGCAGGCACTGAAGTGGGAGTAAGGAATTCTGAAGGGCAAATAATCCCAGTTATCTCAGGCACTTATCTTGTAATGGGACGAATTGCACCACACAGGTTCCTTCCTTCTCCTGACCGCAGGTGGGGTTTACAGGGCTTGTTAATGCCACACACTTGGCATGAAGCAAGAGGGACTCTGCTGTTAATAGCATTTGTGGAGTCCAGCTAGAAGCAGCCAGAAAGAGCTTCTGGAAAACATATGGGACTATGGGAAACATAACACTACAGCATTCTGAACAGTGATAAAATAAAGAAATCCTTCACGGACCTTAGGCAAAAATTTAAAGGGTCATAACACTTATCGCTGGCATTAGAAGAACTGGGTTTCACGGAATACGCTTCCAGTTCACTGTAATTTACAGGCACAGAGCTCGCGTTTACAAAGTCAAGGACTATACCACGAATTATTGTAACAGCTAAAATTACTGACTGATTTCAGTAAGTGGAAAAGCATTCAAAGAGAGAACTTGCCTTCCCAGTTAAAGGCACACACAAAAACACTCCTGAATGTAAAAAGCATTCATTTAAGAGACATGCCTGACACCAAAACCACCTTTTTCATCTTAGCACAGCTAACAAACATCACCCTTTAAGCATACATCTTGGTGGCAGGGCTACTTTGCAGTAAAGAATGCTGAAGCTCCATTTTATTCAAAAAACAATAATTATATACAACTACAAAAATAATTGCTTCAAAAAATGGATTGAGTTGAGAGCACAAGGAAACACCACAGCCACTGAAGGAACAAGAATAAGTTGTTCCTCTTTCAAAAAAAAAAAAAATAACGTTAAGAACTCCAAGACAAAGCTCTCCCCTCAAAATCTTTAGGGAAATAGCCCTTTAAGGCGTATGCAAGTTTCTCACTGATGGTTCAAGTTAATGCTCACTCTCTGTGAGCTTTATGCGTTCATTTGACAACACAAGATATATTTTGTACCAGATTTCACTAAACTGCAGGACTCAGGATCCTCCAGCCGGACATCTGAAAATGAAGCTTCAGATGGCAGCTTCTTCTGTTCATCTTTTAAGCTCTGTGCAATTTGCTGCAGAGGAAGACACACCACAAAAAAATTATATGTATAAAATATATATATTATTTAAGCAGCATTATGCTTTGATTACAATAGAGTAAAGAGTACTAAATTGCGAAAGGAGTCAGCTATACTGACTGTCACCAATATTTCAAAGAAATGAAAACAAATAAAGACAGCTGTTTCCAAAACAGTAAATGAAATATTACACACAGTACAAATAGTACAAACTTCAGATTCACAAGCACTGAACCGGTCTCTGTAAAGCACTGTTCTTTCCATTTTGCCTGTTTTTACTGATCTCTGAAGATTAACCAGTCAAGACACCTAGAAAGAGAAGTTCAAAACAGGGGAACCCAATTCAACACTTAATTGGGTTTCATACAGATAATGTCTATGATGGCTTTATTCCTACAAATGTTACGTGCAGATGGTCCTGAAGTGCTCTCTAGCTTATTCCCTGCAGGAGTTCAAGAAAAAGCTTTCCGCTAACATTACTCAACACTTGCACGCTTCGACCTTTTTCCACCGCTTGGTCTGCTTCACAGCAACTACAGGCAGCAAGAACGGGCAGAGAACTGCATTAATATTTGAGCACAGCAGCGCAAGAAATACTTCTGCCCCATGCTTTTAACATTTTAATAATTAATTTACTCAGACAGAAGGTCTCTCTAAATAGTAAGGTTTTGAGGTTTAAAAGCAATCAAACAACAAAATGAGTCCCAAACCAGGTAAAAAACAGTGTTATGAGGACAAATGAAGAAGAGCATACTTGCTCTCTGTAGAACGAACTGTAAACCATACTTTCTTTCTCTTCCTAACTGAATGGCCAGAGAACTCGTTAGAAAATTGCAAAAGCACTGGTTGATAGAGGAAGAGCAACTGACGTCATTTGTCTGCACTTGCGCAAAGCATTTGATCCTTGACACTGTCCCGCACGATATCCTTGTCTCCAAGTTGGAGGGACATGGATTTGACAGATGGATCACTTGGTGGGTAAGGAATCGGCTGGATGGTCATGCTCAAAGAGTTGCGGTCAATGGCTCAATGTCCAGGCGGAGATCAGTGACGAGTGGTGTTCCTCGGGGGCCACTATTGGGACCGGCGCTGTTGAACATCTTTGTTGGTGACACAGACGGTAGGATCGAGTGCACCCTCAGCATGTTTGCCAATGGCACCAAGCTGAGTGGTGAGGTTGACACGCTGGAGGGAAGGGATGCCATCCAGAGGGACCTGGGCCTGTGCGAACCCCATGAGATTCAACAAGCCAATGTGCAAGGTCCTGCATCTGGGCTGGGACAATCCCAAGCACAAGTCCAGTCTGGGTGGAGAATGGATTGCGAGCAGCCCTGAGAAGGACCTGAGGGTGTTGGCTGAGCTCGACGCTAGCCAGCAATGTGTGCTTGCAGCCCAGAAAGCCACCTGTATACTGGGCTGCACCAAAAGCAGCGTGGCCAGCAGGGTGAGGGAGGGGACTGTCCCCCTCTGCTCTGCTCTTGTGAGACCCCACCTGGAGTGCTGCGTTCAGCTCTGGGGCCCTCAATATAAGAAGCACGCAGACCTACTAGAACAAGTCCAGAGGAGGGCCACAAAGATGATCAAGGGGCTGGAGCACCTCTCCTATGAAGACAGGCTGAGGGAGCTGGGGTTGTTCAGCCTGGAGAAAAGAAGGCTCCAAGAGGACCTTACAGTGACCTTCCAGTGCCAGAAGGGGGCCTACAGGAAAGGTGGGAAGGGACTCCTGGTCAGGGAGTGTGGGGATAAGACAAGGGGGAATGGCTTTAAACTAAAAAAGGGCAGATTTAGATTAGATGTTAGGAAGAAATTCTTCCCTCAGAGGGTGGTGAGGCCCTGGCACAGGTTGCCCACAGAAGCTGTAGATGCCCCATCCCTGGAGGTGTTCAAGGCCAGGCTGGATGGGGCTTTGGGCAACCTGGTCTGGTGGGAGGTGTCCCTGCCCATGGCAGGGGGTTGTAACTGGGTGGTCTTTAAGGTCCCTTCCAACCCAAACCATTCTGAGATTCTATGAAAATAAGGCCTTATGTAAGCAAACAATGCAGAAACCCAGCCTAAGGAAGGTATAGCTAACATTAGAAAATTATCACAATCATTTTTGCATTCAGTTATATTCACTCAGATTTAGTAAAAATACTGCACTCCAAACAGTCATACTGGTAAAACTTCTGATCATTAGCTACCCTGAACGTAGGGATCCCACTTAGCTACATTTTGTGTGGTGGGCTTCTCAATTACTAGTTTTGCCTTTTCTTCGAAAACCTTTTGGTCATTAAACTTTCAGCATAAAGGGCAAGGATTCTACAAAATTAACTACCTTCAGGATTTGTAAATCCTTTCTTAAAAACTTATGAGTGTCATTTATAATCAAAGACATAAACTGTAACATAGCTAAAGTTTTAAACACATATAACAACAAGACTATAGCAATGCAAATTCAGCACTAAGAGGTTTCTCACTGTGTTTGCCTGTTTAGAGGCAAAAATTGAACACAATAAGATAGAGTTCTACAACGTTAAATGTCTTCCGGCCCTAAGAAATACACACATCTACGCACATATATACGTAAAACACAGAAGCTTTAGAGCTAAGTAATGATCTGATTCCAAAGTGAAACAACAGTTTCTCTACTGACACATCAGCTGCAATTAAGTCCTATGATTTTCTAAGGACCACCAGCTGTTCTGGTAGATAATGAAAAGCAGAATGGACCAGTGAAATCTGCATCTTGCCAATCCATGCTGGAATTATCATTCTTTGCCAGCTCCATCCTTTGACAGCTAGGAAGCCTCATTATGAAATGAATGGCAACAGTTATTTTGGGGGATTTTTGTTATGCCTAATCCCTTCCAAGTAATGCTACCTTCCAGCTGCATATCAAATACAGATTCCTCTAGCCAAAAAAAAACAATTTGAAGTCTTTCATTGGACACATTTTTAATTTAGCGAGTACTCTCATTCTGAATATTTCATCAACATAGTATTGACCTCTTAAACTAAGTAGAGTTAGCCTGATTCCTTTCACTAGGAACATTGAGTCAAAGGGCTTGGAATGACTGCTAAAATGGCTAATACTGGTAAGAACTTCAAAAAGGCAACTGGAAACCATTGATGACATGTTAAATTATATAAAGGCAAAACCAAGTCTCCCCTCATATCATCTGTGTGCAGTGTACCCACGTTCATACCAAACACTAATTGACCAGTAGTTCTGAAAACAAACCTGGAGCTAACTGCGCCTGTCTAAAGCTTCTCTTCAACTCCAGCTCAACTGAAGAACACCAAGTAACACCTACTACTTTTGAAAGTAAATAAAAATTTACTGTTATGAGGGAAAATTTAGAAGCTTCAAGTTTAGATAAAACCGTTAACTGTGAGAACTATCACCAGTTTTATTGAGCGTGACATGAAGTGCTTCCTGACATCCAGTTTAGGGTCATAATTTAATCAGCAGGTGCCTCTTTGATAGTGCCAGTAATACTAAATACACCTAAAAAACAGAAAATCCCATCTGCAAAGCACTATACCATACAAATGTACATACTGCGTATAAAAAGAAAACCAAATCAAGGACAATAAAAGCTGATCGTATACCTCCATCATTTCCAACTTGTCAGGATATGCAAGATCCCCCGGAGCAGGTTTGTAGCCTATGATATCAGTCTGAATGTAGATGTGTGTCCTATAGACAAGACGCTCTTGTACATCTTCTAACATCTGCTTGACACCAGCAGCAAACGCACCCAATTGTTCAGCTTATAAAGAAAAAAAAATTGTTAATTTAATTACATAACAAGTTTATAGATGCACGAGTTTAAGTATCACATACAGAACTGTTACCAAACTGACTTGCTGCAGAAGGCAGACCATTTTTGGACTAGTGGCATGCAGACAAATTTGTGACAAACGAGGAATTGCTGAACTCCATATTGCAGTCATTGTAGCTCTCCAAATTTGTATCACGTGTGAAAACGTGAACTCCCGCTCACAACATCAGACACCACGTCAGAGTTAAGAGCTGTGCTTACTTAAGGCTGGTCAGAGGGGCATTTCTGCCTGGATACCAGACCTATGTGCTTTGGTTTTATCACAGCCAATGCCTGCAGTATGACTACTGAGAGCTGACAAGCTAACTCACCTACCTACCCAACACAGCAGATGACCCAAAGCAGCTCAAGTCCAGCTTCACAACTATTGTATCAGCCTGAGTTTAATAGTAGTCATTCACTTCTTAAGATTAGCCTAAAGTCTATGTTACAATTTTTTTCCTTGTTCCCAATAGTGTTACAATCTTGCTTCCAGGAAAATGACCAATCCTTCATGATATAGGCACAGTTCAGAGACAAAGAGCTACCCTGTTATATACCAGCTACCAAGTATGATCTCTGTTTATCACTTGGTGCAAGGCTAAGACTGTGAAATTATTCCATCACATGCTGGTAATGAGAAAGGAAATGAGTTACCAGGTATTTTTGATGGTCAGCCCACTTCTAATAGAACATGGACACTGAACACTTAAAACTGCAAAACCTGCCAACTCCACTGCTGAAGGTACAATTTCTAACCAGGGAACCACTATGTCCAGGAAAATGAACAAAAATCAGGTACACATGTTGATAAAAGAAAAGGAATACAGAAAGCTGTATGGATGCTGCATCAGCAGAGCCAAATGAAGCACTTTATTCATTTGAAAAGACTCATTTATATCAGTCTTGGAGTCTGCCATTCGCTGGGTGAATGGTTGTTTGTATTTGTACAATCTACAGAAAATGGGACTCGATAACATCGGGATATTAATTTAAGTGAAGATAAAACACAGACCCATAAAATACAAACCTTGCTATTATAAACAAAAAAAGCCATATTTTATTTAAAATAACCTTACCTCATCTTTGACATGTTTAAGACCCATTAGAGAAGAAAAAAAAAATCTAGGGAGTTTGTTGCCTGTGCTCTTGAATAATTTTATCAATTAGACAGACAGTTAAAAACAATTAGATCCCATCTCTGAGTTACCATTGTTCTGTACATGATCTTCAAGCATCTCATTTTTAAGGATCCCACAGAGTTCAGACAGTGTCTCTAAGTGGATAACGTGAATGATCATTGGCCGCAGGACATCATATAGTGAAAGACACAACTTCTCCAAGAGCTCGCTATGAAGAAAAAATGAAGCACAGCAAAACATTTCAGGATCCCTCAATAATCAACCTAAAATCTTATCGCAAATACTGGTTATTTTATGGCAAGGATTTTTTAAATGAGTGTGAGAAAACAATGCAAAATACTATCACAAAAATAATAAAGGACTGTTTAAAAAACAAGCCCAAGTTCCTATCAAGGAAAATCTTGGTAAGCTCTACTATAACTGTTTCCAACATTGCAGGACACACTTCCCAGTCTAGCTGAAGTTATGAAATCAGTGCAGTATCAAACACCAAAAATTCCATTTCCATTTGTTAAAATATTTCTTTACTGCTCACATAGATGTGTGTCTTGGTTAAGATACAAATGGCATTCATTCTAGGCATTTTTGCCACTCAATGACCCCTTTATTAGTCACAGATTATTTGAATGTTCAGATCATGTCAGCAGCTAATCTCCCAGTTAGACTAGGAAATACAAACACTAAGAATATGTAAGCATTTACAGTATACTGCAGTTAATGAGTTTACTGTGCTGTACACATTTTTTAATTCAATAAGAATCTCTGACAACAGAAAAAGGACACTTCAAGTTCCTTTCAGGGCTTGAAAAACAAAAGGTGAACGCTCACAGAAAAAAACATTTTCAATGTCTCTCTTCTAGAATTCTATAGCTTTACAAGCCACTTGATAAAAGAGTATCCCCCTTTATGCTAAAAGCAGAAACAAAGAAGAAAGTTTCATCAGCCTTATTAAACAGAACACTCAATTTCACATCTCTACTCTTGCATCTGTATACAGACACCTTACTATTATTTCCTCTCAGTATCTCAGCACTTTAGAAAAAATGAGGTTATTTATTATGCACTTAAGAAAAACCCAAAAAGGTACTTTTGTACCAAAGGTCCAATGTTTCAAATGTATTTGAAACATTTTCCTCAAAACACCTTACTTAGGTATAAGCAAGAAAGGGAAACAGTTTCTTATGACAGGGGATAACTACATGCCATTGATTCAAAAATAACCAGAGGTCCGCTCTCATTCTTGGCGTGTAATGCAACAGCGAGGAAATTTCTGTCTGAACAATATTCTGTACTAATTTCAAGGAAGGACATTTACTTCAGGATTTGGACTAAATTGGCTCTTAAGTCAACTGAGTTAGGTCACCTCAAATCCTGAGCACATCTCACATGAGACCTCAGTTTCTCAGAGAACAGTTCCTTCTCAGGGAAGGAAAAAGAAAAGAGTAGCATCACAGCTACTGCAACTCTTTACTCAAACTTCCAACAAAGGAACGAGAGAGTTGGGAGAAGAACTTTATCTTCCCGAGATATATATTTTAAAAGTAACCATGACCCCTTATCTATGACCCCTTCTCCCATGCTCCTGCTCAGAGGAATACACCTCCACGCTTTGATGAATTTCTTAGGCTTTGGAGTCCATCCGTAAGGTTCAGACATCTTTCAGAACTCTGCAACATGGAGGATTTTTAGCCAGGCTTTGTGTGTCTTTATCAGCCTAATACAAAAACAGTTATGGGCTGCAGAATTGAAAACTTCTATACCTACTTCCAAAGCAACTGTGTGTCACTATCTCTCTGACCATTTACATTACTCAGATTACTTACAAAGAATGTAAATGATCAGCTTCACTTGAAGGAAAAAAAACAAGAGCATCAAATTCTGATGCATAAAAGAACCTAAGATTTTTTTTTCATGCTGGCTATTACCAAACCACTTCACCACCCTATCTGCCATATATATTGTTGACTGCGATACCACAACACCGTAAATACTATATGCAGTAAAACAAAAACAGCATGTACCACCTACTCCAGTTTTGGTGTTGGTTTTGTGAAGAACTCATTGTAAAGCTGGTGTTCATCCTGGCATACATGGACCATAAAGGCACAACCACTTCGTACCTGTGTGCAGAGAAATACAAATACTTGATTATTAAATGATTTTCCTTGCATCGGTGCCAAAGGACATGTATTATATAACTACAGATATGATTAAATGGAAGCTTTATGAAATTGAAAATTGAGATCAACTACAACCCTAAAAAGATTTTACCAGCGAAATAAAAGCTCATTGTGCAACTACTGTCCCTTTTTGTTTCTTATGAAATTTAAGTAACCACATTTCATGCTTCTGTAAACAACCCTTTCTGAGGTTTGTCGCAGAGCAAAGTTTTTACAGAAGAATCTTTCGCAAAACACATTAACTGAAAAAATCACTAAAAACTTCATATGATTCAAAACCACAAACAAAATCTCATAATTCTGTGTGTAAAGGGTCAAATTAAATAAATGAGTTTTACTGAGAGAAGGGGAAAAATGAAAATATATTAAAAAAAAAAAAAAACACAACACATGACCACTCTCTGCTTACCAAAGCACAATGATCTCTGTTGTTCTGACTGGTTAATTCTGTAACAGTGCTGGCGATACTCGGACCAAGCAAAAGCTCCCTCTGATCGAGGTAACATTGATGGATTTCATTGAGAACTTGTTGATACCTAGGTCAAACAATCAAGAAATTAGAACACTGACAACATCCTAATGCTTATTTTCTGGTAAACATAAAATTAATTTTAATATCTTCTTTCAAGTCTATATAATTTCAATTTTTAGTTTAACACTTTATTTGTTTAAAAGAAAGTTTTATTAAAATAGAAGTAAAGATTTTTAAAACTTAAAATAGCCAAAAATAAATTCCATAGATATACTCACTCTGGCATTTTTTCAGATCTTTGCTCTACTTGCTCAATAAGAGTCTAATAAATAAAAAGAAAAAAGTTATTAGCAGCAAACGAGTTTTTCTTATCATTGGACAATAGTTGAGAATTATCTTCTCCCTGGACAGTTAATATGCAATCCTTGTATTCACACTACCAATAAATTTAAAACCCATTTTCAAAGCTTTATGTTCAACAGTTAACTACCAGTCTACTTACTCTGACTTTGGGAGCAGCTGCTCTGAATTTTACATAAAACAGTGTGAAGGCATTGTCAGAATTTGGCACAGATGAAGGATCCTGAAAGAAGATGTGGATAATTGGTTAAAATGGAAAATATTGTATTTGACTTCTAGCATTAACCATCTGAGAAAATCAGGCTCTAAAACAGGGAACTGGATTTTTACAGTCTTTGACAATTTCCACCTAGAAAGGCGTGCTTGTTTCAGAACTCAGATAAGGCAGATAGAAGAACAAAAGCCACGATGAAAGCTTCAAAGAACAGTCTCTACAGCAAAAGTAACTTCCAGTAATTACGACACTCTCCATTTGAGATAACAATTTCCTCTGGACCTGCCACAGTACTACTGAGTATTGCTCTTTTATCCATGGTACTACAATGGAACAAAATTTCCCTTGCAGGTCTTGTCCCAGACCTGAGAAGATAAATTTCAACGCACATTTGAGCTTCAACTAGAAGGTCAAGTTTTCAGGCACTTGCTCCTGTGGCTCCTTAGATTATCTGGATGGACTCTAGCACTAACGCAGCAAAGTAGAAACCCTGGTTAGCAACCAGCTTTCTTCACCTCATCCCTACTGATGACATCAAAAGAAGCACATGCCCTTCTCCTGAAGCACAGTGAGGGCAGGAAAACTATCCTGTCTTCCCCATCTCCTCTTCATTTCCCCCCTGTGAGCAACCTGACCATCCTTCAAACACAGATTGCGATGCCCAGACACTTGCGCGTGAGGTGTAACACAGAAGAATGTCTTGTTCTCATCAGCCCTTTAACAGTCCTCACAAGACCTCTGTTATGCCACAACAGGAAAACTCAACACTTGACCACAGCTAAAGATCACTTGGCACTTCTAGCAGATACGAACATAAGGTATCTTGGAGAAATATGCAAAACACACACACA
Source organism: Anser anser (assembly GCF_964211835.1). NCBI lineage: Eukaryota > Metazoa > Chordata > Aves > Anseriformes > Anatidae > Anser > Anser anser. The sequence continues at coordinate 181,909,787 of NC_139720.1, read as the reverse complement.
CACAAAAACATGCAGATGGGAAGAAGGTCATCTGTCTCCTGGTAGAGGTTTTCTCCCTGACTTATGACTGCTAAGCAGCAGTTCAAATCTGGGAAAGAGGTTTCACTTTGTTCTGCAGACATGCTTATTAACAGGAATGTCCAATTCTGCCTGGATTCTCCTAAGTCATGGAAATCCGCTGGCATCAAACCAAGCTATACCAAGTTTTTATCTTGATTTTTTAAATAAAATGTCATTTTATACCAGACGTGGAACACGTTCAATGCCATTTAACCAAGATCTTTACTCTGAGAGTATCCTTTAGCAATAGTTTCCACAAAAAATGCCTAAAATCCCTTTATTTGTATCAGTTCTCAATTCCAGCATCTTTCAGTTTCACTGGTTATCCCTCAAGACACCAAGTCTGACTATAAGAGGACTGAGCAAAGCATTTAACAATTAATCAGAGAAAGAAATAAAACAGGCAGAAAAGGACATCTGCCTCTCCTTTCTCCTCTGCTAAAATACTGCATCATGAGATTATTGATGTCTTAATACCAGAAAACCTCCCTACTCACCTTTATGCCTAAACTCTGGAGTTTAGGCTGGAGTGAGTGGGAATGAAGCACCTAACTGTTCCCTGTGACTCCTGAACATCGTTGTTAACGTTTTAAAACTGACCAAAAGAGAGTAGCAAAACCAAGAGGAACCTGTCAGTTATTCTGCAGCTACGCTAACCACCACGGACTCATCAAAGAAGAATTATTTAGATGACCAAAAGCACCCCAAAATTCTTTCTGCCTAGCATAGTAGTGGCAGACTCACGTCAGGAACTCAGAGCTGTTGTGCTTTAAAACAGGTTTTATCCCGATTCCTGCCTCTTGCGTCCACCCTTCAAGTATTCCCCTCAACCTCTCTACATCTCTAACAATTCATCTCCAGAGCTAATCCCCACAGTACCGTATTTCTCTTGTGCACCTCCCCATTTGTCAACACAGATAGCAGCACGTGCTGTGGCTGATTCAGAGCTGCTGTGCACGACCCAGTTCAGGGAAGCATGCCGTCTGGCCAGCTGCTTGCTGCCCCTCAGCAGTTTTAACTCAGCTACTTAGCCATTCCTGGCCTTTGGCAACTTCATCTGCTTAGTCTCCAACTTCCCTCTTTTCTTTTTTTTTTTCCTTTTAGATCACCAAGTCTCTGCCAGATTTTGGCTGAAACTTGGCCAGTCCACCCAAACATTGTGGTACCCATGATAGGACTGACCTATTTTCACAGACAATTGCTGACGCCTTCCACCCACAAAATAAAACCAACAACATAATAAAACCGTATAGCATTACAACACACATTTCAGTACAGCTTGAGATACCACTTACTGATCCCCCTTACCCTTTTCATCAACTGGCTTGTGAGGTTCTGTAGTGTGTTCACAGTGTACGTCTTGATAAGGTGCATAGCTTTAGAAAGGCATTGTTTAAACTTGGTCAAATATACAGGATAGTCTTTAAAATTTGGCTGGAAAAAACAAGAAACCCATTTTAAATAAGAACAAGAAGAGTCAAAAGGTTATCAAAACTTAAGATACTTCTACTAGCCAGAAATGCTAATTTACACAAACTAAAAGCAAAAGTCTATAAAAACATTAAGTATATTCAATAAAAAAAAATATTCTTAAGTATATAAACTGTCATCATTGCTTTCTGACTGTATTTGACAGACAGGATATTGTAGAGGAAAAAAAAATAGTTTGAATACATAGTTTTGAAACCTAAGACTTAACTAGAAACAATTCAGAACTACTTACATGTGATGAAATATATGCAATACAATCATCAAGCTTAGCCAGCATGGGAATGAATCCTTCACTGTTCACAGACAATGTGGGGGAATTCAGTTTCTTTGGAAAACAAGACAAAGCATCATTGCTATAACCAATGTAACCTAATTTTAGTGATGTAGTTCAGAAGATTAGTACATTTTCATTTGCTAAAATTATTAACAGTGAAATAATATACTTACTGTGTTGATGTTTTCCAGCTCATTAAAATAAGAAAGTTTCTGCTGGATGTTTTCAGCCAGGTCAACAAGTTCTGACTATTAAAAAAAGCAATAAATTACAGAAAACCAATAACTCAGCAAGTAATTTAAATACGGGAAAAAAAAATCAGCCTCCCTTTCCCCAAAATTGAGACGTAAAACACTCTCAGCATCTCAACACACACTAGTGTTAACTATCTTCAAATAACATGCACCTGAACAAATACAACGAAACACGCAGAATATAGCAGTGCATGCTCTCTCTCTGCCTCTCTCTCAAAGATACATTCCTCTCAGAAGTGTCTTTAAAAAGTCTATTCTACAGGTTTGTCAGCATTCCACAGATAGTCCTGCATACAAACACCGGCGCTGACATCAGTATTTCAGAGAACTCCAAGTCTTGTATTTCAGGACTGGAGCCTTTAAAAGTTCTCCCTTTTCCAGTTTGGAACATCTCAGATCATCCACAAAAATGGAGAACTCTTAAAAGTCAGCATAGAGATGCAGAGACAGTAACTTGGAAGCTGCTTTCTCTTTGAACTTGTTAATCCTGCTTCTCTGTACACTGAAACAGCCCATGCTATCCAGCAAGCATGGAGAAGGTCAAAAGTTTTTGGAACTGTATTTTAGTCTGTAATTTATTTTCAACACCGTAAACAGTATTTCTAATTCTCATCTATGTATTTAAGAACTTTATTCTATCGATTCATCTGAAATTGATATTGTTTCTTCCACAAAGATGTACAACTACTACAGCAGGTGGGGATGAGGATGGCAGACACCAACAAAAAATTGCTTAAAAGTTTTTGTTTTCAAAAGAGACAAATACATGTTCTCTACCATCCCTCTCTTACAAGGTACTTCTTTCTTTAACCATTCCTTTAAACAAATTCCGATTACACCACGAGTATGTGTTATGTTTCTGCTGTTTATGAAAGATATTCATGCCATATTTAAAACGAGGCAATAGTTTATGAGTAAAAGCAAAGACAAAGAGTTCATGATTCGTCCTTCCCTCTCCTCCCCCTGAAAAGCAGAATAAAAATAAGACTAATTTTGGACCAGGATATTTTATAATTACAAGTTACATGCAACATCATGCCTCAACAACCTTGGATCACTGAAGTTCTGAGGGCTAAGAAAGCATGTCTGCTTTTATCCCTGCTGGAAAGGGAAAGAGAATATCTGGGAACTAAGCTAATAACTGGAGAAAAAGATCCACTTTTCTTCTTCAAATAACCAGCTCAAAATATTTCTGACACAAATTACTGATCTCAATAAGATTTGTACTTGTCAGGCATCGATTACCAAAGCTCCTATCAACCAGCCTCCCTTCTTGATTGAAGCATGTATCAACACATGCTAAACATCCCACTACACAGAGCCTTACACCCTGAACTGCAGGTGAAACACTGGAAAGGTGCTCCAAAGGAAAGGGAGGGATTGTCACCACAGCTCACAAGTTTCCTCAGCCTAAGAAACTTTATGGTACTTTGGAAGCTTCCAGTAATCCTCCCACCGAAGCTTACCTGCTCTTTCAGAAGCTGTTCACAGGCCTCGTGCAGCGTTCCTGTCTTCGTGGACACAAAGAGATACTGTTTCTGCAGTGACTCCAGGTGCTGCAGGGCACTATTCACGTCGTTCAGTATAGTGTCACACTGCTCCTCAAACCCAGACAAGTAATCCCTCATCTGCCTAGAGAGAAAAAAAAAAGGGGGGGGGGTGGGGGGGAATCAACAGAAAACAAGCACAATTTCACTTTTCGTATTTACAAATTCAGCTGCCTACTGGGACACTGGCAGTACCTTTCCCTGAGACAAATTAACTCTAGGAATAAGAGACTGGCACCAAGCTCACGTGCACAGTCAGCACGTGTTTCATGACCTGCAGAAATAACAAAGCTATAGGATTTGGAATAGCAGCCTGTCTAGAGCATGCAAATAATGCCTGAACGGACAGAACGAACGTAGCAATTCCTGCAGGCTACCGCTAGCAGCCAAATTCTACCTGCCTTGTGTCCAACAGGGGCAATATTAATTTGGGTCTCCTTTTCTACACAATTTTCAGTTTCCTTTTAGAACCCTCCCAAAGTTGTTGCAGTTCACCAGAGGGTGAACCATTCACCATCAATGTACATCAATGTACAACAGGCAAAGAACCAACTCCTTTTCCCTGCTCCTCTGGCCTCCTACATATAATTACTCCTCCTGGCCATCCTACAAACCGCCCTGCGTTCATGACGCACACACGTGTCTGTGTGCAGTAATAAGAACATGCCAACTACCAAAGCGCAAGGCTGCCGCTCTTTACAGGTCGCTAATGATCTGAGCGTGGGCTTTAGCATATGCCTCAATCTCTGCTTTTAGGAAACGCCACGTCCTCAAATGTCAGAGCAAGAGCAGAAGAGACAGACCAAAGATATATAGAAAAAAGAGAAGAAATTCAGCACAATCTCTTCATAGCCAAGGGCAGGTTTGTAAAGTTTCAAAACACGGGCCAGTTTCCACAGAAGCCACAGCAGGTTTGGCTACGCCGTTCAGCCCTGCTACAGACTCTCACGAAAGTCAGCGGAAAGGGGTTCTTCTGAGCCTGATGGAAAAGTCAGGCAGACAAAAATAGATGAGAATGCCATGTCTCAAAAGCGGAGCCAAACAAAGTGTCGAGGAACGCTGGCAATGCAGCTACACCCTCACAGATAGAGGCCCTGGTGAACTGAATGATGACAGCAGAATACCGCCCGCACCTGCTTGCCCAGCGTCGCCCTCAGAGCACGCCACTACAGCGGCAGTGGCAGCTGAAAAGGCTCTCAGATAGCTCTCAGGCTGCCTTTGTCTACAGCTCAGCCTATAAGCCAAAAGTAATTCCAAACTGTCTTAATATACTAGGCAGTCCGGAAGGAAATCTGCATCTCTAACTGCTCTGTCACAAGGGCAACAGCCTTCAAGAAGGGCTTTCAGCCTCAGAAAGCTTCCGCTGTTCCAACACATTCCCCGCCAGGTGACCCCAAGCGCATGCTAAGATTATAGGGACAAGATAAAAGTACTTCAGGATTTAAAATAATTAAAATTAAAGAAATTGAGGAAGAACACTTACCTATACTTGGCACTTTCATCTTGATCCATCTGTGTCTGTAGCTGAGCGAACCACGAGAAGAACTAGAAGAGATTTTATAGTGTGAACAACACACCTCACACACAATGCAATTAATTTTAAAAAAAAAGCCACCCTCCCTCTCACCCCCCAAAACAACAGATCAATTAAGTAGAAATTCAGAAGATGAGCTTTTGTTAAAAACAGAGAGGTTTAAGAACTTAGTTACTAATCAAAAAAAAATAAAAATACACCACCATCAGTAGTAAAATAGGAAATAAGGAATTTCATCTGTTCTTATTTGCGCAAGAACAAGCAAGGTTTTCACAATAAAAAAGGGGGAGATCTGTCATTCCTCTATATTGGGAGCCACACCACCTTACTCTCACATAAGACTCCACTCAAAATGGAGAAAGTATCTGTTACTCAAGAGCTCAGACTCGAATGATTTTTTCCACAGTTTCTTCATGCATCTTAAAGACTGACAAAAAAAATAATGAAACCACCAAAAGCTGAGCAGGAGACAAAAAAAAAAATCGAAGAACCCTCTGAAGAAGATTACTGCACCTTGGAGATTATCCGGAATCGTTTACCTGCTGTGCTGTTTCAATTCTTTCATTCTCCATCCCCAGCATGGCAAATCCTTTCAGGAGAACATCCTCTGTGGATTCTGGCACCGCAGCCGTCAACGTAACGCTTAGAGACTGGGATGTTAGGCTGCACAAATCTTCGATTGGAAGCTGCTCACAAAAACACACAAACTTTAGTCAGTTTATTAAAAATGAGTATGTTCAGCTCAACTACAGTAACAGAATCCAAAGCATCAATTTAAGAAAATTATACTAGCATTTATTTTTGAAGTAATCAGTGCAATGGACGTTTTATTAATCAATATGATAATACACCAAGCACCAGCACAGCTATATATATTCAGAAACACCCAACAAATGTATTTATTTAAAGTCGGAAAATGTAAGTATTTATATAAGTGTAAGTATTTATATATTTGTGTAGGAACTGAAACTGAATATGCATGTACTTGACATACCAATGCATTAATTTCCAATTTAGCTGATTACATACTTCAAGAAATGTACTAGAAAAGTATCTGAGAACATAAGAACTCAGAATTATGTAGAAGCAAAAATAAATACCACTACTGTCGATGCTACACAGCAAGACCACAGTACAGGAATTGTCAAATTTCCTTGCCAGAAGTCCTTGGAAAATTTATGATTTTACGCTCCCAGAACTTATTTGGGAAATACAATTTCAGATTCTTTCAAAGACTTTTTAAGTGAAGAAGTCAAGCTGAATTTTTTTTTTAGAAGTCAAGGAATGGTTCCTGCTGAATAGGAATTATCAGCCGCAATGACTTTTTAAGCAATAAAAATATGGAAAGAAGTAACTTGAGAGAAATGTTATTTAAACATGACTGGAGATGAAAATCAGCTCATATGGTGAAAATAATTCAAAAAGAAACAAACATTGTTATATGATCTTAATTAGCATAACACCCCTTTTGATTCACTTCACAGAAGTTCTATTGCTAAGAAAACGAGTAACAAAAAAACAGAAAACACTACTTAAAAACAACCTGGTATCTCTCTAGAAAGTCACTTGCTTAGTAAAATTTTGATTTTCTGATCATATTACTCTGTCAAAGAAGGAACAACCAAGATTTCATGCGTGGGAAAACACTGAGCGACAGATCTTGTTCGCTTCCTATACATCCCCCACCCTCCCCTACCCCTCTGGAGGAAACCGGGCAGGTTCCTGGCTGCGGGGCTGGGGATATTCTTGTGAAAATTACTGAGGAAAAGAAGAGCCCATCAGAGCCTGCTTGTTCACAGCAGCTGAGGAGCTGCTGTCCCAGTCCACGTCACCAGGTGCCAGGAACATTTAGCTGAAGCCCTCAGTGCCCTGCCACAAAACTGCGCCCGCGGCAGAGGTTTCTGAGAGCCTTACGACCCCGCTCCAGGAGCAGGACATCCTCCTGCGATCCTTCTGGACACCTGCCAGCGGTTACGTGTGCGGGCACCTACGTGAAAAGCAGGAAGCACGGAATTAGACAGAAAGGGATTGAGGCAGGGGTGGGTCTGCTCCCCCCCCGGGTCGCTTCCACCTTCCCGACACCTGTTGAGAGCCAAAGGTGGGAGTGAGGAGTCAGGAGGGTCAGGGGAGGGGGCTCGCCCTGAGCACCAGGCAGCACTTGTGTGCTGGGCGGGCGGCTGAGCACTGGCCCAGGCTGCCCAGAGAGGCTGTGGGGTCTCCTCCTGGGAGAGCGGCACAAGGCGCCTGGACGGGGTCCTGGGCACCCTGCGCTGGGGGCAGGCCGCGGGCCCCCTCCTCCCCCCCGGCCTCACCTCGGGCGGCACGGGCAGGTCCTCGGCGGCCGCCTTCAGCTCGAGCACGGAGTCCGTCTGGCGGTCGCTGAGCGGGGCGCGGGGCTGCGGGCGGCGGTCCCAGAGGCCCAGGCGGTCCCGCGGCTCCCTCCCCGCCGGCTCGGCGGGCGGCGGCGGCGGCGGCTCCGCCATGGCGGCGGGCGGAACGCGGAGGGGGGCGGAACGGAGGGAGCGCGGAGCGAGCTTCCGGGGGGACGCGCCGGGAGGACGCGTGGCGGCCGGGGGGGGGGGGACGTGCGTCATGGGGGGGGCGGGGGAGGAGGGGGGGGGGAGAGCGCCCCCTAGCGGTGGGAGGTCGCCGCCGCCTCGGGGGGGACGGGGGGAATGGGGGAAATTGGGGGAGATCATGGGGAAGTGGGGGAGATAGTGGGGAACTGGGGAGACTGAGGAATGGGGTAAACGGGGAGATGGGTGAAATGGGGAATTGGGGGAGATGGGGAATTGGGGAGATGGGGGAAATGGGGAAGTGGGATACATGGGGAAATAGGGGAGATGGGGTAATGGGGGACATGGGAAATCGGGGGAGATGGGGAATTGGGGGACATGGGGAATTGGGGGAGATGGGGGAATGGGGGAGATGGGGAAGTTGGGGAGATGGGGAAATGGGGGAGATGGAGGCATGGGAGAAATGGGGAATTGGGTGAAATGGCAGAGACGGGGAAATGGGGGAGATAATGGGGAAATAGGGGAGATGGGGAAATTGGAGATGGGGAAATGGGGGAGATGGGGAATTGGGTGAGATGGGAGATGATGAACTGGGGACATGGGGAAGATGGGGGAGTTGGGGAGATGGGGAAAATGGGGGAGATGAGGGAATGGGGGAGATCGGGAAGTGGAGGAGATGGAGGCATGGGGGAAATGGGGAATTGGGGAAAATGGGAGAGATGGGGGAAATTGGGAGGTGGGGGAGACAAGCAAATGGGGATGATGGGGAAGTGGGGGAGATGGGGAAATGGGGAAGATAATGGGGAAATAGGGGAGATAGGGAAATGGGGAATTGGTGAATTGGGGGAGATGAGGAAATGGGGGAGATGGGCATGGCCAGCTGAACGTGGTGGCCAACAGCCTGAGTGAACTGGGGTCGTTGAGCATGGAGAGGAGAAGGCTGAGGGCAGGCCTCATGGCCCCCTCCCGCTATTTGTAAGGGGGCTTTAACAGGGAGGGCATCAGTCTGTCCTCGGAGTGCGAGGAAATGGCCCCCTGTCATGCCAGGGGAGGAATTTCTGCACGGAGAGCGGGGTCAGGCATCGGAAGGGGCTGCCCAGGGAAGCGGTGGGGTCCCCGTCCCCGGGAGTACTTGAGGGAGGTGTGGATGCGGTGCCTAGGGACGTGGTGTAGTGATGGGTGCACGGTGGTTACACTCGGCGATCTGTGGGGTCTTTCCGAACCCAAGTGATTCTGTGGTTCTGCTGATACCCCGGGCAGCCTTGGATCTTCCCCAGAGGCACTCACGCCCAACTTGGTGTTGTGTGTGAACTTACTGAGGGTGCACTCGATCCCCTCATCCAGATCATCGATAAAGATATTAAAGAGGACCGGCCCCAGTACTGAGCCCTGGGGGACTCCACTAGTGACCGGCCTCCAACTGGATTTGACTCCACTCACCACGACTCTTTGGGCCCAGCCACCCAGCCAGTTTTTAACCCAACAAAGCCTACACCTACCCAGGCCTTGAGCAGCCAGCTTCTTCAGGAGAATGCTGTGGGGAATGGTGTCAAAAGCCTTACTGAAGTCAAGGCAGACCACATCCACAGCCTTTCCCTCGTCCACTGAGCGTGTCACCTTGTTGTCCTGGGTCCTCCTTCCAGCCCTGCTTGTAGATGGGCGTCACGTTTGCCAGCCACCAGTTACCTGGGACCTCCCCTGATAGCCAGGACTGCTGATACATGATGGAGAGCGGCTTGGCCAGCTCCTCCGCCAGCTCCTCAGTACCCTCGGGTGGATCCCAACCGGCCCCATCGACCTGCGTACATCCAAGTGGAGTAGCAGCTCGCCAACCATTTCCTCGTGGATTGTGAGGGCTTCATTCTGCTCCCTGTCCCTATCTACCAGCTCAGGGGGCTGAGTACCTGGAGAACAACTAAAGGCTGAGGCAAAGAAGGCATTAAGTACCTCAGCCCCTTCCTCATCGTATCACTGTTTCCCCCCACACCCAATAAAGGACAGACTCTCCTCAGTCCTCCTTTTCTTGTTTATTTATTTATAAAAACATTTTATTGTCTTTAACAGCAGTAGCCAGATGGAGCTCCAGTTGGGCTTCGGCCCTTCTAATTTTGTCCCTGCACAGCCTCACGACATCTTTGCAGTCCTCCTGAGTGACCCACCCCTTCTCCCAAAGGTCGCAGACCCTCTTTTTCTTCCTGAGCTCTCTGTTCAGACAGGCCGGTCATCTCCCAAGACAGCTCATCTTTCAGCACATGGGGACAAACCCTAAAGGCACGGGAGCAGGCTTTCTTGAAGAGCGTCCAGCCTTCCTGGCCTCCTTTGCCCGTCATTCAGGACTCCGCCAACCAGGCTCCTTAACAGGCCAAAATCTGCCCTCCAGAAGTTTTGATAACCCCCCTCCTTACTTCTCCAAGAGTCGAAAGCTCTATTAAGTCAAGATCACTGTGCCCAAGACGGCCTCCAACCTTCCCATCACCAAGTCCTTCTCTATTTATGAGCAAAAAGGCATCGCTGCCTACCTTAATCGCTGCCTACCCGAAAAATCTATATTGGGGTAATAATCCAAGAGCCAATTATTTTATTTTTTTTCCCCAGGGGCTCTTTTTGGAAAGGGTGCTCTTTTGGGGTCCTGTTGTTTTTAAGAGGCTCTTTTTGGTAGGGGATGTGCCTTTTTTGGGTCCTTTTATTTTTTTGAGGGGCTGCCCTATTTTGGTTGGATTCTACCTATTTTTGAGGGGTTCTTTTTTGAGTGCTGCCCTTTGTTGGAAAGATTTTTTCCCTTTTTTGGGGGGAGGGCTCTTTTTTTGGGGGACTGCCCTTTTTGGGTCTTTTTTTTTTTTTCCTGAGAAGGAGCTCTTTCTGCATGGCCGCCTTTTTGTTCTTTTTTTTAATTCTTTTTTATTTTTAAGCGGGTCTTTTGGAGGGGTGCCCTTTTTTTCAGTTGGGTGCCAGCCTTTTGGGGCATTTTTTTTTTAAGGAGTCTTTTTTGGGAGGCAGCCCTTTTAGGTTGTTTTTTTTTGTTGTTGTTGTAGTTTTTGAGGGGTCTTTTTTGGGGGGGGGCAGTCTTGATTTTTGATTTTTATTTGGGCTGGGCTTTTTTCTTACGTTAGGTTAGGTTTCTGGATTTTTATTTATTTATTTATTTGTGATTGTTTATGGTGGTCCAGCCTTTTGGAGGTTAGGGTTTGGGGAGATTTTGTTGGCCCTTCCATTTTTCAGGTGGGATGTTTTTGGGGGTCTTCATCAGGGTCCCAGCCTTCTGGAGGTTGGGTATTTTGGAGAAGTTGTTTGGAGGGGGTTGGCCTTCTGTGGGGTTGAGTTTTTTTGAGGAGAACTATTCTGGTCTGGCCAGTCATTTTTTGGTGGATTTGGGGGATTTTTAGTGGATATTTGGGGGATTCATTCTTGACGAACAGTCTTATACAAGCTGTTTGTTTTTGTATGCCTGTTTTGTGGTGCAATGATTTTGTTGTTTCAATTTTTTGTTGCTTTTTTTTCCTGCGGGGGAACCAGCCTTTTTGTTTTTAAGATTTTTTCGCAGGGCTTTTTGGGGGAACCAGTCTTTTGGGGGTTGGAGGTTTTGGGGGTGGAGCATTTTGAGGTGGTGGCTTTTTTGAGGTTGGGAGTTTTCTGGGTCAGATTTTGGGTTTGGTCTACTTCATTTTTTGGGGGGGACGGGACAGTTCCTTTGGGGTTGGGAGCTTTTGGGTGATCCTTTTTGGGATGTGTTCCCCAAAAAAAGTCCTTTTCTGTGTGTGTCTATGTGTCAGGGGTCTGGTGGGTTCTTGTTTTCATTTTCTATCTGAGGTTTGGGGGATTTCTTGTTTCTCTGTGTCGGGTCAGGGAGCTAGGGATTTCTTTTATTTATTTTTTGTTCAGTCAGGGGCTTTGGGGATGTTGCTTGGAATTTCTTTTTGGGTCTGAGGATTTAGGGGTTGCTTGGGGTTTATTTTGAGGGCAGGAGTGGGTTTTTTTTTCAGGATGGGTCAAAAGTAGTGGTTTTTTGTTAGTTTTTTGTTTTGTTTTTTTACTTCTTTAAGAAATGAAAGCAGTCTTTCTTGGACTTACCTTTGTTCTTTTCGCATTGGCACCTATGTTAATTGGCCTGAACTGCTCAATGCAGAACTTTCTCTTTTTTTTTTTTTCCCCATCTTTGTAACTGCCCATAGCAGTCATACATCAACACCAGTCCTCCCAATACCAGAAATGTCGTTCCAGGACAGGCAGATGAGCAAGGGCTTGTCTGAACTTCATACCTAATTCAAATTTACATACGAATACGTTCAGAAACCACTTACTCTGAAAACCAAGAATGATACAGTGGAAAAAGCTCTCCTCATGCCACTCACAACCGAGAGCTGTGTCAACCCCAACCTGCCAGTGAAGTTGGTTTATTCCCAGCAAGTTCAGCAGAACTTGCAGCACAGGTAATCTATAAAATCAGAAGCAGATTTTGTATTGCAGCAGGTAAAACAAAAGGCTGTAAAGACATCTCATGGCACTTCCAGTTAAATAGGAACTGAACTATTGCAGTCAAATATTGTACTCTTCTGAAAACAGTAAAAGCCCAATGCTTTGGTAGTACCTATCTTCCTTTAGAAAAATAAAAATTGTTCTTAACCTCTGACATTTATAAAACACTGTGCATCTGGGTCTCGACAGCGTAAGTCACATTAGGGATCTTCACATTCAGGAATACTTCAAGAGCTGAAAAGGAATACCATCCCATTTGGCTCAGTCTAGAAAATAGTGCACATCATCCACTTCATCATGTGAGCAAACCAATGGTACAGGAGCCTTGACATCACTTCTGGGTGACTGACCGCAGTCTTGTGATGACCTCTTCCTTTGGTCATGATCTCAGGCAGGAAGAAGAGAAGATACTCGAGATAACTTACAAGTTGCTCTACATTCAAACAGCGTGGTAGAAGAATTCAGTATAGGCGTCAGTACATCACAAGTCTAATTTCTTCAACTGTTCGTACGTCAGAAAGAACTGAACCCATTATTAAGGAAAAAGTTCCTGTTCACTCAGTGCAAAATGGTTATTTCACTACTAAAGGATAGCAGCATGTGTACTGAAATATGGGAACTTCCAAATTAAGGAAATGGACAGATAGGAAATTGAGGGAGCAACTGAAAAGTGGTTTTCAGGATCTTATGAGAAGATTCACTGTGTAACACATCACATAGGCAATCTGACTGGAAGCAGTTGACTAAGGAAATGGGCAACTGACAAGGTTCCATTAATAAAAAATTATGTTGACATGACGCCTTTCATATAGAGCTCTGGAACTGTCTGTCAATACTTGCTGTTGTATGACTTGTTTCATCTCTTTTGCACACCTTTTAAAAGGATACAATGATATTCCAAGGACCAAGTCTTAGCCAGTTTGGCCAAAACCCTTTATAAAGAGCAAAAAAGCCTTCATTCTTCCAGGTCTGGAAAAAAAATAAAAATAAATAAAGCAACATACACAACAAGAACACATTTACGGAACTCTATTAGTGAGAAATCCAGACATCATGTCAGCAACAGGGAATCTACAATACTGAACGATGGCTTAGTGCTGTAATCTTGATTTGCATCCATTTCTAGGGAAATTTAGAACAATTTCAACTTCCATACCAGAATTATTGCCTGGGCGCCAGCTTCTACTTAGTTGATACACGAGCTACTTACTTGTAACAAGCAATCCAGAGTACCCTTGTAGTTTGAGTGTGCCCCGTTTTGTTGGCTTCTCTCATTCATCATGCGTGTTCTCACAACATCAACTGGGTTGGATGCAAGGGCTCCAGCTAGCCCGCACGTAAAACTGGAGCTAATAAAAGAAAGTTTTAACAAGGGTTCACCTACCACATTTAAAGAAGCACAAGAATCACTCCATGCCCCCCAAAGAAAAACAAGCAGCAATGAGTGTTTTTAGTGCTTAAAAATTACATCAGTTAATAGAAGTGGAAAGCACTTTTCATTTACTGTAATACAGAATTTTGAACCTTTGAGAAAGGTTAAATCCAAATCCTAAATAAAATTAGCTTCCACGTTACGGGCTATTTGAAGAGCTATTGCACTAAAGCGTACAAATATGCCAGAACTATATTTACATCTTAACTGATAAAATAGAAGTGGATAGGTGAATACCTATCTTCTCAGAAGAAAAAAATCTGAAGATGCACTCCACATAACGACAACTAACCAAAGGAGAGTGATGCAAGCAGCTTTCATTATAAAAACTTACAGGAAGTGAGTATATACTGTGTCTCCCATATATCCAGACATGATTAGGTGCTTCTTGGTAAGGTCATACACTGGCAGTTCCACTCCAACAACAATAGCAGCTCTCTGTGCTGTCAGGGACACCCCCTAGAGGAGGGGGAAAAAAAAAAGTATAACTCACTTTCGTGCACCAGCAGACAAGCCTAGCTTCTCTACTACAAGCTTCTCTGCAGCACACCATGAATGGATTTAGAACACTGTATGCTCACACAGCACTAAGTAGTGCAAGTCTTAGACATATATGCTCAAAAAATACAGATTCAAATTAATAGCGAAATCACTTGCCCACACTGAATGTTAATTTCAGTTCCTTTATGCTACTCCATCTCTCTGCTTAACCTCCAAATTTGTACATCAATTGTCAGCTAAGACCACAACAGCCAGGTGACAGCAGCTCCTCTTAACACTAACTGAAAAACTGACAGGGTGATGAACGTGAAGAGAAGCAGAATGGAGATGATGAAACTTTTGGAAAATCTTTTCTATTTTCCAGCGGTTTCACAATTGTCCATTCTTACAGCCTTCACTTACTGTAGTCACTGACAGTAATCAGTATAACAGACAACCTACAAGACTAAGTACATGAATTCCTGAGCTCGAGTAAATGTTCATTAGTATCTTCACTTCCAAATATTCCAAATGTTTGTGTTTTTTGTTTGTTTTGGCTTTTTGTTGTGTTGTTGTTTTCATTTTTTCTTCAAAAAAAGAGCAGAGCATGCAGATTGAGATGCGTTTTACAGAGCGTTCTTTAACTAATACCAGAGACAGTCAACCTAACTTAAACCTTTTTTTTTTTTTTTAATAAGACCGGACTAATGCTTGGGTACAATACTTGCAGCAACACTTTCTTAAAATGCACTGAGACGCCAGCAGTGAAGTAGTCATCACAAACTACACACTTCTTAGCTACTGACTTATCCACATTTTGGTTGAGAATACTGTAGAAGCAGATAAAATTCACCTCAGCAAGATAAAAAGTAGCTCAAAAAACTTGCCTTCCATAATCCTTTAGTGCCTTCAGTTTGGTAGATCTGTATAAAGTTGCCCATCATTCCTCCTTGAATCACACTACCTTGGGCTTGCATTCTGATCTGAGATTATTTGAAGATCAAAAGAGAAAAGAAATACTTTTCAAGCAGAAGACCAGTAATAGTTTAATACAATTTTAAAAACATGGTAAGTTATAATCTTTGAAATAGTAAAGTCAACTTCTCTGCATACAAGGTAATAGCTGACATTACCATTACCATGATGCAATCTCTGTAAGTACCTTAACCATCTAAATGCAGCTGCTAATTTTGAATCACTACGGGGTACAGTTTTTAGCTGCATTAAGTCACTTCTATTTCTGTACTTGCACACTACGCCATTTAGATTAGACTGACAGATGGGTTCTGCGAGATATCCTTTACAGTGTTCTCACAAGAGCACCTTAAAATGAAAGGTTAAAAAGATTAAGATTTCAGCTACTCGGAGCCATGTTCTTCAGCCCTGTGGATTTCTGAGAATGTCCTTTGGACACCAGCACGGTTAACAACCAAATACAGGTTTGGTGACAACCAAGTTCTTGTATCATAGAACATTCTGAGCCGGAAGGAACCCACAAGGATAATCATGTCCAACACTTGGCTCCACACAGAACCACCCAAAAATCAAACGTGTAGAGTCTGTGCCCAACCACCCTCTGGGTGCAGAACCTTTTCCTAACCCCCAGCCTGACCCTCCCCTGTCCCAGCTCCATGCCGTTCCCTCGGGTCCTGTTGCTGTCCCCAGAGAGCAGAGCTCAGCGCCTGCCCCTCCGCTCCCCTCGTGAGGGAGCTGCAGGCCGCCATGAGGCCTCCCCTCAGCCTGCTCTGCTCTGGGCTGAACAAACCAAGGGGCCTCAGCTGCTCCGCATACTTCCTGCCCTCCAGACCCTTCACCACATTCATAGCCTTCCTTGGATACTCTCTAACAGCTCTGCCTCATTTAGGATCATCCACAAACTTGCTTAGTGCGCATTCGACTCCTGCGTCCAGCTCGTTTATAAAAACATTAAAGAGAACTGGCCCTAGCTGAGTCCTGGAGAACCCCATGAAATGTCTGCTGCCCTGATGTAACCCCGTTTGCCATAACCCTTTGCTCCTGACCCATCACCCATCGCATTATGCACTTGTCTAGCTGTGTGCTGGACATTTTGTTCAGAAGGATGCTGCAAGAGACAGTTATCAAAAGTTTTGCTAAAATCCAAAGAGAGCCAACTATGGATGTAACTTTGGGAAATAACGTATGGAAGCCACACTTAAAATAGAAACTTACATTAGAAATGCATCTAAATAGCCACACTAGCCCTACGAAGGATTTAGTTTAGTGAAGTTTCTAGTGGTTTTAGAAGAGCATCTTCAAAACTACTACTTGAAGAATTGTGTTAATTTTTCATTAGAGGCATCCATTATAGCTTTGTAATTTAAATGCCATCAGCCCTTTAAGGTACATGGAAAAGAAGTCCTCGACCACCTACCATTAAGTTACCAGGTTCTAAAGAGGTGATGGCTTCACAAATTCACTTCTGAGTGACTCATGTTGGAGCACTATTTCCACAGGACACTGGATTGCAAAGCCTCTAAGAGAAACAACTTCTCCTATAGGATAACTTCAGGAGTAATACAGTACAACAGCACTCACATGCTGAAACTCTTGCCTCTGAATTGATCCTTACCTATTTTGCACTCCAGAAACTTTTTTTTTTAATAAATGTTACCAAGCATCAACCAATAAAGATAAAAGACACAGGAGAGCTTCCACACAAACACTACAGCATGAAAATTAGTCATCTTATAGGATTCTCTCCCTACCCCACTCCCGAGAAAAAATATGCATTGAGATTCTGTATTTCCTCAATTAAAGACAAAAGAAACTAAGGGCAAACTCTACAGAATGCATAATTACCTTTAAGACATCTGTAGGGTTGGCAATAGATGATGAAATTACTCCCGAAAGAATGCCACACAGAACATTTATCATCAGGGTTTCATCTATTCCATAAACAAGAAAGAGAGATTAGCTGCAGATTTACAAAGTTTAAAATGCATCCAGGCAGGATGATGCCACCTCTGCTTTAACCAGAAAGAGCACTGACTACAAAAGCCTTAAAATCAGCACTGAGGCTTCCTTGCTGGCTCACTTTGTTCTAAATAATACAAAGAATGTCTTCTTAGAAGACCTGTTCAAACTGCTACAATAAAATAGCAAGTGGCAAACACCCAGCTTCAAGCAAACCAGTCCTCAATTAAACTGGAAGAAAAAAGCACTCACCTTCTGGATGCTCAACAAACATTCTTTTTAAGCTCTGGTAAGTGCCTATTTTTATAGTTCCGTATGAAGCTTGCCGTAGCATTGCAGGTGCAATCCTGTAAAAATAGGTAATGATAATACTTATGTTCAAAATTGAAAAAAGACTGATTAGCAAACACTTTTTTTTTAAAGCAGGAGACTGAACACAGGACTTCTATTAGTAAAAGGTTTGTTCATTTAAATCTATACTTTAAACTCACTGTAGACAAACAAGGGGTTTTGTTTTATTTTGTTTTTTAAATAAAGACTGTAAGAACATAAATGAACTCTGGGAGGATTGCTTTTAGAGCATACCTCAGCCTGGGATCTCTAAAATAGCTGGCAAACCTGTCCCAGATAGCTGCAAACTACATCTTTCCCCCACCATCTTCTAAAGAAAAGCATGCACACTGATATACGTGCAAAGTAGAAAAAAGTAAATTAACAAAGGTTAAGGCCATTTTTCTCCAGCTGAATGACTGAACCACTATAGTAGCGTTGTACAGATGGAAAAACTGTGGCATTATTTGTACAGACTAACTTTATGTTTCATTATATTATTTCCGAAGTAGGTTGTTTTCTTTAGAAACATGAAGTGCTATTGCAGAGTACAAAGCCTGAAGTAATCTAGGCTTGGGCTTTCAGCTTGCAGACTGAGGAGAACATTACATTTTCTCTAAATACCTATCAATCTGAAACCCATAAGCTTAACCACTACGGGTTCATAATCAGCAATAAACCGTCCAGAAGCTACTACTGCTCATCAGTTTGTTTTACCCAGAGTATAAGGCTTTCAGTCCTTCTTCTCTGCATATTCTGACCAGTGCATGCATCATTCCACGGTAGCGGATCTCTTTATATTTAGCATCATTAACTTGACCTTGAACCTGCAGGCGTGTTTTAGTCAGATCAATTGGGAAAGTACCTTAAAGAAAAAAATTCAGAGAAAGTTAAGCAGGGACTTATCTAACATGTCCTAAGAAACTGCAGCTTTTATTAAATACCACAATATATAAAAATGCTCCTGAAAAGAAATGCATACAGTCTCTTACCAAGACTTAGTTAAAGCGGTTCATTCTATGTCACCCTGTTTCTTCTAGACAGCTTGTCAGAGGCCATGCCTGCTTCCTATCCAATTGTTGTGTTCACTATGTTTACAGGCAACGTGACAAGCTTAACTTATCTACTCTAGCAAAACAAAAGTTGTGCATACTTATGACCAAATCAGTACACACCAAATAACAGAATCCAAAGACAAAGGTCATATTAAAATGAGACAAGTATATGAATTTACAGACAGAAGTTTTAAAACTCTAACGAAGTTCTGAGCAACTTACCGCACAGCATTAAAGAAACACTCCTACGTTGTACCCTAAAGAAGACCATATAATACTGTGTCATTAATAGCCTGGGAACCAAGCTTGCACTAAAAGCACCCATCTCAGTTAAGGAAATCATGTAAACAGCTCCAGAAATGCTTACCGCATTCTGCAGTGATTGATGCTAAACCTCCATAGAGAAAGGGCTTCCAGTTCAGCGCTGACATTATTGAATCTTCTTTCTGTGAAAGAAAGCAAGGATTTAAAGCTTCTACAAACAGAACTAGTATTACATAAATATATATGCTAACATTTAATAACATGTTGTGCCTTGTCCTCTTAAGATGGACCTTCCAAACATGCTAAGGGTAGAAATGTTTAATTAATACCTTTGACAGTCACAAGACAATAACACTTAACAAAGGCATCTGAGTTCAAATCTGTGTCTCCACTGCATATTTGGACAACCATTACCCTTGTCATAAAGGAGGAAAGCAGTTTGTCCCTCAGGCAGGATTTCAAGGAGCACTGCAGCGAAGAACCTCCAGTGATTCTCACCAAGCCAAACTAGTATGACTACATCCTGACATCAAATGCAATTTGTACACAGACACTGCTAAACTTCTCTCACCTTTTTCCTGGCGCTATCAACATTAACATGACCTGGTACACTTAGACAGAAGATATGTATGCATTTTGCTTCTGTTAAGGCCTGTTCTGTTACCAGTTTACAAGGTTCCTTCTTGCTAATGTTATGCGGAAGCAGTGCAAAACCAGGCAGAAAGATGAACTTGCTTTGGCCACTTCTTCCCTCTAGACATGCTACTAATCCAGTGTGTAAATGGAGTTAGCACAAGTTGCAGGTACCAAACATGCCCGATGAGCAGTTACTGCAGCCCTAGTTTTACTTTTCTCATCTTTCCTTCATGAGGAAGTTACCTGGGTGTTCGGTCTTCTGACACGACACAACAAAAGAGGAACAAAGGAACTCAAACCACACAAATCCAAACAAATACTCTGCCACCAAGCCCAGGGAAATCCAGCTTACTCCTCAGGCCTCTGCAATGCACACCCCTGATGTAAGAACGAAATAAAAGCAAGGAAGGGCACCCACTATTTTGTCAGAAACAGTGCAGTTCAGAGATGAACCGCCAGCATCTCAGCATGAAAACGCCACAGCCACAGGAATGCACGGCACGGTGCCAGAGAGAGAGCAAATCCAGCTCCAAGTTCCTCACAGACCCCTGTCCTGCCATTGGGATCAGAGGATCTTAGCTTCATTAGCAGGGACAAGACCAAGTTCTGCTTCCCCACTACCAGCCACAGATACAACCTTTGCTTTTAAGGCTGCATTGCCAAAATTAAAGATAGCAGTCAACACATCAAGACAAGTTTTTACTTACAGCAAATATAATTTCACTGATACAAAGCCAAAACATAGCCCGAGTTCTGTCTGCATTGTATTTCAATCTGCCCAAGCAGCGAAGACTACTCGGTTTCTGTCTCAGTCCACTGGAATTACACAACGCAGAAGCGTGCAAGCACCGCCAAGTAAAATTTAAATTATACACAGACTTACTAACGCTGGCTTTAGTCCTGATACATACATAGGATACCCTACCCCAGAAACCTCACAGCGTGCTGCTCCCTTGACAGAGCCCTGAGCCGAGACCCTACAGACTGTGTCAAGGTCTGTGCCCCTCAGGGGCTCGCCACACTACTCTCCTCTCCTGCAATTTCGGAGTCGTCCTCGTTATTTCAGCCTCCCAGATGTATGGGAAGTAACTAAAGCAGAGGGCAGAGCTTATCTCAAGACACACGACCGAACCAACACACATCGCCGAGCCCTATTGCCGCAGCTCTCTTATTTTCCCAATTCTTGCTCGCTTCTTAGTCAGAATTTCTTCCCAGCACTGCTCAGAAACATACTAGGCCTCTCCAAAATATCCACGTCGGTTGCATCAACGGCGAAGTACCTAAACGTCCACTCCAGCCTCCAAACGCAGCGGTGCCTTCAGTTTTTCCCCCAAAAACGCGTGGATCAAGGAGGCACTTCTAGCCCCCCGCGGGAGAACTGAGGGGCCGAGGGCGCTGTTACCGTCCCCAGCAGGCTGTGAACGGGGAGATTCCCCCACACAGCCTCTGCCAAAGCCGCCGGGCCGGTGGCTAAAGCACCCGAAGGAAAAGAAAAACCAGAGCCCGTGCTCCGGCCGCCCTCACGCCGCGGCGCTCCCCCGCCGCCGGGCGGCCTCTGGAGGCCGCCGTCCTCCCCAAGCCGCCCTCCCTTCCCCGCCTCCCCGCGGCCAGCAGGAGGGGGACATTAAAGGGGCCGTGTGGGGAGGCTGCCCTGTGGAAGCCCTGTCCCCCCACCCCCAAGGCCTCCAGATGAGGATCCGCCCGGGAGGATCCCCCCCGTGTTGGGGTGGCCCTGCTGGAGCTGGGGTCGGGGGGTAGCACACGGAGCGAGGTGGCTGCTGAGGAGCTTTGTTGGAGCGTCCCGCCTGAGGGGAAATGGTTTTAAACTAAGGGGGTGGATATAGGTTAGAGGCTAGGAGGAAACTCTTCACTGTGAGGGTGGTGAGGCCCTGGCACAGGCTGCCCAGAGAAGCTGTGGCTGCCCCATCCCTGGAGGTGTTCAAGGCCAGGCTGGATGGGGCTTTGGGCAACCTGGTCTGGTGGGAGGTGTCCCTGCCCATGGCAGGGGGTTGGAACTAGGTGATCTTTAACGTCCCTTCCAACCCAAACCTTTCTATGGTTCTATGGCACGGGCTGCCCACAGAGCTCTTGTTCCAATTGTGCTTCAAAGTTGTCTTTGCAGATGGGCTTCTGACGAGGAAGGCACAAACTCAAACCTCAGAATCAGCTCTCGTGTTCACACCCCCTTCAGCAGCTGGCTAGTACCGTCCAGCTTTCCTATCTACTTTCCTATCTACTACAGCTTTCCTATCTACTATCTATCTGCCCTACTGCAGGGCAGATCCTACTTGGGGTTAACTTCGAACAGCTCCCCTCTTTCTTTTTGCAAAGGTCATTTTCACTGATTCTAACACCGGCTGCTTTTGCAGGACAGCCAGTTCTGTTTTCAGACTTCCCAGGCTGCTGCCTCCTTTTAAGAAAGGCTTCGTTTCCAGTTTGACCTTAACTTGTCCCTGGAGTTTCAGTCAGCTCATTCTGCAGGCAGCCGGTTTTTATTATCTCTAATATGTGAAACGGTGCCTGCTCAGGCATTGCAGCTTGCACCTGACCACATTTCTTAAGTTCCTGTTAGTACTTGACCACATAATTCCAAATAAAAGGGAATTCAGGCTGCCTCATGTTGCTTTTCACTGACTTTTGGATGGGTCCTCTGAATAACCTCTTTTCCTGCCTTTTCAACCCAGTTCGTACTACGAAATACGTAATACCTTTATCAACCGCCAATAGAACGATCTTGGCAAGCTGCCTCGAGCCTGACATCAGGGCCATATCAGCAGTTGACTTTGGTGCTCAGCATCTTTTCACATGTCTCTGCACGATCCCTGTGTGCCACTGGTCACCTGCTTTTACAGTGTTTTTGTCCAAAAGCCAGCTCTTTTCTGCAGGACTGCGTAGGTATTACGGTTTGACTGACTGGTTCCCAGGCCCCTAGCCTTACTGCTCCCAATTTTCCTCACACATTTTTATCTTTCTTTTTTAATCAAAACAGAGCCCCACCCTCCAACAATTCTACCAAAGGGCTGGTTTTTTTTTGTGCACTGATTCTTGTTTCACTGTGTTTTTACTGCTCCTTACAATGGAAAATCATTTCTCTTCTGCTCTCTGCAGTGGTGAGGACAGTTTTGCCTAGTGTCCTACTGCTTAAATGAATGGTTAGTGAAGTGATCCAGATGGTTACGGCCATTATTCAAACTGTTTTGTCATTTTGTCACCAGTTGCCACCACTGGAGAGTTTCCTTTGTTCCTCGTAACCTTTCATAATCATTAGTCAGATAACTCATTTGCTTTGCTCATGTCACATTGGCTGCTGCATGGTGAAAGCAAACCTGGCACATGGAAGTCAAGTGCTTCCTGCCCTGCCACAGCATTCCCACTTTTTGTCTGAGAAGGAATTAATATGACCTTCAGTCATAAAGCAAATGATTTTGTTGGGAAAAAAATAAAAAATATTTGACGTGTTATTGGCATACATAAAAATATATAATGTTAAATAGCCTGGTGTTCTGCTCCAGCTTCTCACATATGTCATACAGGCATACCGTGAATGCCATCTTACAGTTTCTGACATAGTGACAGAGCTCAAGGAGAAAGGAAAGTGAAAGCAGGAATAACAGTAAATGCTATTTTGTAGCCTTTTTATTAAGAAATATTGAATACCTGATTAGAGCTCTTGCATTGGCAGGAGCCAAAATGTCTTTATCATATCCCAGTTTTGTGGATGTAACGGGAACATGTTAGCTTGCTTTTGATGTGTAGAGGGTGAAGGAACTGAGGCTAGTTCCGGGCTTTCAGTGGAAGAGGTCATGCAGCATGAGTTCCCAGCAAGGCAATTCTAGTAAATGCAAACCTGTAATCCAGACAAAATTTTCTGAAAGTGTTGCAATCATCCAGCAGGTCCTAGGAGATTGATTTCTCTTCATTCCTGAGACTCCCTGCAGAGATAATAATTCCTGTGTATGTCACAGGGTTGGATTTGATGGTATTTGAATGAGCAAATGAAAAGGTGTTAAAGATTATCAAATAGGAGGGTGTGACAGAAGGTCTACTCACTACCATCCAGTACTTTCCAACTTCAGCGGGTGATCTGAGAAATGCTGTTGTCCTCTGACTGTTTGTCAAATAAAGATCAATCACAATTGCTTCACGGAAGCTTTTGTCCAACATGGCACTGCAGCTAAACAGGTAGCAGCTGGAAGAAAATCTGCCAATTTGAATGTTAGCAGATGTAATAGAAAGGAAAACAAACACATTTCTGTGCCCTACTAAAAGCCAGGCATCACATGGTGTCAGATACTGGCCCAACCTTTTGCACAAGAGGAGATGATCTAATGTTGAACGAAGGACAGAGAAGTTGGTGCTACAGCACAGAATACGTGGTACATACGGTATGTTTTCTGCCACTTTATGCCCCTTTCTTGGCAGCACTCAGTATCTGGGAATAGCAAGCATCTGCTGGGTGAAATACATTTTTGCGCTCGGCAATCCTGTGAAAGCAGGGTTGCAGCTGAAGTAATTCTGCAAGAACAGAAATGATATTCATATAAGACAATAGACAGTAAGACGTGGGGGCAGATGACCCCAAGCCAAGTCCTTCACAGTACAGGGTTTGGGCTGATCCAATGCAGAAATGCATATGGAGGAAAACATCAAACTTTCAGTGCTGTTACTGAAGTTTATAGTGTACAAAAGAGCCTCGCTATCCTCTTTAGCCATTATTCCCAGACACAGTCCTGACCTTTACTCATACCAGAGATAGCTCCCGTCTGATACGTGAGCAGATGCAGCTCTCTAAGTTTATGCACCTCTCAGAAACGTAGCCTTTTGCCAGCTGATGGACCTGAATTGCCTAGAAATTGGCACCAGAGCCAGCGTAACAGAAGCAGCAAGAGTGCATGACCTGCATAGAGTTCACCCTTTTTGGAAGCATCTGACTATTAAGACTGACTCAGCAGCCGTGCCTGGCACAGCAAAAAAATGTTTGAGGGGCTGCAGTGTGCATCCTGCCTTTAAAGCCACGTCCTGATACCTCTGGCCTTCTGGCTGTCTTACGGCACGGGCAGGAGGTAGCATTAACCACCAGGCTTCACGCAGTACATAATATTTTCTGACCATCTTCAAGGTGAGAGCAGAGACTGCAAACAAGGAAGAGCCAGCTTGCAGCCTGTAGGCTACCAGCTGGACCAGGTTTAAAACCTCAGCTAAGGTCTTCGGATGAACTCCTGCTAAAAACACGGTCAGGGTTTAGCTAACTCCTGCAGGAGATGGATTGGCCTCGCTTCAGCTCTGAGGCCATAGGAAATCCAGTCCTATCGAATCGAAGAACCAGCCTACAGATTTCATTGTTTTCACTTCAAATGCAAAGGCAGCGAGAAGACAGGCAGAAGAGAAACAAACAACAATTAATCAAGTGACATAGATGAACAAGAGAAGATGATAGTGCAAATGAAGGCTGTGGCAGGAGACATGAGGAGAAAAGGCGTGCATAAATTGTGCAGGAGCTTTTACTGGTGTTAGACTGTCTCAAATGAGAAGATGCTTTGAAAGAAAAAGGGATCTTTTGAAAACAGTTGAGCTGCAAGATCTGCAATAGTTGACCCGAGTATTAAGGTATTTAGGTAGTTTGCTCCAGAGGAAAGCACTCCTGGTGAAAGCTACTTCTTTTGCCACCTTCAGCAGACTGAGAGCCAAAATACAGCAAGGGAAGTGGCTGGAGGCTGAGCTGGACTTCTTGGAGGAGCTCCGGAGGGACCTTGGAGGGCCACAGCACCACGCAGACACACCTCAGGAGGCCCAGCACAGCCACCCTTTAGGCTGCAGGACTTAGCAATAGGTTATGTGTTTCCCCCTGGATTGGAGATAAACTTTGAGGATTTGCAATATTTGTAAACTTTATGGGAAACTAGCCCAGCTCTTGTAGTTTGATTCATTATGGATTTTATACGGTTCCAAAAGATGTATATCCAGTGTTTTTATTATTTTATATCTTAAATTGCGATCTCTACCTGAGAGGCTTCTATAATGGATGTAATTGTATATGAAAATTTGGCAAATGTACAGGCTAAACAACTTTTTTTTTAAATGCTTTTCAATAATATGCAGGTGACAGCACTTTTCTGCGTTGATTGTCACTGCAGACTCCATTGTAACACCGAATTTTGGAGATTATAATCAGGATGCTCTGTATTTCTAACACCTTAAAGTGTGGAAGCAGTTCCAGAAGATCCTTTTGATCAATATGTGTGTGAAGCATGAGCAAAGAGAGCAGTGAGGTGCACAATATAGATGGTCGTATCCTCTCCATGCTGTCTGGCACATAGCACAGGCGTTTAAAAGGTTTGGTTAAAGAGTAGGTGGTGGGGGAAAGCGTCAATGGGGTGCAGACTCCTGCAGCTCCATCTGGTTTATCTGAGCAGAGCTCGCTCAATTAGCTCAGCAAGTCTCTAATCAGCAAAAAAGATCTTTGTTTAAGCACTGCCTGCGTCACCACTGCAGAAGGATACGGCTCCCAGACCGAGCTGCCCTCTCATCTGACCATGCCGCACATTCCTATGTGCCAGCCTTTTTTGATCTAAATGCTAACACCCCTAAATTCAAAGGGTGTCGAGTATCAGGTTAGTTGTGCCTGAAAAGATTTACAGGCTTAGTCAGACACTGGCTTCTGGATAGCCGCCCAGAAATGGTTCAAAGAGCTTACTTAAAACATTGTAGCTCCTGCAGCAGTGCTGTGATTCCCTACCGACGGTAATAAAAGACAGCAGCGAGACCTTCAAAACTTCCTTTACATGCTGCAAGAGGACAGCATTAGCAACTTGGCGCGCTGGCATAAGTGCAGCACTTCTCGTGGCAGCAGAAATCTGAATTGGGACTCTTACAATCAAAGCCGTTCTGTCTGTGCCACAGGTTTTTATTTTGGTGTCTTGCCTTAGAAACAACGAGAGCATTTGGCATTCTCGTGAACAACATTCTTGGTCAAAAGTTAACTCAGAAAGCTGAGCTGAATAGCTTCTTTCCTTCCCGATTCGTCTAAACCCACTGCAAAACACATGAGTTGTCTGGAAAACAATTGTTTTGGGCAGGCCACAACATTTTTTCTCCCATCCCATGCTCTCTCACAATAGCTTTAGCAATGGAGTACATTTTGCCAGGTTTGGAGGTTTTTTACCATTTGCTGACCAGTGGTGATGGGATCGGGCCCTCAGCCTTCTCACTGTCATTCGCTGCTTTCTCCTTTACTTTCCCACTTCATCGGCATCAAACGCACTGCGACAACGGGCAATGTAAATGATAATGAACAATAGACTCAATAAAAGTACCTAGGTTTGCCTCCAAGTTTTAGCTGATCTCTCTTAGCCTTGTGAGGAGCGTACTGCAAGAACACCTGGAAAGTCAGAGCGTTCGTTTTATCAGAGTGCAGTGGCAGGAAGCTGATTATTATTTTGTGAAGTTCTCAGGGCAGAAGTTTCAGGAGGGAAAACAGGAAAAGACTTTTGTCAGGACGCTAACCTGCACTTATCCTAAACAGAGGACCTTCAAATACCGGGTTAGAAATGGTCATGTTAAAATATGTGCACTAACACCTCAGCAGCAGCTGTAGAAGATGAATTTTTAGGGCAGCTGCTCCTCCCTAGTGTACCTTCAGCCTGAAGACATGCTGTTGCACCGACGCTGAGTCCTGCGTTGTAAATACAGAGATGTAGGTTCAAGCATAGCTCATAGAGGGTTTGCTCTGTTGATTCTAGTTGAGGTGAGGAGTCGAAGCTGGCAAGACGTAATAGCAGTCGCTTTGGATTTTTGATGGCAGAGCCTGGCCAGTTTTCTTCATACTAGTGCATTGGTCCACGTGGGCTCCGGTATGTCTCCATCCTAAAACCTTCTGAAGCAATCACTGAAATGTTCATCACCACTGAACACCACGTACCCAGACACGGACCCTCTCCACCCCACTCCCCAACTTGCTTCATACTCGAAGAGGTGCTTCCAAACATGAACTGTAAAAGGCACAGCCTTCAAAGGGCAGTCAGCAGACCTGCGGGACAGGTAAAAACAAACAATCAATCTTCTTTTTGAGGACTGCATCTCAGCTCCTGCAGCCTGTGTTTTGAGCCCAGATTTGCATGTTTGAACTTTTCCCCGAGTAGCACATGACAGAGCGAGTTTGTGCCAGGTTCCAAAACCGGCTCCCGACCAGAGACAGGAGCCAGGGCAAGCGCCGTGACCTTACGGTGGGTGACTCTGTGCTGGCACATTGAAAAGTAAGCCTTTTGCTTTCTGCTACGTAATTACATTAATAGATCCATGTCTGGGTAACTGCAAGCGATGTAAAGAGAATTAAATACAGCACCCACAAAATAAAAGCATGAGCACGAGAAAACTACAATGAGTTGTGCAAGTTAAAGCTGGTTTTATGCTTATAGAGAATGCACGAGATCCTGTGGCAAATGGAGCGTGACTTTTGGTAACGTAGTGCTGGGTTTTAGTTTGACTGTACATTAATCCCAAACATTTTTAACATAAACCTCGTCTACGGAATACAAACTCATTCCACATTTAAGCCGTTCAATGTATTAATTAAAAATAACAGTGGCAATAATGATGATGCATCAGCCAACATGTTATGACAACTAGGATCAAATAGTAGTAATTCAGACCACCCTTTTGCTTAGCTTAAAAATGCTCAAATATACTACCTTGCAGAACAAGCATTGAAAAACAAGCAGGAAATCCTAAAAGAATTGTACCCAAACTTTTGCAAGTCTTCACTGTTTGGCTTCATTTCATATACCATACACTACTGACATGAGAATGTGTGTGTGAACGAAGTCAAAATAAAGGCATGGTGTCACTTGCCAGAGCACGCAAACTAAAACACTGCATTGTAAATCTGCGAGACTGAAAAATTTAACAACTGTGGTCATCTTAATATTACTGCTGTATCACACACCGGACAAAACCAAAACACATATCCTCAGCATTCTTTCTCTCAGGTTTCTACTGGATACTTGCATTAAAAGATTGAAGTCTTCTCATCACCAGTACATTCTCCATAAGTTACAAATGCAAGTCCACGTGTGCAACGTGCAGTCTGTAGCTTTCGTATTTTTCATATAACAAAATTACTTACTAGCTAACATTAGTTAATATAGTATGCACATCAATATGATTTCTGGTTCTCTGAGATAGATATATGGATAATAACAGTGTTGTTGAAGTGTTGGTGATGGCACAAATCTGTCTTTCTCCCCTTTGTGCCTGCTGGTAAATCCATAGCCATTCCTTGTTACAGATTTTAAGCGAGAAGTTCCTCCATATTCATGGTGCAAGAGTGCAAATAAAAGACTTCAAAATTGTGACCGTGACTGAAATCACAGTGATAGTGCAAAGAGGCTGGAGCAGTGCCCGCTGCTGTTCACATTTCTGCACCTGGGCATGGGCGAGGGAGGATATTCTGACATGCCTGGCAGTGCTCAGCCTTCTGCCTCGAGGCTTTAGGGAGATCTCATCTGATACACGGCGCTTCTGAGCTGTCAGCTATGAGTCTTCGGGGTACTGCGTGGTCAAACCTGCTGCCCACGGGCACATTTGATGAATAAAGGGACTGAAACCAAAAGACAGAAGGCCAGATTCAGTGCCGAGAGCAAGACCTGAACAGCACAAGAAACTTCTACCACCTCCGAGTACTAGAAGAAAATTACTTTAATTCCTGACTACAGATTTACAGGCTTAGCTCTGAACCCCACAGAAAGCAGCTCCAGCAGGGCTGAGACGTGGAACTTCCCAGCTGGCAGCCCAAAACCCAGCCCTTTTTTCAGCCTTCTCTTTCGGGATTAACCTTTTGAATTTTAGTTATGCAAGGCCACATGCCACACTGTGAAAACAGTGCAGCTCTCTGAAGACTTAACTCCTCCAACAGCACCCCTGATGTATTTCATCATGGTAGCAGTTCACATTCTTATCCTTCTTGAATAACTATGATCTTTGTATTTTTCTTTCCCTGCCTATGGAAAAATGAGGCAATTCGCCACAACTGTGTTAAATCAAAAAAGAGGCTGTGAATGAATAAGCACGTGTGGTCAGTATAGACACCAGCTGCCACGGTTGTTTTTGGGAACAGAGAATATCAGTAGAAATCAGGGAAATGATGAAGAATATTCATGGCCCTTCACTTTCACAGAACCACAGAATCATCTAGGTTGGAAGAGACCTCCAAGATCACCGAGTCCAACCTCTGACCTAACACTAACAAGTCCTCCACTAAACTACATCACTAAGAACTACATCTAAATGTCTTTTAAAGACCTCCAGGGATGGTGACTCAACCACTTCCCTGGGCAGCCCATTCCAGTGCCTAACAATCCTTTCGGTAAAGAAGTTCTTCCTAATATCCAACCTTTCAGTGAAGGACAACCAAAAGATCCAGTCTTTGAGGGGGTGCTTTTCATGTGAAATCCTTAAAAAAAAAAAAAAAAAAAAGTAAAAATGACTGGCTCTGTACAGGCAGCTGCGTGAAACTCCAGTGAGTACTGCCACGTGGCACCAGGAGCAGTCAGGTCGTTCCTCTGGAAAAGGTGACCCTCAGGGAGGTAGCTTCCATACAAGTGAGGACTGCATGAAAAAAAAAAAAAAAAAAAAAACATGAAATGGTGCCTTTTGTGTTCAGCAGCAGAGAAACCAATGGAGAATTTGCTTTTTATTTTTTTTTTCCTGCCAGCATCTCTTATACGAAGCATGTGAGTGCAGGCCTTGGATAACAGCCAAGTCTTTAAATAGCGCTGACCACCAGCGGGGGAATCCAACAGTAGATAACACACGCAGATTAGCAGGAAGAAAACCAGCCCTTGTTCCATGCTGTCGCTCTGAAGAGCCCGGCCATGACTCAATCCCTTTGCCTTGCCACGGAGGAGCTCTTCTGAGCCTGAAAGCTGAGCGGGTCTGGTTCTCCTGTGGCCGACGGTGGCTCGGGGCAGCACCGCCACGCCATACCCCGTGTGCCTGCAATGCCCACGGCGACCAAAACCAGCCCTGCTGATTCTCTCTGGGATGTTAAGCACGAAACCTAATGCACCAAAAAGACAATCGAAATAATTTACATGCATTTGATGTGTGGCATGCTGCATCTGTTGCGTGCTTTCCATATTCATGCCGTTCCTAGTGGAGAAGCACTTGCTTTGTGCTGGATGGGCACACGCCCCCGGGCCTCTCTCTTCTCCTGTATATATTAATTATTCCAATGGGATTTCTTCCTGCTTCCCTGTCCCCGCGGAGCGATGATGATTTGTCCTATCAGCCCTCACAGTGGGTGGATAAACATTGCTAGCCTCATTTCATGCATGGGGAATCCGAGACAGAGGGGCGATGTGCTGGCTGCAGTCACGGGGCAGCGCAGCTGTGAGCACCGGTTTTGGTACACAGGAATTCCTGTGTGGCCTCCCAGGTGTATGCTTGTGCTGCTGCCCGCTCTGCTGAGCTGTTCGAAACCGAAGGACAGCATAACCTTTTAGGAAAAACAGAGGAAAATAAAAGAAAACACAGCAGCTGCCGCGTGCAGCACGGCCACAGCGGTTTTCATTTACAGCAGAAAAATGTGTGTGCTCAGTTTGGGTGTGTATAAATGTTTTCTCTACCTCTGGTGGACCACGTTTTCTTGCACACACGTAAATGTATGTGGGTTGAGGTGTGTGTGTATGTCAGGATGATCCAGGTGGGGAATGTAAAAGAATACAGGGGTAGATGACATTAGAGAGGAACTCAAAAATAACCCGGTCGGAGGGGGCCTGTGGCTGCCCAAAAGATTGCGAAGGGTTGGTATGATTTCCTGGCAGGGCCGAAACAAAGCAGCCTGACCTCACAGCACCCCTGTAATCCTTCGCTTACCCAGGGATATCCAACACCGCCTTGGCCGGGCTCTCGGCCACTTTAATTAAACAGTAAGGAAGCTGGCGGCGGCCAGCGCACCTGACACGTAGGAGGGCTTACTTGCTCCTTCAAATGTCAGAAGCAGGTCAGAACTGTGAGACGGCAAGAGCAGCCGATGGAAAGTCCTCAGGGCAGCCGCTAACGCGATTAGCATAGCTGGGAGCTGGCGAGGCAGAGCGGCAGAGGTCCCCCCCCCCTCACCTCGGCACGGCCCCTCAGCTCGCCAAGGGTTATCTCAGGCCACGCAGGTGGCCAGAGACTTTTCCCTGCGCTTCTCACGTCCTTATTCTCCCTCATCCTTCCCAGCAGTGCCCCCCTCGGAGCCTGCACATGGCTGGTTAGTTAGCAAAAGGGGTTTGAGGCTACGGGAGATCTTTCCAAGCCCTTCATCCTGCAAAATCTACAGAGGGAGGTGTGTTTTGTTAGCCTCGTGTGAGACCGCTGTGCCCGCAGCAGCTGCTCTTTGCAGCTCCTTTATGCAGCGGTGGCATTTATCAGGGTTCCTGTAGGCCATAATTCGGGGGTCTCTGTAGGCCCCGGGCCTTAACTCTCCGTGGAAGAGCTCCCCTGGATCAGACCCAACATTTGCCTTGTGCAGCCTCCTGCCTCAGGAGGCACAAAAAGGCAAAGGAAAGCAGCACAGCGATCACACAGGAAAATAGCAGCCTTGTGTTCCCTGGGCTCCAGAAGTCCTTGGCTGAAGGGCTTCCTCCGCAGCCACAAGTGCCCAACGGCCCTTTCTGCGTTGTTTTTGTTTTTTTTTTTTTTTCCATGACTCTCTCTAATTGCTTTTGCAATAAACACAACTTTTGGCATCCACATCGCCCTGGAGCAGTAAGTTCCAGAGCATAACTACACACACTGTGTTAAAGCAACCTTCTTTTGGCTGGTGTAAACCTGTCGCCTCACAATTTTCTTCATGTTCCCGCAGCTCCTGTATGCAGAAGCGGTGAATAATTGACCCTTTTTAACTTTCTCAGCGACACTTTTCATTTCAAAGACCTCCATCATACCTAACACCCCTTTTTAAAGGTGTTATGTCCTGTTTTAGTTCATTATTTTACTCCTTGCCTCTCTTCTGGTACTGTTACTACTTTCATCACACCCTTTTTGACATAGGGAAGCCAGAACTCCACATGCCATTTGATATGTGAGCACACAACCTGTGTGTGCATATATATATATGAATATATATAAAAACTTACTCTGTGTACAAGATTTTTATACGTAAAGCTTCTTGGTAGAAGCACAGGGGACGTCCTCTCTACCTGCGGTATCACAACTCTGCAGATGGGCTTCCATGTGCCCACTGGCCCAGTGGAGGAACCAAACAGCGGGGGACATCCTGGTCCATCCTGTGACAAAGTGCTGACAACTAATACAGCAAATTTTCAGATAAATATGGAAAGTGTGCAGCCAGGTGTCCAGGTAGAAAGAGGCTGGCCGAGCCCCATCAGGATCTGAGCATCAGACAAACCTAAATCCACGTCAGTACAGGTGGTGATCCAGCCTGTATCTCCAACACTAGCAGGCGAATGGGAGGACCCAGCCCCCAGCCCCTTTTCCAGTGAATGCTTGTGCTGTAGAGGAGGCTGGAAATCTCCATCCTCAGCAGACCTGAAAAACAAGGTAGACAAACATCTCCACAGAGATTTGAAAAACGATGTAGACAAACATCTCTCCAGAGCGATGCACGTCTGACTAATCCCCCTGAAGCAAGAAGACTGACCAATTGACCCTCTCAAGGTCTTTTCCTCCCCCAGCCTTAACGTGCCTGAGATTATCTCACAGATAAACAGATAAACCCTTGTTTTCTTAGAGCACATCTGTGGGGGACAGTTTGCAAAGAGCTTCTTCTACCATCCTTCCATCAACATTTCCCATTTCATAATGTCTCTGCACCTTTCTAAAATGATATAAACCCGAACAAACCCACATCTCTCAGAAGCTGGGTGATACCTCCTAACCCTCAGACCTATCCTTTGTCATTCGGGTCCCTTTTTGATTTTCACTGGATGGGAGAATAGAGAAAACAAAAAATCCTTATCAGAAAATAATAAATAATAAATCTGTCTTGGGATCTGGCACTGAAAACAACAGCGGGTTTGTTTTTGCAGTTGACAAGCATCCTGAACTCAAGTTATTGGATTGAAGTTTAAGAAGCTGCTTTCCAAAACGCAGTCTTTTAGTCCTCTTCCCTGCTTTCCTCTACAGTATTTTAAAGTGATGCTTTGCACAACAAAAAAGTTGATCTACCCTTTTGCTTACAATGACACCTTTATTCTTACCATTAACCTGGAGCATCTGTAGCAAGGTTTGCTTTGTAAGCCTAACTAAGGGTGTTCCTTATTTATTACCTGCTGGCGAATTCAGTGTCAGAATTTTAGGAACAACACCAACAACATGTTGTGTGCTCTAATGATTATTTTTCTACTGACGAATCCTCCTAGCGCTCACACCTCATAACAATGAACGAATTAAAATGGCAGTACTCAATTCCAGGCTTCAAAACACCTGTGGAGCAAATTCCATTTCATTAAATCACAACCTACTGATTTTAACAGGGCAGAACTAGCCCCTCCAGTGGTTAAAAGCTCAGTAGACCCCAGCTCATCACACGAGGATGCTAATTATCTGGGGAGAACGCTATTTGTGTGCAGCATCCACCTGGCCAGGAGCCCAGAGAGGTGGTTACAGGCCCAAGATTAAATTTTTCTTACGCTGGTCCTGGGGCATTCAGGCAATATGGGAATGAGACCGGTGGCAAAATCTTTGGCCTCCTACCAGGGTGTGGAGTGCCCTGCCTGCCATCCACCGGCTCCTGTCCTGCCACCTAGTGGGATATCTCTGCACATCACAGGCACCTCAAGAAGCAGAGAGCCTTACGTCTGGAGGGCAAACACAGACATCTAGTGGGGACAGGCTCGTTGAAGTCCTCCCAACGGGGCTGGCTAACCAAGGACACAAGTCAGCATAGGCAGAGGTGTTATTTGGCCTTAGAAAAAAAGCTGTTGTTGGAATCGGGAGGGGGTTCCGGAGGTAGAAGTCATGACCTAGGACGAAGATCCAGAAAAAACAGCTAAGATATGAGATGGAACTGTAACGTTAAATAGGATGAATTACACCCTCATTTTATTTATTTATTTATTTACATATATATATATATATATTTGCAAAGCAGCTGAACCAGTCAGGTGTGCATTGATTCTGTTTTTGTGCATTAATTTATAGTTCTACTGCTCTGCTGTAAGTCCAACCGGTGAGCTTAGGGATCACTGCATGCAGATAGGGCAGAGTCTGACCACTGCAAACACAAGCACTTAAATCACAGCTCCCCTTTTCCTTCTGTTTGGCGTGGAAGGAGGGAACCCTTTCTCCCACATATCTCTAATCTGAGTCAAAGGACCATATAATTTTATATTCAAATAGGACTATAGTATGAAATTGTACCGGGATTAAAGCTTTGGGCACTGCAGAACCTGAATGCTTCTCCCTCGGTGCACATAATTTCCACACACACCCATCTTGCCATGCAGGACAATGAGCACACTCCTCTCTGGCAACATCCCTTTTCCAAACCCTCTTGTCCATTCTAAATAGGGATATGAGGGAATTATTTTTATCCCAATTGTGTAACCATACTAAACAGGTGTAAATGACAGCACACAGCTCATCTAAGAGTCATTGGGCCACACAGAATAAGGCTAGAAAGGACCTGGGGGCAGGCTGTCTCTCTGTTGCAGGGCAGGATCGGGTTTTATCTGCCATTCATGATGGATCTGACGATTCCTGATCTCACCTGAGGCAGTTTCTAGTCTAGCCTATCCTCAAAAGCCTGCAGGGACAGGGAAGGCTGTTGACAGTCTACTCATTGCTTCTCTACCGACAGTACAGGAACTGCCCGGTTCTCTGTCCTCTGCCTGCAATTGATCGTTTCTGCTCTGCGCTCAGGAACATAACACCAGAGGAGCCATACGGAGGCAAACCAAGATGCCTCTAGTGCAGCATCTGCTCGGTGTCCTCTGGCATTTGCCGGCGGCGGAAGCCTGGGGAAGAGCAGAGGGCCAGGGCCAGGGTAATGCGGCACTTCCCCCAGCACACCCCCTCAGCTTCCCGAAGCATGTGGCTCACAGCCTGTCTGAACCTCGTGTTGCTTCTTTGTGTTTAAAAGCCCTCAGGGGATTTTCCTTTAGAAACTTGGCCTGACTGCTCATTGGCCCACTGGCCTTGATAAAGTGTCTTCCACCTATTCAGGCCATTTGTCCAATGTGTAAAAATCAGCCAAGATCCAAGACAGGAGCAAAACTGGGCTTTTCTACCATAGCTCTAGTCAAATGGACAGCCAGTCTAAAACACGGCTACAGCTTTGGGCAGTACCCTTGCTTTAAAGTTCTTATCTTGGCAGTTTAAGTCCTGTTTTTACTAAAAAAGCACCAGCTGTGGTGCAGGCCAGCGTGACACCCTCACACATCCCCACTGGAAGGGCTCTAGGTAAGCTGAAATAGTGCTTTTGATGGCATGGATAAAAAGGCTTTTTGTTTTTATCCAGGGACCTCTCTGTCTGCCTGAAGAAGTGCAGCTAGCCATCCTTAAGTGAAACAGAGCAGTGGGTGTAAAACCATGCAAGATGCAGAGGATTTTCAGGGACCCGGCCACAAGATGAAGAACTGCAAAAACTATGAACATCAGTGTAATAAAATCTGCATTGCTTCTGAGTGCAGGTGGGATTGCTAAACAGAAGACCTTTCCAGCATTCTGAAAAGTGGTGCCTTTATCTATCTAATCCTTTATCTATGTAATCCGTATTCCACTGTGAGTAGGTTGGACTGGACAAACTACACTGGTAGTCAAAGCTCAACTCTTTCCAGTGCCTGTCTTGTGGTCTGGGATTCTGGCTTAGTACACTGCCAAGGGAGCTCCAAGTTACAAATTTTGGTTTGAAATCCAAAAGTTCCCAATTACTGACAGGGACTGAAAGGGGGCACCCCAGGTACCTCCCTGGGGAATGAGCCAAGGCTTGAACATGGGCCTGGCGCAGTGGGGCCATGGCTGGGCAGGGCAGGACTGTGGGGAGCTGGATCCTGGCCCTGCTGTGGCCTCACTGGGGCAGGGGCTGATGGCCCAGGGTATTGACATCAGGTCCTGGGGAACCAAGAACACTCTATTAAGTCTAGTACAAACCCTACATAAACAACCATAGTGACTGCCTGGCTTCTCTTGTGCTGGTTAGTCTTCAATTTTTCAGTTTTTCTCCACCAGGTCATACACATGTCAGGTCCCTCTCCTTACATTCAATATCTGATGTAAAATGTTATCACTCCTCTGTGACTTTCACAGCCTCCTTAAAGGTTAGAACACACTGCCTCCATCCCTGCTCCACTGCCCAGCTTCACCTCTCTTCCTCAGCCTCATATCTCATTTATTCCCACACACTGCACCTCGCAGGTGGCTTAGTTGTGGGCAGGATCTCCTCGCTTTCCATACCATTCAAGGCAAGTCGCCATGATGGGCTGAAAGCATACTGTTTGCTTAGAGAAAGAATAGCAAAGTATCAGCTGTCGTCTGCCATTTTAATCCAAGACACAAGTAATTAGTTGAGCACAATGATATCCAGATGCTAATATTTAGTGTAATTGAGTAGCACTGCAGTAATTCATGACTAGCTGAGATGCATCTTCCATGAAAGAGGCTTCTTGTACAACTCTGTAGACACCTGCCTAGAAAATCCTGCTCAAACGATATTCAAAGGCTTATCTATAAAAACACAGGAATTTGTCAGCCCATGGGGATTTACATGTCTCCAGAGATGAGATGCACTGTCAGGAAAACCTGTCTTGTCATTTTAGATGTCAATCAGCATCTAAAATGCCCCCTGCTGCAGAGGGACCGCCTTTTTAGACAACTGCTTTGAAATGCATTAACCCTGGCTCAATGCATGAGGTGCCTACAGAGAAAGCAAGTGAGGAATACTAAAGTTTTCTTCAAACAATGCTGTTTTCTGAAAAACTGTTTTTTAATGCATTTTCTAATCTATTTCATCACAAAGGATCAGCACGGTAAATAATTATCTGTTTACATGGCATCACAGGAAAATTCTCAGCACTAGTATCTCTGTGCTTATTGCAAAGCTGCCATGGTTTTGGCTGGGATAGAGTTAATTTTCTTCTCAAAGGCTCATATAATGCAGTGTTTTGGGTTTTTGATGAAAATAATGGTGATAACACACAGATGTTTTAGCTGCCGCTGAGCAGTGCTTTCAGAGCCAAGGACTGTTCAGCTCCTTGTGCTGCCCTGCCTGCGGGAGGTTGGGGCGCCCCAGGAGCTGGGAGGGGACGCAGCCAGGACAGCTGGCCCAAACTGGCCAAAGGGATGTCCCATGCCATGTGGCAGCACACTCAGCAATAAGAGATGGGGGAAAGGAAGAAGGGAGGGCGTTCGGGGTGATGGCATTTGTCTTTTCAAGAAACAGTTACACGTGATGAGCCCTGCTTGCCTGGAAGTGGCTGAACACCTGCCTGCCGCTGGGAAGCGGTAAATCAACCCCTTGTTTTGCTTGGCTTGTGCGCACTGCTTTTGCTTTCCCCAGTAAACTGTCTTTATCTCAACCCACGGGTTCTCACACTTTTACCTTCCTGATTCACTGCCCCTTCCCACTGTGGGAGAAGTGAGCGAGCGAGCGGCTGGGCGGTGCTGAGCTGCCCACCCGGGTTAGACCGCAGCAAAGCCTACAGCAATTTAAATATCACCAGGATTAGTCCCAGGATTTATTCACAGTTGTCTGCGTTTAAATCAGTTTTAGAAGCAACTCAGGTTAAAAGGGTGCAAAACCTTGTCAACGCTCCTAGTTTCATTTAAAGCTTTTAAAATTTGATGTTGATTTAGCTTAACTCCACATCAAATAGGTGTTCACACAGGAGCCTTGACCTATTTAACTGATGCATTTTAAACAAAAATCTCCCATTTCATGGCTGCAAGTCTGAATGTAGAGCTGCAGGAAAAGCCACCCGGAGGTCCATTTACTCTACCAGGAGTGCCAGAGGGTTTCTACCCTGACTCCAGTAAACAGGCAGTCACCGAATTTATACGAGGTTTCGATGCTACTATAGAAATATTCATTTTTTTCTAGAACAATCTCTTCAAAATGAAACCAAGCCGACGCACACCTACAAAGTGGATGTTTTTAGCTGCATATTAAGCTGCGGAGAAGGAGCCAAATGTTCTCCCGTCACTCAGCCCACTGCTAAAGATGTAAGCTGCTCTTTTTCCACTGTGGCAAGGCTCGCAAAGAAAGGGAATAGTTCTTATCAGGCCATCTGACACCGATTAAAAACACAAGTTTAGGGGCAGAAGCCCCTTCCTCAGGTCTGAAGTGGCCGTAGTAGTCTTGAAAGCAAAACATGGTGGAGAACAACCACTTATAAATTCAGATTATGTAAGCAGCTAGACCATCTAAAAAAAATTAAAAAAAAAAAAAAAAGAAAAAAGGAAAGAAAGAAAAAATAAAAGGCACTGATATATGGAGCAAAGGAAGGGATAGCAGGGGAGGAGGAGGAGATATAAAGAGGAGCTCTTCTGACCCCCACAAAGAAAGCAATGAGTAATTTACTGCCTGAGGAGGGTGAGGGACAGAGAAGTGCATCCTGTGAGGAGGATGAGGGACAAAGAATTGCATCCTGTGCCCTGCTATTCCGTATATCAATTCTGTGATTCCGATATCTCTGTCACGTCTGGGACTGTTGGCAGCATTAGGTGTTTTAAGTCCCATGATGTCTTCTGAAGGTCTTTTGTCAACGTCCCCTAAGAATCAGGGCTCAAGGGAGGTCTACATTTATTTTGATGGAGATAAGGTGATGCATGGAGGTGTGCGCAAGGGTGGTAAAACGAAGCCTAGGGCAGCATTACTGCCCTTAGTATCCTGCCTTTCACCTCAGCCTGACTGCTGCGCCTAATCCTTGGAAGAAAAAAAGACATTTTTCTCTCTTTCCCCAGTCAGTCCATCAACAAGAAATGGCGTGTCTGTGTGCAAACCGACGTATCTGAGGGAAAAGGGAAAAGTAGTGGTAGGAGGAGCCTAACAACCTCTCAATCATTATTTTATTTAACTATTATAATTTAATTAAATTATTATAATTTAATTATTATGACCGTTTACTGTTATTTTGAAAACACGGCCGAGCCCCTTGGCGGAGGGCATCGCCGTCAGGGGAAGGGGGGGGGGGTGTCACGAAATGGCGGCCGCGCGGGGGCGCGCGCGCGCGCGTGCGCGGCGGGGTCCCGAGGGCGGGCGGGCGGGCGGAGGGGGGGGCGGGAGCGCGCATGCGGCGCGGTGACGCGCCGGGGCCGTGCCCGCTATATGAGCCCCGGCAGGCGCTGACTCGGCCCTTTCCGCCTCGCTGCCGGCCGCCCGCCGCCCGCCGCCGCCGCGCAGAGCACTCCGGCCGCTCCTGCCCTTCCCTCCGCCTCGCCCCCGCCGCCGCCATGATCATCTACCGGGACTGCATCAGCCGTAAGGGGACGGGGGGGGGGGGGTGAGGGGGGAGAGGGTGAGGGGACGGGGAGCGGGCCTGGGCCGGGAGCGGGGCCGCGCATGCCCGCGGGGGGGGGGGGGGGGGCCCGGCCCCGAAATGGCGGCGGCTGACGGGCGCTGTGTGTGTGTGTGTGTGTGTGTGTGTTTCTCACCACAGAGGACGAGATGTTCTCGGACATCTACAAGATCCGCGAGGTGGCGAACGGCCTGTGCCTGGAAGTGGAGGGGAAGGTGAGTGGGCCCACGGCCTTCTTTTTTGGGGGGAGATGGGGTGGGGAGAAAAGGCTGGTTTTTTTTTGTTTTTTTGGGGGGGGGGGGCAGTTCGAGGGGTGCCTCAGAGGGGTTGGGGGGGGACACAGAGGGACCGCAGCCTGTAATAGGGCTGTGGCCAGGCCCCAGGAGGGGAGCCTGGCCCAGGGACACCCCGCTCGGGCTGCAGTCTGTGTTCTTGCCTCTAGCTGTGGCTCTGAAGTCATGCCCTGCTGTCAGGCCGTAGGTGTGTAAGAAGAGCAGGAGTGTCGAGGTTTTTCGCAGAGCCTTGAAGTTTTTTGATGTCTCTAAATCTAGATGGTCACCAGGACAGAGGGTCAAATTGATGACTCTCTAATTGGTGGCAATGCCTCTGCTGAAGGTCCTGAGGGAGAGGGAACAGAAGCCACGGTCATAACTGGTGTTGACATAGTAATAAACCACCATCTTCAGGAAACCAGCTTTACAAAAGAGTCGTACAAGAAGTACATCAAGGACTACATGAAAGCGTAAGTGCGGGTGGGCTTTTTCTCTGGGTGGGACTGCAGGGTTCCTAGGTGACAGATCTTAAAAATAGCGTTGAGTTTTTTTTCTTAGTAGATGTTAGTTCTGATGCAGGTGCCAAACTGGCTGTGAAATTCGGTGATGTCTTAATACTTGGCAAAACTGAAGCTCTAAAGAATCAATACTGGACTATCTAAGCTTATCTTGGCTGAGGTAGAAGACCAGATCACATGCTTTGGGTAGTATTTGTAACCTTGTTGTTTTCTTTGATTCCTCTGTGCCAAACATTTGTGTGGAGGGGGGTGGGGTGGTAAAGGAGAGCTTCCTGAACTAGACAACGTAAATGTCCAAAGCTGTGTGTAAGATGGAGCTGTTTGCTAGTTCAAAATGTAGTTCCTATTGCTCAGACTTTGGTGGGCTGGCATTGAAGGTGAAAATGCTTTTTCTGTGATGCTGATGGATAATACTCCTGGTGTTCTAGAAATGACTTTTTTTTTTGTCTAGCACAAACCCACAAGTAAAATGAGTTTGATGTGAGTGGCAGGCACTGTTCTTCTAATTCACTAGCAAAATGAAAACTTTATGGGTTGGTTTTCTGGAGGAGTGGTGGGAAACACAACAAGATCAAACAGTGACTGCTGGTAACTTTCTGCTATGATGGGATGCTGCATGATGAAGTCAATAGGCTAGAATGTGCTTTCAAAGCTTGCTTTTTTTTCCTCCCAGAATCAAAGCCAGACTTGAGGAACACAAGCCAGAGAGAGTAAAGCCTTTCATGACAGGGGCTGCAGAACAAATCAAACACATCCTCGCTAACTTCAAAAACTACCAGGTAACACAACTTGTGTTTCCTTACAGCAGTACTTTGGTAATACAAGCTGAGATTGGTTTGTCTGCTGAACTAGCTTGTTGAGTTCCGAAGCCCCCTGTTTAGGGACATCTCACTTGGACCCTCTCTGAGGGTGTTTGGGGCCCTGAGAGTCAGGGGAGAAATAGTTAGAAGACTTGTAGGTGTTTGGGGATCTTGCTTCAACTTTTGCAGTACTTGTGGTGATAACTACACGCAAAGTTAACTACATGGGAACTGTGGAGTTAAAGATGTGGGAGGTGAATCACTCTGGCCCCCGTTTCCTACTTCACTGTTCATGGCAGCGTGTTAATGCCATGTGGTACTAAAATGGACAGCTTGCAGAAAACAAACCCCCTGCAGCTGGTCAGCGAGGCTTTTAAACTTAGCTTGGAGATGTTGCAGCTTCTTTGTGTAATGGGCAGTGTCTCCTGGTGGTAGCTCACAGGATGTCTCAGTAACGTGTTTCTCTGAAGTTCTTTGTAGGAGAGAACATGAATCCAGATGGCATGGTGGCTCTGCTGGATTTCCGTGAGGATGGTGTGACCCCATATATGATTTTCTTTAAGGACGGCTTAGAAATCGAGAAATGTGTAAGTGCTGACCTCAGTCGGGTCAACGTGCCTAAATATGTCATTAGCTCTTCAGTCACTCAGCTGTATCTCTGCTGAAAGCCGAACAGTAACTTTAAGAACCTGAAGTTCACACAAGTACAGTCCGATTGCTGCTTCGTGTTACGTAAAGTGGCCGAGACTTCCCTTGTATGCCACTGAGTCACGCTGAAGGGGGGCACGGCTTCCCTGCGGTGACTCACCGTGACGTAACTGCTGAGAAATGCAGGAGGAATTGCCTCGGTGAGCTGTGTGCAGCGGGTTATGTCTTCAGGCTGTCGGTTGGAAAACAATGCCCCCTGAGATGGAGCGCTTCTGTTTTGGGTCCCTCTGCTGTGGGTTAACTCTGGAGCGCTGTACGTTATTGTGTTTCACTCTTTTTCCTTTATCTGCCCTTATTTTGCTACGCAAGAGCTGTGTTTAAACGTTGCCCTAAATTTGGGAACATGGTGACACCTGACTGAGTACTTAACCTTACTCTGCGCTCAGGCAGCACCTCTGGTCTGCTTTCTGGTTAATTGTTTGAATGTGGTAGCAATGAAACTATTTAGATCCCATTGCTTGCATGTTTTGGCTTATTCTGGGAGCGTTACGATTTGTTGGGGACCAGCAGCACAGGATCAATCCCTGATTGCTTTGTCCAGTTATCCTGGACTTTGGCTGGCTATGAGCAGGCTTCCTAACTCACCTGTAGAGCCATTTACAGGCTTTCTGGTGTGCAAGTTGTGTAAAGATGCCACAACCTCTAGTGTCGCGCAGTAGCCCGACTGCAGGAGCTTGTTATTGGCCAAAACAGCAGCTCCTACGGCTTCACTGAAGCGTGGTGTGTCCTGGACCCTGGAAGCCCCTCTGAGCAGAAGCCTGTGCACCTTCCCTGTAGCTGGGCAGAGTTTTTGGGTGTACCATCAAGGCAACTCCATGTATTTCAAAGTGGGGGTTAAAGAATAGAAGCAGGGCATCCCTACTGGGGGGGGAAATGTTCACAGGTTTTTGGTACGGCTCCTGTAAGAGCACGTACATCAGACCTAGAGCCTGTCCTGAACAAGTACTAACTTGAGAGGAAATCTGAAACTCGGTGCGTCAAGCAGACAGGATGGGAGTGAGCATTCGGTCTGGCTTGATCCAACAGCTGATGCCAGCTGCTCCCTGAGATCATAAAAACGCTCAGCATCCTCTGATAGACCACGAGCAATTTTCCTGTGGCTCTCTGGTTTGCACTGAGATGCAAAAATAACTTCCTTGTGCTTTCTGCCTGCCTGGCTGTGGCAGCTCAGATTGAATTGGGGAATACAAAAATAAGTTGCAGAAACTTACCGTGACTGTCGTGACCTTGAGCTAACGCCTGCTACTCTTGTTGCAGTAACGAATCAAACGGTATGGTTTTGGATCACCTGTCTTCATAGCTGGCTGCTGTTTCTTCATCAGCACAACACCAGGAATCGGCGATGTCTAACAACTGGACTGATGTCATCTTGAGCTTTATTCACTTAATTTTGACCCTGATTTGGAGTGGAGGCATTGTTTTAAAAAAGAAAAACATCTGTCATGTAGGTTGTCTAAAATAAAACTCATTTAAACCCATCCTAGGTGATGCCTCTTGGTCTAATGTGTTTCTTAGTGGCTTGCAGGAGAGGTTTCAGCAAGAGCTTTGTCTGAGGACTTGGCGGTGTCAGGAGCCTAGCCTGGTTTGCTGCCACTGGGCTGTCTCTAGACAGACTTCGTGCAGTTGCTGCCTGTGGCACTGGAGTGCAAGAGCAGGCTGAGGGGAATAAGGCGAAGCCTGAGAACTGCCATCGTAACGAAGTGGACCTTCTTCATCTTTCGTGATTGCACAGACTTCCATCTCTGGAAGAAATTAATTGGAGAAAAAAATGGAATATGTGCTACTCAAGCTAAGCGCTGGCTGAGCTGCTTCATCAGACGAGGATGTTTGAGTCCGTCCTCAGAGGTAGTGTGACTGCGGGATTAAGGTAGGAGGATGGGTGGAGCAGGAGTCCAGCACCAGCACTCGGAGCGGTGGTGCCGGCTCCTCTCCGACAGGCAGCCAGGGGCACACCGAACAGACCCCGCTGGAGTTTCGGGATTTGGGTGCGTGGCGGGGCTTGGGAGTGACCCGGGTGCTCACAGCTTGCTGCTCCTGCCGGGGAACGCATCCCTTTGACAGACCTGCAGCAAACACCCGTTGCTTCTCTGGTTCTTGTCGAGATGTGACTGCAACGGGCTCCTTGCGCTTTCTGCCTGCCTGGCCTCGTGGCAGTCCGGATTGAAGAAAGGAGCACAAAGGCCCTGGGGTGGCCTCACCAGGGCGAGCGGGTCTGTGCTCTGGGGGCAGCGGGATGGCTCCTCCCTGGGGGCGCTGCCCTGAGCTGCAAGTCTTCAAGTTACTGCAGTGACAGCAGGGGTTTGGGAGGTGGAAGTGCCTGAAAGGGGAGGGCACAGCCTCCACCACTGCTGACAGGAGGCCCCAGGCCTCCCAGACACCCACGGTGCCCGAAGTGCAAGCAGAGGGAGGTTTGTGCAGCAGTCAGATAAGGCAGCGGGCTGGGAGGAGCGAGATAGAGGCTGGAGGTGGGAGCAGAGTGCCCGCAAGCAGCTATCTCAGAGGTGTTTGAAACACGCCCTGCTGTAGCCCTGTGGGAACTCGATTTTAACTCCATTTACATCCATAACTCCTGCCTGGAAAGGTCTCGGGACAGCTGTTTTTCTGGCTGAGGTACGACTTTGGGGTAATCTGAGCAGTGTGAATGCTCCTCTGCCCTCACCCAGAGGGGAGGTATGCTCAAAATGCGGGATAAAAATAAAAACCAGTGAGCCAGCCCTTGGTCTCCTGGCAGAGGGCTTCATTTACCAGGTGAGGGAATGCAAGGGGCAGAGGTAAGATCACACCAGTGAAAAACTCAGTTCCTTAAAGGACGGGGCATTAAGCACTTGCTTGTCTGAGACATTTACTCCTCAGCAGAGTGACTTTGGCTGTGCAGTGCCAGGATCCGGCAGCTCTCGTCCTCTTCCTTGGCTGCTGAGGCTGCGAACCCCACGCAAGGTCTGGGGCAAGTCA
Organism: Anser anser; assembly: GCF_964211835.1. Taxonomy (NCBI): domain Eukaryota; kingdom Metazoa; phylum Chordata; class Aves; order Anseriformes; family Anatidae; genus Anser; species Anser anser. The sequence continues at coordinate 181,864,801 of NC_139720.1, read as the reverse complement.
CGGAGGTGCTGTGTTGAGAAGCGAGGTGTTCAAAACCCCGATGACAGCCCTGCTGCCAGGCTGAATGGCGGACAGGAGCTCGTGCGCTGTCCTGTCCGCGCTCCCGTCTAATTGGAGTACTTAATTGGTGTGAGCACACGTGCCTAACTCTTTGGTTACACACCTAACGATCTCACGCTCTTCTTTCTAGCACAGCCTCTGCTGCGAAGCCTCCCTTTCAGCTGCTGTGTTTTGGGCAGAGCCTGTTGGAGGAGAGCATCAGGGACGCTGGATTTTGTTCCGTTTGTTGCTGGCAGGCTGGAGGGGAAGCAGTTTTGCTCCGCTGTGCTTCCAAAAAGCGCGTTGCTGCCTCAGGTCTCAGGGAAGAGGGGCAAATCTTGATGCTGTGCAACATTGAGGCTGCCTGGTGCTAGAGAAGGGGTTAAATGACTCGGAGGAGTCCTTTTAGGGCTCTTTATGGTGGCGTGGGAGTGCTGTGGCTGGTAACCGCATGTACAAGCATCAGCTCGGGCAGAAATCAACTGCACAAATTTTCTACACGGCCCATCTCCCCCTCGTTTGTCTCCCCTCCTGCCGTGCAGCTGCCTCCTCTCTATGCCAAGCAGCTGCTTTCTGGGGCTAAAAATGCTTTCTGGGGCTGAGAAGCTCCAGTGGTTTGGTAAGGCAAGGGTTTGTACGGGTGCATCGGTGCAGCTTTGGGGTTGCTTCACTGGGCCAAGTCCCCAGTCACAACAAACAACCCTGGTAGTTAAACAGACCGAACTGAAGGACAGCTCGGAAACAGCTGCGGCTTGTTTTAAGCATGCACTTATCAGGCTTGTATCTCGCATTCCTGGGGAAGGCGCTTTCTGCAGCTGGAGGGCTCTGCCACTGGAAGGGTTCAAACCCCAGGAGCGGGTTAAGTGGCTCTTTGCCCTGACAGCTCAGGTTTCAGCCCCGCATGCCTTCACCAGCCAAGAGCCAGCTGGCAGCAGAGGGCTGACAGGTTATAAAAAGAAAAAAAAAAGAAAGCCAGCACCCTCCCTCCTTCCTCCTTAGTTTCCTACTTCTGTGCTTAACCACGTGGCGCGTCGGGGCTGGCGGAAGAAAATCCCGCGCTGGGTGTGCCTGCTGCTCTCCTCAGCTGTTGACCTCCGTGCCTATTCCTCCTCTTCACAGCCGGGTTTCGATAGCTTGGGCCCAGCCCTGTTTGCAAATCCACTTTTTTGGTCGTTTTTCTGCCCTTTTAACGCATCTCTCCAGCCTGCGTGCGGTGACGTGCTTGGGAAAAGCCCGTCTCCTGCAGGTCAATGCCCGCGCTGTTAAAACCCGGGTGCTGCAGCAGCCGGGTCATGCTCAGGTGCCGCAACGTGCTTCCTTCCCTCGAGCAAATCGCCATCTCGGGCTGGCCCGCTGCAGTCCTGGCAGCGTTTTCAGCAGCAGCCACGTAGGGAGGATGCTTTTATTAAGCAGCAGTTCCGTCTGCATCACGCTACCTCGGCTTCTTGCGCTGCTGCTGATCGCCTGGAGCGGGTGAGATGCCTCCCTCCGCTCCCATTGACCTCTCCAGCTCCGCGCCCGCGGCCCCGGGATGCTCCTGCGATTGCAAAGCGAGATTTCATCCTCTGCCAGCTGGCAAATCAGTCTCTGCATCGCCCCGAGCCCGCAGCGGGAGAGCAGCGGTTAAACGCCACCTTAATTCGGCTTGGGGAGAAACGTCTCAGCAGGAGGAGAAAAAAAAACTAGCCAAGCCTGAAAGTCTTCGGCGTAAACAGCCCCAAATCCATCGCTGGGAGCACAGACGTGCTGTTTTGTGATCCCTGCTCCCGTGGCTTCGTTTTCCCTTGCTTTTTTCAGCTGTTGCTCCAACAAACCTCCTGGAAATTTGCTCCTGGGGGGTTCACCACCTGCCTGCGCCCTGGGGCTGCTCCCTTTGGGTGGCTCCGTGCTGCCCCCTCTTGCTTCTCCCTCCGTTCCCCGTGCTGCGAACCAGAGCTTGGAGGAGGAAAGATGGGTGTCCGGTCCAGCAGGCAGCCAAAGGAGCTCCGATGTGGCTGAAAATAAGTGGCCGAAAATGAGAAGAAAAGGGGAAGAGGAAGGAGGAATACTCTCTTTTTTTGGGGGGGATAGAGCGTGAGTGCAGCATCTCTGCTGCCTCAGACTGCAGGTAGCAAACCCCAAACGCCCTCCCCGTGCCAGTGGGCAGCCAGAGCTGCTGGCTGGGGGTTATGGGGGCTGCAGCCCTTCCTGGCAGCAGCATTAAGCACGTTTTTGGGGTGGCTGCTAACGGTGGCGGTCCTGGGAGCGTTATGCAGGAGCACAAAGGCGTTGTGCTGAGGATGCAGGTAGCCGCTGTGTGTCAGCGGCGTGCTTCCAGCCATCAGCCAGGAGCCATCGACTTGCTCAAATGGCAGAAAGGAGCCAAAATGCACAGCGCTGATGCCAGGAGGCCTTTTTGGACTACATATCAATTTTTCTACGGTACAGTGGTCAAGAAAGGGCCGGCTTGCCCGTGTCTTGCAGCTGCTGAAAGCTTCCAGCAAGCCTTTCTCCTGGAGGTGCTCATGTCCCTGTGGAAATTTTGAGAATGAGTTTTAGGGATAAAACTATTAAGTAAGTGCATCAAGAGTGCAGGTGGTGGTGCTCACATCTCACCCGCTGCACAGCACACGTGGGGTTAGCCGAAATGATGCCGAACGGCACCTGCGGTCATGGCACTGGCTTACGGGAGTCCAGGGTTTCCCATCCCAAGGTACCTGCAGGTTCCCTGCTCCAAAATGCCATGCAGTCAAAGGTTTTGGATGGTTTCGGTTAACGAGCAGAAAGGGGGAGCTTCCCCTCTGCCCAGCATGGCATGAACTAGCTCCTCGGTGGTAAGAGCGGAAGGTGGAAATGTTAGACCTACTTGGGCCAGACGAGAGCTGAGCCTTGAAGGATTTCCACCCTGCTGCTGGCACGAGAAGCGGGGCGGGCTGGGCCCAGCCCCATCTTTTTGCAGAGCACAAGGAGCTGCACGGCCCCTCCAGGTGGGGCTGGAGAAAGGGCTCAGCTCCGACGACGCGTTAGCGAGAAAAACAGTTTGCTCGGTGTCGATGGAGGCTGACTCACGGAGAGGCCATCTCGGGGACGTGTGACCGTGGGTGGGCAGAGCTGACACACGCAGGAGGGCGCCCGGCTTGGCCGTAGCAAACTCGGAGCAGCTGCTGAAGGCGCTGGTGGCTGATGCAGAGCACGGCCAGCTTCCTTTTTGCCCCTTCCCAGCCCGTGAGCAGCAGGGTTTCAGATCTCGGGTAGCTCCATCTCTGTTCCCTTGCGTCTACCAACTGGGCAGGTGCACCAGCAAAGCTGTTTTGGTGCAGGAACCCAACATGGGTGGCAAGTCCTTGCCCTGAAGCTTTCAAACGAAAGGGTTGTTAGGCATTGGAACGGGCTGCCCAGGGAAGTGGTTGAGTCACCATCCCTGGAGGTCTTTAAGAGACATTTAGATGTTGAGCTCAGTGATATGGTTTAGCAGAGGACTTGTTAGTGTTAGGTACGAGGTTGGACTGGGTGATCTTGGAGGTCCCTTCCAACCTGGGTGATTCTGTGAAACGCCACGTTAGCTCCTGGGGAGAGGCAACTTGCTGAGCCAATGCCAGCGCTAAAGCAGGGGCTTTCCAACACCTTCCCACTCCGAAGCTGCTCTGCAGAGCGCAGCTGCTGCCGTTTCAGCATCACGATTCCTCACGTGTACGCTGTGCGTGCAGCCCCTGGGACCGCAGGAGTCCCCAGCGTCTCCAAACCTCGAGAGCCTCCTCCTCGCAGCACGTCGCACCGGGTGTAACGTTCCTGATGGCTCAAAGACCTGCTCAACAGGGAGAAGCGACGTTAGGAGCATGGATGCGCTTTTAATCTCATTTAACGCCATTTAGGAGGTTAATACTTCTGCTGGTTCCTACGGGAGCTGCCAGTGGACTGTTCCCACCACTCGCACTGAAGAGCACCCATGCTAGCTGAGAGCTCGGCAGCAGGCAGAGGCAGCAGCACACGGGGAGACCAGCAGGGAAGCAGCACTCACGGCCGCTGCGAGCTCGTGCTTTAAATCGATCGAAGCGCGGGGGCCAGGGAAGCAGGCACGGACGCCTACACGCCTTCTCCTCCTCTCTTTCAGCAGATGGCAATCCTGCTAACGGCACCGCGTCAGGTCTCCCTGCGCAACAAGTGGAGCAGAGCTGGGGGTTTTGGCTCGCTCTCACGTGCCGGCTCCGAATGAGGTTGCCCAAACTGCTGAATATTTATCGCGGCTTCACCCGAAGTGAGGCCAGTCCTCCCGTACCTCGAGCTGCCCCAGAAGGGGTAATTCGGGTCTCGTAGCAGTGCCTGCCCTGCTGCTTCTGCCTTTAGGGCGTGCTGTGCTCCAGGACCCCATGGCTCGGGTGCAGGCTGGATGAGGAGCTGAAATCAGTCTGTTCACCGGGCATCTTTGCCTAGCTTATCCTGATGTAAGGTTTCCTAGCCGTTTTTTTTTTTTTAAATGGCATTTCTTCGTTGTCCCATTCCTCATCTTCTTGGGAATTCTGGCACCGTTCCAGAGAGGGCTGCAAGTCAGACAAGGCACCTTGGCTTTCCTCAATCTCCTCGTCGCTCGTTGGCAGACAGCCCCACTGCCCTATCCATGCCCTACCCATGTTTTTAACAATGCCCATAAATATACATATGGTAAAAAAACCATAAACCCTATAAAAAAAGCGTGCTCCGTTCGATGTCTGTTACAGCCGACTTACCCTGTCCAAAGGCCCTCAGCAGATCAATAAAACACCCACTTCTGCTTACGTCTTCTGGCATTTGAGGCTGACTGATTACGTCCCTCTCAAGCTGGAGGCAAAATGTAAAGCAGTAAACTCTCACAAAACCCCAAAACACACGCAGATCCAGAATACTTTCCTCCTAAGCTAATCCTACCAGCGCTCCCACTAGAGGTTAACCTCTTCCCTCTGAAATGGCAGGGTCGTTTTCGGTTCTGACACCTGAATTACAACAGTACCAAAGCAGAACTGCACGGCATCCCTGGCATGGTTTTAGAAGCCCAGGTGAGGAGCCACACCAGGGAATTCCACCTCGGCTTTCTTAGCTGCTCTAACGGGGCACGAATGCAGCAGAGCAGCCCAGCTCAGGGGGAGGCGAGCGTTCTCACCCCCCGTGCTTGCAAACGCGAGTCTGCAGGGGACTCGAGCAGCAGGAGGAGCACAGCAGTGCGCGCGGGCTCTGGCTATTCCCGGGGAGCACACGCCGTACCGTAGCGAGCCAAGAACGCTGACTTCCTGGGCTCCTTTCAGCAGCTTCAAATATCTTCCGCAGCAGGCAGCAGGCTGGGTCCTCCCGCTCGCAGCAGCTGAGGAGACGGGAGAGTCGCTGGCAGGATTTGCGAGAGCACTCCCGGGTCCGTGGGACACGATCAGCTGTTCAGAAAGCCTGGACAGAAGGCTGAGCGCCGGCAGGAAGCGTGTCTGCAGGGAGGGACTGACACCAACAACTCTGAAAAAAATGGTCTGAGCAAAACCACCATGTGCGACACGCACAGAGAGAGGGGCGCTTGTTTTACAAAGCTCCTAGGGCATTCCATCCCCCTCCCAAGCTCTTATTCCTTCAAAGTGCACCAATAATGGTATCTTTGCTTTTAAAATAGGCTAATTATTTTATTACTGTGTGCAGAAGCGGTGCACACATCTGAAAGACCAGAGGGAATGTGTCAGCCATGATATAAAATCTCACCTATTTCATTTACAGGTACACCAATGAGTTGTTTTCCACTCTGTTTTCTTTGCTGTTTTCTAATACACAAGCTTTGAGAACAAAATAAGTAGTCCTGTGCCATCTACCTCCCTGCTCCACCCCTAAAGGATGCTGAATGCACAACTTCGCAATGTGCATTTCAGAAATGGGGGAATGGAGACATGGATACGTTAAGAAATCTTCCCCAAAACACATGGAAACCCTGTGCCAAAGCCATCAATAAAAACGTTTGTTTTTAAATTCATACCTACACTATCAAAATCATAACATGCTTTCAGTCAATAAGGCAGATCATTACTCGGTACAAATTAAAATAATGATTTTATTGGTGTGCTGAAGCATAAAACATAGATAAAATAATAATAATAAAAAAAGATAAATCTATTCCTTGACGTACTTAGTAGACAGACATTTCTTTTTTTTCCCCAGTAACCACCCAGAAGGGATTGTCTTCTTTCCCACACCTGCGTATCAAACTATCTTTCCTTTATTATCTTTTTTTATTTGTTTATTTGCTCCCATGAAGTCTAAGGACTGTGATGAGCACCACGGCTGGGCTATTTTTCCCAATCCAAAAGGAGCACAGCGTCCGTGCCACCCAAACGTTACACAAAGCATCGAGCATCTTCGCAGCCTTCCAGACAAAGCCCTGACGGATCACAGCAGAAGCGAAGAGCATGAACTTGGCTCTACAGGAATGCAAAAAATACAAAGTTACAGGTTCCTCTAGGACATGTTTTCCTCCTAAGTTATTGAGGCTTAGAAAAACCACGAAGCTATCCAGAAAAAGCAAGATCTGAACTCAAAAGATTTCTAATAAAGATAAATCTAATACAAGTTTATTCTATAAATATTTTTTTTTTGTCGAAAGACAAACATTTATAGAAACTTACAAGAAATATTCCTCTGAAAAACAAATGAGGCTAGGGAAAATTACAAAGTATCGGTTGTTTTAATTTAAATTTAGCCTTGCACAGTTGGGCTGTGCTCAGTTCTGTCTGTAAACCCACAACAGCTCCCTCGGTGCGGTCGCTCTCCTCTGTAGTTCTCTTCTGCTTCGTAAGCAGTTTTGTTAATCACTCTTGTCTTCTACTTGGTAATGTCTGTATTCTGGCTTCAGCTCCCACGTGTTTTTGTGGGTCCCCTTCACGTTGTAGATGCCTATTTCTCGGAGAATTTCTTTCAAGTATATCTGAAAGGAAGCAAAGCCCAAGTTACAAACAGTTTCAAACGAGTTATGAAGGCACCCGACTGCCACAGCTCTCACTTCACACGACATCACCTCATCTCCCAAATCCCATTTACTTCGTTAGCACGACCGACGAGGAAATAACCCGACAGACAGCAAAACCACGTTTCTTCACATGGTTGAGCAGCGCTGCCTTGACGAGGACCTCACTGAAATGAAGGCTGGATAGCTGTCACCCCCCGGGGGGCAACACGGAGCGGAGCAGGAGGTGCTCGACCCCCAGGTGGGACAGCTCCCCCCCGGATGGCATCGTGCAGCCAACAGGGCACGAAAAGTCAGGAGAGGGATCGGGTAACGGGTACAAGCTACACGAGGAGAGGCTTCATTTTGATATAAGACTGACATTTTTTACAGTGGGAACACTCCGGCTACGTGGTGGGGTGCTCACCACTGGAGGTGATGGCTGTGATCCCACGGGCCGTGCCGTGATCCTAAAAATGGGCCGCTTGAAAAAGCAAAAGGCTGAGATTTCCCCGACGTGCCGCAAGCGTTAGCCGCGCAGTTGGTCTCCAAATCTGTGTGCTGTGCTGTTTCTTACCAAACGACAAAGGCGCGGGGGTGCTGGGATGCTCTCTGCTCCGGGAGCTCGCTGCCGCGATAGACGGCTCGCGGTGCAGATGGCGACCGTGCGCGAGGAGCGCTCCCGGAGCCGGCTGCCAGAAGTCCCCAGCGCTGCAGGTCCTTGGCTCTTTGCGCCTCCAGCTGCGCTCTGCAAACGCTCACCTTCTGTTGTAGGGTGACCTTCGCTGTGAACTTCCCTCGGCCTTCTTTAAGGTAGCCACCGTACCTTTTGGTATGCCGCAGAGATCTTCCCGCTGGGATTTCACGAGCCGGGCTAAAAGCTCTTGGCTTTTTGGTAGAGGAATCAGCTTATTTGCACTAGGATTTTCAGTATCTCGAAACCCTCTGTCTTCTTCTGATCCCATCAAAGCCCCGAGCTGTTGGGTTTCGTGCCGTTTTGCAAAGCTTGAAGCATTTTATTACTGCCTTATTTTTAGAGGAGGGTTGAGTAGGTGCCAGAGAATTTCCGAATACACTCAAATATTAAGACCAGGAAGGGAAATTCAAATATTAAGGGAAATTAGGGGGAAAAAAAATGCAGAGCTCTGATAACCACTAGTATGAACTTTGACACCAGACAGCTCACAGCTACCACCCTCCTTTACTCCTTATATTAAACACCAGCAATTTGCTGCCGTTTTTTCAAGAGCCATTTGCCTGCTTGTTTGTTTAAATATTAATCAGTGCTGACTTCGACTGATTGCCATGGCAACCAGAGGCCACAGTTTAAGAATCTCCACGTTGAATTCATAATTGCTTTAGTCTGAGCAATTTAATCCTCCGTGAGTGCTTATATTGAGCAGGAGTTACGGGAACCCTTCTGTTTTCTGTAGCTGCAGTTACACTAAGTGAAAATATCTCCATACTCCAAGCTTTAACACAGCAAAGATTTGCTGATGACCCCAAAAAAGAATCGCCCAGTCTTTCTTCTTTACACTCTGCTCGTGTTTTGCCAAACGGAAAAATTGGGAAATGAGTAAAAATATGCTTGCAGTCATTAAAAATAAAAGTGTCTTTTGGAGAAAGAGATTGTTACTCTCGCTCCCGTTACATACAGAAATTTAGGAAGCCCAGAACATCCTGATCCCACACTAACAATGATGCTTTGTTTAGACGGACGTAGCAAAATGATCCTTAAAAACCTGTTCCAGAGCACCGAGGGCCATTCAGAAGAGACCACTTTGTCCAACAGGACGATATATATACCAGACGAGACGCACTTCTCTTTTCTTAGGGTCTTTTCTTCATCCAAAGCGGCCGTGAATGGAGACGAGGGTGTTCACTGCTGGGATGACTTCAGTCTTTGAGCGAGCAGAGCCCAGCAGGTGGCAGCAGGAGACCGATTTGTCTCTGTACACCTTTCCAAGTGCAAGCTAACGTAGAGATGCTGCCATTATTTGGCAGCCGGGTCACTAAAACAAATGCGCTCACTACAGCAGCAACGAGGGTGCAAGCATTTCTGTACGACAATGCTGCTGTTGTGCAACGCGTTTTTTAAGAGGCGATGAGAGCAGGTGAAAAAGCTATTTATATCGGGTATGTGTAGATGTGTATGCTTGCACCTCCACTGCTTTGTTTGCAATCCCTGCGTATGCATGTGAGGTAGCTTTCGGTGGTGCCGCCGCCAGATGCTTCAGTAGATGGCAGAGTGTGGGTGGAAGAAAGACACTCAGATTCAAGGTTAAACTCCACTCCTTACCATGCGGACGGGTTCGTGAGAGTAAAAAATAAATAAAAATGCACTTACGCAGGTGAAGTAGAGCAAAATGCAGTTACTGTGCTCAGAGAGCTGATCTGCGGCTGGGAGCCAGGTCTCAAGGTGGGATGGGAGGAGCGCGGCGCGGTCCGGGGCGGCTGGCAGCTCGCTGCTGCTTGGTGGCAGTACCTTTGGGTGACATTGTGCACGACGCAGATCTTGCCTCTCACTACTTGCTTCACACCTCCAAACCACCCACCCAGTTAAAAGAGGGTTACTTTTAACTGGGTTTCAGACCCAGTTCCCCAGGCAATGCCACTTCTGGGTCAAACCTTCTGGACTTCCAAGAGTTTCAATTCAGCAGAAAACCAAAATGGAGGAAAATCAACCCAAACTGAAGAGCGAGAGGAAAGCTCAGCTGCAAGTAAGGGCAGTTCAAGCTGGGACAGTGCACTGCAGCAACCCAGTGTTTGAAACGCAGTCCCATTTGCCTCCCCTGCTCCGGGTGGGGGAACTAGAAGAAGTGGTTTTAGGGCAGGCAGCTGAGAATGTTAACCCGAAAAATCACTCTGCATGACCAGACAGCACAAAATTGTTGGAGCTTCCAGACAGCTACACATCGGGGATAATCCTGCTCTACTTGACCTTACTGGAGAGCAAGTGGCGTGCCCAGATGACATGATGGTTCCTCCCGTGAGATCCCTTCTTCCCCAGCCACCAGGACCCACCTGCACCTTCAGGCAGGCTCAGCCTGATGGTATAGCATCACGAGAAGCCACTCATCTCCACATTCCTCGTCAATGCCAAATACCACACTTTAGAATCTGGTGAGCACTAGTCGGGGACCTGTAATTTCTTCTCACAGAAAGATTCTATGTATTTATATACACGTAATCATAATACAGAAGTTAATCTGTGGGTAATCTGTTTGCACGGTTAAGGCAGCCTCTGCTCTGTTACACATCCTCTATTTTATATAAAAATTGAAAGGCTGTTGTAGAATTATGAGATAAGAGCATTTTTGAAAAGCTGAAGGAGGCATTAACTTCCAGGCTCTGAAAACCCTCCTGAAACTTTCAGCAAGAGAAAACCCCAAACAGACTTAGCATAACCATTACTTAAAGCTGAAATGTAAGAAAAAAATGTAAGCAGTATACGCTATTTTGAAAAAATACAGTTCCTATTAGACCACTGGCTCCATTTCTTATAAATATTTGATCGCTCACATAAAAAGCATATTTTGTTCTCAGCCATTACGCCCAAATCTGGAATTACAGCAACATTTCCAGGGAGTGCTCTGTATTTTCATCTGGGTAGATGACAACAGATTCGTCCACTAATGAAAATTGTTACTCTTCATTAAAAAGAAAAACAAATAAAGCCAGGCTTCCCTAATATAACAGCAGTTTGCATTCAGAAACAACTCGCTTTGGGAGTTCATGATCTCAAAATAAAGATGGCAGCAACTTACATGCAATGTATTCTGCAGCAAGGATTCCACTTGCTGTTTGCACTTACCGTTGCATAATAAAAATACCCTTGTTTATTTGTTTCTTCCCTAACAAAGACTTCGATTCCCTCGGACAAGTGTATTTTAAATATTATTTACCAGCGACGTAGGCACCTAGGACTTCATTTTAACCAGAGCTGCCGAGACAGCAGCAGTAACATTTTTCTCTCACTTCTGAAAATAACCTCAACATTTAGAAACCAGAGGAGAAATTACATACACAGAAAATCTTAGACACTGTGACAGAAAATAAAGCAGTGAACACTCAGCGGAGATTAATTAACAGCCAACCTCCGTGCAGCATGGGGAAAGCGTGCCTATTCAACCTGTTGGCATTTGCATTTTTTTTTTAGGAGGCATAGCTGCTCTGTGAACAATAGGGTCACAGTGGGAGCCAGCAACGGATACTTTATTTTCAGAAAAGTAAAGAAAAAGTTTCACGCCAGAGGCTGAAATTCCTCAGCATCAGGGAAACCTGCACACGGGGTGAAAACTGGCAGAGCAGCGGAAGACGACGGCCAGCATTTCAGCATTTTTAAATGGAAATGAACGCCATCAGCAACTCCCCACGGAAGTTTTTGAAGAGTCCAGTTAGGAAATTGTGACAGCTTAGTTTTGATTTTATCAGCATGCTGGCTACCCAGTGAATGAAGAAAGGCATCAGGAAGAAGATTTGCTTCATTTAGAGTATCCAGGCACGAGGACGCTGGAAGGACACTGACACCTACTGCCAAGATCCACCTGGGAATTAACAGCAGATCCCTAATCCTCGCACACAGGATGAAACTGAGACTGCACAGGCCGCTCGGGGAAAGGGTCTAACAGCTGGAACGATGTCAGGAACCCTCTGGTAAATAAGAACAGGGGGGCTGTCATTGAGACCTTGCCCATGCAGCTGGTGCACCACGCTGTGGGCATTCAGGAGCATCTAATGACAGCAGAGATATGTAGTCACGATTAGGAATTGATCATAAAAGCATTTATCACGTAATAAAATTCATCTGAGGTATTGTGCAAACACAGAATACCCTACGCGTCTAATCCTCGGGGAGATGACTAAGACAAAAGCTGGATCGTCTTGCCCAGCGTCTGGTGCTCAGTGAAGAAACCTGTGCCAGAAGCACAGTTCCTCCAGGCTGCTTTGAGTCGATGCAGCGACAGGTATGTTCCAGCGGTAAGTGCCTCACAGGGAGAAGAAAACTTTTGTTCTCCCATGGCTTAAGTGGGAGTTGCGGAAGACTATTTCTAGGTGAAGTCATGTTCGGTGGGATAAATCTGCATCTACTTGCATTCAAAATTATCAAGATAGTGACTGTCACACCTATCTCTTACTTAGAAAGAAAAATCCTAACATTTTCTTGCCACTGCCTTCGTATCTTCTTCCTAGCCCTTCCTCCTTCTCAGCTTCCATGATCTACACGCCTTCTCTGCCACACAGATAAGGAGTTGACTCATTAGATAAATGAATGAAATGGAAAAAATGAATATATTATCCAACTAGTTTCTTCCAAGATACTACAGCACTGTGAACCTACACGTATTTGATTTGGGTAACATCTCTGTGCAGCTTCTTAACCAAACAGATCGTGCACCTTATACTACACAAATCCTCTGGTACAGATACACTTTCTCCTAAGCATGAAATGTGCAAAACTGGTAAGCATCTCCATTTTCCCCCCTCTTTTTCAGAGCAATTAATTTTTGTATAATCCAGCTGTCACTGTTCCTTCTTCTGCCCTTAGCTCTAAAAACTTTTGAAATTGTTGCTCCATTTAGCAACATAATTAATTTCCCTTAAGTTTTCTGTAAACTGCAGCTGGGTTGTGGGTAGACATCAAAGTCAGCAGTGCAACACGTCAAAAGTACAAAAGATACCAATATCTTGGGAGAAAACAAGCAATACCAGCTGCTACAAATGCTGTTCAACAGAAGCCAGTGACCAATAAAACAAGGCCAGTTTCAAACTAAACACCAAGAGCATGGGCAGGGGTTTGGAGCACTACGGTAGGTGAAGCTAAGGAAATGCAAATCACAGGAAAGAAGTTTGGTAGTCCTACCAAATAACCCGTGCATGCAGAAAAAGAACACAGCTTCTGCAAACACTTCTAATTTTTACTGTGCTAGAACTTTATCTCTTCTGTGTGCCTGTTTGCGATAAAGCCAGCAGACAGAAGGAGATAAAAGCATCAGCTATACAATTTCCTGACCTGTCATCCCATCTTCTCAAGAACTACAGCTGCGTTTGGTTGGCAAGCAACAATCACCCACTTCGTCTGCTGCTGTTTCCCTTCACTCCTGCCTAGTCTACAAGGAAAGCTCGAGGGGGGGGAAGAGAGGAAAGAACTGGAAAGTTTATGTTCATAAAGGAGCTGGCAAACACTGAAGAGTAACACACACATCACGCATGTGTTCATGCTTTTCCTGTTCATGAATCAAAACAAGTCTTTTAAAAAAAATCCAAACAAAACCCAAATAACAGACCTTATAACCCCTCTGCTCTAAGACTTCTTTTATTTGTAAAGGAAATTGAGTGCTTTTGGGGGTGTTGACATGATGCCTGATCTCCTAACATAAATTCCTAACACAAATAATGTTCACAGGAGACATCACAGCATTAGAGAATTTGGTTTCTTGTATTAAAGAGAACCTAAACAAGCGAGGGACAATTTAGGCTACTTAAACCACCTCTGCCAAGGAAAAGCATACTCACTGCAATGCTTGCTTGGTACCCTATACAGTTCTACAAGAGTCAACTTAAAACCTGGTGATTTCCATTTGTTGTAAAACACATTTAGAGATCTGTTTCAAATGCATACAGTATATGTTAAACTATTGGCTGGATATGGAAGTAAACATAATAGTAACTACAGAAAATGCTTCTATTAAAAGACTACTTGTACGTACCACTGGCTGTTTGGTTATGTCCACCAGGTCTTTAATGTTGTAATACTGATGTTTCTCAAAGGCAGAAAAGAGCATGTCCAGTACTTGTTGTTTATCAGCTCGAGCCCGTTTTCCATCTTCTTTCTTTTTCTTTTCATATTCAATCTATCAATTAGATATAAAACATGTTTTAAAGACATTCATATGTAAAGCTGTATAATTCTTAGTGCTGAACAGTAAGACATAAAAAACTCTATAATAAAACATTGTTCAATGACTCAGTGCTTTTCATCTAAAAATTTTTCTTTTGAGCACTCAAATGTTCTTTTATGAACATAGACTAAGCATTTTGTCCTCAGTACAATAAGCCTTTCAGATATGTATCTCTGCTTTAACCAGTAAAGAAAACAACAACGGTAATCAAAAAAATCAGAAACAGAGCCTGCAAGATGTGCCCAAACCTGAAGAGAGAATTAATATTAATACAGGAATCTGAACTGAGCTGGTATTTTCACTCTGTTGATGTCATAGGGTAATAATAAACAACCTGCAAATTACCATGCTCAGGAAAATCCAGGGACCAACACAGCTGCACCCACGACCACAGCAATCACCTGCTCAAAGCACGCTCCAACGGCCCCTAGACATTGCCTCATCTGTTCCAGAAATGGCACTCGAGACAACCACTCCGTCAGTGTAAAAACAATCCTCTCCAAGTAACAGCACACTTCTAGGAAATGGCTGGGAACTCTTCAGGAGAAGTCTGACTAACACACACAAACTTACTGTTTGCTGTCCAAAAAGAAAACTCTAAGCAAGTACGGGCCCCTCATTGCCAATTATCATCCTACTTCAGGATGTATATTAAAAAAATATTTACCTGTTATGATCTATGTAAGATGACCACCTATTTTTGCAGAAACTTTTATCCCTGCCCGTCTCCAAAAATACCTCCTGCATTTCACCAAGTTCATCGTCAGAATCAAGGCTTGCACAGACCAGCAGACACCAAACCAGCCCCGACCACCACTGATCACCAAGTGCAAAATTTACCCCTGCATCACCCCATCCACCCCCCGAGCACCCCTAATAACCCCCAAACTCCTTGGAAACGACAAACATGTCCCAGAACATAATATATTTGATGTCATCAGCAGGTGCTTGCAGACAAACTGCATGGGTGGATGCAAACCAGCGTGACACAGCAGAACAGATTCAGGCACTAGATAAAGCCCTGGCTGCCAGCAGGATAATTTTATACAATAGCCATCCTGCTTCTTATGTCTCCAACCTTATCCTCAAGGAAGACCTTCAGAGAAGAAGCCTAAAAATGAAAATTTAAGGTTCTGCTGGATACTAGAAATCGTATTTTTGATGAGAGACGTTAGTTTTATGGCACAATTTATTTTTTTCCTGTATTTCACAGCCAGCTAACTCCCTCCTGCTCTCCAAGAGATAATATCCTGTCTCTTGGTATCTGTCTCAAGAGGGTAAAGACTATCACCACCTTTGCCCTTGCTCACAGGGCTCTGGCCAGCCAGCTTTCCTTTCAAATTCTGGTACAGATTTCATCATTAAATCGAATGCAGAGCAACGGTTTCCAACCTGTAACTTGAAGGTTGTTCCTTCTGCTTAAAAGTTGGAGATGGGCTCGGGCATCCAAATACTTATCTGCTTTTCCAGTTATATGTCAGTGCTATGAAGGATACAGCATCTCTGCTCAAATCCAATTAATTTTCATCCACTGATACATTTTGGTGCAATTATTTAAAATATTCAGCCTCTTAATTAAAAAAAAAAAAGCCATTCAAAACAGTAATAGTTTTGTAATGATAGTAAACTGCAGCATCAAGTAAAACAGCTTTGCGTAACATCATCTCGCTTGGCATGATCTGTAACAGAACTGCTACACCACAGAAACTGGAGTAGGAACATAAATCTAGGACATCGGTCTTGCTATAAATAACAGTTTGTCAAAACATTTGCTTCTTCTCAAAGTCCAGCAGACAAATCATTGGGGCCCTCTGCTGACCTTGGAAAGATTTTAATTATAAGCTTTGGAAACCATGTTGTGGATTCAATTTCGTTCTTCTGCTGGTGTAGTCTCGCAATAGAGGGTAATGCCAAGTAGACCGCATCTACCTGCAAATGCAGGACGTAAAACTGCAGGGATGTTGAAATATATCTGAAAAAGTCTACTCAGTTTAGATGCTTTAAAACTACAAGCCCAAAAAACAGTCAGGCTCCATTAATATAATAGAAAATAATTACACGACTTATAAAATGACAACGTTCTTGTGGCTGTAAGGCTGAATTCTTTACCAAGCAGCATGGCCATGGGTGTACTCAGGGTTATCTGCCTTGCAGCTCCACCAGCAAAACAGAGGCCTGTTCCCTGCTGGGTATATTCACATGGTCGTATAGGCATTGGAGAGGCAGGGAAAATCTCATTCACCTAAAAGTTTACATCTACGTACTGGAAGGAGTCCAGCAGAGGGCCACCCAGGTGAGGAAGGGCCTGGAGCACCTCTCCTGTGAGCAGAGGCCGGGAGAGCTGGGACTGCTCAGCCTGGAGAAGAGGAGGCTCAGGGGGATCTCACCCAGGGCTGTGAATCCCCGCAGGCAGGGGGCAAAGAGGCCGCAGCCAGGCTCTTTTCAGGGGTGCCCAGCGCCAGGCCAGGGGCAGTGGGCACCAAGGGGCAGGCAGGAGGCTCCCTCTGAGCACCAGGCAGCACTTGTGTGCTGGGCGGGCGGCTGAGCGCTGGCCCAGGCTGCCCAGAGAGGCTGTGGGGTCTCCTCCTGGGAGAGCGGCACAAGGCGCCTGGACGGGGTCCTGGGCACCCTGCGCTGGGGGCAGGCCCCAGGCCTCTCCCTCCTCCCCTTAATTTACACCTGGTTCATGATGATATATGATGTGTTTCTCCTGCCAGAGAAACCAGCTCTCCACAGTGACCATCTATGAATTATGCAGCTACCACTGTCATGTCCTGACTCAATGCAGAAATGTAGGGACGTGCCACTAGAACATGTGTGAGTACTGAGGACAATAAAGCATGCAGACTTTAGGACATGCATTTTTCATTTATTTTAGTATGATAGTTGTCCCTTTGGTCTTGAAAAATACATGAATGTCACATCTCAGGCTACACTCCAAAGTTTATACTTCAGGCTAGCA
Source organism: Anser anser (assembly GCF_964211835.1). Taxonomy (NCBI): domain Eukaryota; kingdom Metazoa; phylum Chordata; class Aves; order Anseriformes; family Anatidae; genus Anser; species Anser anser. Next base: position 181,847,976 of record NC_139720.1, on the reverse strand, counting down.
CTGAAAAGGGGCTGTTTATGATCAGAATCCCATCACAATGTCTAGTCTGGGAGTCGTATCTCCATCTACAGCAACAATTTTGGTTTCTATTTTCTAGTAGCATTTTTATTTGAAATCCGTTTCTTTGCTTTGTAAGCTGGAGAGAGCCAATGGAAAAACCCATTGTAACGTAAGTAATGAGATTGAAATTGCTTCTTAATGAGTAAGATCACCATGAAGTATGGCAGCATCGTCATTTTACATGGAATGAGACCAAGACAGAGAAAATACCTGGCAAGCACAAAGTTGCAGACAGTGCCATGTTATATTATGTTCTCAGAAGAAAATGAGTAAATAACAAACCCAAATATTACTGAAAATACACCAATCTAGCTGGGTACACCAAATATTTTTTGTCAAAAATTGGTCCAGATTCTTTCCCTTTGGTAGTTCACAGTCAAGCACAGGAACTACTGTTCTGTAGGGTATATTGTATGTTTCTTTCCACATCCGAGGGAAAGAAAGAGCTACACCTTCATGAGATCCTCTTCAAAAATCAAGACACTGACACTGTATTCTCCTGGAAGCAGACTTTTCTGAATAGTCTCTTCAGTCAACTGCAACGGGCTTTCCTGAGCCTGACTTTTCAATCTTCCTTGACTGAGGCATTCACATATTTTCCAGTTTTCCTGTGCACTTGCTGATCAGGTCATGGCTGGTATCAGTAAACAACACTGTACTGAGCTGTCAACAGAGCACTATTACATTTGAGACGCTGGCGTATGGGGACGTAACAATGTTTTGCAGATATGCGCATGCTAACGTTTTACAGGAGGAAGAGATGGGTAATTCTGTGATTATCCAGCTTTAACTATTTGCCAGAAAAGACCTGATACTTCAAAGGCCAAGTTCAGAAGATGGTAGGAGAGATGAAGGCATTTCTATTTGCAGTGCCTGACTGGGTTCTGGGTCCCTGCAAACACCTGAGGTCACTATTCAGTGTAAAGATCTCTGAATTCGTTTCTGAGGTTAGTAACTTCTCTCTGACTCCACGGTACAGCAGCTGATAGATGTGGTGTGAAAGATGCAGCCAGTTACAGGCTGCATGACTCTGCTGCAAGAGCAGCTGTTACGTCTGTTCTTCCCAACCCTTCTGTGATTTTCTACCTCCCCCCCCAGATAAAACAAAACCAAAATGAGTACGAAGAATAAAACCAGAAACGAATTGCAACCTCCTCAGATAGGAAGGTCACACTGAAGGGATGGAAGAAACCAATCTCATCCTTTTCTGGTTTCTGGTTTGTTTTTAAGGAGAAAGAACAAGAGCCAGGCACTGAGGTCATTTGTTCTGTACATGCCAGAGCTATGGGAATAACAGGTATGTTATGGGGGCAAACAGGAAAGCTACCGTGACTCTCAAGACTACCTATAAAAGCAATACAAAAAATCCACAGTGCTGTTCATACCTCTCCAAATGAGGAAAAGGGAAAATGTGCTTAGCTAGCAACCAGCTACAACTCTCTCCATGTGGAGAAAAGAAATAATCCTTTTAAAATTGGTGCTTCCTACGCACGGGAAAAAAGTAACAATAAGGAAATTCTCAAAACTGTATTCGCTGATGTTAGGTCTCTGACAGGATTATCTCATAATTGGGTATTAAATCCTAATTATATGAATAAAAGTCTCAGGTAAAATAACACAAAGTGGTATTTCGAACTGAAGCACAACCTTTTTTTGCTAGTAAACTACTACTCATCATTCTTCTTTCTCTATTATTTTAGTGGCTCAGAAAACCCTCCCCAGTAGGTAGGAGCTTCTATTTTACATCCTCTGGATTATCTAAAGTAAATCAAAGAAAGTGTTTGCATTTCCTATGAGAACACAATGTGAATATTCTAAAATTCTTCAGTTTTTTAATGTATAAAAACAACTCACACATAAAACTGATTGTCAACCCCCTCCTTGGCTGCAAACAAGTTATTTGCAACTGGTGTCTCAGTCGCCTATGTTTTAATTAGCAACACTAGCGTTTACCTCCAGCTTCAGCAACAGCTCCCACTGTTGTCTAGAAACACTGAGTGCATTGTGAAGTGTGTTTTAAAAAAACATGGTATGTGTTGCTTGTTTTCTTCTTTTGTCTTGTATTCACGCTGCTCATAGCAAGTTACAATGCATCCTTTCATTTTTTTTCCCTTTCTGTTTTCTGTGTAAACAAGATGTTTTATGCAGTAGGTTTAAAACACTTCTTGAGAGCCACATTACAGAATACATGTGCACCGTAAACTAATTAGATTTATTTAGAACTGCGTAGATTTTAAATTTAAAGAGCATTAAAATATGGTTTGATTTCAAGGAAGGACCATTTTAGAACAAGCTGTCAAATGGAGAAGTTGCTAGCTTATCCCTGCAAGACTTCATAGAGAAATCAATTTCTCTTTGTTTACCTTCACAGTATGTTGCTAAGCTTGCTGAAAAGCTGCCAAAATTGCCTTCTTGAAGGTATCATTAATAGGGAAGCTTCTGTATTACACTTCTTTGGTAGACAGATAACACACACATGATAGAGAAGGCATGATAAGTGGGACTAAATATAAAGTTTCATCTGAAGATGTCTGAAAGAAGTTTTAAAAGGCCTTAAATTCTTTTCATTCTTTTTTTAAACTAAGGAATTACCTGTTAATCATTGAAACCATTTTTGTGTTGCTCTATTGACTGAATATCAGATTTCAGCTCTATGCAAGGCAATGGCAACCACACCATGCGAGGCTTTCTTGCTTCAGCTGCAAGAAGCATCATGCTCGCACGCTCTCACCCTGATGGGGGACTTCAACCACCTGGCTGTGAGCTGGGGAAGCCCCACAGCAGGCTGTGAGCAATCCAGGAGACTCCCAGAGTGTGTTGAGGATAACTTCCTGGTCCAGGTATGAGACAACCCAATCAGAGGAGAAGCGTTACAGGACCTGGTGCTCACCAGTGGGGATGAACTCATTAAAGAGGTTAAGACTGGAGGCAGTCTGGGCTGCAGTGAGCACGCCCTGCTTGAGTTTGTGATCTCAAGTAATACGGGCTTGGTGAAGAGCAAAGGCAGGATCCCGAACCTCTGAAGAGTGAACTTCCAGCTGTTTAAAGACCTAGTGGATGAGACCCCTGGAATGCTGTCCTAAGGGACAAAGGAGCTGAGCAGAGCTGGCAGCTCTTTAAGGATGTTTTCCTTAGAGCACAAGAATTCTCCATCTCCTGTGTAAGAAAGCGGGCAGGGAGGGCAGACAGCCGGGATGGCTGAGCCAGGACCTGCTGGTCAGACTGAGGCGCAAGAAGGAAATGCACAGGCAGGGGAAGCAGGGACACGTGGCCTGGGAGGAGCACAGGGATGCTGTCCGGGTGTGCAGGGATGGGGGCAGGAAAGCCAAGGCATGGATGGAACTGAGCGTGGCGAGGTGGAGGGAGGGGATCGTGCCCCTCTGCTCTGCCCTCATGAGGCCCCACCTGGAGTGCTGCGTCCAGGGCTGGGCCCAGCACAAGGAGGGTGTGGGGCTGTGAGAGCGGGGCCAGAGGAGGGCCGTGAGGGTGGTCAGGGGGCTGGAGCACCTCTCCTGTGAAGAAAGGCTGAGAGAGCTGGGGACGTTCAGCCTGGAGAAGAGAAGGCTCCGGGGAGACCTCATGGCGGCCTTTCAGTATTTCAAGGGGGCTTGTAAAAAAGACAAGTTTCCTGTTTTTCTTGTGAAAAGTCTTGTCCCGAACAGGCCTGTCAGATAATTACAAGCAATACACTAATTTTAAGAAACTACCTTCTGTTGAAAACACCAGAAAGATGTAATGAAAAGGTTTAAAAAGTCCACGGACTTGTTCTCCCAGTCTTACATCCTTTGAGTCATCTAACCTGAACCTTAATAAAAGATTTAATGAAAATAAAAATGTTGTAGGAAGTAGTCCTGCCTGGGTCTTCAGAGTCAAGGCAAGGCCAAGAATGATTGAAGTGTATGTCCGATTAGACTTCTCCCATCAGAACATCTTTAAGGCAGATAGGAAAACCAAGCACTGCCCAGCAATGGATGTGGACATGGACAGCTATGTATCTGCTAACAACGTTACAATTAGTTCACAAGAGCATGGTAACTTTTTAAGAGGCCTGGTTACATCCTGGTTATATTGCCCGAATTATCCACAAAACTTAAATTTCTGTAACAGTACCACCATAGCAGTTTGAAACTGGAATAGAGATTCAAAGATTGACTACACAAGTTACACTGTTGTATATATACCAGTGTGACTATTTTGATTAAATGTCATTCCCTTAGCTGAAATAGTTTTATTGCTCTGATCATCTATGTATAGATCAGACTTTGTACAGCAACTACTATAAAACAGTCCCATGAGAGAAAAATGATTATTTTGGGTTCTGTAGATATGCTTTTCAGAATAATGCTTAAATATCACCCAGTATATTATCATTTGTTTTATGTAAATAAAATCTTAATAAAAAGTGTAAAAGTTTAAATGACTAACACACTGACTCATTTCTAGTATGACTTAACATTCCTCACATTCAACACTAACAGTGATTATACATGCATACATACAAATTACTCAAAGAGGATCTTTAAGAAAAAGGACATTATAGTTTGTATGTACATCAACTGATCTGGAACAGCAGCGTGGGTGTAATATTGACAAAGCTAATGATGCAAATAACACGTACTATGAAGGTATGAAACTGTGAAAAATTATCAGCTGCTATTCTTTCCTACTCATGTCAGTTCCTGCACAGGACTAGAAAATAAAGACTCAAGCCTTTTGCCCACCTCCATGTGATATTTTATTTGGCTCAAAGGAGTGCTTCCACATCTTATAGCACAAAGAAAGAATTTTCTTTTATCCCCAAACTTTAAAATTACATTAAAAAAAAAAAAAAAAGACTAGAGGGAGAAAGCAGTAAAGACATTAGAAAAGGTTTGGGTAAAGGCAGTCTGTCCTCCACCAGGTAACAAGAGAAGATAAGAATTGGCAGACCTTAACCCCAAAGGTGGTGTGGGTTTTGAAGCAGAAAGAAGATACCCAGAAGAAAAACTACGGGGGAAACCAGATAACATGGAAGATTTCCAAAGACTGTGTCCTGCTGTGAGCGAAGGGCTACAGAAAGCCTGGACTGCCAATAGCAGTGCCATGATTCTGGAGTCCTGAGCCAGACACCTCCTGGCTAGAAGAAGGGAAAATATTCAAAGCTACTTACATTATATTGATGATTAGCCACGGGTTTGTAATTGGTGGTTACTGCTTTGTCCAGCTGCTGTGATAGCCTTACAGGTTTAGAAGATTCTTCTATCTGTAATCTTCAAAAGAAAAAAAGAATAGAATTAATAAAAGCTTCAGACAAGCACACACTCAGAATGTTCCCCAAATCTGCAAGTATGAACCATCCCTTATTGAAGGTGAGCTGCAAACACATAATAAGGCAAAATAAATGAACACTTCTGAAATTTTTCCTACTCCTTTTGCTTGAGGACACTGTGGATTATTAGGACACTAGATGTTACTGGAGATACTGAAAACCAAGCAATTGTGAAGGGAAGATACTGAAAGCTGTGTCTGAACACAGACTTCAAAAGCCTCATATTCACATGGAAACAAAGGCCTTGTATTTAAAAATTATCAAAACCAAAGCAAACAAACCCCAAATCAGCTTACTCGGCTGAGAACTGAAAAAGCTTTCAATTTACTCTGCTGACACCCAGGCAACAGCAAAATCATGCTCCATGACCTTCTCTTAGATATTTTAATGTAAAAATAAAGATTTCTCTGACCTTTCTTTTGGCACTATAATATAGCATCAGAGCACAAATAACTATTTGAAAAGCACTTTTAAAAACAAGAAGACAGAGAAATCCACCCAGTTTCAAAACAACGTGCAATCAAGTCTGAATGAAACAGCTGACAAAAGGTGACCTTTAGTCTGGTTTGGGAAGGACTATAGGAAGCAAAGAGATTGAACATATTTTGTTAAGTTCATCTCTTTGTAACTTAAAGATTACTTATGATGGTTTTGAAAACGAGTTCCATATACTTCAGGCTTTGCTGTCAAGAATTACTGTTTGAAATGAAGATGCAGGAAACCAAGGTTTAGAAAGGTGCAAGCTAATGCTCCTCCAGAGAAAATATCTTCATGATGCATCCTGTTAATATTTAGAAAAAACTAAACTGTTACCATCAATGCAGTTATTTCATTTCCAAATTTTGTCTCATAGATAGATATATACCTGCTTCCTCTTGAATCTTTGCAAACTTGTCCTTTGTTCTATAGTTTTACTTAGCCTTAACAGACCATTGCCTTGTACTCTAGATTTCTAAATCAGCAGAAGGTACATCAATGCCTTCTTCTGTCCAAATGTAGCATGTTTTCTTCTAAGCTTGAAGGAAAATCGATCTGAAGGTAAATGAGTGGGTTTACCACTGCTCTAGCAAATCAAGGTAGAAGTTTTTATCACAAGAGTATATCATCTGGCCTTCAATCTAATTAAATGATTTTAAAGATTTTATTGGCCTCATTGCCAAAGGTCTCCTGAACTCTTAACTTTCAGAAAGAAGCACAGACATTACAGGAAAGCTAAATGAATATTGTCCAAGTCTTTTTCTCCACATCCTCACCTCCTGATTTTTTTTCTTTGTGGTCTCAATAAATATATGTTTGTAATTATTATTATTTATTATTATAAAAGCCTGGTTATATGATGTGTCTTTTTAAAAAAATCTTCTCTTGCAGTTCTTCATCTTTTTTCCTATTTTTGTGACACATGGAGTCTTTCTGTCCTCCCTCTCCCTCACTGTACCTTTCACCTCACTTCTCCCCTCTCCCTCTTTTCCTTCAGTGAAGGAAGCAGAGATACATTTCCTGCTAAACCTTTTTACAGATATTGCTTCTGTTCACGAGACAGCGGCTCCTGGAGAATTACACATCTAAATGTCCCATGACCCAAAGGAATAGGTGGTAATCCACCATTAAGCCTCCAAAATAACCTTCTCCAGACCTTCTAGTATCCTTCTTTTTCCTCTAATAGCTTTCATTTCTCTTCTGTTTCTCCTTCCTGCCCTTTTCCGGCCTTCCAGGGTAGCCTTTGAAACAGGGGAGGAGAGGGGCTGTGCTGCAGCATGTTCAGGATGGACACCTTGGGGACTAAGCCACAAACTTTATGTATCCATTTCTTACAAGATTTTCCGTATTAGCAATTAGGAACACCTATACAACACTTTAAGTTTCTGGTAGGACATTAAGAAGGCCCAACGACCACTCGTCCCCTACTTTCCTTCCCACCCCAGTGACACTCGATGGCTCACACAAAACCAAAGAGCAAGGCCGTGACTGCTGAAGGCCACGGCCTGGAAGCTTGTCTCTCCTTTTCCTTTTAGGCCACTGCAACGCCCCCTTCTTCATCTGGACCAGAATTTTTTATTTGTTTGGCGATGTTGTTCCAGAGTCCTTCTCATTACAATACATGTGAGAGACAAACAAGGTTCACAACAACACCGAAGTACATCAGAAAGTCTCCTTCATGCTCTCAGGGAACACTAGGCTTTGGAGGGTGGCACTTTTCCATGATTAAATCCCCCTTTCATACGGTTTTATATTCATGACTCTTAACAGGGTCAATGTACAATATCTGCCATTTCTTCAGGAAAGCAGCCAGAGAATATTAGCCCTTCCATAACGAAATGCCAGAAGACTGAAAGTACGGACTGAACACATATTCTTAGAAGAAAATGCTTTATAATGGTAGTGTCAACCCCCCTCTAACTTCTTAATAAATTAGATATTTAAGCATGCAAACAACGGAGAGCTCTTTAGCCTAGAGCCTGTAATGAGTGCTTCACACCGCCGAATGCTAAAGGGCTCTTCCTGTTCTGGCATTTGAAAATTACAACACAGGAAATTTCATCACCCATTTCAGTGAAGCTTCCATAAATTAATTATTTTTTCTACTTCTTTTTGCATAGAAGAACACCAGCAATTCCTCTCTTAACATTTTCCACTTAGAAGGACTCGCTATGCAGGAAGCACATTTCAGTGATTTTATTTTAACCTGCAAACTGCTAATTTGCAAAACGTAGAAAACCAAAAGTGTTGAACTAATACATTTCTGTGAGGCCTCCAAAGGCGTGATGGCAGTTAAGCTACACATAACATGTGCAGTTCCTCAGAACACAGTAGAGAAAGTAAAGGAAAACTTCTTGCCTTCTTAGGAAACAGGCTGCAACCCTACCGCGTTATAAAATGGTTATCTAAGTTTCTTTGGGAAATGACAGAAAAATTCAGAATGATCAACATGCACCAACTAACCAAGAGATCATACATCTCATGTTATGCATCTCAGGTGGAAATTTCAGAGATACCAGTGTTATATTTCAAAATTTCTTCCGTTTGTGCCAATGGTTTTCAAATTTTGATCCACAGATCTCAATCCATCTTCAGAAAACTGGCCAACACTACGGGGCTGACTTTTACATCCTGTTCCTACCTGACAAACTGCTGTGGTGAAAAGCAAGAGCACATCACATCCCCGGGATCACTTTTTAATGCCAGCAATGACAGCAGTTGCCACATGCCAGTATACAATTCTAAATGGGAAGCACGGTGACTCACGAGGCAAACCTTTTTATTAATATGCATTTATTCTACCCATGCACGTTGCTCTTCGTCTCCCTAATGGCTGCCCTTCTCATTTCATTTCTGAAGTGTTCACAATCTCCTGAAGGATGACAGAGCCTCAGATTGCCTTCCTTCTGCCAGATTTCCGGGCTGAATATGGTCACAAATTACCAAATCGTTGACGTGTTGAAGCGCTGAAATTTGCTTAGTGCATTGCAGGGTAAAAACAAATACCCTGCAATCACTTTATCCAGACAATTTGTTGGTAGAGATGCTCTTTGTGGTGAAAATATGGTGTGGGGGCTTTCAAAACTATGACATCATTTTCCCATATTCAGAAAGTAGTATGTCTGGGTGAATATAATTGATTTTTTTTTTAATTTGTATAGCTGTTGTTTGAAAAAAGTTAAGGAAGCATATATATTTACATATTATAATAATTACACAAATTTATAACAGAAGCTGTGAATTACACATTACTTTTGCCTTTTAGACTGCTGTTTTAATATGTAACAGATAACATTACTTCAGAGTGCTCATTTCCTAAACCGCATTTAAAAAAGCAGCATTAAACCAAAAATATTACGAAGCATTTTAGCCAGGGTGTTCTCAGAGTGGATCTGCTGAATCTTAATTGAAGCTGTTGGGAGGAATAAAAAAAAAAAATCAATAGACTTTCTGAGTCACTGGTGACACTGATTTAAAGGAGCAGGGGCTTTTTACCTACCACTCTTTATTATGATTTGCACGTGTGTGACACTTAAAAGCCTTAGTTATGGAGCAGGACTACACACAACTCTCCAAGGATTTAAATTTTCCACATGGCTCTTGTTGCAATAGTTAACGCCATAACTCATGCTAGTATCTGGCCTAAAAAACATAAAAAGAGAATGCAGATTTTTTTTCTAAAACTGCCAATAAATTAACGATACAGCAGCCACCAGCTTGCACACTGTAGTTTTTCTCTTCCACCCCCACGATCAAATATAGCTCTTCTGCCCTGAAATACAGCAAGTAACCAGCATGGCATCAAATTTGCCACAGCCATTTCCCAGCAAAATACGTTTTATACTGCAACTCTGATTTGTCATTGTGACTAGAGTTGAATAAAGGGAAAAATATTCAAGCAGGCTGGAAATAATTTTATAGGACTTGTCAACATGCAGCAAACTCTCTGGGGAAGACAGATGAAGGCAATATTTACATTCGTATGAGGAGATGCTTATTGGCTTTTAAATGCATGAATCTTTCAGCATCAAGAAAATAAAACAAAGATAAGCCTTAAAATAAACCTTTAGAATAGATGATTTCCTCTGATTAATCTTCTGTCACAAAACAAATGTTTCAGAGATTAGAAACAGGTATTAATCAGAAGCATTGCTAGCATATGAATTCTTGGCATTTCTAAAGAAATTATCGTGAGGATGGGACCGAAAAGTTTCTGTACCTTTTTGTGCTTGGTTTTATTTATACAGGGCACTAGCAAGGAAAGAGCCAACCTCGGTGCTGCAAAAAAGGAGAGGTTGGTCTGCTTCTTCCTCTGCAACATCACACGACAGAGACATGCTGTCATTTCACTTGAAAAGAGCACGGCCACTGCCCAAAGCTTTGGAGGAGTAAGGAACCCAGATCTCTCCAGCTCTGCACCTTTTTGCACCTTTTTTTTTTTTTCCTTGAATCCTCACAGAAGCTCCCAACCCAGTACCAGAGGAGTGAAAGCCAAGGACTAATGCTCTTTCAGTCCCTTTCTTAGTAATTTTGTACTTGAACCAGACACAGGCAGCTGCATTACACGAGCTTCACGATACCTGAAAAAGGCAACCAAAGCTTTTTCTCTGCCTTCATACTTTGCTAAGCATCCCAAACATGATAGAGGTAGCTGTGTCCTGCAAAATCATGTAGAAAACAAGCTAAGAAGTTAAATATACGTGTAATGATATAGCTTCCCACAAGCTTCTCTTGTGTTTATGTGGACCACACCTTGCTTAGGTTCGGGTAGCACCTTTTCTGACTCTTCTTCCAAGTAGGTGTAAATTACACAACGAGAGAGTCGATGACAGACAAGTGACAAATATTCCTAAGAGATGCTGAAACTTCACAAAGTTTTTGTACTTCTGTGAGAATTAAGGGAACTCATCACCCTGTGGGGCACATCCTACTAATATAACCCCATGGAAGCGCCCAACCACCTACGGCACAAGAAACCACCAGAATGACTTCATTTGTAAAAACGCACATGAGCTGATCAGAACGATGACAACCTGTTGCCACGCAAAGCCATCTGTCATATATTCTGAAAGATAACAGCTAGCGAGATGCAAATTCAGCACGTCTTGTCTCGTTGCGAGCAGAAAAATCCTATTGTCTCCTGTTAAATGGAAGCAGACGACTGCAGCCCGCTGTGTAGTTCCATCTACTCTTCTCTTTCAGACACAGCGCACGCACCAAGTCAAGGCAACGTGAGCCCAGCCCCGGTTGTAAGGAACAGACAGAGACAAGGATGAGCTGAACGGAAGTGGCATTATGAAGTGCATTTGCCAGCGTTAAGTACTGAAACATTTCAGATTATTAGCACAGTATATGATTTGTAACTAATTTTAAGTCCTGAAGTCTTGGCATTTCAAGAAGAGTACTGCAATTATTTTATGTTCAGGAAACCTGTAAGGTTTTTCTGAAGTTGACATCTCCAAGCACGTATGTTGAAGCCTGAGCAATGAATCATTTGAAGATATTTTCAGGCCTAATATTGAGACAGGCACCACAGTCATCACTGAGACTCCAATTCTTCGTATCTTTCTCCAGCACAGAACACAAGATGATATGAATGACAATTTGGCAATAAGTAGCCATTTCTTTTGGGTTTTGTTTGTTTTGATAAAATGGGAATAATTGATTAAAACCACTAACCTCCCATTTTTTCCTCTGAGTTTAGTATTGCAAAGGATTGAAAACCTTTTGGGCTGAGGTTGTGAAGACAAATAATGCAAAGATAAAGTAAGACAGCCTTTAGCATTCTAGGCATGATACAATGGAATAACTTTCCCTAGTGTTTGATGCTCACCTTTAAACACTTTAAGTGATGCCCTAACGCAACCAGCAGGAAGAAAATGCTGGGGGTCTGCTTGACATCATGGATATTTGAAATCAAGATCACATATGTCTAATGTACTCTTCTGGAGGATACTGATGAAGCTGGGTTCTGGTGGTTGCTGGTCCATACTGGGGATGTGGTAGAGACGACTCATTTGAGGCTAAGCTTAAGAAGGAATCATAACTCAGAGCTAGCTTTCATGCAGTATGTCTGTCAATGAAGGTTGCAAGTGGCTGCTGTCTCCAGCCATTTTGTTTGTTGCTTCTCCCCTTCACTTATTATCCCTCTTTGGGATTATAAGGACCCTTTTCAGATGCTCTGTCCATCCATATGCCTTCCTGATGACCCTTCAGCCCTGTGAAACACTCTGCACCCTCCCTGCCCTCCCTGGAGGGCCTGGTTCAAGCCAGCGTGGACCTTGTGCCACGTGAAAAGCCCCTTCCACAGCTGTCACGCATGCTGTGCATCAGCGGGAAGTCCTGTCGCAGTCAATCATACTTATTGCAAAGAAATGAACACTTTCTTATTACGATTCACATATGCTGGAAGGGCAGAGAAGTCTGCGGCTTGGTAATTGCTGTAAATGTCAAGATTTTGCAGTCCTCTCTATACTACAATCATCATAGTCAATCATTTAGTGCCCAGAAGGGAAACAAAACCTTTTTTATTGGTTCTTACTGTACTTTCAACATTTTCTTATTAACACACACACCACAAATGTCTCTGTCCAGTCTTCAGCCTGACACAAATCCCAACAGAAGAGAGAAAATCAAATTCAAGAACAAACAAAAGCAGAACCAGAGGGGGTGGTCTTCTCTGAGGCTTAAACCAGGGCACAGGTGCATCCACGCAAGCTCCATTACATGCATACAAATTTGTTTGCAATTCATCTTAAATTCTAAGGAGGTAAAGCTGCAGGACACAATGCATTTCTGTAGCTGGGCTGTTACTTTTGTTGCTCGCTCCAGCAACAAAAAGGTCTAAAAACTAGGCTGAAGTAAAATCAGTGTGCTTTTGTGTTGCCCAGTGCACGCAGGCAACCTCAAGCAGTGACGTGAGACGAGGCAGAAAACTGGCAGGGTGACAAGGTGTGCTGGGAAGAAGAAATTAGGCAACACGTCGGAAGAAATCAGAGTGAATGTGGGATTTGGGACATTAGATATTTCTGAATTCCTTTAGAAAGGATGACATACAATTTTAACTTCATACATATCCAAACACATAGATTTCATAGTCATTCCTATTAAAAAAAAAAAAAGATAACTATTCAACACCACTTCCTCCTCTTTTGTGCTATGAGAAAATGTAAAAGGTAAGCTGGAAAAGAAAATAAATGGCTGCATAGTTTTGGGGAGGGATCAACTTTCTGAAAATGCATAAATGAGCTTAAATGCACGCAAAATCGTATTAAGGACTGTGCTTTTTATTTTTAAGACAAAATATAAGGAACAGTTTTATCCCCCCTGCTAAAATCTCATGGCTTTTTCTTGCTTCACAGCCAGATGTTGGCAAGTCCTGCCTCTTCCTAATACGGTTTATTCTAAATCCTAAACAAACAAAACCAACAAAACCACACAATCAACCAAGAAATAGAGTATTTGAAGCAGCGCTGATGAAATTCAGACAGCTAAAAACGACAGCATGGGTGAAAGGGTTAAAAGACAAGCACTGTTCCCATTCCTGCACCATGATATATATTATATGCCATGTACACCTTTCTGAAAATTATGCATTGTGGAGTCCTATGCTTACCCAAACTTCAGAGATCACAAGACAGAGGTGTTGGTAGAGCACTCCAGCCCAGCCCAGCCCAGCCGGGGAGAGCGAGCCTTCAGTTACAGTAAGTTTATAGGAAAGCCTGCAATTTGAGCAGCTCTATGCTCTTTTCCTCCATGGGAATGAAGGTGAATGGTGGGGGAGAGCTGCACGTATCAGTGCCTGCTCGATGACCACCAGCTGCATTACACTGCCCTGCCCTTCCCGTAAGGGAGAGCTGCCCATCCGCCCCACCTACAGCAGGGGAAAGGCAGGGCCGAGTTCATTTTTAATCACCCCCAACCCACCCTTCTCCCTCCATCAGCCTTTCCGCTGATGTGTTCTGCACCACAAAGTCCCCTTCCCCCTCTGTCACCCCTCTCTCCTAGAGGAAGCCTCTGAAGGCCACGAAAGGTGACCTGAGGGGCCCTGCCCTGGTAGCTGCACCAGGCCCTGTGCCTCAGGCCCATCCTCCCCGGGACTCCCCCCGACACGAAAAAACAACCTGTTTGAAAGTCTGTGTGCCTGTACTGGGAACATGCAGCTGTAAATCACTTACTGTTTTAAGAAAAACTTCAACCTGAAGAGTTTTCTGGATATCATAAACCAATTGATTCCAGCATTAGACCTGGATGTCTGAGGAGATAAGAGGAAAGAACTGACTTCCTAATGTAAAAACCAAGACAAAATAGATCTATAAAAACGAAGTTACCTTCGGGTATTTTTTTATTTTAAAGACAGAAATGGCCATTATATTCATGAAATGATAATCTAAATTTTTCTCTGGTGTACTGCTGACTGAAGAGTATCCAGTGATACTTCATGTTCATGATGTCAATTTTGCTATGCTACATCATTTTTAGAAAAACATCCTGTCATGATTCAATAAAAAAAAACAAAAATGATGAAGAATCACCATATGCTTGTGCCTTTTTATTGTGTTTTTTAAAGATAGTCTCTTTTCCCACTTTCATTTTCAAATATAGTTTCCTTTCCCGATCCCATTTTCCTCAGTCCTCAAATTTCTTCATAACAAAGGGTGTTTTTGTTAAACGCTACTTAGAGTTTAGAAGATGAAATTTACATTCTTAACTATTAGTTATTTCTAAAATTAAAAAATTCCACAGCCTGAAAATCATTAATAGTTTTCTTGCCAAAACTAATCTGTTTTCGCTTGCTGCTCTGAAAACAATGGTAACAAGTAACAGGGACTTGCAAATCCAGTCAACAAAAAGCTACACATTTCTTGCCTGTATGCTGGGATGGAGCTAATTTTCTTCATAGCAGCTTGTATTGTGCCGTGGTTTAGATCTCTAACCAAAACAAAGCTGATAACACACCTGTGTTTTAGTCTCTGCACTGCACCCAGGGTATCCCTGCTTCTCACCCTCTGGTGTGCAAGAGGTTGGGAGGGGACAAAGCAAGGCAGATGACCCTAACTAACCAGGAAAGACATTCCAGGCCACACAACATCATGCTCAGCAATAAAAAAGGGAAAAGTGGGGTTTTAGGTAGGTTAGCCACCTTTTTCTCGGGAACTGGCTGGCCATCGGTCTACTGGTGGGAGGTGGTGAGTTATCACTTTTGCCTTGTTTTGTGTTCTTTCTCTCTTCTTCCACTTGTCGTTTGGTTATTAGACATCTTCTATCTCATCCAACAAGTTTTCTTGCTTTTACTCTTCCTTACCTCTTCCCCCATCCCACCAAGGGTGAGCGGCTCTCTGGTGCTTGGCCGCTACCAGGATTAACCCCCAACCTGGTGCTTGCAGATCCAGAACTGCTTTTCATTTTGCTATGGGCAACAAGAAACAATAATTTTAGGAAGGAGTCTTTTAGGCAGAAGAGCCATGTATACCAAATCCTCAAAAGCCTAAGACTAGAGTTATTGGTAAATAGGTTTTTAGGATTTACAAGCTCAGTCAACTTGCTCTGCAATTCTTTGATGAAATTGCCCAGGTAGCTAAAAGAGACAGTCTGTTGTCTAAGAGTCCCCAAATGAAAAAAAATATAAATAAAATCTACAGCATCTCTGCTACCTCTCCTCTTCCAGTGACAACTGTAACAGCGCTCCCCTTCGCTCAGCAATGTCTTTAGGGAGTTGCAGCTGCCAGCGCCCTGCCTCCAACTAGGCACTTCCATCCCTAAAATGGCACTTACCAGATACCTCATCACTCCCCCTGTAGCTCTGCAAACAGCCACAGCATCTGGCTCCACTGGGGATCTTCCAGTTAAAATTTACTGTAAACAATTTAACAGTTTGTGGCAAGCTGGGAAGCATTTGGATTACTTCCCTAGAAAACCTCACTGCCTCAAAAACTTCAGGTTTTTCCCTGCCTCTTCCTTCCTTAGCCTGCAGACCTAAAAATGCCAGATAAGCGGATTGCCTTTTTGAGGACATCCACCTCCCTTCTGCTAAAATAGACTTGGAAACAACCAGCAAGGGGCTGCTGCAAAGGGCACTGAAATGAAACTTCTCCAAGAAAGTACTTCGCGTGCGTATGTGTAAATGTGCCAATGACTACACAGTGCCGTTGGTAGCTTAGAAGGTAAGCCTGCACAGTTCATCTACTGTTCAACAGCTTAATCATATGCTCACTCTAAGCTGCTGAATTAACCCACCCAACGCTTTTCAGGAGGCAAAGATAACCAACTGTTGAACTCTGAAAACACACTTAAAAGCAAAATCAGCATCAGGATAAAAGACAAGGTGCGTATTCTCAGCAAGCCTAGGAATCCTCTGCTATAAACAACAGAGCAAACACACAAAGGGAGGGAAACCCGTCCTTCTCCTTAGTCCATGTGAAAAAACAGTCTTGCTTATCCTCTGATGGGAAAAACTTACCAGTTTCTGGTGCTAGCCGCAAAAAAGAAATGAAGCACAGCAAACCAAAGAGCAGACTGAAAGATGCATCAGTTAAAGCAGAGGAGATTTTTTCTTAAATTTGATCGTCATTCTTTCAGCCAACTGTATTTCCATTGCCAACTGTACAGCACTCTGCCACTGTGCTCTATTTGTTCAAATAGCTTAATTACATTTTACCTCCTCCTGTTTTGCAAGACAAGCTCTTCCCCGGCTCCCCCTCCCACTACACTGCCCACCTCCACTTGAAAGCCGCTGCTGCGCCATTCCTCAGCTGTCCTTTGAGTGGGGACCGTGCTCCCACGAGCAGAGCAAGGGGGCACGTGGCCGCGGCAAAGCCAGAGGCAGTGCGGCTGTGTGGACGGGGCACAGGGCACAGGAATAAGGGGTAGGAGCTGCTGGGCGGCTTCGTGGCTGGGAGGCAATGGCAATGGGGAGAGGTGAGCCGTCATCATGAGCTCCAGCTCTCCAGGCTGTGTGAAGGAAGGTTTCACACCAGCCCTGAATCATTCAGCCCGGCTCCAATCACCTTCCTGGAGGTCTGTTCTTTGAAATCCCACTGCAGAGGGCAAATGTTAGCGTCATTTTATTAAAAAAAAAAAATAAACTTTGTTTTTGTGCATCATCTCTGAGGCTTATGGTGCTCGTCACAGCCACAGCTGTACCAACCCTAGCCCTGATACAAGATCTCACAAGTATTTTGAAAATACCTTCAGAATGTGGAAGCTCTGGCTCAAGACTTCAGCTTCAAGCTCTGCTGCAACTCTCAAAGTTATTTTAAAAAACCTTTCCAATACTTTTTTTTTTTAAACACCCCAATGACCAGAAGGCACAACAAAGAAATGGCTAGGTTTTCTGGCAACTGAGCCCAGAAGCATAAGATATAATTCTGAATTTCAATAATATAACTTTAAAACTAACTTAGCCTTTGTTTTGGAAAAAAAAAAAAACACAACTTAAGCTTGGTAGCTCAGAATATTATCTTTTGAACACTCCCTAGAGAGCTTATTTGTTAAGAAATAAACTTAGCTCCATGCTCTAGTCAGCTCTGCTACATTAGTATTCTCCTCTTAATTAGAGACTTTCAGAAGAGTGTCTGTTATTTGTGAATACGCTGAAACTCACCCAGACTTTGTGAAGCTGTACCTATTCTGTTATTAAATAAAAAAAACCAACAGATTTGATTACAGATTCATCTGGCATGACAAATTCCAAAACCAGTTAATGGCTGAGGCACAAATGTTGTCTAGCTTCCCTAATAGGAAGCCGTATAATTGGGTTTGTCCCTAAGATCTGTGTGAAAGCAGACTCTATGCAAGTATAATTCAGTTGAGTAAGTCCTCCACAGGAAAAAAAAAAAAAAAGTCTTGAAAGAAGCTTCAGAACCGTTGTATTTTAAAGAGTGCTCTGCATAGTTTTTCCTAATTACACCTACAGCTACAGTTCAAAATATGTATGTATACAAAAAGAGATGCTTTGTGTAAGTTTCATTTGTTTGTCATAAAACTGTATGGAATCAAATCTAGCAATCAGTAATCCAAGCATGAAATATAATAAGCTGTAACACTATTATTTGTGAGAATAAGAAATCTTCAATTTTTAATTCAGAATGCAAATCCGTATCAAACGCCTGTGTAAAGCAGCATATCTTAGAAATGTTAATTGATGTGTAACTTCATAAAAAGTATCTTGGGATTAGAGATATTGAGACATTTAACACCAACATCAGGAGTATCCTGTATTAAACAATACAGTATATGTAGAGGTTACACGGCAGTAAATTTTATCAAAATGTTTTGTCAGCTCAAAATTATGTGAATTTCTGAGCATGTGCACTCTTTTCAGTGGCATACGTTATATATTTTTATGAACAATCATTATATATCACATATACATACCACTTTACAAAATGACAATTTTTATTTTCCCAACTCATTATGTCTCCTGTTACGTTCCTTTCTTTTTACACAATGCCATCAGCTTAAAGTACACGTTCCTCATGGATTAATTACTGGCTTTGCACGCAAATAAAGTGAAGAGCATCTCTAGGAGAACAGGGAAAGCAAACCACCTTTGGTGAAAGTTATGTTTGACAGCTTTGGAGCTGGTGGACAGTGTTTAAATTGTGTGGGAAATGAAATTTTAAATTCTAGCCCGAAGTCCAGAGCAGCTAAGGATGCTCTAGAGGAAAGAACTGGAAAACAGAATCACTTAAAAGAAAGAAACAGCTGTAACAAACATTTAATTCTGAAAATGCAGAGAATAGTCTAAAAAGCCCAACAAGTTTCTTCCAAATAGACCTTTTCGTATCATGTTATTTCTGCAATATTTCTCAGAGTACTTGCTCTACTCCACCGCCATCCTTCAGTTTTATTAACTACCCAAGACTTTGGAGGATTCTTACATCTTTCAGTGCTGAAGGGAATGGAAAATAAATTACCTATTTATTTATTTATTTATTTATTATTTACTGCTTTCCCATCTGTATTGCTTACAACATCTGTATCTAGAGCTGCAAACACCGTGTTTATGGTTAAGTGGGGAGAAGAGAAAGCTGTCTAAGCTAGCCTGCTTCTTCAAGCTACATGGAGACTCAAGACTTCTACGGCAGTTCATCATTTCAGCCTAAGTAGTTCCTGCTTTAGAGGTCACAGGATCTGTCCGAGCTGAAGGAAACAGATACTATACGCCGTATTCCTTTCTGTACTTGCCTTAGCAGAAACAGAACACAAACAGCTTTTATGGTCTTGGAATAATTTTGGAAAATCCTCCATTGCAAAGGAAAGAGGAAACTTCATATTTTTACTACAGAAAAAAACGCCAAACTTATGTGAAACACTGTTATAATTAATTTTAAATTTCTCTCCATAAACTAAGAAAATAATTTGCCATCACTTCTTCTCGAGTGCAAATTCTATTAATGGCTGCATGAAAATTAAATTTGAAAAAGTGACTGGCAATGCACAGCTTTAAACAGAAAAGAGTACGGAAAAATAGTAAGAAAATACCAAATTACAAAGAACACCGTCCTGTGGATTTAAGCAACATGCCTTTACAATGGGTATTTTGGTATGCAACACCCAGCGTAACAAACAAAAGAAACACCTTAGTGCGATGAAATGCAAACAACCTGAAATGGGACTTTTCTTTCTTTGCACATGTTCTACGACAGGCGGTACCAGAGTGGTATTTGCTGCAAATGAGTTTAGATCAGTTCTCGAAACTGAACTCCACCGATGAACAGATTGCACCATCTGCTTCTACTAATATACATTAGAGAATGTGTATTTTCCATAGCTGCTTATTTACTCTCTAATCAGAAGTCTGCAAGATAAATAGGTAGAGCTTGGCTATGGAATAGCTGCAAAACATTATCATTTGTGGATGTCAAGGGTGTACACAAAAAGCAGTTAGGTTATGTGAAAGCTGTGCAATGAAGTAATGAGAGGAAATTAGGCCAAAAAAAATAAATTAAGAAACACGCTGGGATACTACCAATTATTGCACTGATGAGAGAACTACAAGTGCAAAAAGCATAGATGTAATAAAGTTTTAACCAATAACATGTAGAAAAAAAAAGAGAGAAATAATTTCCCAACTGAAGCATAAGTAGAGCTGGCTGGAAATCTGAATTTTTATTACATGATTTTTGTGTTTTCGAGAAAAAAAAATCTTGAATCAGGAGGTAAGCCAACATTTAAAGTTTTCATGGAATAGAAATCCTTCAAAATTTTGTTTTGGAAACCCAAACATGATGTTCCCAAAACAAAATATGCTTTCCCAGTATCCTCAGCAGCTGCCGACTGAAATTAATGCCATTCCTGTCATTTCACAAGTGTCATTTCCATGGCTTGCTGTGGTGACAAAAGCGATAAAAAGCAGGTTCAATTCCAGCCTGGCGCCTGCAAAGGCTTCCGCGGTGACTTGTCCCCAGCACGGTGACTTGTCCCCACCGCAGGAGCTGCGCAGGGATGCCAGAGCCCAGCGGTCCCAGGGCAGCCGGCCAGGTTATTTCAGAAACCTCGATGTCT
Organism: Anser anser; assembly: GCF_964211835.1. Classification (NCBI taxonomy): domain Eukaryota; kingdom Metazoa; phylum Chordata; class Aves; order Anseriformes; family Anatidae; genus Anser; species Anser anser. The sequence goes on along the minus strand of NC_139720.1, from coordinate 181,827,623 downwards.
GCTGCACAAACTGCCCTGCTGCAGAAAGCAGGCTGATGTGTTGGTTAAGTGCTCACCTGATACGCCAGCTTTGCAAAAATTAATCTGAGTTAAACATCTGAGAGGCCAGTGTGAGATTTCAACGTTATTATTCTGTGTGTTCTCAGTAGTGGGGATGATCGGCCAGTAAGATACTGCAATTAATGTAACAGTATTTCATTAGGAAAGGCAATCTTCTCTTCTTTGTAAGGACAGTGAAGAAAAAAAAATCCACTTTTATGTCCCAATATAAATTCATAGAGGTATTGAAGAAGTTGTGGTGTAAGAGCAAACAAAGTAGACTTGGACTTTTCAGGGCTGGAGAAGAGACAAATGAGAGATGAAGACAGGACGGAAGTCTACAAAATCATTTGTGCTGTCTAATACCAGAACCAGTAGACATTAAAGCTGTAAGACAAGGAAACTCGAAGCAAACACAGGTAAGCAGTTCTTCACGCACCTTGTCAATAAACCACAGAACTCCCTGCTGCAGGATGGACGCTACAAGTGCATGTGGCTCTCTACATTAGAGAATCTTTTGATGTTGTGGAACTCCAGGCTGGGAATGATAAGGTTGAATCCCTGTGGGTTAGGATCCGCGGGAAGGCCGGCAAGGCTAGCATCCTGGTGGGGGTCTGTTATAGACCGCCGAACCAGGATGAGGAGACGGATGAGGAGTTTTATAGGCAACTGACAGAAGTTGCAAAATCGTCGGCGCTTGTCCTCGTGGGGGACTTCAACTTCCCGGACATATCCTGGAAACACAACACAGCACAGAGAAAGCAGTCTAGGAGGTTTCTGGAGAGCGTGGGAGATAGCTTCCTGACGCAGCTGGTCAGTGAACCTACCAGGGGTGGTGCCCCGCTAGACCTTCTCTTCACAAACAGAGAAGGACTGGTGGGAGATGTGGTGGTCGGAAGCTGTCTGGGGCAGAGTGACCACGAAATGGTAGAGTTCTCTATTCTTGGCGAGGCCAGGAAGGGGACCAGTAAAACTGCTGTCTTGGACTTCCGGAGGGCTGACTTTGAGCTGCTCAGGACGCTGGTTGGCCGAGTCCCTTGGGAGGCGGTTCTGAAGGGCAGAGGAGTCCAGGAAGGCTGGGCGCTCCTCAAGAAGGAAATCGTGATGGCACAGGAGCGGTCCGTCCCCACGTGCCCAAAGATGAGCCGGCGTGGAAGAAGACCGGCCTGGCTCAACAGAGAGTTGCGGCTGGAGCTTAGCAGAAAAAAGAGGGTTTATAATCTTTGGAAAAAAGGGCGGGCCACTGAGGAGGACTACAAGGATGTAGCGAGGCTGTGCAGGGAGAAAATTAGAAAGGCCAAAGCTCATCTGGAGCTCAATCTGGCTACTGCTGTTAAAGACAACAAAAAATCCTTTTACAAATACATCAACGCGAAACGGAGGACTAGGGAGAATCTCCATCCTTTACTGGATGCGAGGGGAAACCTAGTTACTAAGGATGAGGAAAAGGCTGAGGTGCTTAATGCCGCCTTTGCCTCAGTCTTTAGCGGCAATACCGGTTGTTCTCCGGACACCCAGTGCCCTGAGCTGGTGGAAGGGGATGGGGAGCTGGATGTGGCCTTCGCTATCCATGAGGAAATGGTTGGCGACCTGCTACGGAGCTTGGATGTGTGCAAGTCGATGGGGCCGGATGGGATCCACCCAAGGGTACTGAGAGAACTGGCGGAGGAGCTGGCCGAGCCGCTTTCCATCATTTATCGGCAGTCCTGGCTATCGGGGGAGGTCCCGGTTGACTGGCGGCTAGCCAATGTGACGCCTATCTATAAGAAGGGCCGCAGGGCAGACCCGGGGAACTATAGGCCTGTCAGTTTGACCTCAGTGCCGGGGAAGCTCATGGAGCAGATTATCTTGAGGGTCATCACGCGGCACTTGCAGGGCAAGCAGGCGATCAGGCCCAGTCAGCATGGGTTTATGAAAGGCAGGTCCTGCTTGACGAACCTGATCTCCTTCTATGACCAAGTGACGCACTTGGTGGATGAGGGAAAGGCTGTGGACGTGGTCTACCTTGACCTCAGTAAGGCTTTTGACACCGTTCCCCACAACATTCTCCTCAAGAAACTGGCTGCTCGGGGCTTGGACTGGCGTACGCTTCGCTGGGTTAGAAACTGGCTGGATGGCCGGGCCCAGAGAGTTGTGGTGAATGGAGTCAAATCTGGTTGGAGGCCGGTCACTAGTGGAGTCCCCCAGGGCTCGGTACTGGGGCCGGTCCTCTTTAATATCTTTATTGATGATCTGGATGAGGGCGTCCAGTGCACCCTCAGTAAGTTTGCAGATGACACCAAGCTAAGTGCGTGTGTCGATCTGCTCGAGGGCAGGAAGGCTCTGCAGGAGGATCTGCATAGGCTGGAGCGATGGGCTGAGGTCAACTGCATGAAGTTCAACAAGGCCAAGTGCTGGGTCCTGCACCTGGGCTGCAACAACCCCAAGCAGAGCTACAGGCTGGGAGATGAGTGGCTGGAAAGCTGCCTGGCCGAGAAGGACCTGGGAGTATTGGTGGATAGTCGGCTGAATATGAGCCAGCAGTGTGCTCAGGTGGCCAAGAAGGCCAACGGCATCCTGGCCTGTATAAGAAGCAGTGTGGCCAGCAGGTCAAGGGAAGTGATTGTGCCCCTGTACTCGGCTCTGGTGAGGCCGCACCTCGAGTACTGTGTTCAGTTTTGGGCCCCTCGCTACAGGAAGGACATGGACGTGCTCGAGCGAGTCCATAGAAGGGCGACCAAGCTTGTGAGGGGTCTGGAGAACAAGTCTTACGAGGAGCGGCTGAGGGAGCTGGGCTTGTTCAGCCTGGAGAAGAGGAGGCTCAGGGGCGACCTCATCGCTCTCTACAGTTACCTGAAAGGAGGCTGTAGAGAGGTGGGGGTTGGTCTATTCTCCCACGTGCCTGGTGACAGGACGAGGGGGAATGGGCTAAAGTTGCAACAGGGGAGTTTTAGGTTGGATGTTAGGAAGTACTTCTTTACCGAAAGGGTTATTAAGCATTGGAACGGGCTGCCCAGGGAGGTGGTGGAGTCACCATCCCTGGAGGTCTTTAAAAGACGTTTAGATGTAGAGCTTAGGGATATGGTTTAGTGGAGTACTTAGTGTTAGGTCGGAGGTTGGACTCGATGATCTTGAGGTCTCTTCCAACCTAAAGAAATCTGTGAATCTGGTTCAGACAGATAAATTCCTGAAAGACAACTGCATAGAGGGCTGGTAAACCCTAGGACAACTCAGTGATCGTTGAGTTAAAGTGAGCACAATCCACCTCGGTGCCTCCTTTGTAGCTCCAGCACAGCCCCACGAAGGTCAGTAAGAAACAGCTGATGAGTTGGATGTGCTATGTGCTCGCTCCAGCTACACGAAACTGACAGTCCAGAAAGAGGAAGCGTAAGATGATGTGATTTCTTCTCACTCACTTGCAATGACAGGCCTGAGAAATGTTAATTACTGGGCCAGTAATCAAATGTCATAAACAGCCACAGTAGACTAGAAAAAAAAAAATAATGTCATTTCAAATGTGTGGCAGATTTAATTACCTGCTGCTCAGAGGTATCTCAACAGAAGCACCAGATCTGATACAGGGATACAAAGGCATATATTGTTGCAATCCTGCGACTGAAAATAAGTCTAAGAGAGAGAAGAGAAGTTGAAAGGAAGACTCTATGAGCTAAGGAAGTATTATTCTGAAAGCGTGGCTTTTGACTTGGGAGTCTTAGAGGGAAGCAGAATCTCAGAAGTCACAGATGGACAAAGGGAAAAAAAAAAAAAAGATGAATCTGGTTTTGCTTGAAGCTTGAAAATGCTTGTGCCACAGAGTTTCTGGTAAGACATGCAGAGGAACACCATCGTTTCACTCTCCAACTCTGGTCTGGTCAGCTTCTTCATGCATCTATTTCCCCAGTCTGCTTTTTGCTGCATTTTTATGCAGCATAAAATCAACCATCTAAAATGCGATGCCTTTCCTGACCCCTGAACACAGACATATGATACAGAGTATTAACAACCCCCACCGGGCCATGCCCTGAACAAGTGGATAGACAGAGATACCGCTCTAGAATAACAAGCAGGCTAAAGAGTTAAGCCAAAAACAAACAGAAGGATAAAAAAGTGAAATATTTTTTTTCCTGCTGGCCAATGAAATTGCAGAGGAATTAAACTACCTGCTCAAGGCGGACATCCATGTCAACACTGGGTATTTACACTCTGATATGACAGAAAAGAACTAAAAGTTCAAAACAGAAGTTTGAGAATTACTACATTTAGGTAGGATAAAGCAACATGCTCGTAACCAGATCAACGCCTCAAGCAGGGAACCCTATGTATCTGCGCAGACACCCACGTGGCTTCTCATCAGTAATCTCCTAAAGACAGGAGCCTAATGAAGAGTGAAAATGCAGACAGAAAATGCTGCAGAAGACGAGGAGTTCAAGAAGAGTATTTTTAAATAGCCAAGAAACAACGATACAAACAAAAAAGGGTAATTTCTTCTAGAAGGAGTAATGGCACAATATGGAGGAGAAAAGATAACCAACAAATGGAGAGAGGGGGCCAACAGGCAGCAGTTGTAAGGTATTAATGCTCTGTACTTCACACAGGAGATTAGGGAGATCAGACAGAATTTTTGTGTTATACTAGGGGCTCTTAGGAGAAACACATCCATTTGGAGGTAGAGACACGGGAGCTGCTACTGCCCTTTAATCTCCACCCAGAAGTCAAAATACAGCATGCTTGAGGCTTTTTTAATGAGGAACAGAAATGGTTGATGGAATCAAATATTTCTTTCTTGCAATCTTGTTTATTTAAAAAACAAAACAAAACAAAACAAACAAACATATAGAGCTTCAATTTCCTTGGGGATCGGCTACTAGCTGCTTGTTTTGAGTCATTTACTTTGACAGTTTTTTCCAAAAGGCTCCTTTCTACTGCAGCCAGAAGCTATGCCTGAACAGGAGGGATTCTCTTGTCAGCTGGATTTTGTATAGCTAAAACCTGACTTTTCCTTCCCTTTTTTTATTAATACTGCCATGAAGTGGAAATACCTCTCCATCATGCCAAACCTTCAAAAATTTTTTTATTTAACTTAGGAAACATTCTGAACAAAACCAAGCACTTTTTTTTTTTTTTTAAAGTAGGAAAGATGTCTATTCTCTGGATGAAACCCACTAATTTCTCCTAATAGAGGGCAATAAGGAAGCGTGTGCTAACAGTCTGCTCCCCAAGAGCTCAGATCAGATGACTGTTTTCAGCCTTAATTCCTCTCACTGGGGTCTTTCAATTCGTCCTCAAAACTGAAAACAAAGCCAGGTTCAATTTGTTTGATTCAGACAGTAGCGAAGTCCAGGGCACTTGCTTGTGTTTGAAATGATCAATGAAGAGAAAAGACATTATCTGTCAAGCCAGTGTGAGAAGCTGGATTATCTGAAGAGTACTTGGGTGGCAAAGCAATGCTCAGTCATTCAGTGTTGCAGAATGGGTGGCCTCAATCTTTCATTTTGTTTCAGGTGGAAAAAAAATAAATAAATTAAACACAACAACCTTAAAGCAATATTTTCTTCACTTACATATTAGAGGCGGACCAGTAAGAAAAGCAGTTATGTATTGTATGACCACAAAATACAGCTAGGGTGTATGACTGTACCACCACTAAAGAGTTGGATTAAATACCTACTGCAGTCAATGGAAGTCTTCTTCCGTCATAACCTCTTCATTGGTGCAGGATGTCACGACAGCAGTAAATTCGAAACATCGTTTAATCTTTGCCTTTAAATTTTGCCACATAAATGTCTCGTGCATGAGTCACTTTATATATAGGCGTACAAATACATCCAAAGGCCCATAGAAACATCCAAGCTGATGGCATAACAAGATTTTTCCCTTACTTCTAAAAAGAACATCGGTCTTTCTGAATTTTGTAAGAGCTCGTGTGCTTGCTTTCTAGCAATTTTCAGGTATTTCTACTAAGTATCACCTCTATTTTGCACTCCCCAGGCCTCCTAAAATCCAGGCCTGAACTCTGTGTTTATTATTTCATTAGAACCATTGCATATGCAAGGTTTGGACAAATATCTTTATAAATCATCTTCTCTGGATGATATACAGGACACCTGCACTTCACCCATTAGTTTCTGAAATTGATCTACCCATAATCTATGCAACTCCAAATTACTTCACGCATAATTAGGCACTTCCACGTTTTCATTACTCATGTTTCTTTCTGTAATGTTTACACAGCACCAATCATACAGCTGCCCTTGTACAGATTGGAACGTATCACTAATTACTGATGTTTAATTTGGTTGTATTCCTCTACAAGAGAGGATATTGTTTTCAAGGGCCTTGTTCCTCGCAGCCCAGATGTTCAGGGACCATGAAGTCACTGAGGTGCATAAATTCATTTGAATTTACTGACCACAAGTAAAATATGCATGCCATTTTATTTCCTAACTTGTGTATCTTTATCTAAAACATAATTCACTAAGGCTGCTAACACTTTACGTGTGATGCCTTACATACTGTTTTACATTTTTTTTGTTTACTTGTAGTTAAAAAATCTGTATTTTACCTCTTTGAAGTTTGAAATCGTTGTTGGAAAACAGTATCTATAGGTCAGTTCATAACTTACTGGCTTTCCTCTCGTCAGTTTAGATGAATGACTACACCCTGTTCAGGCCAGGCAGCTGCTTTTCAAGCAGCCCTCACAGATTTTGATTTCCTTCATCTATCGGAAGTCCCAGTACAGGCACAGAAGATAAAAATACAATTCTATTTATTTCCCCAGAACTGTATCCTATCTCCTCCACTTTGCCAGCTTCTATAGTTTCACAAATTATATGCTTAGATAATTAAAGCATGCGAAACCTCTCAGCTGTACTATGAACATTTATAAATCTGAAGAGGTGTGCAATAGAAAGCAACTTCGTAGGTTATAAGAACAAAGTAATGAAACCAAATAATTCCCGTATTCCAATCTGTGTTCAGACAAATTTGATTATAAAGGCACAGGCTACACAGCAACTAATATACTTCACTGAATACATAAAAATACAGATCATTTTCCTCATGCATTGGCTCTTAGGCATGTTCAGAAACAACAATCAACACATGCACACAAAACATTTCCTAACCTAACTTACATACAGGTTAATGGAATAAAAAAAAAAAAAAAGAAAAACCTACTGTTATATAATAAACGTCCTTTGCAGAGGGATGTATCAATTGATAATTCATGGTGCCACACCATGGAACTTTAAGTCCTCAGGACAGAGAAGGAGGAAAAATATCTGTTCATAACTAAATGGTTCAAACCTGAACGAACTATTTGCTAGCATTATCCTTGCTATGGTGCCATAAACTAATGCAGTTTGTGGGAAGCATCTTCCACCTACAACGGATACTGCATTGGATATTTATCTACTAATACAAAATAGAGCTAAAAATAGTTTTTAAAAAGCAATAAAAAGTTTTAATAATCTACTACTTGGATTGGATGATTTAGGCATCAATTTATAAAACCTACACCATTACTCCTACTCCATTATGCAGCAATGAAACTGCTGTAGGTGTTTCTCTTCAAGTTACCCAGGGTATCTTCTCTGGTCTGTGTTACAGTAATAAAGTGAGTTTTCTATTACTTTTGATTTATGGTAGAAAGGCATCCTGGCTTGTGTCAGGAATAGTGCAGCCAGCAGGAGCAGGGAGGTGACTGTCCCCTGTACTCAGCCCTGGTGAGGCCACACCTCGAGTGCTGCGTTCAGTTTTGGGCCCCTCACTACAAGAAGGACATCGAGGCCCTGGAGCGTGTCCAGAGAAGGGCTACGAAGCTGGCGAAGGGCCTGGAGCACAAGTCCTGTGAGGAGCGGCTGAGGGAACTGGGGGTGTTGTGTCTGGAGAAGAGGAGGCTCAGGGAAGACCTCATTGCTCTCTACAACTACCTGAAAGGAAGGTGTGGGGAGCTGGGGGTCGGCCTCTTCTCACAGATAACCAGTGACAGGACTAGAGGGAATGGCCTCAAGCTGCCCCAGGGGAGGTTCAGGTTGGAAATGAGGAGACATTTCTTCTCAGAAAGAGCAGTCAGGCACTGGGACGGGTTGCCCAGGGAGGTGGTGGAGTCACCGTCCCTGGGGGTGTTCAAGGAAAGGTTGGACGTGGTGCTTAGGGACATGGTTTAGTGGGTGACACTGGTGGTAGGGGATGGTTGGACCAGATGGTCTTGGAGGACTTTGCCAACCTTAATGGTTCTATGACAGGGAAAAGGGGTTAGGTGTACATTTGACTTTTGCTACATGGGTAGAAATTAAAATGGGCACTTTAATTCTGCTACAGTTTAGCAAGAAGTACTTGTATGATTCAGTTTCATCAGATGTGTGAATATAAATTCCCTAGGGATATAATTAGCTATATTTTATCATAAATTTCATTCCCATAGACAGATGCTGCTACTGCATCACACTGATAACAACAAAGACCAACTGACACTGAAGACATCATCTGAAATGTGTTTTTCTAAGACAGTAGGTACAGCAAGAGAATCATTAAATAGTGCTGAATAAAAGTACTGATGTTTTTTTCCCAGTTGGTTTACCATATCTACTTGAAGGGCAGTTTATTTTATAAATATAAACAAATCAACCTTTTCCATTTTCATGAAGTTATATCTATCTACAAAAATCACCTTTTGCTCCTGATACCAAAAATACCGTGTATGGGAATTCTCAGCTTGCTGTATCTGTACAGGCTTTTACAAGAGGCTACAAAAACATCCACTTGTTTTGAAAACCATGATTTTGATCTATTTACCTCTTGTCAACTAAAAGGTCATTTCTCCACTGCAGCTATTTCTCAATGCTCTAAGCAATCTGATCACAGATTCAGACTTTTAAGATGCCGTACTTATTCCCTGTGTTCTGAGAAAGAGCACCTACTTTTCAAGAACTTTGCTGAAAAGTCCTTTTTCCACAATGGACCACCAAATGCAACGCTGCTAAATGATCTTGCTTTTTCTAAATAGCTCCCAAAGGCAACAACAGGAGCCAACGTCTGAGCTGAAATCAGAACTCAAAATAAATTATTTGAAATATAATTTGAGAATTAATCATTTGAGTTTTTCCATTTTAAAAAGTATTGCACAAATACAGACCCGACACGTATTTCTCTCTCAGATACTACCATATAACATCTCCAGGTATGTATCCACATACCAGTGTTGATTTCCATGTAGTCTGCTATTTTTATCGCACGTTTCTATACTCCCGCCTACACTCACATACACTGAAATGTCTCTTTCAAGATGACTTCTCAATTCAAAATATATTCCAGAAAGCTGGGATTTTCTTCCATTTTTCACATAAAGAAATCTAGCCGTGAATATTTTTTTGTTCTCATTTCTCCTGTCTGTTTTCCAGCTGGAAAAAATGAACTACAATACAGATAACATTCAGCCTTATACCAGGTTTTGAACACAGGGCTTTTTCCTAACATTAGAAACAGAGCTATAGTTAAAAGTGTCAGACAACTAGGATCCTTTCTTTTCCTTCTTTCAGACATGACACCAGAACTTTTAAAAATAAGCTTGGCATGCAGAATACGTCTCATTGCTTCTAGCCCCAACCATTTTTTATTTTTATTTTTTAATCAAAATGATTTCACATATTTTTTCACCTCCCTCAGCTCTTGAATTTGAAGCAGTCACGTTGCTGTCACTGAGACGGTTTGGGGATTAAAAGGAGTCTGGACTTGTGAGAAGTTAATCTCTTATATTGGCCTATTTCTTCCATTTAGATTCTTCATGCTAAAGCTGTTATCACATTTCTACGTTATTCTAACCTGAATTAAGGCAGTTCAACTGATTATGTAGGAGGATGGACGTCCCATTTGTCTCCATGGTCTGTAGATTGGAATCCTAACGCCAGAGCCTTAAGTTAGTCACAAAAATGAATCCTGTAAAATCCCCAACTTCTGTGTCTATTAATGGGAGCTCTGTACAAAGCCTCAGAACTGAACATAATCCAAGAGCAGAAGGAGCAGAGGAAAGCTCTTGGGTGAGCTGTTTCTTTTCCTAATTCATTACTACTTCTTTTATCTTCCTCTTTGGCAAGGTCTCAGTCAGCACTCAAGCACATACACACAATCTGAGGGAACAGCAGGACAGTAATTCAAATTTGTATTACATGTCGCAGGGTACAGTTCCTCCTGATTCTGCCACTAGTATTAAAACAGGGTTAGCTACATACTTCTGCAAAAATACTGAAGTATTCAAAAACCTAACACCGATACGTAATTGGCATTAACTTTGGCTAGGACTGCACGAAAGAGACTGTTCACACTTCTCTCAGTTACTGTTCTAGAGTGTCTGGGACCTGAAAGATGGTGCTGTACCTGTTAATTTCTGGCAGGTCTTTCGGGGCTTGCGGCAGAAAGGATTCTCTGAGATGTCACAGAATGAAAGAACGGCTCTGGTTGGAAGGGACCCAGTCCCACCCCCCTGCCATGGGCAGGGACACCTCCCACCAGACCAGGTTGCCCAAAGCCCCATCCAGCCTGGCCTTGAACACCTCCAGGGATGGGGCAGCCACAGCTTCTCTGGGCAGCCTGTGCCAGGGCCTCACCACCCTCTGAGTGAAGAATTTCCTCCTAACATATAATCTAAATCTCCCCTCATTTACTTTAAAGCCATTCCTCCTCGTCCTATCACTCCAAACCCTGACCAGGAGTCCCTCCCCAGCTTTCCTGTAGGCCCCCTTCAGGCACTGGAAGGCTGCTGTAAGGTCTCCCCAGTGCCTTCTCTTCTCCAGGCTGAACAACCCCAGCTCCCTCAGCCTGTCTTCATAGGAGAGGTGCTACAGCCCTCTAACCATCCTCATGACCCTCCTCTGGACTCACTCAAAGAGGTCCGTGTCCTTCTTGTGCTGGGGACCCCAGAGCTGAACGCAGCACTCCAGGTGGGGTCTCACGAAAGCTGAGCAGAGGGGGAGAATCCCCTCCCTCACCCTGCTGGCCACATTTCGTTTGAGGCAGCCCAGGATACAGCTGGTTCCTGGGCTGCAAGCGCACATTGCTGGCTCATGGTGAGCTCCTCATCAGCCAACATCCTCATGTCCTTCTCCTCAGGGCTGCTCTCAATCAATGTCTGCCAGGATGGCTGGCCTAATACATTAACAAAGTTGGAAGTTTGTTACCTCTGGCATTAGTTATTTGTAAAATGAAATATGAATCATCAATAAAATACATTGTAGGAGTCAACCTGGATAAACTCACTTGCAACTCCATCCGAGTAAAGAAAGGGCTACCCAAAATTCCTATCAGCAAATCTTGAAGTTGCTTGGCAACAGTAGGAGCATCTGGCACACCTAAAGGCTGAGTGAGATAACTGTGGAGGTTGACAAGGAAAGGAAAAGCGAGGGACAGAAGAAAAGAGACAGACAGGGAGCGCAAGGGAAAAATCTGTATGTGCTCCAAAACGCCCCAATTTTAGTCCCTCTCCTGCACTGCCACCCACCTCTACCTTGCAAGGGTGCACACACGATGTGCTACATTGTTCAGAGATGGACCAGCTGGAAATGGCTTTAGATAGCTAAATTACAACACCTTAAGAAAGAGAACGCATCCCAGAGAGAAAAAAACAAAAGAATTTTGACAGAGCAGTTGACCATATGCGTATGTTTATACATACAGATAATGATATATAGGGATATCAATAGCATATGTAGTCAGTTGTGCCGAATCACTTTGGATGCAGAACATCATCAACGTTCAGGTGTGTCGGAAACGTAGATGAAAATAAGCACATTTCTCTTTTTTTTTTTTGCTATTTCCATTTAGCAGCTTTGCTTTACTATACTCTATTAGAAAATGTAATTTCACATACCAGCATGCAATCTGTTCCAATTTATACTATACCTTGCCTCCAAAGCTTGCTCACTCAGAAGTTTTCTTTTACTCAGAACTGTCAAATACTCGTGTGTCTTAACTCATTTAACGTATGAAGCTGACAGAAGACACACTGAGAAACCACTAATTCTACAGAACTATAAACCCAGTTGTACCTTAAGACATCCAAACATAGAGTATAATAATGACCATTGACCAAAAGAAATGGCCTGTCAGAAAAGATCATCTACCCCTGCTTTCGTATAAATTGGATGCTCAGCTTTTGTAAAGGAAAAAATGTACAGATACAGGCATTTATTTTTATGAGATACATTTAATGAACTGTTTTTACCTCCTTTTATTATTATGCACTGCGGGAGATGTTTGAAAAATATCTAATTCCCAGCAGGTACAGTGCATAACCCTGTATTTCTCCTGGTCCCTTCACCATTTCTGTGCAGCTGTGACATTACTGTCCAAGGCGTACAAGCAGTATGATTCTCCTAGTCACAATCTGAAATATCCATTAAAACATCAGTTTTGCACTATCCAGAAACTGTTTTTTCTTTGTTTTTTTTTTTTTTTTCTGGATATTTTGTCTACAAAGATCTCACTGGAAACATGCAGACATGTATACTTTATAGACAAACAGTTGGATTACTGTTGCCACCACTGCTGATTACACCCATACCCAAAATCTGGATGCTCTCAAAGTGCCTGTCTTGGAGCATATAATGATGCAGACGGCCTGCTGGCTGTTCTGAGCCAGTACAAACCCTAACACAACTGTGCTCAGCAGAAGTGGGAAAGGAGGGAGAATCAGTGCAGACAAATGGTCATGTTCTCCACCTGCTGTGCTACAAGGAACTCCCCTCTCTGTGTACATGTTGTTGTGAGTCCCACTACACCTGGTAGATTTCCTTATGAAGGTCCCAGGAGAAAAACTGATACCGATTACAGGACTGTCTTAACTGGGTATTTAACCTACTAAGAAACAAAAGGAAAATAAAGGTATGCACTGTAAAGTGCCTGACCTGCAGGACAGGCTCTCCAGAAGTGCCTTTAGCACTGCAAAGCATCTAGCCAGGCTTTTGGAAATCTCTTGCTTGATGGACACTGAGATGTGGAGCTGGCAGAAGATTGCTCAGCTCCAGCTTTGTGCCACGGGCAGCAGGAAAGGAAGGAGCTGAGCAGCAGAAAGCCCACAGTGTTCTTACGCTTTCCTGGCAGGATACATGACTCCAAGGCACTCAAGGCGCAAGGGTAGCTCAGGAAAAACTTCCCATTTCGTCCCCAGCTATGGATAGAGCCCCACGATGGTTTCACATGGACGCTGTACTATATGGCAAACATACCTTCGGACAGATTTGCAGTAACTCTTCCACTGCAGATACATACGTGTTCAGCTCCACTGATGGTACTGGCTTACTGTAGAGCATAAAATTTTCTGTGAAGCATCACAGATACTGACCTGACAATGATTAAATCCCAGCCAAAACCACTAACTGCCAACAAAGGAGGCAATGGCTTGGCAGAAATACCACAGTCGTTCATAATAAAGAACTGTATGATTATTATCTACAAGGTTCACTAAAGAAATGTTTTCCATTTAAAATAAAACAAAACACAAAGTGACTTGCGAACTTCAATATAGACTCATAACTAAAGAACAATTTCATGGTTTGCACATCACTAACATTGACATTTAAGTTACATCCTGTTGATAAAATACCATTTAAAAGAGAAACTATCTCGTTCTCTCAAACCCATGTTACTTTTGCAATGGTGACAGAATTAAAATAGCAGTATACATTTCCCTTAAGGCAATGAGCTGATGTGTTTGTGTGTAAGTGAAGATGTGGAAAATAAAAAGCTTGAAAACCATCATTTTTATAGAATTGTTAAATTTTGCACAAAATGAACCTATGTAAGAAATACTTTAGGCATTGGTCCCTTCTAGTCATTTATGCTTCTTTCAAGCTGCGGGAAGTAACTTTCTGCAGAAGAGATTTTGTGAAAAATAACACTGGAAGTTATTTTCACTAGATCTTGAAGGGTAGATAATACAAACACTAGAGTTTAGAAGTTCCTTTTACAACATCAGCAACTTAAGCACAACGTGCTGGCCTCTGATTCTTGCAGTTTAATTTTCTCTATCCAGCTAATCTGGGGATAAAAAAGTGAGTTGAAGAATTCTGTATTACTAAAATTCAAAGGATTTTACATTACAACTCTAAAAACAAAACAAAACAAGAAAACCCCACAAAACTTCCTATTCTTTTTCACTTCATGGTTTTCATTTGAATTCAGTTCCCAAGACATTTTTTAAAACATCCCAGACTTGGGCACTGGTAGGTGACTGCATAATATTCTCCCTCTGAAAATGTTTCTGGGTTGTGTCTGCGTACTAACTGACGCACCGTTTCAACATCATGTGTGAGTATCTGAGGTACTCACAGAATGAAAGATTCTCCCATAATAAGAAATGCTGTAATTAATTTCTAAAGCTGGGAGCTTTTCCACCCACAGAGCCTGTGAGGAGCACAGGAGATACCTCCACTTGCTTCCCACATGGCGCAGCTGGCCCTATGGGACTTGAGCAGTTCAGCTCCCGCTGGAATTTTGCCCATGTCTCAAGAAATTAAAACACTCTTGCTCACAGGGAACCCCAGTTTGAGAAGCACTCGAGCTCTACAGACACTCCTGCAAAAAAAGAACCAGAAACAGAAGATGGTTGGTTTGTCATCTGTGAACTTGTTCTGAATGTGGCGATATCCCAAGTAACAAGTGCTACTTGGAGGGTACGTGCACCCTGTCACCCTTCCGACAGTTGTTCAAATGTCTTTTTGCAGTAAAAAAAATCAGAAATCTTTGAATAAGACAGGAAATCAATACGTCACCAACAGGGCTTGCCACCTGGTGATTTTGCACAAGGGTAACTTTTTAGTACTCGGTGACATCACACAATTTTTGGAGCTCCTTGGCAGCAGGGTAGCTGTTGGATGATACCACTCTACTGATCTTCCACAAATTGCAAATACCATCAGTAGTATGTGAACAAAGTTGCTTAAAAATAGAAGATGTACTGTGGTGCTGACATTCTACATATTGTGTAAATTTAAGCTCGTCAAGGCTGGTAGTTGCCAAAGCAGTTTTGCAGAACCCAGAACACCCGCGGTGCTCAGCATGACTGTAGCATCTGGCATGGTGGCTGGGGAGAGATCCGTGCGCTCCCCTGGGCTCTGCTCTGCAACACAGAAGCCTAAGATTAACATCTGAACTCTGACACTGATGGAGAAATGGCCTTCGGTATACCAACGAGCTATCCCACCTTCCCTGACAGGGTCATCCATGATGGTAAACAAATAAAACAGAAGGTTAGTATGGCTAATAACACAGGGTAAGTCGTGACAGTTACACTTGTACTCCCTTTTAGAGGTGTTCACCCACCACACTGTGACATCCACGCTACAGATGGAAAAGAAGATGAAAAGAAGGAATCAGTGCTGCTTAAGCCCTGGGAACGATGTCCCTAAGCGGTGGCCCTCCTACTAACCAAATACCTCCTTGAAATTTGGAAAGCAGCCTACTGGAAGAGACATCTTTCTAAGCATTGTAGGGCTGGTAGCAGGAAGGTAAAAAGACCTCCAGTGCTGCACAACCCCAAAGACTTTGGTTCCCAGAGAAGGACTCTGTGTCACTGACATTTAGGCTTGCTGGAAATACAAGTACCCAGAACTTGCGGTGCTGGGTGCCGGTACTGAATGCGGCTTTTTTCAGTCTGAAGAAATTGGCTACGGCTGGAGCCGGAACATATTACAGAGTGACTATTTTTAGCCTTGCCCCTTTCAGCAGATAACAAGGAAATGGATGCTTTTTGGCTAATTACCACAAAGGCAAACTAGATATGCTCTTAAATGCAACGCCTGTGCTAGCAGGGGAGAAGGAGCAGAGCAACCAGCAGAGGAATATTGTTCCATGAAGCCCGTATTAAAGAAACAGGACAAGGAGAGCTCCTAAACTGCAACTACTGATTTCCTTCCCCAGAGAATAAGGAAAAATCCATGCAATATTTGCCATAAGCCCTTCTTAAATGCCTACCCCTAAATATCTCTATTGTTTTTGAAAATGACCTTCATGCCAGGCTCCTCTCAGCAACTTTCCTTTCCGAAAAGCACAGAAAACGTTCTGTAGGCCAGCTATGAAGAAGCATGACAGCATCCCAGCAGCATCTCATCACATGATTGCAATTGCACAGAAATGCAGGTGTGCCTATCACCTGGAATTGATAACAGTTAAAAGACACAAAGAAGACACATTTCATGCTGCACTGTTACAAAGCCATTTTAAGGCAAAAGAGAAAGGAGAAGAGTAAGTTAACCAGCAAGGAAGCCCACTTTTTTCATCCTGTGTCTCCATGCATTTGCAAGAGGAAGGAAATGGAGATCCAACAATTATCTGTGCAAAATTTAAAAGAGTGTCTGCTTTCCGTAAGTAATATGATTCATATGCTAGGCAGTGTATTGAACAAAAAAAGGTACATGCTTTTTTCTTTCTTTTCCTAAAATAGCCCATATACACCTGGCTAAGAGAAGCTGAAGTCAACAATGGGGTAAAAAAGATATGTTGACCTACATGAGTTTAAGAGAAACCTGATAAAATACCTGCTGCGTTACAAACAGTAGGTTATTCCTTCTTTATTAACGTTACTATAATGGCCAGAAGCAGCAACCAAAATTACAACTGTTTCATATCACTGCACAAAATAGCATGGTAATGTAACAGACCTATTAAAATCCAATCTCCGAACAGCACTTGGAAGAACAGTAGAAGACGATACACAAAATGGAAGGGAAAAGAGGCAGAGAAAAGATCCTAAGATTACAATGCAATACGTAGCAAACCAACAAAATCAACTCTACCAACTCTGAAATGAGGAATAACTGTTCCTCAGCGCTGCTCAACTCATCTCACTTTAACTCTGTTTTTCTTACTTGCTCCTCTTCCTTACTCTATTCCAAAAATCTGAAAAAAATGGACCAATAAACTTAAGAATTTACCACTTTGTAGTCCAATTGTTCCCAAGTAGAATGGTATTTGGTGAGTTACTTAAAACATCTTAGGGAACACCTTTTTGAACTGAGCTGAATTTTATTTCAAGACAAAGAAACTGATCTTCAGTGCTTGAAAATCGTGGTGACACTGACTCAAGAAGACGCAGCCTCAGCTGTGCGTAAAAACGGCCTCCCACTTCAAACAAACTGAACAGCATTCGCGCAGCACGTCAGCTGCTGCGGAAAACGCACGGGTTTCTTCATACATATTTATTTTGAAAGGGAATTCATAGCCAACTGAGCATATCTACCAAAATATATACGAAGTGGCATGCTGGTCAAATTATTCATTTTCTTTTCCTAGTAGGGGGTATGTGGGGAAAAAAAGAAAGAAAAAACTGGCATAATGTTCATTTTCAGCAATATTCTAAACTGTCAGTCAACACTCTCAACAGTATTTTTGAGATGACGAGCAAATAGTTCAACTCGTCTACACTAATTAAATTTCACTTGCTTGGCCTAGACCAGCAAATGTCAGGACTTCTGGCAACCTATGTAATACGGTTATAAAGAAATGTGACTTTTCAAAGGTGGAAGATGATAAATTATTCCAGAACAGCTTACAGCCCATTTTTCCTAAAAGCCCCCGATACGTGTTTATTCCAGGAGTTTTTTCTAAGGGCCTCCATCACATTCTCTGTAGAAGTCTTTCCACAGAAAAAGCAAGACGACATACAAAATTCTTGTAACCTTGTTATGAGCTGCCACGTTGGCAAATACCATTTTCACTAATAATAATTCAAGTTGTATTTTTAAGTTGCTTGAGAGAATCATGGAGATTACAACCTCACTGCAGTTTTAAATGTCAGATCTCGCCTTCCGAAATCTTTTTTCTGACTCCTTTTTTCAATCTAGCCCACAGTTTAGGAAAGTTCAGTGATTCAGATTACGTATACCTGATCCAGAGTCTCCAAAAAACCTGTGAAAGGCAATCAGCATTTGAGGAGAACGTTAAGAATGAAACATGGACTGTGATTTTCTCCCAATTTTTGCGTGCCATGCACTGCTGTTGGGGAAGCACTATCAAACACCACATTCATCAAATACTTGAGCAGTGCCTGAATGTGCCTTCAAAGCCTCCTCCAAGAACTGTTAGTCTGGTACCCAGCTACCACGTTGCGAACGATGTGAGCAATCCCAAGGAACTCGTTGTAGCTACTGATCTTGATAATATGTCAGGTTGAATCAGAGCTGTGCAGAAGTCGCTCCCCGAGTTGTTTTTCTCAACTTTCCTCAAAACGAAATGTAGTTGGAGCATCTAGGATACCAATGTGTTCAATTCATTTTTGAAAAATAAGTTTTCTGTGAGGAAAATGGAGAAACAGAAGAAAACAGAAATGGGAAGGGGAGACCGAGCAAGAATCTTGAAGGAAGTGGGCCAGCCGTGGTCAGGGGGAAGGGCAGGAGCGAGGTGAGGACCTGGGCAAGAAGGGAAGCAGGTAGTGTGGCAGAGAGGATTTGAAACGGAGTGCATGCCAGTCCCCTATTTTCTCTTTCTCTTCATAGCAAAAACACCTCATAACTATCAAAGCCTTATTTTCTTCTCCTCTCAAGTTAAACAGAGCCTGAGGGGATCCCGACTGCCTGGGGGACTCCTCTCTCCCTGTGCCCAGTTCTTTACAATGCAGACTAGCCTCTTGGGGGACCTCTCTCTTTGGGAAATCATTAACGCCAAGGCAATGAAACACTGGGACCATGGAATGAAAGTAATGCAAATGAACATCTCTTAAGCTTAAGAGACAACATTAAGTGACAGACAACACCTCCTCATGGTGTAAAGCCGACTACAGTGAGATGGAGAAAATAATCTAGTTTGGGCGGGACCTGCTGGGTGGATCTGGAGGCTGCCTAGGGGAAGGCAGCCTGCCTAGGGTGATGTGTGGTGGGGCACAAGACAAAGAGTGTGTGCTGTACAAACAGCCATACGTGTAATCCCAGCTGTGAGATACACCCTCTGCTGCAACAGGTTACACACCATCATCTTCCAGTGTCCTAGAGGCGTAGGGCAAGCAGGGGAGTAGCAGCAAGGGGTAGCGGCTCAGAAGAGTCTCTTCTGTGACCACCACACAGTAAATCTGCCTGCAGTTGGGAACAGAGTCTATTTTTTCACCACATAAACCAAATATTTTCAAGTGGGACCATGAGATCCACTACCACGAGACAGGTATCAGGACAGGTGCTTGGAAACCCCGTATTATTTTCCAACGAGCTGCAACAGCATCACCAGCAGTAACTGTAAGTGTGTAACTTACCATTAAGGCATTACAAAGAAGAGACACGCTATTAATAAAAAAAAATCTAAGAAATCCAGTAGCATGAAGTTTTACTAGTGCAGGACAGCAAGTGTTTCATGGCATTTGTTCCCCTTCTAGAGCCTGGAGTTCAGGGAAATGGAACAAATAAATCTGCCAACAACAAAACTTGATAATAAATAACAAAACAGATAACACCAAGTGAAGGTCACGCAACTTTTGTTTAACCTTTCTGACAGGAGACACATCTGTGCCTTGTATTTAAATGGTTCTGAACGTAAGCTGTCTGCAGCCCTTCCCATAATCAAATCAAAGGCTGCTCCTTGGGAAAAAACAACAATCATCTGCTAGGTTTGACAACGCTTTCACCCCTACGTACGTGTCGTCTAATTCTGTGCTTTCATTACCCACCCTAAAACCCACGTCTCACACTCATCTCCCACCTAACTGCTGGCAGGCCCGTCACAAGACCATCACTCCGTCCTCCCGTCAAAACTCTACAAAACAGGACAGAAACCAAATGGGAGGCAGCACGTCGTACCCATTAGCCTACTTGCTTGACCCAGATACAGAGGGTAAAAGAGAAGGGATCCATATCTTCGTTCGATACCAGGGAAGCATCTAATTCCTTTTGGTCACTGCCAGCTCTTGGAAAACAAATGATTAGAGTTATTGGAGTGTGCAGCTTAACTTCATTTTCTGGGTCTTCAAAGTTTGAAGCAACTGCACTTATCATTTAATTTTATTTCCTTCCCAAATTCAATTTACTGTTGTAGCACTTGAAGCCTACACAACAGATTTGCTGTTTTCTCAATATTATCAATTCCACCTTTGGAGAGTCTCTCTCATGTAAAGCACAATAGTAAATAAAAAAGGGAATAAAAATGGTTTAATATAACACAATTCTATAATTGATGTGGTTTATCTTCAATGCTCTCACTTTTTTTTTTCCCCAGTACAAATACACACTGCACCATGCTGAGGGTGGGAGAGAATAAAAAGGGAGCGAAAAGTTAGATTCTGCTACTGAAATACCAGAAACGGTATTTGGACATAAACCAATTTCTTTTGAGGCTCTGACTGCTAGATCTGCTAAATCTCATGCTGATTTCCACCAGATGAGATTTTTATTTTTTTCTTCTAACAACGTGCAAAGTTAGAAACTAGGCATACACAGCCTGACAATTTTTCTACAGCAAAGAAAAAAAAAGGGTACAGTCAGTTTTCTCAGTGCTTCCAAAGACAAAACCTGCTTTCATGGTTTATATCTTTGTTGCTCCTGTAGGAGTTCTACACGAAAAAAAAATCAGAGATCAGAAGGGGCAAGCGTGTGCACATGACAGAAAGTAGAATGCTGGAAAATTTGAAGTTTGGGTAGTGTGTCGGTTTGGTTTTGGCCTCCTGCTGTGGCCTTACCGCGGAAGCTTTTCTGATGAGGAACAGAAGGCTGTGTACAAAATGCGAAAAAGTACTTGGATCAAGCAACCTGTGATTAAAACAATTATGAAGCAAATACATTGCACAGACTATATTCATATACATTTAAATTAGCCAGATTGAAATGAGTCCTTTTCTAGTAACATCACATTTGCTTCATACTCCATTTCACACTGATGACAAAAATCATGACAGCAATCAGAGAACACAGTCTGAAATGAAATAGCTCACTGCACATGAGCAAAGTTATGGCACTGATTTGCCAGCAGCTAGAACATAACGTCTCAGAATGGAATAAACACAATAAGGAAATACTGGAGCAGTTTAGATCGCAGAGGAAGTTAATAAAACATAAGATACTGTAAATGTGGTATATGATGCACAGAAAACAGATCAGGAATTGGGGAAAAACATCAAAACATCATTTTGCTTTTTCTGCATTTATTTTGAAGGTTTTAAAACTAAGTGTGTAACACCGACAATTGTCTTTCTGAAATTTCCTGCCTTGCATTTCTCTATATACAACCAACTAACAACGTAAGAGGATGATTTAATGAAAACTCACATGTTTAAAATATATAAGTATGGATTTAATATAGTGCATGATTGAATTCCAAATCTGATTTATTAATAGAGAGCATCACCAAGTTAATTATGCAAATGATATATGAATCACATGGTGACTTCTAGATGCATTGCATGAAATTTTCCAAAGTCACTAAGTGAAACTAAAATTTGCAACTTGTGATTTCCATGTCACTTCCATTACTTTTTCTAGCAAGCATCCCAGTTTAGGTTGAGCACTTCTCCCTAAAGTCTTTCCTATTCTGGGCATTTTAAATATCTTCTCAGAGGTACTCTTTGTCTCGCATGGCACAGTTTTAAGTGTTAAGTGGAATTCACTTTGGACAATCCACACAGATGCCTATACACCAGAAGCTGGTCCTAACCAGACAAACAAACCCTTAAGGCTTCAGTAAATTCTGTTTTCATCACATTTAAATACAGGCATGCATTCATATGAGTGCTCTAATAAGAGTTTTGTACACAATGAAACGCACAAGTCCACATCACCCCACCAGACAACACCAGAGGGAGGTATAAGCCTCACACCAGCCTCCATTCCTTTACAGTAAATCCACCCCAAAATCAGGAACAGTTCCAATCCTGTGTAAATCCTATGTAAAACCACTAAAATGCTGAAGTTGTCCATCCCTAGGAAGACAATAATAAAAGCATCAAAGTAAGATATTACTTATCCATTTCTAATAGAGCTGCCCTACCTTTTCAGTTTCATATAATTTTCACTAGCTGCAGGTCTGCATTCAGCACGTTGCACCACTATTCCTTCCAAGGAAAGTTTATCTAGTTGGAAAAAAACAAAGCAAAACTGGACATTAAAATAAAATTCACCAACACAGTCAATATTTGAATTCTGTTTCAGCATTCTAATTCAGCATTTAGTAAATATAACGTAATTGTAAGTTCCCTAATCATATTCTAAAATCTCTGCTATTTTGAAACTGAAGAAAAAAGAAGGAAAAACATGACTGCACAGCAGGTATCCCCAACACATTTTTATTTTGCCATCGGATGTTTTACATATCAAGAATGAATCACAAAGATGAAATTTTAAATAAAAGGCTGGTAACTGGGTGGTCTTCCTTTCTTCAGATTCTTGCATTCAACTTACCTAGGAACAGTTTTCTAGAAATGTGCACTGAATACAGTCAGTGTCCAAGAAAAGTAAAAAAAAAAAACACAAAGAGAACCTAACCACCAAAATATCCAAAACTAATTTCATTTTTACCTTCAGAAAAAAAAATAGTAATTAATTTTCATCTTATTATGATAAAAAACAAGTAATAGATATGCTAACACTTGGATAAAAAGAAATAAAGTCTTGCTGTTCATAACACAAACGATCACCCATCAGGTTCTAGTTAATACCGTTCTCCCCACATTCACCTCTGTAACAGTCACTTTGTCATCCGATGTGAACACCTTTTTGCCTAAAGCAACAACTCCTACCACAGCAGTACGATAGTACCAGCCTACTCTAAAAAAAAGTCTAAAAGTCTAAAAACTAAAAGCAACCTTATGTAGAAAGGAAGAAAGAAGTGACCGTGGCAAAATATTTCTGGGGTCTGTATTTCTACTACAATGTTCTAGTGCATGGAAGGGGGTGGTGGTGTCAATTTTTACCATTTCTTTTGGGTATAGCCAGTGCAATATGTATAAAATTTACACCTTTGGAATAGCCTTGCATAACAAGAAAAGATGAGTTTCTTAACATTAATGGTTTGATTAACTCTCACGATCTGAAATTTCCTTCCAAAAGACATTCCTGTCTTGCTGTCGGTGTAGGGTAGTACACTGTCACCGTCAGTTCCTGCTGACAGTGTCACCGAAAGAACAGAAACACTTAGAAAAAGTGATGTCAAGTAACACAAGGCTCTTTCTGAGATGCCTGTAATTTTTTCCAATGCCTTATCGGATGAAATATTATTACATCTGGAAATCTAAGCCCGCTCCCTCTGAATAATGCAGACAGCAATTACTTCAACACCAAGTATTTTAAAAATGATTTAATTTAAAACTTCTTGCTTTGGCTTAGAAATTCACTAGATCCTTTAAAGGAAGAAGAATACCACACGTTTGCAGGTAGTTTTGAACATAAAGCAACATATGAAAACATTTCTGTTTTTACTGATTTCTAAGGTTCATGACAAAGAGAAACAACCTGGCCAATTTGCCTGAACTCCCGTGCACTACAGACAATTACATTTTATCTTCTTTCTTCTGTACAGAACCTAGCAACCTGTGTGTGACTAAAGTGCTACTAATATCGGTGCTTAATTTCTAATACGAATTTGTCTCCAGCTTCTGGCATTTGGTTCTTATTATGTCTTTCTATAGTATGCTAAAGAGCCTTTTAGTACCTGGTATTTTCTCCCTGGGAAAGTACTTTTACATTGTAATCAAGTCACTTCTCAATCTTCTTCTCAATAAATGAAGTAGTTAAAGCTCATGCATTATCTCACCATAAGGCACTTTATGCCACACTTTAAGTTTCGTGGTTCATATCTGCACTTTGTTCAATTTTTCAATGACATTTTAAGAATATGGAAGGCAGAAAACGGATGTAATACTCCTGTACTCATCCTACCTAAACTAGATATGGATATAAAATAATGGATACAGGACAAGAGGTTGCAATTGATCTCACCTCACCTTAGCCATCTTAAGGTTATTCAGCAGACTCTGAATTCAAGAGAGGGAGGGCGACTTTCAGAAAGCAATCGGCCCCATCTCTTTTAGGATTCAATGAACTGCCCTGTGTTGGTGGTCTCCCCCCCAAGATCAATTGCTCTCTGAAAATCAAGCTCAGGGGCTCGATGGAGCTGACTGCCGATTATATCACTAATGCATCTATTTTGAGTCTTTCCAAGCCTAGCGTTTTACCTCTGTGCTCTGCATTCCCCGTTCCTAGGTATGTAATTGCTTCTGGCTTGGTTAAAATGCATTTTCTTTAAACAGATTCTGTGAATTAAGTGATCCAGGTCACACTATGACAGTCCTGCCATAGTTATTCACTGTCTGACCAGCGTTTGTGTCAACCATGACACATCCTATAAGCAGCGATTTTCACTTACTGCTGTCCCCCTCACTAATCCTGGAGGAAGCCCTTCAAACTACAACCCAAATGACTTCCTACCGATAATTACTTTCTGATAACTGTCAGCTAGTTTTTAATCTTATTCCATGCTTGCTATTTTTTTAAACAAAAATCAGAATGTTATAAGATTTCAAATTACGTGCAATATGAAATGCTAAGCAGACTACAAACATGCTGTTACTTTATCAGACGGACTTGTCATCTCCGAAATAAATGAAACTAGAAATAAACTACTAGAAATTAAATACTTGACTTGAATACTTGAAACTAGAAATTAAATACCTGACTAGAAAAACCTTCATGTAAAGCCATGCTAGTTGTTATATTTCTGTTCTCTTCTATCCACTCAGCTCAATGACAATTTTTCCACTGGTTTGCATGGAACAAGGCTGACTAGTCCATACTCACCTAAGCCATGCAGGCCGGTTGTCTAAGCACTGACACACCACTGTCAATCGCTGCACAAAATTGTTGCTGAATTTTGAAGCCACACTCTTAAATCTGAAGAATGAGAATCTGTGGAACACATAGGTCCCCCACACCAACTATTCAGGAAGTAAAGTAACTGTTGTTTGAACCTACCCATTAAACATGCTTATCCTTAGTACTACCTCATGGTTTATGTCTTCAGCAATAACCTCTTTTAATTACCAATGGTCTGGACTTGTTTTTAATGCTCCAGCTGCTTCCCAGTACAAGGCTGTCCACAGTGTCTGACAGCATGGCCTTCCAGCTAACCCAGCCTGTTGTCAAAACTTATCCCCTGTCCAGAAGCTGAGGTTTGTGTCCCACTTTCCCTGGACTCTCCTTGGGATTTGAAGACATCCAGAGAGGCTATCGAACTAAATCTGCAAAGATACATGCAAACTTACAAATGCAAGAATGTAGTGGGGAAACGCTATTTTTACTCCTTTCACAGCCTAATTAGCCTTAAATCAGCAACTGGTGCTTGGTAACTTCAGAAACTGGTCTCCTCTCACCTGTTGCAAGGCCAGAGCTGCAATGAAAAGACATCCAAAGTGCTACATGTCTGCCTTGACACTTCCATATCACATTAACCTAGAACCCAAAGGATGAATAAGGCTTGAAACTAGCAATTCCCCATTAAAAATACCTCATTTCCTCAGGTGTCTGACACCCTCAGAGACCTTACATGGGGGAGAGGTACAAATACAGAGTCAGTGCAGCTACAGGCAGGTTGCTCTGCCCCTAGCTGCAACATCAACTGCCAGAGGCACTCACCCCTGTATTCCTACCTGAACACCCCTGTGCTAATACATAAAGGAATTTCAAAAGTTTACTATTTAGTGAAGTGACAGAGAAATGGGGGAGATGCTGATTCCAGCTTCAAATTCCACTGATTATCACCATCAAATAAACAGAAGGGAGTTAAAACCACAAGAAAAGTGGGCCCACATGAACCTGATGAGGTTCAGCAAGGCCAAGTGCAAGGTGCTGCACCTGGGCAGGGGCAATCCCAGCCATGAGCACAGACTGGGAGAAGAGCTCAGTGAGAGCAGCCCTGAGGAGAAGGACTTGGGGTTCTGGTGGCCAAAAAGCTGGACGGGAGCCATCAGTGTGTGCCTGCAGCCCAGCAGGCCAACTGCGTCCTGGGCTGCACCACCAGAGGGGTGGGCAGCAGGGGAGGGAGGGCATTGTGCCCCTCTGCTCTGCCCTCGTGAGGCCCCACCTGGAGTGCTGCGTCCAGGGCTGGGCCCAGCACAAGGAGGGTGTGGGGCTGTGAGAGCGGGGCCAGAGGAGGGCCGTGAGGGTGGTCAGGGGGCTGGAGCACCTCTCCTGTGAAGAAAGGCTGAGAGAGCTGGGGACGTTCAGCCTGGAGAAGAGAAGGCTCCAGGGAGACCTCATGGCGGCCTTTCCATACTTCAAGGGGGCTTGTAAAAAAGATGGAGAGCATCTTCTTACTCAGGCAGATAATGTTAGGACAAGGGGGAATGGTTTTAAACTACAAGAAGGGAGATTTAGATCAGCTGTTAGGAGGAAATTCTTCACTCAGAGGGTGGTGAGGCCCTGGCACAGGCTGCCCAGAGAAGCTGTGGCTGCCCCATCCCTGGAGGTGCTCAAGGCCAGGCTGGATGGGGCTTTGGGCAACCTGGTCTGGTGGGAGGTGTCCCTGCCCATGGCAGGGGGTTGGAACTGGGAGATCTTTAAGATCCCTTCTAACCCCAGTTAGTCTATGGTTCCACGAAAACGCTTAAGGAAATCTTAGTAAACAGGCACTGGAAAAATTTATTGGAACTGTGGAGATGTTTTTATTTTATTTTATTTTCTGAGAGAAAGAAAGAGGCAAAGACAGATTGGCTTGGAGATTTTAATGCGTTAATTTTTCTGTCTGACTGCACCTAGCTCTAATTTTCAGCCCCTAGATCTTTTTAGACCTGTAATTGCTAAGTTGAACAGCTTGGAAGAGAAGTTTTCTGCCCATCCAGGCACTTATATACTCTCAACCTCTATTAAGCCTAACAAACCACATTTCCTCCAATCTTCCAATAGCCATGTTTTTCAGCTTATTAATTGGTCTGAGAAACTTCCATTTATTAATGTCTCTCCTGAGCTGTGGTCCTCACAGACAGACTTGATGGTGCATGGGACAGGATCCAGTTTGCTGACCGCTGCTCACAGCGATCTCACTTCAGTTTCTGGGGATGCATTCACTGTACACAGGCCGGAGCCTCTGCCTTACCCTTCCCACAAGCATACATACTGCAAGCTCCACCTACAGTGTATTCCTAGGCATAAAAACTCCTATTTGGCCATATTAAAATATCCTAACCGACTACCCAAATGATTCTGCATCAGTAAGCGTCTCCTTGTCTACTACATTCCCAGTCTATATCATCTCCAGACTTTATCGGTAGCTGTCTCCTGCTAGATCGCTGACTAAAAATAAATAGGACTGAGAACCAAACCACAGCAACACTTTAGAGATAATTCTCTGCTTAACATTTACCAGTTTGAAACCTGGCAGATAATTTTGGTATTTTATATAATTGTGTAATTCATATAATTTTTGTATTTTGACAAATGGGACCTACTCAGAGATTTAACAGAAAAAAAGCACTGCCTCCTTTGCTGAACAAATTGCAACAACAACAAAAAGGTACAGTCCATTTTCCCTCCACCCACATTGATTAGCATTATATTACTCTCCTTTAATTTTCAACTAGTTGACTTCCAAGTCAGATGTTCTACTGTTTTTCACAGTCACTTTTTGTTCCTGCATACCTGAGTTGTCTAATTTACCTTTCAAATACTGGCACAGCATTTGTTTCTTCAGTCCTGGAGAACTGCAGTGCTCAAAAATTGCTGAAAAATATCAACAGCAACTGCTGACAGAGTTTCCTAGACAGCTCCTTTAAAACTCTTGAATGCAAATTGTTCAGACTTCCTTGTTTGAAGTTCTTCAATTTTAATTAGTGTGTAGAGCTTGTCTTCAATAGCTGTTAAGCAACGTCCTGGAGTTATTACTGGGATGAGAATGCCTATGCTACTGTTACTGTGAGACGGTAACTATTGAATGGTTTAATTACCCCACAACCTGGCCAATTTTCTGTTATGACATTAAATAACTAGCAAATTGCCTTGATAACCCAAACAGACTTTAAGAGGATGGTTTCCTAACACACTTCAAAAATTCTCCACCTCTTTTAGCTGTAGATTTCTCCTCATATCCTTTTGTGCTGTAATAAATAAAAATAGCTGTTTTCTGTAACCTGGGTCATCTTCACTGGTAACAGTCTCTCAGTGAAGCTGATGTTGTTCAGATGCATGAGTAAGCTGAACCCTTGGTAAACCACTGACTTTTCTGTCGTGTGCTCCAGCACTGAATCCTCAGCTCCACTAGGTGCTACTTCCAGACTAGGAGGTTCAGGAGGAGGATGGAAGCTGAGGAGGAGCAAGGTGGTTTTTTTTTTCAAAAGGAAACACATAACACAAAATGAGGGGCAGACCCCTACCCCATTTCTCAGATTCCTTTTTCTGTGTAGATGACAGATAGCAGCACTGCAATTTTCACTGTCTCTGGGATGGCTTACCTGAGAAGGAGCTGAACTAGTGCCGCTTGAATGGCCAACCCCAGCAACCAGGTGACACAGCAGCAGTTTGTGAAGCAATAGTTATTTTGGGATTGCTAGCTACCCATGGCAGCAAGCATCATTCAGCTGTACAGGGCAGAAACAGAGGCAGCTCACTCACGGCATGGGACAGCATTCAGCAGCAAGCTGCTCCCTCCCAATCCGTTTGGAAGCAGAAAGGACCAAGACACGCTGAGCACATCTCACTGCTCTCCTGGTGCACCACAAACACTCTGGGGTTAAAAGACTAGGGAAAATGTCTCTGAAGTTGTAAACCTTTACCAAAATGAACTTCTGGACAATATTTTAGGAGAAGGACAAACAGAGAAAAAAGGAAATTCAGTTTTTCTCGACAAATACCTTAAAATATACATGAAGCCACTCAAATACTTCCTACCTCACCAACCAAATGCACTGCAATAGTATATACATCACCAAGAGCACACAAAGAATATGGGCTGTTTGGAAAAGTACGGCACATTAAGCAGAAAGTTTTCACAAAGATGTGCCTCTTTCAAATTTCACATTACAGATGCATGTGAAGTAAAGTTACATGGGTTTGTTGCAATGCAAGTTTTACGTCAAATCTACATTTTTCAAGCGTCAAAGGTTTGAATGTTCATGATCTCTACAGCATATTTGCCACATCAAATAGACTTTGAATATTTTATCGTATGAACCACTAGAATGAATTTGCACGATCTTTCGAAGAATATGTACTCGTTCAGGAAAGTAGAAAATTTCAACTGCAAGTGTTAAAACATTCAGAAGATTATGTAAAATGTAGAGAGATCAGCTTGTCACCAAAAAAAACCATATCCTTTAGAAACCCCAGCTCTCCTTGGAAATCCCTGCTTACTTCTGCCAGGACATCACTTGTTCAACTTCAAAGTATTTTAAGATCACCACGTAAGACAAAAACACCACAGAAATCATTTTCTTAGGGTTTAACAGCCACTAACATGGTTCAACGCTGTAGCTATACATGATTTAAGTACATTAACTGAATTTTCCACCATTTGACATTAAACTAAATTTCAACAGAAGCCTCTTGTAATGGCAACAAAAAAAAACCAACTTAAAATTACTCTGTTCTCTCATTTTCTTGATTATTCACTTAATTATTGTGAAATAAGTTATATTCGGAAAAAAAAGTGTAAATGTTTAAAAATCAGAAGAAATTGGTTGAAATTTGACTAAAATGATGCTAAACACCTCAGTGGCATCAAAGAGTTAAAAATAAAACCATGACTAATTCCTGATAAATCAAATCTAATGAATAATATCTTCCTAATATATCACATACAGCAGCAGAAAAAAAATAGCATATCAGTGCTAGGGACACCCTGGCAAGTAGAATAGCGAGTAAAAAAAAAAAGTGCATTTATTTCTACTAGATTCAGTTACCAATTAATAAAATATTATAGTGATGACTCTACAGTATCAATAAACAGCCTTAGAGACAGTGGGAGCGGCATGAATAATATCTTTAGGAACAGAGCAGAAGAATTTAAGGTATAATCTGTCTCTGTTGTTAATTGCGCAAAGTAGGAGGCATCTACCTGTAAAAGTGAAAAATACATCTGGAAGAAGATGGGATCTCCTCCCCGCGTCCAGCCCGAGGTAGGTGCTCGCTCCTGCCCCTGCTTTGGATGCATGCGGTGCCTCCCGCCCGCTCCCCCCCTCCCCGTCCCCAAGGAAATGCACACACAGATGAGTGCAGAGCTTTCCCTTCCCTGCTCGAAGCTGCGAATGCTTAAAGGGGAAACCTTTTCTAAAAGGCACCGAAGGCGAGCCCCAGAGCACAGTTTCACAGAGGGAAGACAGCCATTTGGTTCGTGTGCTCTGCTGCTTCCCCCCCGTGCAGAAGTGTTGCTAAGCTATAGCGTTATGCGATGTTCGACGGGATCTGTAGGCACACTAACCCTTTGTTCCACAGTCGTTGCTATTGAGAAGGAAGGAATTGATGCTCGATAGCCTTGGTGACTTAAAAAAAAATCACCACTATAAACCTCTCTCCTCCCTGAAACAGTTTTTATCTATGGCATAGGGAAAGGAAGAAGCAAAACCTGATTAGGCTGCAATTCTTGTACGGGTGCAGATGCTCCCGTCGATGAAAATGGAAGCTTTCACCACAAACTTAAAACCAGTCAGACCAACACGTCTTCAGTATCACTTCCAAAGTATGTGCTGTGAAAACATCCTGGTGCTGTGCACGTGCCCTGTAAATGAGAAGTATGTGCACACCCTCGATAAATGAGCCCCCCCGCCCTCCTACAAATGGGGATGCATTTAATTTCAGCCTTGTCCTGCTGTATCAATCAGGTGCCACAACCAGTACAAGGAAAATGTGAGAAGATTAAAATCCCTGAAACATAACTGAAGCTGTCCTGTTTAACACCATAAGCACTACACGTGATTTGGCCAGCTGATACTATAAATACATTTCAAAGTACTAAAACCAAGGTGTCATTTAGAATATCATTATTCATTTCTGTGAGGAACCCTCAAAACTTCTGAGACTTAAAGGTAAGAGAGAGACCAACGCTTTCTGTGCCCTTCTTCCCTTACACAGTTAAATGCAAATTCCCCTTTACAGTCATATTCCTGCTATCTCCCTGCATACACAGCTGATACGCCACCTACTGCAAAAGCCAGCTGACAGACCAAGCAATGCTAGCAGCATTTCCATTCCAACATCGTGCCGGAGCTGAAGAAAGGTGCTTTTAAAAAAATCGTCTTTTCAAGCTGACAGGAACAAAGCAGGATTGCTGGCTTTTTGTCCTCGCTTCGATAATGGAGAGAAAATCAAACAGAAGAGCAAAGGAATCTGAAGAAAAACACTGCGCCTCCGAAGGCTCGGAGCAAGACAAGGACTATAAAACATCTCTGGTTACTCTGAACGTTGGTGGCTATCTATACATCACACAGAAACAAACGCTAACCAAGTATCCAGACTCGTTTCTTGAAGGTATCATCAATGGCAAGATAATGTGCCCTTTTGATGCGGATGGACACTACTTCATAGACAGAGATGGACTCCTTTTCAGGCACATTCTGAACTTCCTACGAAATGGAGAACTTCTGCTACCGGAAGGGTTTCGAGAAAATCAACTTTTGGCACACGAAGCAGATTTTTTTCAGCTTAAGGTATTATCAGATGCAGTGAAATCGAAGTGGGAGAAGGAGCAGCTAGCGTCTAGAGAGACTACTTTCCTGGAAATAACTGACAGCCACGACCGTTCCCAGGGTCTCAGGATTTTTTGTAATGCTCCCGATTTCATAGCAAAAATTAAATCCCGAATCGTACTGGTGTCCAAAAGCAGGCTGGATGGCTTTCCAGAGGAGTTTTCTGTGTCTTCAAATATTATCCAATTCAAATACTTCATAAAGTCTGAAAACGGTACACGACTTGTGCTGAAGGAGGACAACACCTTTGTCTGCACCCTGGAGACTCTTAAGTTTGAGGCTATTATGACGGCTTTAAAATGTGGATTTAGACTGCTGACCAGCCTGGATTGCTCGAAAGGGTCTATTGTTCACAGCGATGCACTTCATTTTATCAAGTAATTGCAAAGGCAGAGGAAACGAGCATGCAGCCAGCAAACCTCCTGTAACTACAGCGTCCTGGCATCACAAATATCGTATCTAACTAGCCCTGTGCCACAGAGCTCGGCTGCTAATCAGTTAATGTGAGCTAATGGTATGTAAATCTCATAACGACGTCCATCTCTGGCTTACTTAAAGCTAAATGAGAATTTTATGCCTGAATTTAATAAAAAAAATTATCTGCTAACCACTGTAAACACAGATTGAATGCTTTATGCTATTTGTAATATGTTTTCTTCATGCTGTCTTTCAGCCGGAGAGTCTGGCTGGATTTTTGTGTACTTGTATGACTACCACGCACACACCTAACTGCTCTGCTAAGCAGTAGGGAGAGTATTTTCATATAACAGGCAGGCTTAAAATCTGTTTTGCTTATAACAAGTCTCAGACTGGATTTTAAATGGAATAAATTCTTCTGAACGTTCGTTAGTGTTTATGCGATTGTCCTGGATTTGCCAAAACATGAAATTGAAAGAGGGTTCAAAATTAATCAACTCGATTTTAAAGTTAAACTAATTATTTCAACTCACTTAAAATCAAATTTACAGCCGTGTTACTACATTAACAATAACTGCTAAACCATGTAAACCAACAAATAATGCTGGGGAGGGATTAGTTCTATTATGGGAAATGAGCTGAATCTGCAGAGAACGTTACATTTTCCGGTTACATATATTTATCAGATGGCTAATAAAAATGTTTGGTATAAAGTTTCACATTAACAGGCTTCCAATAATGACATCCTACAATGCTCAAGTTACTATTTTCTACTAATCATTGGTGTTCATAAAGAAGGCAATTAACAGAGCCCTTGCTTTGCACAATAGCTTTCTAAAAGCAGTTAGCAGTATTAGTTTTGAATAGACCACCTGCTGGCATTTAAGATGCATGAATATAAGTAATAGAATAAATATCTTCTTTCTCCTCATCTTCACAATTTATCAAATCTGCTAATTTATATTTTAAACAAGGTTTTAATAGCTTTGACGGAACAGCTCTAATTTAACGGCAAGCATTACAAACCAGTCACTCCACAAAAGCCGACTGAAAAATCAACACGCCACACAAAAAGAAGCTGCACTAACTCAAAGTTTAAGCTTTGTCTGTCACTGGACTCTACCATCACTCACAGCTCAAATGAAACCAAAATTCAAGTAAAATACCATTAAAGACAGAAAATCCAACCAAGCAGTTTCTTAACTTTCCCAGAATATTAATTTTATATAGAAAAAAGGGAATAAACATGAAGACTGTCCAAGTAAAATGCACTACAATCCATAATAGAAGTGAGAACTGAGGAAAACAGCTAACATTTGATAGGCTGAAAACAATTTTCTCTTGGCTTTTAGAGGGAACAAATCCATTTTCAGTAATAGCGACTGGGAATACAAACTCAATGTCCCTTTATCCATCAATGTGAAACCCCAGTTCACTTGTAACATACAATGACTGTTGGTAACTGGGTCCCTTGCTGGAGATAAATTCACAGAGGGAGACCAGGCAGCAGTGACTGGAAAACAATCCACTATGATTTTATCAAGTGGGGAAGTCCAGTCTCTCCAGAATACCCACAGACTAGAAACTATAAACTTTTCTATCCTCTCTACATTGCAAACTTAAGGATCAGAAAATACGTACTTTTAAGAGGAACTTTCCCAAACCATTTAAAAATCACATCATAAATTTCAGGCACGCAAACTGAAGAAGAGTTTGCGTGTCCCAGAACTTCTCTGAGTTTGTCCATGTACATTAACCATCTACAAAAGATTTATAGGAAAATACAATTCTTTACATACTCACCTCTTTTATACTCTTAGGCCCTTCAAGCTAGAACTCTATCACTGTGTACTTCATGATCCTCCCTCCTTCCCTTCCACACACCACAATAAATTGTTTTCGAAGTGGTGCCTTCAAAAATTCTCATTAACCACTGATCTTGTACCTAAAACAATCTCTCAGGCTTCTGCAGAAAGTAAATGTGAAAGCTCACCTGAAAGAATTTCAAGTTCCTGCTGATCTCCTAGGACAAGAACTAGAAATACCATCACACAGAACGATGACATGAAAAGCCCTTTTAGGGCTCATTTCTCTAAATGAGAAAAAAAAAAAGTGACAAGACAATCTTAACAAGCTTCTTAACTAATCTCCAAGTTTTAAAGAAGCATGCTCTCACTGCTGTCAAATACACAGCCTGTATGAGCACAAAGCCTGGAGGAGGCTGTTGCTCCTCAGATGTCACATCATCCATTTTCACTTAAATGCTTTTGGTTATAACCTTCAGTTATAATTAATTTTTGACTGAGATTTAAATTGCCATTACAGTTGAAAAGAAAGAAAAAAAAAAGAATAAAATCAATTTCGATTCCAAACAATTAATAAAAATCTTCTGTGGTTGCTTGCCTTTCAGTTGGGCTCTTAGGAACCGTTAGCACCGTCGTATCAGAAAGCAGTACCACTTGCTCACCGTAGCATGACTTCACCCATGAAAAAGCAGCAGAGAATTTGACAATTCT
This sequence comes from Anser anser, assembly GCF_964211835.1. NCBI lineage: Eukaryota > Metazoa > Chordata > Aves > Anseriformes > Anatidae > Anser > Anser anser. The sequence goes on along the minus strand of NC_139720.1, from coordinate 181,793,045 downwards.
GCATTTGTTCTAGGAAACACTTTTGGAATATAAGCTATTCACAAGCTGGTAATCACAGGTAAAATTCAAAACACCTGAAATATCTTTTAAGACAATTCTGTAGTTATTCTTACAAGATTTACTGGAAGGCTTTCATTTGCCAGGCGTTTGGTTCAGAGTACCTAATTCCATCTTAATTTACAAAAAAAAAAGAGCATTTGAAAACTTTTTCTTTTATTTTTGAAGTGAGAAGTGTACATATCTACTCTTATGTAAAAAAAAAGGTACTGTTTTATTTTAGTTATTTAAAATTCAGTGATTAATTACATTAAATACTTTACACTACATTTTTTTTTTATTTCTGTGTAAATAACACTGATGTCTATGGCACACGTAGTCATCTGCTGTAATACCAATTTCAATCTTGACTTCTTTTCCCATTCTCATGGGCACCCATGTGTTTGTACAAGTGGCAGGATTTGGAATTTTTGTGTGCTATCTCCGACTGAAGGCACCTCACTCAGCTGTTCGAATCACACAGCAGAAACAGAAGGAAGATGAGGATAACAAAATCATTCCCTTCCCAGTTCGCATGGTAGCTGATATAATTCAATGTATTTGTGGTTTTGTTCAATCACATGCTTTGATCTAGCTACAAACTTGAATAATTTATCAAACCAGGATAGCAGTGTCTTGCTTTTATATATAAACAAAATGACCACATAAAGCTTCCATAATGTTTCCTCTACACTCCATAAATATTTAATATAACAAATACATTTTGCATATGTTCACTCAGGTGGGTGCTTGTGTTACAACACTGTAGGGTTGCCAGAAAAGGAAGCAAGTTAAACAGTATGGTTACCTTTTCTGCCTTGTCTTTACAGTTATAAGTTGCATATTTAATACTGCTATGACAATGATAAAGGTGCAAAATCAAGTGCTTAAGTCAGGAATACTAACAGCTGTTTTAACAACATTACGTTGAATACGATATACATGCAAGTACTTCTATTCCTCTTTCATTAAGAGCTGAATCACAATGACTTACCAGTATAACCCTGCAAGTATCATGTAGGAACTATAATTTTTATAATTTCTGTGAATTACCTTCAATTGCGGTGGTAGGAATAAAAAGTAACTTCCCCTTCCCCAAGGAGGGGCTTCAATCTGTTCTCACCCTAGAACACCTCTACTTGCCTCCCTGCCTGCTTTCCTGGGTGAGAAAAAGGGCCATCAAGTGGACAATTGAGAAAGGACAGGGAGCTGAAGGCAGGGGTGATCAACACACACTGCAGGAAAAACTTTCTGGCCCCTGTGAGTTCTCTGAATGACTGCTCATGGAAAAAAAAAATACATATACATTGATGTTAAATTGATCAAAACACACATTGTACTGCTTCCTCCCACACTTGCGTGCCCATACTTTCCATTGGTGGGGGAGCAAGCAACAGCTGTTTTATCACACTTGGCAGTATGCTATCACAGTAATCACCTATTTGGTTTATTTCTACGTGAGGACAAAACCTCCCAGTGGCTCCACTAGGTCAGGCTAAGATCTGTCTTTGCCCGGTATTCCCAGTGACTGTGAACTCTGTTTCCATGCCTTCGTAACTCTGGTCATGATTCCCATTTTTGACCCTCTGACCTTCCCCTCTCCTAGAAGGCAAGTAAGTGAAGACAGTAGCCAAAAGCAGGTGCCTAGGAAAAAACGTAGGAAGCAGAGAAACCTATGTGATGCTCCCCTGAAGTATTCTGCCAGGCTCCAACAGCTCACTGCCCAGAGACTTCTAGAGCCAGTCACTTCATCACCAGCCACTTCTAGAGTGGTCTCTACAGAGAGCCTTGATGCTGCGAAACACGCAGGCTGTGCATCAAGGCCAGGTTACAGCTCTCATCTCCCTACTGCCAGTACCTGTTTGCCCCGTGACCAGTGTTTCACAGCATCCGAACTGCCTTACTGACCATTTCCACATACTTGCGTCTCATTTTTAACTGTATTCTTGCATTTGTACTTGTTATGACTGTGTGACAACTGGCTACCTTTTTACTAACATAGATAATATTTATTTAGATCCTAAAAGGAAAAAAAAAAAATCACAACCTCATTTGCAGCAATCAGTGACATTGTTATTTTCACCTCTTTCTTACAAGCATTGCAAGGTTTCCATTCAATAAGATGGAAGGACATTAAGGAACTCAGGTTCCCTCCCTGCTAGCATACAAGCAGAATAAGGACGTGCAAGAATTATTGCAATTTAATAATGGAAGTGCCTCATCCATTACTTTGTTTATTTAAGTAGAAGGGTCATGGTGTCCTGATTCAAATAATGAATGAGGAACAGGGATGGGAGAGGCAGGTTCATTTGGGTCTATGATAAAATAAACATCATTTTCTCAGGCAAGAATTAATTCATCTTTGATGAATAACTATTACCTAACCTCAGTCTTGTCTCCTGTCCTATAACACAGGGCAGGAATTCATAGACTGACAGGAAAGTGACTACTAGTTAAAAACAAAAAAAGAAGGTATCTTCATATGAAGAGGTAGGTTTGCATAAGTGGTTAGGTTGAAACAAAAGCAACTGATAAGGTACAAGACATTTAAGATCAGAAAACATTACGGTTTTCAACTTCTTTTGAAATGGCCATTCTGTAAGTACCATGCACTGGGGTATCACACAGAACACTGTCTCAAAACACTGCCTCTCTAAATCACCATTCACACAATAAAATGTCAGAAAATAAGCAGCACGGCAAAGACGGTAGGAGGGAGATGTATAACGGCACCTGAGGAACTCGGATGAGCAAGCATTCTGAAAAAGAAAACACGCTTGCCTTTCTTTCTGAAAGAAATTGCATAATATCCTGCAGAACTAGACAGTTGACTTCTCCTCCTAAAAATGCGCGTAGTAGGAGTACCACACAGCTAAAAGCAACAGTCTACAAAAAAAGCTGTTTCTATCTGCACTGGTAACAGCTTAACATCATTGCCATTATCATTTAACACCACATTTGTTCATTTTAAGCTTCAAAAAGGAGTACTGTTCTGCTGCTTCCGAAACAAAAACATTCATGAAACTGGTACAATAATTATAGCCGTAAACAACAGCCACTCATTTAAAACATTATTATACGGAGACAGGCAAGTTCAGCACGTTGAGGTTTAAAAACCAAGCAATTAGAAGATGACTTAAAAATGAAGCCATTCTGAAGGTCTGTAAACCTGTGATAATGCTAGAAATAAGTACAGCATTGCCTTGGTTACTGGTGTTACACCTTTTGGGAATACAATAGGTTTATGGAGCATTCATGGAACCCACAATCTTTCTGGACGTTGAAAGGGGGCTCCTAGAGTTCCATTCCAAGCATTATTTCAGTTACCTGAAAACCTAGATCCCTATGCTTTTCCAGGATACTTCCACTACCACCACCCTCTTGACACCGAAAGAAGAACCAGCATCCTCTTTAGGGAGGGTGGCACCTCACCAGCTGCAGGAGCTTTTGGAGATGAAGACCAAAGACCAAGGAGATGACAACGGGTTTTAAAATCCAAGGCCGCTTGCAAGGGAAAGCTGCAGCTCCAGGAAGATGAGGCTCCACGGGGGCTGCTAGAGCTTGCGGTGCTAGGCTGCCCGAGCAGCGAGGGCTGGGAGGAGGCAGTGCAGTGAGACAGCTCATGATACCTGAGCACCAGGGCCGAGGAGGGTAGAAGGACTCCGTGAGAGTGACTGTCACCTCGGGGCCTTGGGTTGATGGAGAAGGCACAGGACAGCAGTGAGGTTGAACAACACAAATAACTAAGTCTAATTATCTTGAAATTACTACTATTAATAATTCTCTTTTGGCTTTTCGTGCATCACATTTCAGAAGGACAATTTTCTTTTTTTTTTTTTTCAGCAGCAGCAATAAGAGGAATGGAAAGATACATTTTTTTTATTTAACAGAAAAATATCAAGCTATAAAGCTACTGCTGTAGCTCCACAGAAAGCTGCTTGTTAACTCAAAGAAGGTTCTTGATTTTGTACCACAGTGAACAGATGAATAAAAAACCCAACAGGTCAGAGGTGGGTACAGACTCTCTCAATTAGGAAGGAAAAATTAAGCAAACAAACTAGCAATGAACAGCCTAAGCATCAAAAAACGTAAACAGAATAAGCAACTGTAACACCAAACCCAGTCGTTTATTGCCTCTTTCCTACTTAAATAAAGCCTTTGGCAAGCATTAGGGATAAAGCAGTACATTTTCCTCAATCTGAACCTGGTAATCTCATAGGAAACAAATTAAAGGTCCTGCAAGCCAGGCAGATAAGAATCAGCTAAACAGAGAAAAAGGCACCCTCAGGTTACCAGCTGACTTCATCTAAGGCCGGCAGCACTGCCAGGTCCTGTGATATTTCCTACACATTTTCTAAAATGAATAGCAAGTCATGTTCTTTCCCTACAGTGCAGAAATCTAACGTATAAACTGCTTTATGCCTTCTCACAGGACATTAAAAATCCACCTGGATAATACTCTTCTGCGGTGCACAGATGAGGGTTTTAGGGCTTGCCCACAGATTACGGTGCAGAAATTCCCAAGACAACCTGCATGTGGAAGACAATGTGCACAGCCACACACTGCTCCTGTTGGCAAGATGCTGGGGCTGGAAAAGCCTTGTAGCTCTGGGAAAGCACCAAATGAGCTCTGCTAGACTGTTCCCAGACTCAGGCACACAGAAAGCTGAGGTCCTACTGTACTGCAGTCTCCTGTGCTCTCGCATCTGCTGCTAGCTAAGGTAGAGGTGAGTGACTACGCACAGCCTTAGAAGGGCTGCTCTTGGCTTTGCCTTCACCGCCTTTCCCCTCAGAAGTTACATCCATGTTGAACCTGCTCATTAATTTAAGTGGTTAAGGCTACTAAGCTATGCAGAGTTTCTTCTTCCTCACTGCAAAATGGCATAAGCACTTCGTGGTAAGTAGGGAGAGAAAAGAAAAGATTATTAAAGCTTATCACAAGCCCATTACTTAAAAATTCAGGCAGAGACTTGGGAGGAAAATGTGCTCACTGGACACCTAGATAAACTGGAAAAAAACAAACAGGAAAAAAAAAAAGCAGAGCCTGGGAATCAGGCATACTGGGTCAGATCAGCATCTGGATCCCAGCACCGTGGCTGAAAGCAGATACCCGCCAAGAGGCCTGAGGACAGAGCAAACACATGATTCTCACCCTAGACACATGTCCAGCTACCAGGTATTTGGGGCTTGGGCTCTCTCAAACCAGACGTCTTCTCAGCCTTACTGCCCTTCAGTACCTCTGTGGTCTCCTCTAAAGCCCTGTAAGCCTTTAGCATACCTCATCTTCACGTACACATCCTCTGGCAGGCAATTCAATAGCTTAATTACATTCTGAGCGCAGAACCACCTCTTATTTGAAACTGCCTCCTGCTAGCTTTACAGCTGCTACACACCAGCCTTGTACTGGCCACAGCAGCAAGCATGAGATCTCTCTCTGCCCCTTTGATCCGCGACCACTCAAGGCTCTGGTTTAGTCCCGTAGCACGGCAAAAGGCTGAGGATGGAGCACACCCGATGCGATCGTGCTGGTAGGTGGGTGAACTCCAATAAGCGGCAAAATCCCTCACAGAAGACAAAAAACAACTTGTGGAGTCATCATCTGCAACCCCAGACATGGCTGAAATTCCTGGGATTCCTTGAGAGTCACAAAGATCTTACGCGTGGGAGATGGAGGGATTTGGGCAACCTCTTTTCAGTGGTCTGTGGGGACAGGACAAGGGGCAACGGCCACAAAATGGAGCCCAGGCAGTTCCGCACCAACATGCGAAAGAACTTCTTCACAGTGAGGGTGACGGAGCACTGGGACGGGCTGCCCAGGGAGGTTGTGGAGTCTCCTTCTCTGGAGATATTCAAGGCCCGTCTGGACACCTACCTGGGCAGCCTGCTCTCAGGAACCTGCTTTGGCAGGGGGGCTGGACCCGGTGAGCTCTGGAGGTCCCTTCCAGCCCCTACAACTCTGTGATTCTGTTCTCAGGATAGAGACTGCATGGCAAAATTACGGGCCTGTACTGAAAGCCGTGAAGCACTTCACAGGATGCATGACTTTTTTCTTTAGTTTCTTTTTTAAAAAAATGGATTATTATTGAGACAAAACATAAATGCAATCAAAAGAAAGATGACTGCAAGCTAAATACATCAGGACTGCTCAGTCAAGCAAATATTAGAATATTCATACAGTATTCTAAAATAAATAGACATTAATGGCAATATTTATGCAAGTTTCTTAAAAAAATTAGTTCCAATTAGTGTTGACCTACAATAAATTGTAGGTCCTTTTTTGCTGTTCTACCAGTGCACCCTCCTTAATTCTCCAGACTATCTATTATAACCAGGATGATAGCCTTCAACTACACATACCATAACGCAGGAATGGTTGCGTCTTTATCTGTTTTAACAGCAACAAATGGAGCCTCATTACTGATTACGACTCCTGGAATACTACCAAGAAGTCCGTTATTTAAGTTTTGTTGCATTTATCTGCCAACAGAAAAGTTTAATTTCCAAGACAAAAACTCTTTCTGCAGCTTGAAAATGGCAGATTCTGTAATTATCTTCAACACTGAGATTTGCGCTAGTTTTCAAATTAAGAATTACTGCTCTGCTCCTCCTGATGATCATTTCTGTCCTTAGTTAAATTTTGCTTTTGAAGTACAATTAATATACATTAATTGCTTTGAAGTGGATGAAATCAAGTGTGCACTTTGCAGCTTCATGCAGTTGTGTCATACCGTAAGAACTCTGTGCCTTTAACAAAAACTTGCTGACTTCACTGCAATGCTGTTCAGCATTAAGCAAAGTGCTTACACTGAATTTTAAGTATACCAACGTATGTATAATCAATACCTGAAATTCTTTGTCGTGACACCGAAAAATGAAGCAAGTGCGATCTACAGACAGTTCAAGCATTACATACTTGTGTCTGCAGCCAAACGCGTACATTCGCAGTGGGCAAAATGTTAATTCTAGGTTCATGCTCCACCGTCTGCAGTATCTCAGATAATTTATTCCTTCTACCCAAAATCAAATAAGAAATGGTCCCAGCAGTTCCTCTCCTCTCACTAGAAGGCTTTAGTATTACTCACCAGCAGGTACAGGGGAAGAGATGACTAACACCTTGTCCTAAAGCTTGTTAAGTACTGATGGCCCTATTTGCTATCAACTCATGTCAAAGACTTTAAGAGAGGAAATTTATACAGAATAGGAGTGCAATTGGCTAGAAGCAGGTTCAGGACACGTAACGGTGGCTGATACACACATCCTTGAAGAAAAATATGCATCTGTGGTCTGTGTACATAGCTGAAACAAACACACACCCCTATGAAAGAAATACTATGCTTTCAAAATGATGTTCTCAAAGCTTAGGCAACATTATAATATGAAATATATCATATTTACATGTATTATATTAGAATACTAATTGCTGGCTGTGCAACTTTAAGTGAACTTGCTTCCACAAGGACAGTGCATAAGCGCACTAAGAACACACTTCTTTACCATACCATTCTTAAAAGACAACACAGGCTCAGGGCAGCAGCTTCTGGGTATTTTTACTTTGGGGTGAGGGGAGGTAGGTCAGACTTTAAGTGGCATAAACACTTGGTTTTCACAGCTTCTGTCACCACTGACAGCACTTACGGGTAGGTGCAAGAGAAGCCATAAGCAAACAGGAACTGTATACACACGTTTGGATTTAAATTATTTGTTCAGAGAGTACATGCTGCTGCTTGGCATCACATAGGAAAAAGCAGAGCCAATTCTCATTTCTTGTTCCTTTAGCTGACACCTTATTTGCTCCTTCCTTTTACACTCAACAAAACCCAGCACTGGCTGGCTCCCTGAGCAGTGTTATCACATGTACTAAGGATCTCTGTATGGAAAAAGTGATCTCAAATTATCAAACTGCATATGCAGAAGGAGCTCTTATTTTGTTTATGTTATATCTTAATTCCTGAATATTTTGACTGTAACCTTACCATCATTCAAGGTATTATGGATATCGACAGTTTACATGGGCTCAAAAACCAACAGGGATACTTCACGGAAGAAAAAATCCATGAAGGCCTGCCTATTAAATAGAAGAACCATTACCCCTGGCTCTGCATCTCTCTGACCTTCAAATCATTAAAGACTGGAAGAAGTACTCTGGGGAGGCATCGCTATGCTTTGCATTGTTCTTTTACTCTTCTCAAGACTTCCCGGCCACCACTGAGGACAGGATGCTGGGTACGTGAACTCTGGTTTGAACCAGTATCACGTTGTCTCCCTCCATATGGTATGAAGTATTGTGGCAATGCTGGTCCAATGATAAATGTTATTGCAAATACCATACATAATACTGGTGATTTATAACTTAAGAGAAATTCTGAAGGTAGTACCCTCCTAATGTAAAATATGTGGCAACAGTTTAAAGAGGTAAATCAGAGCATTTCTTCATGTTACTTTCTAATTACACATAAACTTCATCACAGTAATATCCAAAAGCAGCCTCGTTACTCTAAAACGCTAAATAAATATAGAAAAGACATCATCTTTGCCTCAAAAATATTTATCGTGGGCCAAGATGATCAGCAGTGAAATGGAGCCCTCAGTAAGCTGAATTACTTGAAAGGTAGTTTGGGAAAGGTCATCCAACTTTCATGATGCATTTGAGGAAAAAAAGTAAATAAATTCTAAACAAATAATTGTAACTGATGGCTAAGGGTCTTCCTTTAAATGCCACAGTGTAACCAACTACCATCACTTCGAAGCTGAGTCCCCAGTCAGCTTAATTCCATGAAATGGGCTCGGTGCTTCATCTTGTCAGTGTATTTAAACAGTGCCCAGCATACAGTAGCTCATTCTTCTGACTGAAGCAAAAGTACAAACAACTAAGCATGTGGTCATCTTCTACAATTTGGAGGAGACAGAAAGAGTGAAGAGAAGACAACTCAATCATTCAAAATGCAAAACCAAAGCAAAACAGAATTAAAAAAAACACCAAAGCCAAGCAAAAACACGCACACATGCCTACAATGAAAAAACAGCAGAGAAATGCAATATAAATATTAAAATTCTGACTCATTTCAGAAGTTAAACTCTTAAGATCTGCTTAAAATGTGACATCCCACATCAGTGAGTCTCATTGTTCAAGTGGTACAAAAATACTAATCTCTAGAAAGTAGCCCTTCATCACCTTAAAGTCACATCACTATTACCATATAATCAGAGGGAACAGGTTTTAACAATGGGGAAAACTGCAAGCTAGAAATATACCTTGGATTCAGTAGGAGGATATAGATATAACATTTCTAAAACTAGTCATAAATCTTTTGACATGCTTAAGCCACTACAATAAAAAGCATCTCAATGTTAAAAAGAATTCCTTTAAAAAAAAAGATGGAAGTATACACTTTTGGCATCAGCTGAAACTGAAATGCAGTTCAAATAAAAGTCAAATACATGAAAAAAAAAACAACACACAGAAGAAACAGGCATCTCCATATTACAGTGTATGAAAAAATACATTCCAGAAGACATTTTGAAAGGCCACTAGCATTAGACTTATATTTAGGAATTGCTTTTAAGAAGGGCAGGGGTATAAGACTCTTTCTAGTCCATCTACTGTCTCTGCCACGACTACTTACAAGTGCCAGTACTATTTAATCTGCATGCATCACGGGTAATCCTTCTGCTAACAAGCCTGAAATTTGTCTATGTGTTTTACATTAGCTGTGTCTAGTTTCCCAGGATCACAGGCTCTTGCTTACCCTGGTGCTTATTCGTGCTAGTACATTAGTGATATTTTTGAAACATCTTTCATAAAAGCAAAAAAGGGAATTTTTATTAAATGCTACTTGACACTAAGATTCTGATACTGTCATGTAACACCAGGCAATTTCAGTAATGTAAGCCCACAGGATTTAGCAGAAGAGAGGGGAGCAGCCTAGGATCACACAGCCCCAAGAGAGCTCTGCTTCAGTTGCTGGGGAATTGCACTTGCACCTACCTGTCTCATTCTAAGATGCCTTACGGAGCTGTCTCCTTCCTCCTCGCTGTAAAGGAAGCCTGCTCAGACTAGCTTAGACCTAAAACGAAATCTTAACATTCCTAAGCCTGCCTGATATCTTATCTGATAGAAGCATGTTGACCATTTCATTAAAAAAAAAATAATAATTTACTTCTTTGAACGGTGCAAAGAACCATTTTTACTAGAGCAACTACAGTTTGGGAAGCACCCTTAGAAGTATTAACTGCATTTAAGACATTGTTAGACTGACTAACACGTGACTGGTAGGTGACACAAGTGAACTAAGAATTTTTCTTTGACTCTTTCCAAAGAATTTTTAAGTTTTTTGCAAGCAGTAGAAAATTTGAATAAAGTACAATACGAGAACACTATTTTTCTGAGCAATGAGCCTATGCAATTAAAATCAGGTAACAAAGATTTGGAAATTGGCTACAAACTTTCCAACCAAGAGGAAAGAAACCAAACTAATATGAGAGTCAATGAACATAAAAAATAGATGAGAAACACCAAATAAAAATCCATAATGACATTCTAAAGAACATTACATTTCTAATGCTCTCCTTCATAATTCTGTTTTTTCCATTAAAATAAAAAATATTAATAATTTAAGCTTCTGGTTACAGCATACAGTTTATTAAGTTGTTTGTCAATTTTATGACACTGCCCAAGAAATATAACAAAAAGAACCATTTTTTTTAAGCTACCAATTTCTTGGAAAGTAAAACTGAAAAGCTGCAGTTATAAGTCATCACTTAAGTGTTTCAGAGAAAGTGTCCACACTCACCAGCACTGCTGCTTTCAGATTTTTCGTCTGATTGGCCTTCTGGAAAAAAAAAAAAACAAAACACAAATGAACAAAAAGGGAAACATAATGTTTCTTTGTTGATTATTTGAAATTACAACTAAAAACTGGGCTGCAAAGCAAAGAAGGATAAAAACCACACTTACTGGGTTTGATTAATGTTTATAAATGCTTTTTGAAGAAAAAATTACCACACAGAGCAACAAAAAGTCTCCTTTAGTACCCAAACTCATGACTTAAATGAGATAAACTCCATTACACCTCTGATTGAGCTCTGCACAAATGAAGTTATGCAGTTATAGAAAAATCAGTTGTAGGATTATGCTTCAGTAATAAACAATGGCCATTTATCTTACCAGTCTCTGTAGACAAATGAGTATCATTTTTGTATATTTAAAAAAAAAAAACAAAGTTCTGCAAAAGAACATGCTTGTCACTAGACAAGTTTTCAACACGGACAACCTGCTCTCTAGCTTTTCTGCAGCTTTCTAGATCACAAAAGGACTTATTTTTTTCAATCTTTTTACCTTCTCATCACTGGCCCTCAGATGGTACTATAGCCAGACTTGTCAGATAAATATATAATAATATATAAAATATATTAAAAATATATAATAATATATAAAATCAGAAACATCCTGTTTCACAGAGAATATGAAAGTATGCGTTAAAGAAAATAAGACACATGTTGCCAAGTGGCTTATCGCTCAGGTGAATGGCAGAGTGAAAATCGGGAACAGCTTTCCGCATTAAATTTCAATCCAGCCTTTCAAGAGACAGCAGCCAATGGATGTATTTTGGTAAACCAAGTTCTAACACCTACAAAGTCCTATAGATAAACTCCTACATAAATTTCCCAACCTCAAGTTCAACTGCTTCTCCTATTATTTGTTCTTTTTACACCTCTTGTAAGGTAGAGAACAAGAAGAACATTTTTACTTATCTGCAATACAGTTAAAAATGGTAAAATATACTTGTCTTTTGCTTCCAACTCAGCCGTGTCACAGCTATCATTACGGACAATTTACTCACAGGCAAGAAAAACTTATTGCTATAATCCGGAGAGAAATTTTTGAGTTGTTAGTTTGATCATTTCTGCCATTTACAGGCTGGGTATTAACAGAACTTGGAAACACGAAATGTTTTACAAAACCTTTTTCATGCCACTGGTTCTTGCTGGCTTTCATGGCTGATGGCCCTATTTTCTCATTGAAAAGGCTGACAGCCAGGGGACTAATGCAAAAAGAAGGATCTGCGCGATGCTCCTTTTCTCTGCCTGAACAGTGGCTGTTGTTAAGTCCTAGGAGCTGAAGGCATGTCTCTTCGCGCTCAGAAAACATCCCTATGTGGCCTCTTCCCACCCATAAGCATTCACTAAGTGAGTTAAAAACCCTGGTAACTTTCCAGACATACATGCAGGACTGCCCGTTTGAAGAAAAGCACGTATTTTTTCATTGACTTACTTTTTTGAGTGTATTTGGCACATTTACAGCGTAACATTATTACCCACCCAGTAACTCGACCTCAATTTTAACTTAGTTATGGAAACATTCACAACCTATCTAACAAGCAAAAAGAGCTTAATGAAAAACAGGCAAACATTCTGAGACATAAACCCTTAACTGGGCTGAGATAGTTTTAAAATTCAGATACTGCTTCTGTTTCTTTTTGACTTTGTTTTAATGAAAGACTTGCCACCTAACCATAACTCCTGCATAAGAAGCCATCACACTTAAAAATTAATTTCATCTCTGATTCAAATAACAATATACGTGTACCATGTCTACAGGAGTGAGCATGTCTGCCTGCATGCAGCAGGTGAATCTGCCTTTAACAGAGACAAAAATAAAAATAAAAATTCAGCCTTACAAAAAAAATTGCTTTTTTCCCCTCATCATTAGACAATTTGTTTTTGTTGTGACTGGGTCATGGGTCTCTGCTTTAAAAATCTTCTGAGTATGATTCTATGATTCTATGAGTATGAATAGCACAAAGAAGTTAAAGGCAGCTGTACTATGTCTACTTAGTATGTTATCAGTGCAGATTGCAGTTGCCCAGCCTCCTCTACAACATGCAAGATTCCCAGATAAATGTCAACAGGACTTGACTTTTTTTCCCCTTGCCACAGGTACGTCATTGAGACTGCAAAGGAACAAAGTAATGTAAAGTCACTGAAATTGGCAGAAAGCCAATTCTACTCTCACCATGCTAAATCCATTCTAACATTCCATACACTCTGTGCATTATATCCTCAAAACAATTCTTTATGTTTGCACAGGAATTAACAGTCTATAGTTTTAGTAATAAAAATGAAAAGAAAATTAGCTTACCCCTGAAAACCAGCTGAACCCACTTTACATTAATTTGCTAATCCTCACAATGCTGGTATGCAAATATTTCCATTTTTTAGAGATGGAGAAGACAGATGCTCTAAGTGTCACCCTTGCTTTTTAATGGACAATATGTCACAATAATACCTATGAAATCTTGACCCGTCAAACTGCAGTCTGTAAATAGTCTGTAAATATGTTCAAGTCACATATTCTGTTTTTCTGATGATGGTTGCATCTTCTCTGTGATCCTCACAGATATTTTGAAATTTGCAAAAATGCCAGAGACCTGAAAGGCAGCGGCTGTTTGTATTTCTTTTGATCTTAGGGTTGCCAAGAGGTTTTCCTCTCTTGCTGTTACCTGAATACTCTCCAGCCAGTCCATAAAAGACTGAAGTACATAAATGAACGAGGAAGCATCAAGTAAGACCACAAAGCACTTTGGAGTCTGGAATATGTGTTAAGTGACAGCCCAAATAAATAGAGGCGATCAGAAAGTGCTGCTGAGGTACACAGGTATGTGCCAAAACTCCTGACCAGGCAGAACTAAGGCAGCAGATGAGGGCATTTATTTCCCAAATAACAGTTTGATGAAAAATGTGAAGAGTCAAACACGCATCTAATAAGATTGGAAGTAGAATCGCAAGACGTCAAGATTCTGAGTACTATGGAAATAATTAAATGTAATTACAGCAGTAACTACTTTAATGAAAGAAAAAAACACCTTTCCAAAATTTTTATTAGCCATTTCTCCCCTTTAAATGGCTAGATACGTCTGGTAGTTCAAAAATTCCAACTCTGAATAATCATTTTCACTGGAATACAATCACGCACTGTAAGCCATACAGTAAGCATGATTCACGTACCAGCCCAAAAAGGGGACTTTCACATTAGCAGTTGTGTTAAAACAAAACAAACAAGAGGAGAACATTGGAGGGCAGTGGGAATCCGGGAGCTGGTATACAGGCAGAGTCATCTGTGTTATTGAACGGCATTACCCAAAAAAAAGTTGCACTTCATGAAATGAGATTCTGAAAGGAGAGAAGGAAGACACAGAAAACTAGACAAGAATGTCATGTTAAGAGCCAGCGATCTTCCGTGAAGCACGAAACAGCGAAACGGTCCATGCACGAATGCTTCTCGGAAAGAACCAAAGGTCTGCCCGTCATCCTGTCACTTCACGGATTTCTCTAAACACATTTTACTCAAACAGCAGTGAGTTGGGGCAAGTACGAAGGAATTTAACATCACTAAAATAAGCATCAAGGCAATCCCACTTATGAAGGGGGAGTTGTGAATATGTATTCAAAACTTCAATAAAATGAGTCATCTCACCCAACTTCACAGAAATATCTTACACTATTTTTTCCTGCGGCATAAAATCCTTCTATCCATCCATCAGTCCTTTACAGTAGGGATGCAATTGCCTGCCAAGGTCTGTGTTTTCCCATGTCACATTAGTAACACGTTTCCCCAAAAAACAACTCAGTATGAAACTTTTCTCATCGTCTGTAACGTAGCTGCATTTTTTATTTGTATTAAGAGCCAGCAAGTCTGAACTACCTGCTGACAGAAAAAATAAGCAAGAGGCAATTAAAGCAGTTAAGGGAATCAGTTTATAGTCACAATCAGAAAAGTTTGCTGTTAAATGTTTAACAAAAGCATGTTCTCGTTTCTTCAACCAAGACAGACACTGTCAAATTACACCACTTCCTCATGCCAGGGTGAGTGCCAGTAGGAAGCTCAGAAAAACACTTTTCATCCAACATATCCCATATCAAGTTCATGATCTGCCCCTAAATAGTTCTTAGCCATACACACACAAAAAATTCATTTTGTTCGATACAGAACACTGAAATATATGCAAAATGCTCTCCTCCTTTCCTCCCGCCCAAAAAATTACAACTGTGATAGCTGATGACAAAGATAAGCTAAAATGACTGGAAGCACAAATAGCATTGTTGCATAGCAACTGTTGATGTACATATGGTGATGTTTATGGAACAGAATGTAGTTCATAGCTAATGCAAAAATAATACTGAAATCAGCCTAGACGGCAAGACCTAGACAGCGAGAGGCAACTGTGCTTCGGATCCCTCTGCAGTCACCACAGAAGCCACACTTCCCACTAGCTGTGCTAAACTGATCGTCAGGAACACCGCTGCAGGTCTCGGTGATTTGCTCGGCAATGCAGACTCCGCAACGTCTCGCAGATGCAAACAGCACTGCAAAGGAGCTGGGGAGAGAAAATGAGGCTTCGTAAGATCAGCCAAGGATCATTTCTGGGAAACGGGCATCTGCTCCTAACCTGGACCAAAACAACTGCTCTGCAACCATTCCTCGCAGCTGTCCAGGCAGCAGCTGAACGTGCTGTTTTGCAACCAGTACTTTTGAATGCATATTGCTATTCCCTATAATTCACTAGAGCTGTTTCAAAATACACAAATAGCAAAAGAAAAGAAACGGGAGAAAAAAAAAAGAGTTAGTTTACACAGAAAGTGCGCTGTGTGTGAAAGCACAGACCAGATTTTTCAGCAGTATCTGGGATGGGATCCACTTTATATTAGCTCAGATCTGGTACATGCAGTAGAAGATAAGAAACTGCAATTCATTAGAGTTTGGACGTAACAAATGGCACCTCAGAAGAGCCTGTTTCCGTCCATTAACTAATTGGGGACTGCCAAAGATGCAGAGATTTGCAATGCAAGAGTGAAAGGATTTCTTCCAACTACAACAGGTATTACAACCAGTTGTGATTAAGACAAAACAAAAACCCCAGGAAACCCATTCAGCAATCTGGAGATCACACCATGCAGAAAATACTAAATTACTTGTTAAGTTTCATCTCTTTTGCTTGCTCTAAGTGGCCAGATAAGTCAACGTGAAGTGCTGAAATGGCCAGATGGGTGAACTCCCTGCAGTACCTTCTCTGATTACTGAAGATTTCAGAAGCAAACTTTGGCATCACTCATTCATTTTCTGAATCAGAAAAATCATAGAATATCCCAAGTTGGAAAGGACCCACAACGATCATCGAGTCCAACCCCTGGCTCCAAACAGGATTACCCAAAATCAGGCTATATGTCTGAGAGCACTGTCTAAACACTTCTTGAAATCCAACAGGCTTGGTGCCGTGACCACTGCCCTGAGGAGCCTGTCCCAGTGCCCGACCACCCTCTGGGTGAAGATGGTCAGTAGATAAGGATAGCAGATGTAAAAGATCTTAGGGATTTTAATGTCCTCCAGAAAGATAAAATAATAATAAAAAAAAACCACTCCTTATAAAAGAAATCCAACTGTTATATGAATTTCCCCCCATTTTAGGAGGGAATCTTGAGTTCAGTCCTCAAGAAAGGTATTGACTTAGAACAAAAGTGCACAAAGCACTTTTTTGTCCATATTTCACCCACTTTATTCGTCAAATACATCCTTGCAGATACAACATCAGAAATGCCACCTGCAGTTCTATACCAGCTTAA
Source organism: Anser anser (assembly GCF_964211835.1). Taxonomy (NCBI): domain Eukaryota; kingdom Metazoa; phylum Chordata; class Aves; order Anseriformes; family Anatidae; genus Anser; species Anser anser. Next base: position 181,776,392 of record NC_139720.1, on the reverse strand, counting down.
TCTTTGGACCATGGTTCAAGCTGGCATATCAGATCCATAATACAGTGCACTTAGTAAAAGACAGAGCAGCAAGATCACCAACGCTTTCCACAAAAATACGCCAATTATAATTTGAAAACAAGCATTGGTCTATGAGAATAGGAATTAATGCATTTCAATTACTTATGACTGCATCTTACTGTGGGTTGACTGATGTGTAAAGAGGTGTAAGCTTTTACTGAGTCTTTTTCCATGGCTGATACAACTTTAACAGTTCTTTTCCATGTGGACTTTCTGGCATCAAATAGTGTAGCAGCCTTTCTTTTGGGTAGTATATCCATACAGCTTTGTTCCACTCTTCAGACACCTGTTTCCACACTGCTGAAATTGGCCACGGAGCTCAAAACATATTGGAGATGCACATTCCAAGACAAGAGTGGCTGCAGGAACATGGTGTCTGTAAGCAACCAGGCTGGAATTTGGGATATATTTGTCACGTTCATTTTTACAAACAAAATCAAGAAAGAAAAGTACGCTAACGTTTGTTTTTGACTGTACTGCCAATACCAGCTTTAACACAACAGCAACACAGTTTAACACAGTTTCCTGAAAACTCACTGACTGCATGCCATGCTTGCTAAACTCAAACAAAAACAACTTTGACAGGTTCTATGCTTATTCAGTGCTTTACTCCAAACATTTCTCACTTCAATAAACTCCCTTTGCTCCTGATTAATATTATAACTTCTACTCTACTCACTAGATCACTCCTTGAATAACATTTTCGAGTTGCTAAGAAATGCCAAGCTTTTCATTGATCAGGTAAAAATAGAACAGCTTCTAAGTACCTAAAGGTTTCAAGACACTGGCATTACAGACAGTAAAACAGAAATAAAGAGGCATCTTCTAGCTATCACAGTCTAATGACTTTTATTATAACTGATGCCAAATACTCCACATTCAAGTTAAGCTGCAGTCACTGCAGTCATTCAAGTTACCATGAGAGGTTTTGGAAGAAGTATTTTGTATTAAAAAGTGTCTTGGAAAACAAAATACCACAAGATAGCAAACATGCAAAAATCTTGGAATGCAAATGCTACACACCTGCAATAGCTCTCTTCTTTCAAGCGTTCGGAGGTCAGGGCACAGAGAAACAACAAAAAAAAAACCACGAAGTACAACTGAAATGCTTACAAGGTCCATGAAAACTTGTTCCCTATCTCTTTCCACATATATAATCTGCAAATTATAAAAAACAGTATTTATGTGTTGCATGTTATGCACTTGAAAATAAAATATTTCAAGTGAAAAAAACAATGAAAAGATTAAATCAGTTTCAGAGAAAGGGGTAGCAACTGAAAAGTGCCTGAGTTGCAGCGTTAAGAGCTTATATTTCCAGCCCAACTGTGACAGTCGAGCTCCTTATACCTTACTATCAGCCATTACATCTGTAAAATAGATTTTAAAAAGGAGTTGGCCAAACGTACCGAGTATTCTATCTCTGTCCTGCATGTTATGATTCTCCCCCCTTGTTTATCTGATAAAGCATCACACTGCCATCACAGCAATTACCTGCCAGCCTATGAACGTGAAACCATCAGAAGCTAATCAAACTGTAGAGTTTGCTGCCCCACAGAAGGCAGAAGTATTAAAAATTATTGTATGTCTCCTGAAGAAACCAAAACCTAAGTACCTGAAACTGAGATACCTTCTGCAGACAGTAAGATAAGATCTGCAGACATCTTACTTTCCTTCACTCTCCAACATCCAAAACATGACCATGTAATTTCAGCTGAAAACCCTACAACACGTGGGACTTGTATGCAAGGCAGTCTGCTGAGCATATTGCACACTGTAACACTACCACATACCTTAAATCTAACATGCAATTTAGGACATGTTATCATGAACATCCTAATCACTCATTCAGCTACTGAACTGTACTTCAGGCAGGCCAAACAACTGGAATCCAGTGAGAAAAATGGTAACCTTACTTCTGCAGTGTTTGGTAACATGACCTTGTAAGATTTAATACACTTAAACCACAGTTACATTTTAAGAACATGTGGTGAACGGGTGTGTTTCTTACTAAAATGGACCTGATCAACCGGACAGAGGAAGAACCATCCTTTTTATAAAACTAAATTCACAGTAGAGATCAAGGGGAAAATGCATTATTTCACCTCAAAAGCACATGGGAACACAAAAACACTTTTTCCAGTGAAAACTCTAAAAGGGAACGCATAATGTACTGCACTCTGTGCTCTGTTCAGCAGACCCACAGGTGAAATGTACGAGATAACACAAAAACAACAGTGATACATATGCAGATTACCACAAAACAAAGCCAAAATTTATTCTGAGTCTTTTGGCCTTTTCAGCATCCAGTTTATTGAAATCACGTACACTAGGACTGTAACAAATTCTACCTTACCTGCCGAACTTTCGGTGAACACTGTTAAGGTCTGTCCTCCCACGCTTTGCAAAAGAAAAGGATGTTCCCTTGGTGCACTGACAGAAGCAGGTTTTCCTCCAATATCATTGATGCTTGCAAGTTCTTCATTCAAAGTAAATGACACCTAACAGTCACAATGACCACAGTGTTACTAAACAGACTCAATGACACAGCTCTAAGAGTTATGGGGAAACAGAAAGAGAGAAAAGACAAATAGTATAGAACATTTCTACTTGAAAAACATTTCAAAAAAAAAAAAGAGTGGGGTAAGAATCTTGATACATCAATCGCTTTTTGAAATAAAGTAGTCAAAGCTTTAATGCACTTAATAAAATTTACTCATCTTTTAAGTATATTATTTTCTCTTGCAGTCAGAGAATAATTTGATTTTACTTATTAAAATGGAAGGCATAATAGGTTTTCAAGCATCATTCAGTGATTTAAAAAGTTTCACACAGCCAGTTTAGTCCCCAAGAAAAGTGCTAAGGCACCACAAGCGTTATTAGCCTGGGAACTCCAAATACAGCTCCACTGCCATATTTACATAGCAATGCCCAATTACATGCCCAATAAAGGAACTCGCAGAACGCCGAGCTGCCAGACACAGCAAGAATCCTGGAGAGGGACTCATTGTTTGGTCCAGAGTTTCTTCCAGTTCTAAGTGACAGACCTATGCGTTCGTTTAAGTAATTCTAACTAACACTCCTTTTCTCATCTCCTGGACCACCCAAAAATCAGACCATATGTCTGAGAGTGTTGGCCAAATCCTTCTTGAACTCCAGCAGGCTCGGTGCTGTGACCGCTTGGACCCTGTTCCAACTGCCTGACCACCATAAAGAACCTTTTCCTAACATCCAACCTGAACCCCCCTTGAAAGGGAAGTCCCACAATAAACTTTTGGGCAGAGCTACAAGCAGAATTCTCTACTCCTGACTCAGTGGTACAATGCTTTATCACAGATACAACAAAAAATATACGATATTAGAACCCAGAAAGCTCTAAACAATTGTTAGAATTCAAAAAATAACACATCCACAGCCTTTGGATGTGGTAGTTACTTACTTCTGTTCTTCCTTGATTTCTGCAAAAGAAAATATTTAATGTTTTAGTTTCCATAATCTACTTCCACAAGTTTAACTTCCCTGATAAAAATGCCAAAAGCAAATTCTGGTTTTGTTACTCATCTTCACTCCTGAACTGCTCTTTTTTTTTTGGATGCTGATGCCCAAGAATAAGTGGGAAAAGTCAGCAGGTGAGAACAGAAGCAGCAAAACAGCATACAAATAAAATAAAGGAGATTCTCCAGCTAGATGTGCATATTTCTTGGGTTTAAGGAATCAAACATCACATTATGGCATATTGCCACTCCCCCGTATAATTTCATGTATATATATATTCATAATCACTATAAAAGCAAGTATTTTTCAGTTTACAGAGAAATATGCACATGGTGTTTGTGAGAAACGGGATTATGTAATACAAAAGGTGCGACATTATCTATTTTACTGCAGGTAGCTTCTTCTACGTGCAATGCCAACAGTCTAAAAATTGCAACCAAGAAAGGTACAGCAAAGGCTTACTTGGAAATCCTTAGTTTTCCCACTTCACCTCTTCCTGATGCTTTATTCCATTGTTGTGACAAGTATTTGGGGACCTAAAACAAGATGACAGATTTCAGGAAAAGCAGATTTTAAAGTTCTACATAAATTATGTACATGCATGTACTTTAAATGCCTTCTTGTTGACCACTTCAGAATACAGTACGATTTAAACATAGTAGGCAATATATTCCATTAGGGAGAGCAAAAAGAATCACAGCATGGTTTGGGTTGGAAGGGACCTTAAAGATCACCCACTTCCAACCCCCTGCCATGGACAGGGACACCTCCCACCAGACCAGGTTGCCCAAAGCCCCATCCAGCCTGGTCTTGAACACCTCCAGGGATGGGGCAGCCACAGCTTCTCTGGGCAGCCTGTGCCAGGGCCTCACCACCCTCTGAGTGAAGAATTTCCTCCTAACCTCTAATCTAAGTCTCCCCTCTTTTAGTTTAAAGCCATTCCCCCTTGTCCTATCACTATAGTCCTTTATAAAGAGTCCCTCCCCAACAACGCAGCATAAAGATAAGGCCAGCGTACAGTATGTTTGTCCCAAATGAGGGAAAAACTATAATATCTTGAATCTCAAATACTATTATGCAATCATAAGAAGCAAAAAAGCTCAGCATCATATTCTTAAATTAAAGTCTCAGTAATTCTACCAGATAAAACTACACTTTTAAATATTCGCTAGAAAGTCTCATCTCTTTGGGAAGAAACACCACCACCACAGCTATGAGGACTATGATACGACAGGCAACTCAGAGACCAAAAGGTGCTGAAAAAGAGGAGGTTTAGAGTTTGGGAGCCACAGACATTCCTTCAATAACAAAGTTTTTGGTATCTGCAGCCTCAGGTGGCCTGGGCTCTTGGTGGGCAGCAAGGTGCCTCGGGGCACAGCTAACGAACCAACAAGCCTAAAGCTGGCTTTCTCCTTTTCCTACTGCAGTGCTAGCTGAAATCATAGCCCGCCTCTCTGCTCCCTGGCCAAAAAAGACCAGCTCACTACTGCGGGGTGAGCTAGGCTCCAAAACCCCGCGCTTCCACGGCCAGCCTCATGCCTCGCTGCAGCTGGTGTCCGCACACCCACGCTCTTCAGACTCCCACACGCATCCCAGCAGGCAGGTCTCTGCGTCTGCAGCGGCATTTCATTTTTCTGGGGGTAACGATGCCAGGACAACGCGCCCAGCGCTCCGCAGCGTTACCCAGGTTCTTCTTACAGAGCAGACAAGCTTAAGGAAGGTGAATCACATTTATTCTGTGAAATCAGAAGGTTAAGTGTTTGTGTCAATATCCTCCGCTACCTCTGTTTAGCAAAAAAACTGAGCACTGGTTAGAGGAGCACACATTTCCAGAGGACTTCAGAAGGTGCCACAGCCTCGTCCCGGCGAGCAGCTCCCAACCCAGCCCCTGCATTTGCTGCCTTCAGCCCCTGGCCAGTTCAGCCCCAGGGGCACGAGGGGCTTCCCTGCCTTCTCACAGCAAGAGATGGAATACAGACCTGAGACAGCAGGGACAATCTCATACCCCACTGTCTGCAGCTACCTGTAAGATGTTCAAGTGATATGGGAATTAGGGATTTTTTTTTCCCTAAAGGAAGTAGCTGAAAGCATCCTAACAGAAGTTACTACTTCCCATAAACCCTTCCTCCGTGCTCAGGATGCAGCAGTCACTGCAAGGACATATCTCAAAGACCCAAAATAGTGAATTGTTAAAGGAGAAATCCCTGTACTGTTCCAATACCAGGTAACAAAAAAGCATTCCGGCACCAGAATTTAATACCTTTCTTCTTTACGTGCTCATGGCACGTCTGGACAAATTCACATTCTTTAATTTTGCAGTCCCGGCTTAGTTCACATGATTGGTACCACAAAGCTCACGCAGTTCACAGCTACTGAAAACATCCGTGCCCACGTCGAAAAACATTGTGAGGTGCAGCCACTGAGAAAGAGAAATGTACCACATTCCGCCCTTGGTATTTTCTGTTTCAAGCAGCAAGTTGGCTCTCTGCAGTCTCATTTTTGTCTTGCATAGAATAAAGTAAGCAAAGTTTTACTTTACTGAGGAAGTAAAGTCTATCCCAGGAACTTGCTGACAAACCGTAGCCTGCAAAGTTCCTAAAGCTCTGACTAATTTAATAATAACCTTGCATTTATCCTGCAATTTACCTTGTGTCCTTCCTTAAATCAAAACAAACAAACAAACCCCACAGAAAACATCTTTGTACTGGGGCTTAACGCTTGCCTTTAGTCTCACAGCACCCCGACAACTGGGGAGTAGCTAGAAAATCCTAATGCCCTCCAACTGCTCGGCCAAACTGAATGTCAATCCAGGCTAGCACTGGGTCAAACATGTCACAGATGTGTGACAAAGCAATGAATAGGCACAGCGTACTGATATATATATATATTTCATAGTTTTTGAAGTGGTAACTTTCTACAGCAGATTTCATGCCAAATCAGATCTCATTTTCTCTCTAAAGACAAGATAAATGCCGTGACACGTGCTCTGGCTGACTCAATGGCAATATTATGATGTGCTCGCACCTAATCTCTATCTAATTTATACTGCCAGGTAATAAGGCAGACACACACATTATCAGTGGAAAAGGACTGAAGGATTCTGATGCCATTAGAATCGCTGACTTGCTATATAATACGATCAGACAGGGAATTTACTCAGACTGGGAGGCTGCAGATCAATCACGCTCCTTTCAGCTGCATGGGAAGTAGCCTCAAAGAGTGCAATTAATCATTGCCTTTCTGCCAGCCTATCCGGATTCAACGGCTACACGGAGAAAAAGAAGAAAAGGGGTGATGGAGGGCTGAGATCAAAGGATTATTTCTATCTATTTGTGGTTACTTCAGTTAAAATGAGATGGTACTCTCAAAACCATCAAAATGCTCTCAGAAATCTCTAGCTCCATGCTAATGGTGTAAGCAACCACAGGAAAGGTAAGGAATGTCTTACACACTACAGAAGTCTTAATTGGCCAGTTTCTTTTAACTTTAGCATGATAAAAGTGGAACTTACTGACAACAGGCAGCTTTCAGAATCTTTAAAATAATGTACACAAAATGTAAGAATGTACAAAATCTCAAAATAATGTAGAGAAAACAAGAGTGGCCGTTCTGTTTTATGCAGAACAAAAAGAATTTTCAAAGAATCCTAAACAGGACTTTGAAAAACACCGAGTCACAGAAAGACTGACTTGGGGACAGAGTAACTGCCCTTCTGATGGATTACTTAAAATCTTGTAGGCAAGTGGCCTTTATTCTGGGGTTCATAGATAAAAACTCTCTTCTATCCGAAAAACATACAAGATAATAACAAAAAGAAATCTGACGTACTAAGTAACACCATTTCAAGACCTCTTACGGCTGCTGTTCTCTTCTTGCTGCTCACCTCACAGGAACACCAGGGCTCCAGCACACGAGGAGCCCTGCAGATGCTGTACAACAAAAGGGCCCCTGGTCCACACATCTTCTCTCAGCTTATTCCCAACTGCTTGGCTACCTTCGGAACAAAACACACAAGCAGCCCCCACCTTTAATAAACTACTGCCCGTGTTCTGCATTCGATGAAGTTAGCTCTCTTTATATACAGTAATCTGCATGCTGCTGTATGTACTTCAGAAATCACGTAAGACTGATCTCAGGGTCTATGCTTCTGTTTTCTTTTGAGTATAAAAAAAGTAGTTAGGTAAAGCTATCATCCTTTAAAATACGAATTAATACAGCAGATTAAATTAAACCAAACAAAATAAAAACAACACAAACACATCACACAGGGAGCAAGAAATTAACAACTCTAATGGCTAATACTAAACGTGCTTCGCTTTGCTAGCAATGCATATCCAACAGCTCTTATGATGCTCTTAGCTTTCCCTAAAAACACAAAACAAAGTTATCTAAGTTGCTTTCTAGTTTTGTACTAAAGCAACCCACTGTGTTTCTTGTGTCTCCTCATACTGCTCGTGCTTCTAAAATACTCATCACCACATTTTTTTATTGCCTGTTAAGTAGTCTCTCTGGAATACTTCCCATGCCAGCATAATACATGCTAAAGGGAAATTAAATAAGCTTTTTTTCTCCTCCTCCTCCAGCAGAGCTGATTGCTCTGTCCCTGAAAGCAAGGCTGAAGTCAGCCTCCTTATCCCACCTAGCGAGGACAGGAAGTACTGGTGCTACACGCTGCCACGACCTGGCACGCGTTGAAGATCCCAGTAACAAGCCTGGTTGTCTCCAAGTTGAGGTCTGAAGGAATTTAAAGGATAAAATCCTGCAAACACCTTGCTTTGGTCTAGCAACGTTAGCAATTTTGTAATTATTTTTTTAATTATCCACGATGACAGCCAAATTATAAAGTCAGACCACACGCACGAACAATTACATGAACATTACTTGGACGAGCCGTATTTCAGCATTCCTTTTAGTCCAGTTTTCTCACCAAAGCAGGCAGCAGCCTGTGCTCTCAGAGCCGTGACAACTGCAAGCACTGATGTGCCTGAAAGCTCCTGCCTCGCTCCAAGAACCACCAAACCGTATCAGACTGAAGGTCAACCCAGTTCAGCATCCTCTTCCCCAGACGTGGCCAACAGCAGGTGCTTAAGGAAGAGCAGAACATGACAAGAACAGGAATTTTCCACAGCTTGTGGAAATTAGAATGCTTTCTAATTTCTGTGATCTTTGATTCAGCGGTCTTGAAGTAGGGGAGCACCTTCATTTTTAATATCTCAATACATTACGCTGGCACACGTTTGTCTAATCGACTGTTGAGTTTCTGCAAAGATTTGACAATCACATCTTCCTACTGCAAAAAGCTCCAAAACTTAAATAAATATTGAGCAGAACAGTACCTGCTTTGTTTGTTCTGCATGCCCACCACATGAACTAATTTGTCACACCCCTCATTCTTGCTGTAGAACTGACTCTTACCTGTTCACCTTCTCCTATCCACCTTTAACATCACTTATTACTTTACAGACATCCAAAAGACTTCACAGAATCATAGAATAACCCAAGTTGGAAGGGACCAAAAGGATCACCGAGTCCAACTCCTGGCACCACACAGGTCTACCCAAAAATTCAGACAACATGACTAAGAGCACAGTTCAAACGCTTCTTAAACTCTGACAGGCTGTGCTATGACTGCATCCCTGGGGAGCCTGTCCCAGGGCCCGACCACCCTCTGGGTGCAGAACCTTTCCCTAACCCCCAGCCTGACCCTCCCCTGTCCCAGCTCCATGCCGTGCCCTCGGGTCCTGTCGCTGTCCCCAGAGAGCAGAGCTCAGCGCCTGCCCCTCCGCTCCCCTCGTGAGGGAGCTGCAGGCCGCCATGAGGCCTCCCCTCAGCCTGCTCTGCTCTGGGCTGAACAAACCAAGGGGCCTCAGCCGCTCCTTTGGGCACTGATAGCTTTATGCCCTCCTTACACCGTGGCACCCAGAGCTGCACACAGTGCTGGAGATGAGGCCGCACAGCGCAGAGCAGAGCGGGACAATCCCTTCCCTCACCCGCTGGCAGTGCTGGGCCTGATGCACCCCAGGGTACGGTTGGCCCTCCTGGCTGCCAGGGCACGCTGCTGGCTCGTGTTTAGCTTGCTGTGACCACAGCCCCCAGATCCCTTTCTGCGGGGCTGCTCTCCAGCCTCCCATCCCCCAATCTGTACACACAGCCAGAAGATCAGTCACCTTCCTAGCACAAAAGGTAACAGCATATTTGGGAATTCCCTGCACAGACAGTGTTCCTCATTCCCCTGATCACTCCTCGTGCTCTTCTCTGAGCTGTTTCTAGGCCAGCTACATCCTTTCCAAGATGGGGAGGATAAAACCACAGCTACACACAGCATGTGGGATACAGGTAATATGATGGCATAATAATATACATTATTTTAATCTTTATGCCTTTTGTAATCATGCCCAGTGCTGACTCTGCTCATTTGACTGGCACTGATGTGCCATGCTCAGAGCTATCCACACCTTCTGTAAACCCAAGATCTCCCCTCTCGAAGGCATCATCCAGCAGAGACCCAATTACTTTCCAAGTATGATCAGAAAGGGTTTCTCCTCTGTGCACGTCAGCTTACATTTATAATCTCCGATTTTCACCTGTCATTTTATCATCCTGTCCCTCAGTATCATCACATACTCCTGCAGGTTTCTGCTGTCACCTTTTATTTTTATTCCCCCAGAAAAGTTATTCCAAGCAGAGCACCAAGCAGTTTCCAGCAGTCTCCTGAAACCAGGCACTTGGGTGTCAGCATGAACTTCTTTACTGAAAGGATTGTTAGGTCTTTAAAAGACGTTTAGATTTAGAGCTTAGCGGTATGGTTTAGTGGAGGACTTGTTAAGTGTTAGGTCAGAGGTTGGACTCGGTGATCTCGGAGGTCTCTTCCAACCTAGATGATTCTGTGATGAAAGAGGAAGCTGGGTGTAGAAACCTACCCGCCCCAGGCTGGCCCTGCTGCACTTCTGAAACCCCTCAGTGCTTTTTTAGAGGCACAACGAGCCACTTGGGTGCCTGAAGCATGCGTCACACCCCTCGGCACCCAGAACCGGTATTTGGGAACTGCCCTGTCCTCATGCCTTCCTTCACGTGGTCGTTCAGGGCCTGCTCCCTGTCCCCAGAGGAGGAGGCTGCTGTCTGTCCCCAGGAGGAAGAAAAGTATGCTTAGAAAGAAGGAAGCAGAGGGCCAAGACACCTTTTGCCCTACCATCTGGGACAGAGACCGCTCGCTGCCCCTGCGCCAGCCCTAAGGCGAGGGGCCCGGCCACACCGCTCTCCCTTTCCAACCGGGGGCTGAAGCAGCAGGGCCCCAACCTTTCCCCGAGCCTCGGGGCGCGGAGGAGCCGCCGCCGCCCCCAAAATGGCACCGAGCGGCTGCCGGGCCTGTGCCCCGGGGTGGTGGCGGCCGCTCACCTTGACGAGCCACATGCCGGTGTTGTGCTTGGCCCCGCTCAGGTCCAGCTCGCCCTTCTCGCTCATGGCGCCGCGGCACGGCCGGCACGGACCCAGGCGGCTCCGGCTCCGGCTCCCGCTGCTCCCGCCCGGACCCGCGGCCCCGGCGCACCGACGGCGGCCCGCGGCGCCCAAACTGCTCCGGCCGCCGGCGGCGGAGACGGGGGGCGGAGGCTGCCGGGGCCCGCCCCGCCGCCCGGCCCCGGGGACGCCCAAAATGGCGGCCGGGGGGAGGGGACATAGGGAATAAGCTAGGTGGAACGGCACAGGGAAAACCCATGTGCTCGGAACTGTTCATTAAACAAAAAATACCATTATGCTAGCCTCATTTCAGTCCACGGGAGGGTGATTGGCCCTGTAGGTATTACAAAATTACAGAATGGTTGGGGTTGGAAGGGACTTTAAAGATCACCCAGTCCCACCCCCCTGCCATGGGCAGGGACACCTCCCACCAGACCAGGTTGCCCAAAGCCCCATCCAGCCTGGCCTTGAACACCTCCAGGGATGGGGCAGCCACAGCTTCTCTGGGCAACCTGTGCCAGGGCCTCACCACCCTCACAGTGAAGAATTTCCTCCTAACATCTAATTAAATCTCCCCTCATTTAGCTTAAAGCCATTCCCCCTCGTCCTATCCCTATACTCCCTGACCAAGAGTCCTTCCCCAGCTCTCCTGTAGACCCCCCTCAGGTACTGAAAGGCTGCTATAAGGTCTCTCCATAGCCTTCTCTTCTCCAGGCTGAACAACCCCAGCCTGTCTTCATAGGAGAGGTGCTCCAGCCCCTTGACCATCTTCACGTCCTCTCTATATTGAGGGCCCCAGAGCTGAACACAGCATTCAGGTGGGGTCTCATGAGAGCAGAGAAGAGGGGGAGAATCACCTCCCTCACCCTGCTGTCCATACTGCTTTTGGTGCAGCCCAGCATATGGTTGGCTTTGTGGGCTGCAAGCACACATGGCCAGCTCACATCAAGCTTCTCAACAACCAACATCCCCAGGTCCTTCTCCTCAGGGCTGCTCTCAATCAATTCTTTGCCCAGCCTCTGTTTCTGCTTGGGTTTACCCCAGCCCTGGTGCAAGACCTAGCACTCGGCCTTGTTGAGCACATGAGGTTCATGCGAGCCCACCTCTCAAGCCTGCCCTCTGGATGCCATCCCTTCCCTCCAGCGTGTTGATCACACCACAACTGCTTGGTGGCATTGGTAAACATGCTGAGGGTGCACTCGATCCCACTGTCCATGTCACCAACAAAGATGTTAAACAGTGCCGGTCCCAATACTGGCCCCTGAGGAACACCACTCATTACTGATCTCCACCTGGACATTGAGCCATTGACCACAACTCTTTGAGTGTGACCATCCAGCCAATTCCTTACCCACCAAGTGGTCCATCCAACAAATCCACGTCTCTCCAATATAGAGACAAGGATATTGTGAGGGACAGTGTCAAATGCCTTGCACAAGTCCAGGTAGATGCAGTCAGTTGCTCTTCCTGTATCCACCAATGCTGTAACCCCATCATAGAAAGCCACGAGATTTGTAAGGCACGATTTGCCATTAGTGAAGCTATGTTGGCTGTCACCAATCACCTTCTTATTTTTCATGTGCCTTAGCAGAGTTTCCAGGTTTTTGTTTCCACCCTCTGTAGGCTTCCACTTTCTGCTTGAGTTTGGCCAGGAGCTCTCTGTTCATCCATGCAGGCCTCCATGCAGGCCATGTGGCATTTTTGCCCAACTTTCTCTTTGTTGGGATGCATTGCTCCTGAACTTGGAGGAGGTGCTCCTTGAATATTAACCAGCTTTCTTGGGCCCTTCTTCCCTCCAGGGCTTTGTCCCCATGGTGCTCTACCAAGCAGATCTCTAACTCCTCTTGTTTATTCCCCATGCTACATGCATTACCACAGAGACATTTAAGTTGGGCCCCTGATAAAGCTGACTTACCGTAGAATCACAGAACCATAGAACGGCTCGGGTTGGAAGGGACCTTAAAGATCATCTAGTTCCAACGCCCCTGCCATAAGCAAGGAGGCCACCCAGTAGACCAGGTTGCTCAGGGCCTCATCTAACCTGGTCTTGAACTTACTGGCTGGAGCAGCTGGCCTTCCTTTGTGCTGTGCTTCAGGTGCTCTCCTGCTGACCCGTGACCCTTCTCCAGGCTCTGGACATCTATCACTGATACTGGCTTTGACCTTGGAAAAGTGTGATGGATAGAGGTTCCCCTTCCACAGCAACTCTAGTTTAAAGCCCTTTTCACCAGCTCTGCAAGCCTATGACTGAAGATGCTCTTCCCCTTCTCTGACAGTTGGACCCCGTCAGCCCCTAGCAGACCAAGTTTCTCAAAGCAAGTCCCATGGTCTAAGTAGCCGAATCCCTGTCTGTGGCACCAGTCCTGCAACCATTTGTTGATTTGACAGATTCTAATGGCCCTTTCAATCCCCTTCCTTTTGACTGATGAAAAAACTACCTGTGCTCCTGAGCCCTTTACAGTTGCTCCCAGAGCTCTGTACTCCGTCTTGATACTCCTCATACTGCTACTGGCAGTATCACTGGTGCCACATGAAACAACAGCAGTGGATAACAAAAACCTCAAAAACCAACCAGACAGGTAATGGCAATGCTGTGCATGTTCCCTTCCATGACTTCCAGTTTCTCTGTCCAGGAGGCAGAGGGGCACCAGGAGCTCCAGCTGGCAGTGAAACCAAAGTCTACCCCATAGGACTCCCCAGCATAAGGGCACTGGGGGAGATGGGGACGAGGAATATGCTTATAGCCTTCACATGTGTATGTGTGCAGGGGAAAAGGGAAGAGGGAAATGGGTTCTCCAGGTCCTGCTTGGAAAGAAAGTGGAGAATTCGGCTTGGCTTGCTGAAAAGGGTGCTTACTCCCATTAAGGACCATGAAGCACTGGATCTGGTTGCCTCAAGAGGGGATGGAGTCTCGGGCACTGAACATTTCTGGCTTTTGTGCAGCTGGTTCTGCTCTGAGAAGGGCTGCTGGACTTAGAGCCCCTCTGTACGGCCCTTTGTGCCCTAGTGTATGACTCGTTCCCCAGCACTGGGAGCTTGTCTGAATGTCTAGACTAAGCTTCCCCTGTTGCACTTGGAGCTCATTATTTCTTTGCTGTTCACTGTGGACGTGGGAAGCATTTTATTACCTTCAACTCTGCAGTTTCACTTTATCCTTTTACTCAGAAGGATCCCTTTGCTTTGTCACCAGCGTGCTCAGCAACCTCAGGTCATTCAATCTGGTCTCTTAGCTCCTGTTTTCTAGACCTCTGGTCATGCCTATTGCTCTCTGAATTCTCTGCGGTGCGGGTTCACATCTTCCTTGAAGTGTGGTGCACAACAGTAAAGGCCGTACTCTGTCTGAGACTACACCAGCACCAAGCCGAGCATAACCCTGGCTCGTTATACAAGGCATTGCTCACGTGGCTTGAAAGCAGGCTCAGTGTGACATCTCAGGTAGGGCAGTCTGTCTTCTGAATTGCTGGCAAGCACCTAGCTAACCAAGAAGGGCAATGCTTTTTGTATGCCTGAAGGAACAACAGCTAACATGGAAATATTCTGATAAGGATTATGTTTCATATATTTGGGGTTGGTTTGGTTTTATGTTAGAACTGTATGTGTCTGCGGAATTCAGCTGGGAGGGTGGATGAAGCCTGTACTGTTAGTCAGCTGCCACTAAAAACTCAGATTTCATTAAGACAAACCTTGAGAGCATCTCCTGAAATCCAAAGATGGAATTTTTGGATGCATCATGCCCCACTGATGCTCTGTGCTGGTGATAGGGCAGTTTGTTCCTGGGGGCTCTGAGGATGACCTGGGGGCACTCCCTCTAAGGGAGGCCCAGAGGCATGGCTGGATAGCCAAGGTGATATGGGGGCAGCCACGCTCTCGCTCTCTCCTCCAGTGTAACTCCACGAAACACTGCACCCACAACTGCATCCAAATCCTCTCTGGGCACTTCCCAGCTGACATGTTGCTCCCTGCCCTGCTGTAAAACAGCTTGGGGATGGGCCTGGCACAAACGAGGAGCTCAATGATACTATTTTCCTCTAGAACAGGCAGCAAGTTAGCGACAAAGTTGTCTCCCTGCCTCTTGTTTCAGCTCCACTGGTGTGCTCAGGTCACACCCACCACCACTTAAAAAACAGACAGAGAGGCAGAAGGGATTTTTCTGGCCCAAGTGACATTGCCAGTAGCGCAGTGTCACGGCTGGGTTGCTCTTGTGAGTGCCATATCCCCTCCCTAGGGCTGGTAATTGCAGGCGAAGAGCATGGCTTGCAAGTGGCACAGAGGCAATAAAAAGCAGTGTGAGGAGCTGTTTTGTGACTTGTTGGAGAAGTTGCTCCACAAGGAACCATCACTCTGACTCCAGGTGTAAAGAACAGGAATGAAAATGTCTGTGAGAGCCTGGCGGTCTCTGTGGCTCAGCTGGTGGAGCACAAAGTGGCAAGGCAGGGATTTCTGCTTGGCTGCTCTCACCAGGCCGCTTCTTCAGACCTCCTTCCACAGAAACTGGATTTAAAGGGAAAACAAGAAGGAAAGGCAAATTTTCATTAATTCCTCATTTAAAATCTGAACCTTCCGTTTGTCACTGAGAGAGTTAGTGCCATGGAGGAGGATCTGGGGGCCAGCGGCTGAGGAGTGGTGCTGTGCATTAGTCACCGCTTTTCTTCTTCTTTGCATTGAAACTGATGTTGTGTCCGAGGAAATAGATGGCAAAATTCAGACTGGCTGCATTAGGGAAAGCACCAACAGCAGGTCAAGACAGCAGATCCTTCCCCTCTGATCAGCAGTGGTGAGGCCACACCTGGAGTGTTGGGTTCAGTTCTGGGCCCCCCAGTACAGGAGAGACCTGGAGTGTTGAAGAGGCCGCAGCCAGGCTCTTTTCAGGGGTGCCCAGCGCCAGGCCAGGGGCAGTGGGCACCGAGGGGCAGGCAGGAGGCTCCCTCTGAGCACCAGGCAGCACTTGTGTGCTGGGCGGGCGGCTGAGCACTGGCCCAGGCTGCCCAGAGAGGCTGTGGGGTCTCCTCCTGGGAGAGCGGCACAAGGCGCCTGGACGGGGTCCTGGGCACCCTGCGCTGGGGGGCCCTGCTGGAGGAGACCCCTAGAGCTCCCTGACCGCTCTGTGGTTCTGTGATTCATCTAGACCGCTTTCCACATGCCACTTAGGAAAATGCTGTAGGAGTCAGCGTTGAAACTCTGGCTGTAGCTTGACGCCCATCTTAGGGGCCAGAATGAAAGGAGGTCAGTGTGCTGTAACTTTTTAATGAACCGTCTCAATCACATGGGTTTTCCCTGTGCTGTTTCACCTTATTCCCTATGTCCCCTCCCCCCGGCCGCCATTTTGGGCGTCCCCGGGGCCGGGCGGCGGGGCGGGCCCCGGCAGCCTCCGCCCCCCGTCTCCGCCGCCGGCGGCCGGAGCAGTTTGGGCGCCGCGGGCCGCCGTCGGTGCGCCGGGGCCGCGGGTCCGGGCGGGAGCAGCGGGAGCCGGAGCCGGAGCCGCCTGGGTCCGTGCCGGCCGTGCCGCGGCGCCATGAGCGAGAAGGGCGAGCTGGACCTGAGCGGGGCCAAGCACAACACCGGCATGTGGCTCGTCAAGGTGAGCGGGGGCTGCGGGAGGGCCCCGTGTTTGACGGCGGGGAGTTTGTAATAGCAGCCAGGGGAGGTTGGCTGCCTTCGTAGTTTTTTGTACCAATGTTACTGTGGTAAAGCCAAAGCGTGTGAAGGAGAAGAGGGGCTGGGGAGGGAGAAAGAGCTAGCTTGTAGCTTAAAGGTTAGGGAGACGAGCGGCAATCCAGGTGCTCACCTGTCCCATAAGCTCAGGGTTTTTGGTGCTTACCTACTTTTCCTCTCTCCAGGGCAGCTCCTTTCCAAGCTAGGAGAAAAGTTGCAAACACCAGGCTGTGCCCTGCAGTGTGTGGATGTCCTGTTTCTTAGCTTGGTGTGACCCGTTCTTGTAGAAAAGCTGTTGTTCTGTGCTACCTTCTCCAGAGCTGTCAAAGCAAACATTCCCTATTAAGAGCAGCTCGGGTGGCAATTTGTGGCTTTTCAATATTATTTGAATCGTTCTAGTGTAAATATATATATGTGAACAGGTTTTTTTCCCCTTTATAAGGGATGTTGTTTATCAGTGTTATGTGGAAGTCTAGTACTTGTAAATTTTCCAGAAGTATTCGTGCATCAAGGTAAAGAGCAAAGATTATCTTAAAACGTGTAAGTGAGCCGTCAGGAGAATGCCAGAACGCCCATCTTCTTGCTTGCCTTAGCAAGGACTCAATGTCCAACACCAAGCAGTTATTCTTTGCCATCTATGAAATCCCAGCTGTACTAAAGGAAAGCTTAATTCATGGTAAGCTAGAGCTTTTCTTGAACCCCCCTCTGGCCTGGGTTTGGGACCTCACCACTGCCCTTGCCATGGCCTGAGCTCATGTTTGTGCTTGTGGCTGGCTTTTGATTTCCCCTTCTCAGATCCTGATCATAACGTCACTACAGCGGGGCCGCACTGGTTAGGTTATCCTTCAGTTCGGAGATGATAATGACAGTAATTCAGTTCACATCGCGTTATGTTTGACTGCCCAAAAGCTCAGAGAGTGGAGATCATCCTAAATCAAGTCTCTGCCTGAAGTATTGTGAGGATTCTGTCACCTGGATATTTCTGCAGGTGATAATTGTTTGGGTTTTCATAAGCTTTGAGGGATATGATGGCAGATTATTAAAAGAGCTCTTTCCAGTACAGCAGACACAGTTTGTAGTCTGCTTTGAGCTGTGCTCCTCATTGGAAATAAATTCTCACCTTGCTGTGTTCCTGGAGATACCTTAATTATCACACTGCTTGCCGAGTTGCTGTCCAAAACCAAATCCGTGACATTAAAAGGCATCACAAAACCTTTCTTCTCTCTTCCCTCCTCCAATGGAAAACAAACTTGAGAGCAGTTTGCTGATGCTGTGCCTTAAAGGGCAGTGAAAGCGTAGTGCGAGACAAGAATGAGCAAACGCGGCTTTTGTGCTGGAGGAAGAGCAGCGTGTGTTTGGCCTCAGCTCCCTAAAGGAGGGCCCCCGGTACCATTCCGAGGGATCTGTATCACCTGCAAAGGGCTGGCAGGTGGCAAGTGGCACCTCGGAGAAACCCACAACCTTCTTGAGAAGCACCTCGTAAACCTGCTTGTGACAATTAATTTTTATTTCCACTGCCATTCTGTTTATTTCTAAGATACTGAAAATGTTTAACCCCCAGATGCTAAAGGGCATATGAGGAAGGAATGAGACAAAGGCTGCTCTGAAAGTTTAATTTTGATTTGTGTCTGCGATGTGTGTCATTCTCCAGCCTCCTACAGTGAGAGTTGTCATAATCTATCATGAAGAATGATCGTCTGACACTTCTAAGATACACATCATCTTGTATCGCCAAATAACGATTAAGCAATTTATCATCATGACAGATCTCTTGAGGTAGGGATGTCAAAACTGGTCTGTTCCTGTATTTTACAAACAACAGAAAAGCCTTTTTTTTTTCCCTGAACAGATCTAGCATCAGCTTTGCTGCATAGAACTTAGTTTATGATACTGTTGTTTTCTCTTCTTGTTAATTTATTTTTTTATTTTTCTAACCTTTGACTAGGATGAGTAATTTTGTATTTTGTTTTAATCTTATTTCACTATTTTGTATTTCAGTACACCTTTAGAGGCAGCTTATTCCCTGCTGACTCTTGGCTTCGTATCGATTTCCCCTTGAAACATGGGGCTGTATTTTTTTAATGTTTAATTGCATCTCGTTTGAGTCAGGTGATAATGGAGTGAATTGAACTTGAGACCAATAAGAAAGGAAATGAGATGTGGTTCCTCAATTAAAACCCAGCATGGAGTGTCTTTCATCCTTAACTACTTTACAACACAATTTATTATGAGAGCTTTATATCTTTGTGTTTTTCTGTTTCTTTGTACACAGAGAGGGAATTGCTTTATTAGCTTGGCTTCTCAAGGTAGTTATTCCCCTTCTCCACCAGCTCCTTCTTTAGAAAATAAAGATAGCAGAAATGCAGTCTCCCCAGTCTCTAAAAGCGCTATTGCAGTGGTAGTTAGCTAGTGAAAATTGGGCTTTGTAAATCCTTTGGAGAAAACTTACAGGAGAAATTGGTGTTACCTACTCGCCTTGGTCATGTTTACAAATGCCTGGTTATCTCTTCCCATCCTCGGCCTTTCAGAGCCTTTTGGTGCAACAGGTAACATCTGAATTTGCTACGCCTCTTTTTGCACCTTGTGGTCCGTATGTGGCTGTGTCTCTTGCTACCTGCAGGCTTGCCTTCTCTGCTTGTTTCACAGCTGCTGACTCCTGCAGGCAGATGGAGCCGACTGGCTTGGCTAGCTCGGACCGGTGTCATCAGAGCACGCCAGGGTAGCAAAAGGCATGCACAGGAGTCGTTTCACACCTGCTATTTTCTGACTTCCTTAGCCCAAAGCCCTCAACAGCAGCAAGGTGTGCCGTCCATCAGCAGCATTGAGCTTGAACTAAAACTTCTTTGCTGCCACCTCGTGTTCCCAAGTAATGCTCTGTGCATCCGGAGCGTACAGCCTTGTTAGCATCCTGCTCCCATTGCTCTGCCACCCACGCTCAGGCTGCATCTTTTCGCTTTTGTAGATGTCAGCTCCTTAGCTTTGCTTCCAAGGCACTGCAGCATCACCCGGTTCTGCCTCTTGTCTGGTTCTGCCTCTCTCCAGGTCTGCGCTGCTTTCAGCTCAGAGGCACCCATGAGCTTTCTGTATAACCCCTGGCAACCCCAGAGATTCTTCTTCACATCGAGTCCTGTTCAAAGTCAGTTCTTCCAAAAGCTCTCCAAATTATGTCATTGTTCAGAAAGCGGTATCAACAGCGATTGAAGAAGCAAATGACAAAAGCAAGTGATTAGACTGTAATTAGACTATAGATGCCACTCTAATTCTTAATCTTCCTAGCATCCTTACAGAACATGAGCTCAGAGGAAATTCTCCGTGCAGTGTGAAATTGGGATCCTTATGGTGGGGATGCATCCAAATGTTGCTAGTGATAACGAAGCTGGGAGCACCAAAGCTGTATGTCTGTGTGTTTCTGATCTGTCTGCACTCTCAGGGGCTCCATGGCTGTGTGCAGGGCAATGGGCAGTAGCAACACTCGGTGTTGCCACTGTGTTTACCAGTGGTTTTGCTTCCAATTAGAAATAAGAGATGCTTTTGGGAGCCTGGAGCCTGAGTATCCATGTTCAAGTGCTAGACCAGGTCTGATACGGAACTGTAATCAAGGCTTATGTTATCTGACAGGCAGGGGCGTTAGGCTGATCTGCTCCTCTAGACAAAATCATTCCAGTCCTGTGAGGCTCAAGTGTTTTGTCAGGGTCTTATCAGCGTGACTGAGGGAAGTGTTTTGTTTTTGGAAGGTAACAAGTAGCAGCGAGGAAGAAGACGACATTATAGGCCCAATGCCTGCCAAAGGACCAGTGGAGTCTGATGTGACTAAAGAATTTGAACGCAGAGCTCAGAGAATGAAGGAAAAACTTACTTCAGCAGACAGCGTAAGTTGTGGTTTATTGCTTGTAATGTTTTGTTGCCATAGTGTTTTGTGTTTCTCTTTGCCTGCCTGTGTCTGCATGAGCCCTGTCACCGTTGTGCTCATGACGCTAAGTGTTAAGGCAAAAAGAAGTTCCTGATTTCTGCTGGAAGCTGAAAGATTCAGACAGTAGGTTTTGCTTATCTGCTTGTGGTTCTTACACTCACTTTCTTGCCAAGCAAGTTCCCAGGGAATCATGGATGACAGAACTTCCACCTGAATTGAAAAGCTTTGAATTTGGCCCAAGAACATTCAAGAGAACAGCTGATGACAAATCAGGCATTGGATCTATTTGGACAGATACTGTAGCAGACAGAGAGAAAAGCCAAGGTGAGCATTTATTCATTCGTACATTTATTTGTATATATGTAAAATACATGATCGCTTTATATGTACAAATATATTCATGTGTATTTATATTCATATAAATATGTATACATATATGTCTATACACGTACTGCCCTCAAGTATATATGCAGACAGTTATTATATATGTTCCTGGTACTCTGTGAAAACAAAGCTAAGCTGTTCAAAGAAAAAAGTTCTTTTCATTTTTTTCTCTAACGAGTGACCAGAACTTAGTAATGGAGACTTAAAGATGAAGGAGAGGAAATAACTGTTTTAAGTAACACTGGTATTTATTTACTCCCTCACCCTTCTGCAGCAGTCAGTTATCATCAAATTTCCAATGCATGTGTCCAATTTCTTCTTCATCAAGCTGAGCAAAAACTATCTTGTGGCCTCAGCACTTCAGATTTAAGTAAAATAAATATAGATTTATCTTTATTTCAGACATTCTGATAACCATAGTGTGTAATTTGCTTCTACTCATCAGGAAAGAGAAGAGGCAAAAAAGTCAGCCATTTAACAGTGTGATTGAGAGAACTGTTTTATTTTTGGAAGGTAACAGATAATAGTGAGGAAGAAGACCACCTTATCGAAAGGTGGTGAAGAAAGTGTATTAACTGGAAGAGACAAGAGACTTGCTGAGCAGGTGACTTCCTACAATGTAAGTGTAATAGCAGCATGCTTCGTCTTAGTGCATTTCCTTCCAGTCTTCACTCTCTTCTTGTTCTCCTTGCTAGCACTGCTGCTTTCCATGGTGATGCCACTGTGGTCTTCCCTTTTCGGCCCCAAACCTACTGTTTAAGTCATTAGGACGTTTGCCATTGACTTCAAGAAGAGTGGGATTGCATTTTTAAGCTGCTGCTGGAAACTGATAGACTGATAAACTGAGACACTACACACCAAACCACAGTCTGTGTCTGTATATTATTTAAATGACCCTTGCATCAGGACTTGTTTGCTGGAAGTAGATAACTTTGACTCAAATATTATCCCAAGTATCCTGAAGAAAAAAGAAAGTAAAGGTTGAGCTGTTAGGACGACACATACAGAAATCTAAAAGGAGCTTCATGGGCTAAGCAGATCAATGCTGTCATCAACTACCTCACTATAACAGCATTATTACATGAAGTTTTTCTCAATCTCTGCAGAAGCATGTAACTTTCACAGACGGATGTTGATTAGTAAAAACTTTAATTCCATGTCAAATTCCCTCTCACTTCTCTGGCTGCCAACCCTGTATATGGAGCATTGCCTGCCTTACAGCTGCTCTAACCTGTTCTTCCCAGGTTTTTATGGCCTGAAGCCTTATGGAAGGAAGTCAGGTTTCTTGAGAGTATAATTAGTTTGAGAATTGCAACCTTGGCTTATATTAAAGGCTTGGAGTTTATCTGCCACTTTTAATAATTTATTTGTAGTTCAGTAAATCACATCCCTTGACTCTGAGGCTTACAAATCCAGAGCTGTTAGCATACTGTTTAAATTTCTTCTGTATTTACTGCCTCTACTGTTGTTATGAAGATGGTAGAATAACTTATGTAAAGCTATGCATTTTGTACTGTACAAGTTTTTTTGCTCTCCTCTTTCCTTTTCTTTCTCCATTGACTGTAGTCAAGGACACTTTCCTAAAACAAAAGCTTTAATTCTTGTAAGAGTTTGTCAGAGTTACTTAGCTAGTTCTGATGCCATATACATTCTCTAGTGCAATTCTGTCAGTGTTGATGCAGTTACACTGTGTGTTAGTACTGTCCATTTTCTGTTTTCCATGAGAATCCTTTCTTCTGTCATATATGAATTCTTACTGTGTGTGAGGAACTAAGGGTTTGCACAGAGGTCAAAGGGAAGATGAACTGTCTAAATAAAGATCTTGTGTTCATGAGAAAACAGAGCTGCTCATTTTACACTCTTTCTGATGAGAGAATGGGTTTAACTGGCCTTTGGGCTGCTTTGTAGTGATTGATTGGAGAGTCTGAGGACTTGACTACATAGCGATACATAAACACACTTTGAGCAAAGTAGGGGCCACGTAGTTTTGGGAGAGCACCGTAAAGGTTTAGGCTGGAAATGAGGAGAGGTTTCTTCTCAGAAAGAGCAGTCAGGCACCGGGACGGGTTGCCCAGGGAGGTGGTGGAGTCACCGTCCCTGGGGGTGTTCAAGGAAAGGTTGGACGTGGTGCTCAGGGACATGGGTTAGTGGGTGACACTGGTGGTAGGGGATGGTTGGACCAGATGATCTTGGAGGTCTTTTCCAACCATAATGGTTCTATGATTCTATGCTCTTTATCAAACACAACTGAAGTCCCCAGCTTTGCAAAACACGTGTTAGCTGAAGCCTGTGACTTATGTCCTGAGGGCTTGTAGCAGGTGACTCAAACACCAAGAAGTTAAGAGTGTGAGGGTGAGAACAGAAAGCTATCTAGCTTGTTCCTGCCCCTATCAGTGACCAAGACCAGATGGTTACGGAAAGTGTACAAGAAAGTGGGCATGAATTTTGGATGTTTGTCTTGAAATATGGCCTCTGTTTCTACTAATTATGGCAGAACATCTTGTATATCTCTTCTGTGTTGTTTTATAACTTACCTTCGCTGGATGTGGAGATTGAAGCACGTTGTGGGTATTTTGAACATCAGTCACAGTGAGTTATGGGTGTTGTACTAGGCATAGCCAGGACTGATTACCCATGCTTTCTGCACTCTGCATGCTAAATTGACCATTCTGTTTTCCTGTTCCTAAGCTTTCTTCTTTTTTGGGGATTCTTAGACTTGCTAATTCCTAGCCAGTCTTTCCAGTTGGAAAGGTTGCAGTGTTAACATTTTGTAATACGTTATTCCCTCCTCTTTCTTCCCATTTTTACAGGAGTCCAAGAGATCAGAATCTCTCCTGGACATGCATCAGAAAAAAATGAAGAACAAAGCATCTGAAGAAAAGACCAAACCTCAGGAGAGAAGGCCGTTTGACCGAGAGCAGGATCTCAAAGTCAATCGATTTGATGAAGCGCAAAAAAAGGCCCTTATTAGAAAATCCCGGGATCTGAATAGTAAATTTGAGCACAGTAAAGGCAATATGTTTTTATAAGATAAAAGCGTGAAGCTTTTTGGAAGTGAGTTAAAATTTGAATGCTTAATTTTTTAAGTATTTTTCTGTAAATATTTGTATGCATGTGAAATACCCGGTGGGTGAGCGTAATTAGAAGACATGCAGCCAGCACAGCTCAGCTGGGGTTGTGTGGGCAGCTGCAGCGTGGGCAGGCTGAGCACCACACAGCTAGCTCAGGCATCCTGGTTTGCAAAGAATGATCTCCATGCCCACTTGTGGAAAGCCGACTGCCTTGAGAAATTAGTTCATGATCAGGTGTTGCTGTAAGCTTAGCTCATATCACAAGCACATGGAGTAGTTTTCACTTGTTCGGACAAATCATTAGCAGGAACATTTGCACAAATGAGGGCTGCTTGTATTAAGATTTTATTGCTGTTAGGCTCTTTTTCATTCTCGTTCCCTTGTCCAAATGCAGGACCTGTCACCAGGCACTGCAGATGGCCAAATCACCATCCAGCTGCGTTCCTGTTGTTTGCTTGCTCCTGCTGCAGCCCCAGGTGGTCTCTGGCCCTCTGCGAGGACGTGCTGAGTGGAGGCTGTGGGCTCTTGCTCCAGAGGAGAGCTGCCAGGGGAGCCCCGACAGGAACTTTTTGGTTAGCACGGTGCTCATCACATTGCAGTCGCTGCCCCTCGCTCCATGGGATGCACGGCTCTGATCAGCAAAGCCTTGATGTGAGTCAGGAACGTGTTTTCTCTCATCTTAATCTTTTCTATTCTTGCTGCTGTTGCGAAGCAGCCTCTCGAAGACTTGATGAAATCTGCGTTGCGAGTTAGGGGAAAATTGGAATTGTGGAGAGTTCAAATGAAGCTTTTCATTACCTTGTGTAAATTGAGCGAGCTTCTGAATTGTGTTAATACACAAACTAATCTCTTCTCGCCAATGCCAAGCTGTTGCCTAGAACAGTCATTAAAATAAACAGCGACTCAGTAAATTACAAGCTCTGTAAGCTTTTGTGTGAAGAGATGAGCTGTCCTCTACAATTTGGCCAAGCAGAAATGTTAGGGGTGATTTTTTGAAGACTCTCTTTAGAAAAAAACCAGAATTTATTTCATGGAAGGCTCTCGCTGTAATTAGTATGTAATGTTTCTGGTAAGCAGCCCCCCACACCTGTTTAATGGGCTTTGTTGCTCCTCTGCCCTGCCAGCCTGCCCAGCGGCTGCTTGGCTTGAGGCACACCAAGGCACACCAGTTTGTAGCAAGATGCCAGGAAGCTTTTCCCGGATGTGAAAAGCCTGTTAGCCAAGATGTTAAAGCATTTGCCTTTGTTTTGTGCCGGTGCAGACTTTTATTTACATATTACCACAAAAAAAAAATCTGTTTGAGAGTAAGGTTCGCTCCTTCTGAGGTGTCAAATAGGTGTGGAAGGCAATTCGTGGTGAAGGCAGTGAAGAGAAGGCTGGCAGGTGGTGAGTAAATGCTGCAGTGGGTGTCTAAGGGGAATTTGAAAGAATATTATATGCTAATTAAAACAAACAAAAGAAAAAAACAACTTCTGAGTCTGCCTTGTTACCATGGAAAATTAAAGGCAGAAAAGACATTTTAAGAAAACTCACTGTATTTTTTTTTTCATCTATCTTCAGGGCGTATTCCGTACTGAGCTACCTTAATGCTTGATCCAGGAAAATTGTGATAGATTAGCAATACTCTTGCCTGAGAAAAATTTCTGCTTTCCTAATTTGAACACCTGTTTCTGGAGAGTTAATGTGTGTTAAATAAACCCAAGGCCTCATTTGGAACAACAGTCTAAGGCATTTCTTCCTCTCGCCTTTCTCCAGCTTTGTCGGGGTAGCACGGTGTACCTGCACAGCTAGAAAAATGTGTGAATTTCAGCTAACATATGGAAAGCAGCTGGAAAAAGGACGTTATGTGGTCTCTCTCAGCCAGCAGCTTTAGGTTTTTCTCAGCTGCTTGTTAACAAAGACAGCGTCTCATTAGCTGAAGTCAGCAAGGAAGGAAAGCACCGGCCCCAGTTGACTCGTTCCTGAATGACACGTCGTCCCCATGCTTCTGACTCTGTCTGCGGAATGGGAGGTGGGGACTGAGCAAAAATTCAGGCAAATGTGGCATTTCTGTCGTCTTTAATCCCGACGTAAAGACTGCTGTATTGCCCATGCAGAGCTGGTCTTCCACTGGAGCAGCACTTCTGCATCCCCCTGAAGCACCAGCACTAGAGCAGGCGAGAGCCCTTCCTCCATCAGCCCATCCTCCTTCCTTGTGGGTCTGTTTGTTTGTCTTCTTACACTGGTCTTCAAACCAGTAACAAATCCCATTGCTCTTGAAATTATACCGATTTTGAATCAGTGTGGCAAATTGAGCCTTTTTAAAAAAAAAAAAAAGTCTTTGAGTGGGAACTTAAGGTCTCTAGGAGACAGCAGCTCAGACTGTTTATCAGTTTGGCAGGAGCAGCTGCAGCTGTGACTTCTTTCAAACAAGCAATCCAAACATAAATATGCAAAAGCAATTCTCATAATCAGACTTTTTTTTAAGAAAAAAAAAGATTCTTGCCCAGTTTTCCAGCTGTTTAATGTTGCCCTTGCTTCACTTCCCAGGAGTTTAACCACTGTTTCTTGCATGTGTCCACATGACCAGGAGCTTGATGACTTCCTGGCCTTGGGGCAAGTTACATATTCTCTTTGTCCTCCCTTGACTTCCTTTATGATGTACGGAACATTACGAAAGCCCTGTGGGTAGATGGCCACCTTCCTTAGCCCAGGCAGCAGCCCCTTTCTCAGCAGGATGATCTCTGTGTCAGCTGTGCCCCTCTCTCAATGAAAAATTTGCAAAATTCACATTAGGAGATGCTGAAGACACAGATGTGTAATACCATAAGCTCTGCCATGAAATATTACTGGGAAGAGAAGATGCTGCTCTTTCCTGTCCACGTTGATTAAAGGTCTATCAGAAGATTGCACTGTTAAAGCCACAGTGGCTGTGCACGTGTTCAGGCCACCAGATTTCAATCCCATTAGATGTGTATCTGCATGGCTTTCATTCCCACCACTGCTGACATAGTTTAATTAATGTTTTCCAGAGGTCACTCCCTGGAAGAGGCAAATGGCTAAAAAGAGCTGGGAATACCAAAAGAGGTTGCCGCAGATCCTGGAAACCTGTGATTATATGCATGGATCTCAGTTTTCATTGTAGAAAGCGCTGTGTTCCCTGTCCCCAGGGTGGCTGGGCACATCCAAACTGCAGCAGAGTGGTAGCCTTAGAAGCACTGCATTTATTTGCTAGTGGGGCTTACGCTTGGAAATTGAAGGGTTCTTCCTTTTTCCATAGTACTTGGAAGAAATATATATACACACATATATTCATATATATATTTATATAAATGCTTCTGTAACCTACTCATTCTCTATCGGCAACAAAATGTGTGAGAGGGCGTAATGCATCTCCCCCACTGGCTCTGGCTGGAGCTAATAAGGCTGGGGCAGCGCATAAAGCCCGTGGCTGAGATTCTCCCCGCTCCCGGCCTCGACCTGAAACGCCAGCCTCTGGGACCACACGCAGCCTGATGCTGCTCCAGACCTGCAGCTATTTGCAATTCTAAACACAGCTGCCCAGCACTTTCTGCCTGAATATAATATAAAGTATAAGGTATGCACCACATAACGTATATATATATAATACCTGCACTGCAGGCTGCTGGATGTACAAGTCCCCAAGGCTCCCAGCCCTGCTGCAGGAGCTCATCCCTCTTCCCTGCTCGCCCACTGGCCCAGCATGACATTGACTGTACCCACACAAACCCTCTCCCACCATTGAAGGCAGCGAGAAACAGGTTTGAACGAGAACAAGACCGCAGTGATCAAACGCAGGCAGGACTCAGAGAAGTTTACAGACCTCCCTCTTTTATCCCCGTTTCTCTCTTTTTTTTCCCCAAACTCTTTCCCAACGCACCTCAGTCCCTTGCTTTTGCCACCTTTAATCCATCCGCCATCATCAGGTACTGTCGTGAACACTCCTTGAAAACACCCCGTAATAAGGCTTATGCAATCCCAAACATTTTTCCCTCCGCATCCCATAAGGAGTCCCATGCCCATCATCACATCCTGAATATCTTTGGAGATAGTTTTGAGTCTACTCTTGATAACTTCTGGTCTCTTCTCAAAACAAACAACAACAGAAAAAGAAAAAAAAAATCTAAAACCAAACTCCAAATGTGCCCCAAACCCATCCCCATCGTGGCTTTTTTAAAATCAGGATATACATATTCTTGGGACCACCATGAGATGCTGGATGTGTTCACAGCTGCAAGGCTGGATGCGATCCACCCGAGTCTGAGAAAAGAGTTGTGTCTATGAGGGCACTGTCCTCACCAACGTAAAGTCGTGGCAAGGGAGGGGATTTGGCCTTGATGCTTGGGACAAGCCACCTGTGTGCCCATCTCCAAGGAAGATTGACCCCAGCTCTGCTCTAGGTGTCTCTGTGACCCAGCGCAGTGGAGCAGAGCTGAGGATGTGGGGGCAACAGGTCTGGAGCTCCCCCCGGGCACCCCGTGGGCACACTCAGAATATTTCCATGTTAGCTGTTGTTCCTTCAGGCATACAAAAAGCATTGCCCTTCTCGGTTAGCTAGGTGCTTGCCAGCAATTCAGAAGACAGACTGCCCTACCTGAGATGTCACACTGAGCCTGCTTTCAAGCCACGTGAGCAATGCCTTGCATAACGAGCCAGGGTTATGCTCGGCTTGGTGCTGGTGTAGTCTCAGACAGGGTATGGCCTTTACTGTTGTGCACCACACTTCAAGGAATATCTGAACTCACGCAGGAGAGGATTCAGAGAGCAATAGGCATGACCAGAGGTCTAGAAAACAGGAGCTAAGAGACCAGATTGAATGACCTGAGGTTGCTGAGCACGCTGGCGACAAAGCAAAGGGATCCTTCTGAGTAAAAGGATAAAGTGAAACTGCAGAGTTGAAGGTAATAAAATGCTTTCCACGTCCACAGTGAACAGCAAAGAAATAATGAGCTCCAAGTGCAACAGGGGAAGCTTAGTCTAGACATTCAGACAAGCTCCCAGTGCTGGGGAACAAGTCATACACTAGGGCACAAAGGGCCGTACAGAGGGGCTCTAAGTCCAGCAGCCCTTCTCAGAGCAGAACCAGCTGCACAAAAGCCAGGAACGGTCAGTGCCCGAGACTCCGTCCCCTCTTGGGGCAACCTGATCCAGTAATTTCTCACCTCAGAAAAGGTGACTTTTTAGAGTCGCCTATTGACAACTTCTCTCCTGGTGGCTTTTCAAACACCTTGTCATCCACCTGTGGTGGTTTCATCCCTGTGAGGAGTGGCTGATTCACCAGAGGGCTGTGCTGCCATCCCGAGGGACCTCGACAGGCTGGAGAAAGGGGCTGACAGGAACCTCCTGAAGGCCAACGCGGAGAAGTGCAGAGCCCTGCGCCTGGGGAGGAGCAGGGCTGGGGGCAGGCGACCTCCTGGCTCTGGGAATGACCCCCGAGTAGGTGAAAACCCACCCAAATTCCCCTCCCATCGCAAACGACCTGGAAGCACTTCAGAGCCATGACACCACCATTTCAAAACTTACGTTTAATAAACGTAACAAAAGGGAGGCATACAGTGTGCATACACATTGAACAGTATTAGTTATGGGTATTTCTTTTACGGGCATGCTGAAGCACCCTGCTTATCACCAGACACCATGTCCCAAGGGTGAAGCCCAGGCCCCACACATTGCCACCTTCTGCGGCCACCAGAGCCAGTGCAGGCCGGGCCTGTTCTGTGCTCTGAGGGGCCCAGAAAAGATGCTTCAGGGCCTGCCAAAGGGATTTGGGCCTTTCCTTTAACTTGGGGTGCTGGGACTTTGGGGGGCTCCCCTTCTCCCACCGAAGACAACCCCATCAGTGTTGAATGCCCCAAAGGCCTGCAAAAAATCCCAAGCTGAAAAGGCCAGTCCCCCACAAAACGCCCAACCTCAAAAAGGCTGGTCCTCCTCTAAGAAGGATCCTAAGCCACCCCAACTCCCCCAAAAAAGGGGACCAAAATGACCCAACCCCCCAAATTCTGGCCCCCTAAAAAGACCCCCAAATAAGCCCAATGCCTCAAAAAGTCAGTCCTCCTAAAAAGATCTTGAAATTGACAGCCCCCAAATGGCTGGCTCACCCCCCAAAAAAAGAAAAAAAAATCAATGCCAATATGACAACCCCCAAAAAAATCCCAGCCCTCCACACCCCAAAAATGCTGGTCCCTTATAAACTGTCCTAAAAAAAACCTTCAACCTCAAAAAGCCCCCTAGAAACAATGTCAAAATTTAAGTCTTGAAAAAAATCCCTCCAAACCCCCAACCCCAAAAACACTGCCCCGCTCAAAAGACCTCTAAGAAAAACAAAACACTGTGCACCTGGGGCTCAACAGCAGAGGTCGCAGCAGGGATCTTCACCTTCAGGAGCACTTCAAGAGCTGAAAAAGAGCCCCATCCCATTTGGCTTGGTCTAGAAAAGGCTGCACTGTAATCCACTTCATCATGTGAGCATGCCAACGGTACGGGAGCAATTCTTCAAATTACACTAGCCCACCGGGTATTTCACATGCAAAATGGGCCACACTTCCAAACAAGGTGCTAGGGCCTCATGAATAAAGTTGTGTGTTTTAAATAAGTAACACAACTCGGTTTCGCAGCCACACCTGTAAGAGCTAAAGAACTCTAAGCATGGAGGTACATTTTTAAAATATCAAATTTATTTCCTTTTCGATACCAAAGAGCCGTTCTGCTCTGCAAAGCAGCTGACAAAATAAGCTTTAGTTTGGTTCAATTTTCACATAGTATCTGCTTAAAAGAGATGGATTTTCTGATGATAGGCCCTGCAAATAGAAATTCAAGTTTCTCTTCATCTATACCAGCATTTTATAATGAAATCTGCAAGTCTTGAGGCTTTGTTGCTTCTCCTGCTACTACTATGTCTTCCTGCTAAAATACAGAAATGATTTGGTGTGTGTACAGCTTAATTCTTTCTTACACTAAAAAAAAAATCTAGCAAGTTCACATTATTTCTCTTTCTTCCAAAGTTTTTTTTTTCTTTTAAAAACCAGCACTTTCCTTTATCAGCTTAGCTTTACTACAGTTGGTCCTCCATAGCAGAGTATTTACAGACAAGTAATACTAGTTAAACATCAGGATATTTATTCTGCATACAAATATTTACAGAAAAATACTTAAAAAATTAAGCATTCAAATTTTAACTGACTTCCAAAAAGCTTCATGCTTTTATCTTATAAAAACATATTGCCTTTACTGTGCTCAAATTTACTATTCAGATCCCGGGATTTTCTTATAAGGGCCTTTTTTTGTGCTTCATCAAATCGATTGACTTTGAGATCCTGCTCTCGGTCAAACGGCCTTCTCTCCTGAGGTTTGGTCTTTTCTTCAGATGCTTTGTTCTTCATTTTTTTCTGATGCATGTCCAGGAGAGATTCTGATCTCTTGGACTCCTGTAAAAATGGAAAGAGGAGGGAATAATGTATTACAAAATGTTAACATTGCAACCTTTCCAAGTAGAAAGACTGACCAGGAATTATCAAGCCAAGGATTATCCAAAAAAGAAGAAAGCTTAGGAACAGGAAAACAGAATGGTCAATTTAGCATGCAGAGTGCAGAAAGCACGTGTCATCAGTCCTGGCTATGCCTAGTACAACACCCATAACTCACTGTGACTGATGTTCAGAATACCCACAGCGTGCTTCAATCTCCGCATCCAGTGAAGGTAAGTTACAAAATTAATGCAAAATGAGTAAGTAAGATGCTCTGTCAAGATTAGTAGAAACAGAAGCAATATTTCCCAAGATCTCAAAATCACAGAATGGTTTGGGTTGGAAGGGACCTCAAAGATCACCCAGTTCCAGTCCCCCTGCCATGGGCAGGGACACCTCCCACCAGATCAGGTTGCCCAAAGCCCCATTCAGTCTGGCCTTGAACACCTCCAGGGATGGGGCATCCACAGATTCTCTGGCAGCCTGTGCCAGTGCCTCACCACCCTCACAGGGAAGAATTTCCTCCTAACATCTGATCTAGATCGCCCCTTATTTAGTTTAAAGCCATTCCCCCTCGTCCTATCCCTACACTCCCTGACCAAGAGTCCCTCCCCAGCTTTCCTGTAGGCCCCCTTTAGGTACTGGAAGGCTGCTGTAAGGTCTCCCTGGAGCCTTCCCCTCTCCGGGCTGACCATCTTCATGGCCCTCCTCTGAACTTGTTCTAATAGGTCCATGTCCTTCTCGTGCTGGTGGCCCCAATTCAGGTGAGGTCTCACAAGAGCAGAGCTGGCTCATACTGAGTTTCTCATCAAGCAACACCCCCAGGTCCTTCTCCTCAGGGCTGCTCTCAATCCATTCTCTGCCCAACCCCTATTTATCCTTTGCATTGCCCCGGCTAAGATGCAGGACCTTGCACTTGGCCTTGTTGAACACACGAGGTACAAAGCTTCCTCTCAAGCCTGCCCAGCTCCCTCTGGATGGCATCCCTTCGCTCCGGTGTGTTGACCGTACCACACAGCTTGGTGTCACTGGTAAGTGTGCTGAGGGTGCACTCGATCCCACTGTCCATGTCACCAATATGTTAAATGGCGCCTGTCCCAGTACTGACCCCCGAGGAACACCATTCGTCACTGATCTCCACCTGGACATTGAGCCATTGACTGCAACTCCTTGAGCGTGACCATCCAGCCGATTCCTTACCCACCAAGTGGTCCATCCGTCAAATCCACGTCTCTCCAATTTTTTGAGACATGAGTATTGTGAGGAATAGCGTCAAATCCTTTGCACAAGTCCAGGTAGACGCTGTCAGTTGCTCTTCCCCTATCCACCAATGCTGTAACCCCGTAGTAGAAGGCCACCAGATTTATCAGACACAATCTGCCCTTAGTGAAGCCATGTTGGCTGTCACCAATCACCTCAATATTTTCCATGTGCCTTAGTAGAGTATCCAGGAGGATCTGCTCCATGATTTCGCCATGCACAGAGGTGAGACTGACTAGCCTGCAGTTCCCTGGGTCCCTCCTTGTTCCCCTTTTTAAAAATGGGGGTTATGTTTCCCCTCATCCAGTCAGTGGGAACTTTACTGGACTGCCATGGCTTCTGAAATATGATGGACGGTGGCTTAGCAACTACATCCGCCAGTTCTCTCAGGACACGTGGATGTATCTTATAACATTCCATGGAGTTATGGAACGTGACCTAAGGACCTTCAGGTTCCCCAGATGGTCTCGAACCTGCTCTTCTGCTACAGTGGGCAATTTTCCCAGTCCCTGCCTTTGCCTTCTGGGGCATGGGCTATGTGGCTGGCATTTGTGTGTTTTATTCTGCGATGATATAGAACAAAACCCATAGCTTTATGTAAAAGTTATTCCCCTACCTTCATAATGATAGTAGAGACAGAAAATACAGAAGAAATTTAAACAGTATGCTAATAGCTCTGGATTTGTAAGCCCGTAAGTCATGTAACTTAATGGTAAACGTCCTAATGACTTAAACAGTAGGTTTGGGGCCGAAAAGGGAAGACCATAGTGGCATCACCATGGAAAGCAGCAGTGCTGGCAAGAACAAGAAGAGAGTGAAGACTGGAAGGAAATGCACTACGAGGAAGCATGCTGCTGTTACACTTACATTGTAGGAAGTCACCTGCTCAGCAAGTCTCTTGTCTCTTCCAGATAATACAACTTCGTTATCCTTACTGGACGACTTTTTTGTCTCTTCTCTTTCCTGATGAGTGCAAGTGAATGACTACAGTTATCACTACAGTTATCAGAACTTCCAAAGTAAAAAATAAAATAAATAAAATTTATATTTATTTTGTATTAAATCTGAAGGGCAGAAACCACCAGGTATTTTTTGCTGGATAACTGGAAATTTGATGACCTGATACAGAGTAATCAACTACTGCAGAAGGGAGAGGGAGCAAATGAATAACGATATTACTTCAATTGGTTATTTCCTTTCCATCATTTTAAAGTCTCAATTAAGGAGTTTTAGCAAGTCATTAGAGGAAAAGCAAGAAAATATTTTTTTCTTTGAACAGCTCAGCTTTGTTTTCACAGAGTGCCAACAACACATATAATAACTGTCTGCATATATACTTGAGGGCAGTATATATGTGTATATATACAAAATGGTATATACAAAAATAAATTCATATATGTGAATATAAATACACACATCAATATATTTATATATAAAGTGATCATATATTTTATATATATATATATAAATACATGTACAAATGAATAAATGCTCACCTTGGCTTTTCTCTCTCTGTCAGCTGGAGTATCAGTCCAAACAGATCTATCACCCGATTTGTCATCAGCTCTTCTCTTGAATGTTCTTGGGCCAAATCCAAAGTTTTTCAGTTCCGGTGGAAGTTCTGTCATCCATGATTCCCTGGTAAGCTGCTTGGGTTCATCCTTTACAAAAGAAAGTAATGGGGGAAAAAAAGAGTGAAAAAAACCACAAGCAGATAAGCAAAACCTACTGTCTGAATCTTTCAGCTTCCAGCAGAAATCAGGAACTTCTTTTTGCCTTAACACTTAGCGTCATGAGCACAACAGTGACAGGGCTCACGCAGACACAGGCAGGCAAAGAGAAACACAAAACACTATGGCAACAAAACATTACAAGCAATAAACCACAACTTACGCTGTCTGCTGAAGTAAGTTTTTCCTTCATTCTCTGAGCTCTGCGTTCAAATTCTTTAGTCACATCAGACTCCACTGGTCCTTTGGCAGGCATTGGGCCTATAATGTCGTCTTCTTCCTCGCTGCTACTTGTTACCTTCCAAAAAACAAAACGTTTCCCTCAGTCACGCTGATAAGACCCTGATGAAACACTTGAGCTTCACAGGACTGGAATGATTTTGTCTAGAGGAGCAGATCAGCCTAACGCCCCTGCCTGTCACATAACACAAGCCTAGACTACAGTTCCGTATCAGACCTGGTCTAGCACTTGAACATGGATACTCAGGCTCCAGGCTCCCAAAAGCATCTCTTATTTCTAATTGGAGGCAAAACCACTGGTAAACACAGTGGCAACACCGAGTATTGCTACTGCCCATTGCCCTGCACACAGCCGTGGAGCCCCTGAGAGTGCAGACAGATCAGAAACACACAGACATACAGCTTTGGTGCTCCCAGCTTCATTATCACTAGCAACATTTGGATGCATCCCCACCATAAGGATCCCAATTTAACATTGCATGGAGAATTGTCCCGAGCTCATATTGTCCCCTGCCCCCATCAAGAAAAGAGTAAAGCCTTGAATTGTAGGTCAGTATTTTCATTCTAGCAGGTTGCGTTCCTTTTTATTGTTTTCAAAAATCTGAACTTTGCTAAGATGTTCACTTGTGAAAGACATGACACGACACACCAAAGTAAAGAAAGGAAAAGCATCTGGAAGAACCACTCTGACTACCATTTAGGATGCCTGCATCTCTTGCATTCCGTGCATCATCCATCTAACAGCAAAATCACAACCACCAGACCAGCCTGCTTCTTTTTTAGGCTTACTTAAGCTGCTGCGTTCGATGCAGGCAAAAATAAGTCAGACACCTGCTGGTCTAAAATTAAACTGTCATGCAGAAAAGCATGCCTAGTAGACTTCTTCGGGTTCCTACCTGTTTAATCATCACTAATACCTTATACTAAAACAAAAGACTTCCGTCTTCACAAACCTCATTGCAGAATTTGGAGGAAGCTGATGGTCCAGGGGAACATCTGTTATTCCCGGTGTCCTCTGAAGTCTTCCTAAAGCCAGGTGGTAATGCAGGACCTATAATGGGCCTGAAGTGGGAAGAAAAAAGATATATAAATATATTTCAATTTGGGAAAAAAAAAGCAAAGGAAGCAACATAGCCAACAGGGACGGTACATTAAATGACAACATTTTCCTGCAGGAAAAATTTAGAATAAGTAAATTTATAAATAAAAACCAAACTTTTAAGAGAAGCATAATTCTCCTTCCTTCCCAAGGCAAGTGTGCCTCCTGTGAGCTCACCACAGAAGTAACTGAACTCGTAAGAACAGTCTCTCTCCATTTCCCGTGAGGACCTCTGCAGGTAGCCGGAATGCAAGAAAACTGGGAAAGTTGTGGCACATCGTCAAGGAAATGCCCTTCTTTTCTTCCCCAGCTTCCTTCACCAGATTCAACAGCAAGGAAAGGTGTGAGGCCAAACACACGCTGCTCTTTCTCCAGCACAAAAGCCGCGTTTGCTCATTCTTGTCTCGCACTACACTTTCACTGCCCTTTAAGGCACAGCATCAGCAAACTGCTCTCAAGTTTGTTTTCCATTGGAGGAGGGAAGAGAGAAGAAAGGTTTTGTGATGCCTTTTAATGTCACGGATTTGGTTTTGGACAGCAACTCGGCAAGCAGTGTGATAATTAAGCTATCTCCAGGAACACAGCAAGGTGAGAATTTATTTCCAATGGTGAGCAGAGCTCAAAGCAGACTACAAACTGTGCCTGCTGTACTGGAAAGAGCTCTTTTAATAATCTGCCATCATATTCCTCAAAGCTTATGAAAACCCAAACAATTATCACCTGCAGAAATATCCAGGTGACAGAATCCCCACAATACTTCAGGCAAAGACTTGATTTAGGATGATCTCCACTCTCTGAGCTTTTGGGCAGTCAAACGTAACATGACGTGAGCTGAATTACTGTCATTATGGTCTCTGAACTGAAGGATAACCTAACCAGCGCAGCCCCGCCGTAGCGATGTTATGACCAGGATCTGAGGGGGAGAAACCAAAAGCAGCAAGCCCTTCCAGTGAGCCAGCCACAAGCGCGAATGTGAGCTCGGGCCACGGCAAGGGCAGCGGTGAGGTTCCAAACCCAGGCGAGAGGGGGTTCAAGTTGAAGCGCCACTGCCCCCAGCCGCTGGGAAGAAGAAAGAGCTTCAATTTTCCTCTAATCCCTTCTCTTTCCTTGTTAAGACCACGTTTTAGGTTCCCAATATTAAGAGACTGAAGTTAACCCCATACAGGTACAGCCAGAATCATCCTTTAATTTTAGTCAGCAAGCACCTTTAACTTGCAGGCTAAGGGAGCTAAACCAGGCTATACCGAAAGATTTCTACCCAAACGTGTAAGAACACCAAAGTTGTGGGAAACTCTGCAACCTGTGAAAAAGAGGAGGTCTCAGGGACTCTGCCCTGCCTGTCACAGCGCAGGGGCTCTTCCCAGGAACAGCAAAATGGTTCCCATGCTCACCCCTCCCACGCTCGCCACTTCTGTGCTTCCTTCTCCACACGAGTAACCCTGCTGCTCAGGTCTTTGCTCAGCAGCGCGCAGCTGGCACATCCCTGAGGGATCCCTGGGCATCCAGAGAGCCTCGGGACAGGTGAGGTGGCTCTTGTGCAACATCTGAGATCTGTTTTCCTGCTGTTGGTAACTTTGGTACTCATCTGTGTGCATTTGGAAGAAAAGCTCTAACTGACCATGAATTAAGCTTTCCTTTGATACAGCTGGGATTTCACAGATGGCACAGAATAATTGCTTGGTGTTGGACACCGATTCCTTGCTAAGGCAAGCAAGAAGATGGGCGTTTCTGCGTTCTCCTGATGGCTCACTTCCACATTTTAAGATAAGCTTTGCTCTTTACCTTGATGCACGAATACTTCTGGAAAATTTACAAGTACTAGACTTCCGCATACCATCGATAAACAACATCCCTTCTAAAGGGGAAGAAAACCAGTTCACAAATATGTATTTTACACTGGAATGATTCAAATAATTTTGAAAAGCCACAAATTGCCACTCGAGCTGCTCTTAATCGGGAACGTTTGCTTCAACACGTCTGGAAAGGATAGCACGGAACAACAGCTCTTCTACAAGAACAAGTATGTCACACCGAGCTAAGCAGCAGGACATCCACATACTGCAACGCACAGCCTGGTGTTTGCCTCCATCACTCAGGCTCCAAGTTAAAAGCACTTCTTTGTGGTGCCCTATTAGGGACCATGTTATTTTTTAGTGACTGCCTGCATTTTATAACATTCAAAGAACACACTGTGCATATGAAATGTCAGGAAGAGAGCTGGTTCCTCCTGGAGCTGTGAAAGCACCAAATGAGCCCGCTGAGCAGGACACCCCACAATTACAAGCGGTTTCCTCAGTTTCAGCGAGGCACAGTCAAAAAATGTATGGAAAGGATACTTCCAAATAACCTCAGCCAAACACATTCAGGTTTTCTGAACTGCTGCTGAGCTCGGCAGAAAGGTATCCAAAGTAACCCAAATCCCACCGTGAGAATTCCCCGCAGACAGCACACGCTGTACACAGCCTGACAGCACCCTGAGCCACCTCCCTGGAACTGAGCACTCGTACCCGACGGGCACGGATGGACTGATTTCATCTGCCAGCTCCCGAGGGACAGCTCTGAGGAAGGTTAACAGGGAGCGAGGGCCTCCGCTGTGCCTCCTGTCAGCGAGCGCCTCCTCGGCAGCGCTGCTGTCACATCGCTCATCACTTCAAGTTACAGAAGGAAGTGCAGTGAGCGATGTACAACCAGGGGCTGTGAGACACAGCGTGAATAGAAAACCCATAAACAGGTGTCTTTCCTAAGCGTGTCCTAACTACCTGCCATTAAACAGGGAGCATTCCTGCAGCCCCACACTGCTTTACTCCGCACAGAGGTGAACTTTGGGGGGTTGGACCCGGTGATCTCTTGAGGTCCCTTCCAACCCCTACAATTCTGTGATCCTGTGAACTGCTCTGCTCCCTCCCAGCCCAAGGAAGAAGTGCAGACGTAGGTGTCCTTGTACCAGCGATTTGTTTTCCCTGCACTGATCCAAGACCTATGACAGAAAACAGAAGAAATCTGACCCTCAAAATACACATCTGACAGTTCACGTTTTCTTTTTCTCTCCGGCCTCCCAAACGGTACTGTCAGGGCCGCGCATTCTGTTTCAAGGGAATGCTGTTCTTGTTCTCACAATGTGGAGGAAGAAATTCTATCCAATCACCTAAATCTGCAGTGTACAACTGAAACATTCTGTAGCAGTGCCACAAAATATTTTATCTAAAATAATCGTGTTCCTGAATATAATTCCGTTTTAATTACCTCTCTGGAGAATCATCCTCTTTTTTAAATCCGGGAGGAAGAGCAGGCCCAAAAAAGCCATCATCATCATCGTTCTCCTCCATTCTTTTTGGCTTTCTGCAAACACAAAGATTTCACTTACTAATTACCTTGACACGCATAGCAATTATCTACACTTTAAGACGGGGAAAAAAAAGAAAACCAACAAAATGATTTCAGTCTTATGTACGAAATATCTCGCTGCTACCAAGGAAACAGTACAAAAGGATCCAAAATAATTTGAAGCAATTAAAAATTTGAGACCATAAGCTTCACTCCAAAAATGCTCTGACATTTAAGAAAAAAAAAAACAGCAAACATGAGGAGCGCTTTTGCAGTAGAAGGAAGTAAAGTATCATGGTAAAATACCATTTTCTAGTCACAAAGTAATTTTAAATTCAGCACACTTCTTTGTACATTTTTATACGCCGTCTGCATTTTGGCTGGTAGTTTTCCCAGTTCCGTTCTACTGAACTGAAAAGCTGCTGAGTAAGACAGCAAGAGGAAAGTGAGCAATATTTACTCTAACACTCTCAGACGGAATGATGTTCTTCAAGACCCTTACACAAGGTCTAAAACAAACACACAAGTTTTTAGCACAGCAATCATGAGTCATTGACCCCCCGAAATGAGAGCATGTGCAGACTCTTGTTATTTACTGAACAATTTTGATTCAAGTTGGCTTAACTGAATGTGTAAATTCCTGCCTCTAAATAGTTCTTATGATTTTATGAGTAAGCGTGCTAGAAACAAGGCTAAGCTCAAGTACGACATACTTACATGCGTTGTAAGTGGAGCCTGTCCTCAGCACAATCAAAACACTAAGGAATTTATTACTTTAATTGCAGAACGAAATTCATACACGAAAATACACGGACCAGATTGCCCTAAATATCCTAATTCCACCCTACCAAGTCACAGAGGTCGGCTGAGCATTCTTGACCCCAAAGAACACGGAGAACATACCACCACGTTTTATGTAGGTACAGGGTTTACCTTTTTGTTTATGTAACACAGTTTCTCCCATTTTATACAGACACATTTCAGTCGCTATTTCTGCAACATTTTACAGTGTAATAACACAAATAACCTAAGAACTGACTCACTTGGGCATTGAAGCTCCTTCTGGCTCCTCTTCGGAGTCTCCATGTGCGTCTCTGGGTAGCGGAAGAGATTCTGAGTCGTCATCACTGTCAGGACTTTCTGAGCTACTGCTGCTTCTGTAGTCCGGAGGCAGTGCTGGTCCTGCAACTGAACACCCAGAGGTATGCACAACAGTTATTAAACATTTCACATGAGTATTATCTGTCTTGGTACTCCCAAAACACACATCTACCCAGAATTAAGTTTATTCAGTCCTTGCTCTGTTTAGGATTTAGAGAAGATACCTAAACAAACGTATAAAAATTACTTCATTCTGCATCATGCAATGAACAACCCTCCCACGTCACGTCAGTATCTTGCTAAGGCACTGCTGTGAGGTGTCTTCTGTACGTTGGTTATCTTCTGGAACAGGAGCAGAAGGGCCTGTTGTACTTAATGGGATTTACAATACATATGGTATAAACTGGTGTATTTCAAAGAATTGATTATATTAATAAAGCATTTGAAGCCGACTAGTGAAGAGGCCCATAACTTTTATATACACAGCACGGGAGACCACACATTACCGGAATTTAATTGCCCTCCTGCTCTAGGAATGCTCTAACAATTAGGGTTATTCTCACTCCAGCCTTAGTCATGCTAAGCCAAGGAGTGAGAAAACAGCAGGCACAGAGTTAAGGACTCTGCTGAACAAGGGCTGATTTAACATCGTGCAGCGCAGACACCATCCCTCCTTCTGATATTTCGAGCGTCAAGCCTGAGACTGACGGGACAAAAAGATGCCTGGTGGGGAAAAGGCGTTGTTAGCTTTATGAACAGGGTTAGATGAAAAGATGAGGTGCGATAAAACCACATAAATGAAGGGTAACAGGAAATTACCCCTTCAGCTGAGGTTTTTTTTTTTTGATGGCACAAAATGATACCTGATGCAGGCTGAGGTTCCGTTGTCAGCTGACGAAGGCTCGGCGAAAACCGAGACCTTCGAGCGAGCTTTACAAAGCTTTTATCTGTCTTTAGCAAGAGACACAGAACAAGGGCAGTTTACTAGTTTACGAAGCACCCAGACAGATCTGCCACTTACTTTCTTCTCCGATTTAATGGGATGGACCTTAACCAGGACATACGAACTTATTTCAGTACCAAGAAGGAAAAGAATATGCCAAATAATAAAACACCCCACCCTACAAAAGTAAAGCAAGTTCAAGATAAGAGGGAACAAACAAGAATAATAAATAAATGGATATAAAGACTCAAAAAGTCCCTGATTATGGTCTGAGAACTTAAGGTGGAAGCTGGTCCCACTGATGTGCTGACCAGCATCAATGCTTCCTAGCTCGGTTCCTTCACACTATTCTCTCTGTTATGCCAAGGAGCACGCCTGTGTGGGCTGTGCAACAAACCCGAGCAGGGAATTTAACAGGCGTAACAGTAACGCTGCTGAAAGCAGCGCTCCCCTGGAAGAGCTGCTTGTCTGTGGAATTACAGCCGAAGGGGTTCAACTATGAAGAAAGTAAGGACAGAGACGGCTTCTGGGAGGAAACTGGCATTTAAAGCCTGGGGAGCGGGGAAGGAAGAGTCAGCTGGATGTGGTGAAAGGAATAAAGGAGAAAGGCTTGGGAGAATGGAGAAATGCAACCACAGTGTGGGTCAGACCAAGCTGAGTGTCTCACAGCTGCCAGAAGCAGCCGTCCTCACATTGTCGGCCTCACCACAGACATGGCCAACCCCCTCCTCCTGCCTCCCTGCTCTCCTCCCATTACCCGCAGCCATCCCCCAGCACCTCCCTGCTGCCGGTGCCAGCAGTGCCAGGTTCAGGCCAGCTTCACAGAGCCGCCACGAGGCGGGGGGCTGGAAGGGGCCTCCGGAGCTCACCGGGTCCAACCCCCCTGCCACAGCAGGTTCCTGAGAGCAGGCTGCCCAGGGAGGCGTCCAGACGTGCCTTGAATATCTCCAGAGAAGGAGACTCCACCCCCCCCCCCCCCCCCCCCCCCCCGGCTCACCGCGGCCGCAGTCCTCCTCCGGGTCCGGCGCGGCGGCGCGCAGCTCGCGGGGCATGGCGGCCGCCGGGGGCGGGGCCGGCGCATGCGCGCCAAGCACGCCCCGCCCCCTCAGCGCGAGCCCACGCCCACTCAGGGCAGCGCGTGCCCTCTCGGACTGGCCACGCCCACTCCGGGTGTGACCACGCCCCCCGTCGCCCCGCCCCTCCCTCCTCTCCTTTAAAAGCGGCGCGTGCTCCGCGCGCCGGAAGTGACGCGCAGAGCGGAAGTCGGCGGCGCGTGCGGCGGCAGGCGGGCGGGCAGGATGCAGGCGGGCGGCGGCGCCGCTGCTGCCGGCGGCGGAGGCTTCGGGCCCGGCCTGGCCGAGGTGGGCCCCTTCGGCTGGTACCCGCCG
Source organism: Anser anser (assembly GCF_964211835.1). Lineage (NCBI taxonomy): Eukaryota > Metazoa > Chordata > Aves > Anseriformes > Anatidae > Anser > Anser anser. The sequence continues at coordinate 181,733,820 of NC_139720.1, read as the reverse complement.
CCCCTCCGCCCGCCGCTCTTCTGCCCGCCGCCTCCCCCCTGGGAGCCCGGCTTCTGGCCGCCGCACGACGGCTACGCCCCGCCGCCGTGGTACCCGCCCGCCTACCGCGACCCCCCGCGGGGCCCGCACGCTGGTGAGGGGCGCTGAGGGCGGGGGGGGGGAGCCAGCGCCGCGTCCTCCCCGCGGTCCCTCCCCCTTCCAGGCCCTCGGACGAGGTGCGCGTGGGTTTTGCCGGCTGTGCCGGACACCCACCGCTCCGTTTCTCCTTCCTTTTTTTTTTTTTTAAGGTGGGAATGGAGGTTTTCCTCACGATTGGCAAGGAGAGCAAGCGCCCGCGTTTTGTAAGCGTGCTACGGGTGGAAACGGCAAGCAGAAGGTAAGGATGGGTGGTGGGTTGGGCTGTCTGGCCTCCTCCAGGGGTCGCTTCCGATCTTTGATGTTGTGTGAGTCCGTGAAGGTGGCAGCCACGTGGGGCTTGTGTCCTCGTGGGGACCCTGTGCTTTCTTCTAATATCTCTGTAAGAGAGAAAATACACGATTACCAAAAGAAGAATGATGAGCAGGTTGCAGGAGACAATTCTCCATGTTTAGTCAGCTCTCATGAGATCCCACTCGGAGTACTGCATTCCGTTCCGTGGCCCCCAGCACAAGAAGTCCATGGGTCTGCTGGAGTGAGCCCAGAGGAGGGTATGAGGCTGGTCAAGGGGCTGAAGCATGTCTTTTTTGAAGGCAGGCTGCAGGAGTTGGGCTTGTTCAGGGACCCTTTGTCTGGGAATGTAGCAACAGGGCAAGGGGAATGGGTTTAAGCTAAATGAGGGTAGGTTTTGATTTGATATGAGGAGGAAATTCTTCACTGTGAGGGTGGTGAGGCCCTGGCACAGGCTGCCCAGAGAAGCTGTGGCTGCCCCATCCCTGGAGGTGTTCAAGGCCAGGCTGGATGGGGCTTTGGGCAACCTGGTCTGGTGGGAGGTGTCCCTGCCCATGGCAGGGGGTTGGGACTGGGTGATCTTTAAGGCCTTTTCCAACCCAATTTCCTACCCTAAAACAGGTAAACTCCATTAAAAACTTGTATTGTGGTGATGTCTGATGGTATAAATTACGTTAGTGGTCTGCTGTGTTTTCAGGGCCTGACAGCCTGATCCCACTGCTGTGTATGGTGGGAGAGGGAAGGATCTCTGCTGCCCCCTGAGCTCCTCTTACCTGTCATGTGAGAACAGGCATGGACTGACTGGATGGCTAGGAGACTTGTGCTGTACCCCCTCCTCCTTCCAGCTGCTGCTGAATCTGTGCCTGCCTGATGTGCTTGCAGCAAGCATTATTTTGTTAATTAATAATGGAAATGTCTTTTTACTACTGTGCTGATACATCTTTTTCCTCCTAGAACAAAAAGAAAAAGGAGCCGGTTTTCTCCCACTACTGTGATACCTGTGACCGTGGCTATAAAAACCAGGAGAAGTATGATGAACATGTTTCACAACATACACAGGTTGATGAGCTTGGCTTCTTTTCTTTACACTTTGATTTTTGGTTTCATGCCTAAGTAGATAGCTGCGGTCATGCTTTGAATGGGAGACTTAGCAAAGATTCCTGAGCTACAAAAAGTCTTGTAGGAGACTTTTTCTGATCCCTGTCATGGGGGAGCTCTCAGTTGTGGGTTTGGTTTTGTTGCTAAAGTCACTTTCATGTCATTCTTGTGAGTCGTTGCTAATTCACCTCAGCACTGTGAATTACTTCAGTGACATTGGTGTACCATGTTAAAAACCTGTGTGAAAATGCTGTACAGGAAAAACACTTTAAAAATCAACTCCTTTATTGCAAAGAAGTAATGAGGTTAGAAATTAGACAGCCCTGCAAATCTTTCTCTTATTTTAACTTCATGTTTTCTCCAGTTACCAGGCATGTTCACTGGCTATTCAAAACTTGTATGGAAGTTACAAGTGTACTAACCCTGCTAACTGGTTTCAGTTATGTCTGTTGGAATTGTGGCTTAAGCTCTGCGCAGCTAGCTGTGCAGTCATCTGGCACTGACTCTGACCTGTGCCTAAACGCTTGCTCTGATTTGCCTGTATAAAGTGCTGTATCTGATGTTCACCCTCTTCCCTTTACCTTGCAGTGCACAGAGGAAGGCTGCAGTTTCAATGCCCATGAGAAGTTGGTTCAGATTCACTGGAAGAATGTAGGTATCCCAGCTGGCCCTGAAAAACTAATCTGTACACTCTTTCCATCTGCCCTTTTTGTTCTTTTGGGGCTTTGTCATTTGTCTGGAATGACTATGTAGCACCTCTGAGTTGAATTTGTTATAGAAATCTACAAATGAGAATGTTCAATACTTTGTTTCCTAATGGATTTGTTCTGTAATTGCTGTCTGCAGCCTCAATGCTATTGGAGACAAAAGCAGTGTGATGCTGATATAATTGACATGTTGCTTTTTTCTTGTGTTCTTCCAGTCCCCCTTAAAAGACCTGTGAAATGTTTTCCGTAGGTACATGGACCTGGTGCTAAAAGAATAAAATTAGATAGTCCAGAAGAGATAGCTAAATGGAGAGAAGAAAGAAAAAAGTGAGTATCGTGATCTGTGAGCTTGTTTTACTGTACGTTCCTTGAGCGGTAGCAGGATGGCACCCGAAGGACGGTAAGCAGCTTCGTTTGATGCTGCAGAACTCCTGAGGTACCAGCTACCCTGTGCGGGGATGGGGGCTGGCTGCATGCAGATTGGTCAGATGGTTGTAACAGAAGGCTGCAGAGGAGGAGTCAGCTTTCCCAAAAGTTTGATTTGGGTGCCCCAGGTTAGGGGGATGACCCATTCCTTGTTGTTTAAGTAGATCCTATTTGGGAGTTCTTTTAAAGAGATTCCTGCATTGCTTGACGCTTCTCTTATGAAAAAACAGAATCCATGAATGATACCTCAAGCAGACTGACTTGCATTGTAGCTAGGGTATGAGGTAAAGTTCACATGCACATGATATTTCTCACTTCACCTTCTGTGATGTGAAGTGGTATGACTTCTTATTTACCAGCACTGGAGTGTTTAAAAATTCACTGTACTTTCATAGACCTTATTCCAGTGACTTCTTCGGAGTAAAACAGATGAAAGTCTAATCCTCAAATGAAAGTCTAATATTCAGCAGGTGAAAGATGCAGGTTTTCCTCACTTCTGTCCCTGACTTGGAATACAGTCCTGTGAGTGAGCAGTACGTGGGTTTGCTTCTGTGAGCAAGAGTCTTGTATGCACAGTGGAAAGTGACATAAATTACATTACAGGGTTACTGATGATTGGCCTTGGCATTGTACTGGTGGTCTCTTTAAATGAAAATAACCTGCACTGTCTTTCTACTCTCTCAAATGAAGAGAATCACATGGTGTCTGTTTATAACAGCTTATTTTGATCTGGAAACATACTTAAAATGCCTTAGTTAACTGTACTGAAGTTGCTTGTGGTCTGTGCAAGTGCAAGATGAGTTTTTGTTCCAAAGTTTCCTTTTTTCAAAATGTACTTAAAAAAAACAGGGATGGGCTTTTTTTAGTGGCTTTTGTTCTAAATTTTTCCCACCCCCCCATGACAGTTAGTCCTTTGGACAAATGTCTAAGGACATTTCTTACAATGTCCTTAGATTTCTGTCTCGGGGCTACTGTTACAAAACTAAGTGTGGGCCTCAAGGGAAAAGTGAATACTTGCATGCAGGGTCTCTTCATTTTCAACTTATCTACTGTGTTTTGGGATGTTGTAGGAGAGTGGCTGGTTCTAAGATTTAAGTTTTGAAGTGGTGTTCAAGGTGTGTGAGTACATGCTGTACTGTGTACTAGGACAGTAGGGAAGCAGGCATTGCATGCACAGTCACGTTTTATGTCCTGTTTGCTTGGGGATTGGGTGCTGTGACTGATGGCTGTGGTTAATTGTAAGGATGATGCTCTGCCTGGGAGTATTTCTGTTGACTTTCTAGAGACTCTTATGGCAGATACTGGTTTTTTATTACAGATGAGTATGATTTGGCTGTGGTACAAGGTTGCAAGCTCTTTGTTTTGTGTAGGATGGTAAAACAAATGGAAACGAAGTGGTGTAGTCATGACCACCAAGGGAAAAGGCAGTGTGGGATGAGGGCCTTCTGAACCGCGGCCACTAGATGGGGTAGTGCGGTGGCTTAGTTGGGTACCTCCGCTGCTGTGTGGGCTTCCTGCTTAGCTGTAAGGGATGCGTGTAGAATGACTGCCTGGGTGGCTGGTGTTACTCTTCGCACAGCGAGGAAGTCGTCCCAACTTTCTCTTTAAAAAAGAAAAGGAAGCTTTTGTGAGGCATTAATTGGGTTTCCAGCAAAGCAGCAGCTTAGCGCTGAAGACCTGTTGTTGACTGGCAGTAAACATTGCATTGTAAAGAAAAGGGGGACACCAGAGGGAGTCTGAACTAGTAGACAGCTTTGGTTTATGGTCAAAGGAGAAATGCTTTTTCTTTCATTCTTAGCTCTGACCAGAGCTTCTAGAATCTTTTTAGGTCATTAGTAGTCTGTTTCTATCTAGCTTGTGATGATTTAATGTGTGTGTTCCCATGTTGCATCCTGAACGCTTCTGTCTTGCTTGTTCTTTAAGCTGTTATAAATTACTTAGAGTTGAGATTTTCTTTTTATTCAGCTGCTGTGTTGCTCAGTTGTCTCTGGCTAACATCTGTTGGAAAGAACCTGTGTTAACAGTGCAGCATTACTCATGATGAGGAAAGGGAGAGGGGCAAGCTGGTGATGAGTATCTTTGCACTAAGTATGCCAGGTGAGAATGCCGTTTTCCACTCTCAGTTTCTATAGGATGCCCTGGTTGCTGTTTTTCAGTCTTTGTGTCTCTACCTAAATTTTTTTAATGGCTTATGGCCTACTGAACCTGTTAAGGCGAGCGATCTGAAGGCTTTTTAGTGGGTTTTGGCCTACTGAACCTGATAAGGCAAGCAATCTGGAGTTAAATGGACAGGGGTAGAGATGAAATTGTACAGGATCGAAGAGTTTTTCTGTCTTGCAGACAACTGGTTGTGGACTCTGACACTGGCTTTGGTGATTACAATTGCTTTTCTTGTTCTGATTCGCCCTGTCTGTTCTAACTGCTGGGAAATGTGCTGTCTTCAGCACTTTTAAATGCAAGCTTAGAGGGAATTACCAGCAGTGCATTTCCTTAATGTGTCAGAATGTGGCATTGCGGTCTTCCATTCTTTCCAAGTGAAATCTGAGCCCTGGTAGGCCAGCTGTTTGCTCAAGAAGAGCTTGTTAGAAAGGTTATCAGGAAATAAGACAAAGCTGCTCTGATGCTGAAGCAAATACCTAAACTTATTTCTTTTTTAGGTTCTAGTATAACACTGGCGACTTTATCTTATGTATTGCTTCTAAATTCTGCCTGCCCCCCTTGCTTTTTATAATCTGCTGGGTTTTGGTCCAGTTAAGGAAATACAGCAGTCCAAGCCTGCAATTTGTCTGACAGGCTGAGCATGTGCTTAATGAACGAAGGCCGGTGCTGTCAGCCAAACCACTTTTTATTAATTTGTGATCCTCTAGCTGAATAATGATAGTTCTCGAATAGCTTGGCATCCTCCCTGGTGGTGCATTCATAGCAGTTCAATACATAATAAGGAAAATGAATTTCCTAGGGTCTGATAAAGCTAAAGACAAAGCCAAGTGGATTGAATGTTGTTAGATTAAGGTGGATGTGGATGGGATAAGTACTTGGAATTGCTGCCATGCACTGGTAATAAAACTGCCTCATGGTGAAATCACCCTAGAGATGCAGCGCCTGATAAAATGCCTGGGAGCCTTGGAAGGGGATTGTATCAGCTCCCTGTGGGCTGTTTGTCCCCTTTGAGCTATCAGTGCCCCCTTTGCTGTTGGTTGTATGTGTACAATTTGAGATGAGCGTAAGAAGTTACCAAGCCAATTTGGTCACAGTGCTGTTCCCGTGAAGATGATCGATTTGTATAGATCTGGACTCAGAAATTCAGTGCAAACTGCCACAGAAACAGCTCAGGTCTCTTTTCAGCTAGGCATTGGCAAAGCTTTTTTTATCCCCAGTGCTTCCTGAGAGCTAGTTTACATGGTTTATGTGGACAAGATGGAGTATGCTGGACTACGAGTGCACTAGCCTATGTCATACATGATTTTTCAGTAAATTAATCTATTTGCTAAGGCACACTGAGTTAGTTACACTTAATGTTACCATTCCCCTTCTCTGGAAGCTTAGAGTATCCTTTACCTGCATATCATTTTGTTGGTGCAGATGTAATCTTAGCCTTTGAGTTTTCTAGTGTTATCTTGACACCTTATGCTGGAAAAACTTCCATGTGGTTATAGAAGCATCTTTGGGTGGAATCTGCAGCTGTTACGAAACGGGGCTGCTGCCTTGGGCAGTACTGACTTCTGTCAGTGTCTGTCCATCACGGCCTGGTTTAACTCCCTCTTCTACAAGAAGTCACCGGGATTTGTAAAGCCTTTGTGTTGACTGACAAGGCTTTTTGTATTAAAGTTGTGACAAGCTGTTTACAGGACCTGGGTGCTGGGTTACTTCTCTTTCGCAGCTAATGTTTTAAGAACCACATCTTACTGGGGAAGGAGGGCATACCTTCTGAGAAGGATATAAACCTGGCTCAGCTCATCAGGTACTACATGTAGCCCTAAATGTGGAGAGACTGAGCACGGGCCCTTCATTCTACGTTGTTACGCATGTTCAGGAGCAGTCTTCCTAAATTTAGCCTTCCTGAGTAAGAATTCTCTATCAAAAAAATAATCTTTCTGGTCTACCCTGAGTACTTTGTAGCTGTTCTCATTGATTTTTTTGTAAACTATGAGGCTGCACCATGTAGTTGTGCCTCAAGACCATGGTGTTTGTGCTGTAGGCATCAGTCTCCACTTTGGGATGATGTGGATCTAGTTGCCTCTTTGGATAGATCTAGCTGCTGCTGTATGCTTTATTATGTGTGCAGGCAAGGTAAAGATGAGTAAAATGCTGTTGAACCTCTAGTCAGGGGAAGCTGGAGAAGATAATGGGTACAGGTGCTATCAGATATACTTTTGCAGGAATACTGAGACTTCACATTTGAAGTTTTTACAGCTGTTAGCTCCTGTCTGTCAACTGAAGAGGCTTTCTAAGAGAAATTTGTCTGTCTTGGCACTGAATCGAACTGAAAGCGTTTACGGAGTTCTTTATGGTGGCTCAGTGGAGGGAGTGGTAACTCAGAGGAATGAGAGTGGGAGGCAGTCATGTCTCAAACCACGTTTTGAGAGCGTGTCTGAATATGTCTTCAATCAGCATAACTACAGGAGCACTTGGAAGACTTCTTTTTTTCCCCAGAATTAAGGGTCTTCCCTTATGTCCTTGTAAATAAAAATGTGCCTAAGACAAAAGACAAGCTTGGGGTTCTTCTGAGCATAGGTAACTCATTTAAATAGCTCTTTTCCTGTGGACCTTACTCCTGTGAAGGAAAGCATCTTAAGTTTTATCCTAAAACTGTGGAGAGCTGCCAAGCACAGGGGTCTTTGTGAATGTGAAACTCTCGAGATTAAATAATTCATTCCACACCTGCTGTTTGCTGGGAGTTTTATAAGGTGGATGAAGAAATGTAGCTAATGAGGAAGAACAGAGAAACATCATGTCCCTATGCTCACTTGAGCTGTGTGGTGAATTTTCTGGGAGAAATCCAATGAAAATAGACTTTGACAGCCCATACTCAAATCCTCTTGAACGAGACAAGTTCTGTTTAGGTGTGTCTCAGAAAATACTTCTCATCTTTTTCTCTTGGTATGTGGTTGGAGCTGTCTTGCATCAGTGTGAAGCTTAATGTTCTTGCTATAAAATGGAGGAGATGTGTGTGATAAGATTAAATAATTAAAGATAGGAGTCCCTTTTGATAGCTACATTATAGTAAGTAGCTGTTTGAAAATGGAATAACACGGAGCTTAATAGACTTATCAAATATTGATCCTCCGTGGTGTTCTCCAGAGATGGGTGGGGGTGTTTCCCATTTCCTACCTTTATCTCAGAGTGCGGGGATTTAGCTAACTGGTGTTTACAGAGCAGCCAGGGTAGCCAGTTAAGGCTTTGACAGCAATTTACAGGAGGCCTTGCATGTTAGAACCAGCGTGGTGTTCATCTGCAGGGAAGAATGGTGAGGGAGGTGGGGAGTGGGAAGAGAGGGGTGGTTAGTGAGATGGTTATAACAGTAGGCTTGTTTTTTTGTCTGCATGACTTAGCAATTTTTCTTGAAACTGGAAGAAAAGGGGGCAGTAATATTGGTGTAATAGAGGTCAGTATGCAAGCACTGTACTGAGGAAGCTTGTGGGTTTTTTCCTTATCTATCCTATTAAGGGAATTGTGCACCCAGAAGCTGTTCTTGTAACCTTTTTTGCAAAAGAGTCGGGCAGTTGTTTTGCTAAAGGAATGCTATACCCCAGGATCCTTCAAATACTACAATTAAAGCACCATAAAATGAAATTGCTGGACTAAATCATGCCCTATTGTGTGTAGGGGTAGGTAGAGGGTCCAGAAGCATGACTGTACTGTTTGTCTGTAGCTTGTTTGGTTAGGTAAATCTAATAATGACAATTTAGTGGATTTTTTGGTATTGAAGTAACTAAGCGTAAATACTCAGGCTTCTTTTCCTTGCCGTGCCTTTTCAAGAAGGAAGCAGTCTGCTACCCTTCTATGAAACACCTTAAAACCTTTTTATGCTCATAGCAGATGTTGGTTTGTTAAAGGGTGAATTGACCAACTACGGTGAAAGTTTTAAGAACAAGTGATTTTTTTTTCCTCCTAGAAATTTTCCTACATTAGCGAACATTGAGAAGAAGAAGGTGATGCAGATGGAGAAGGAAGAAAGGGGAGAAGTCCTGACTACCCCACAGTTTGGGTAAGCATTTCGAAACACGGCTGTTACTTCTGAACTCTTTAAGAAGAAAGTAAGCTCTCTTACTGTGGTGTCCAAGTACTCAGTGCTTTCACTGTTCACACCATCTAGCTGACTTTAGCAGGGTACAGGTCACTTGACAAATTGCAGATGTAATGTTCCTTTGTTTACAGTGCTTCATAGTCCACTTCGGTTAAATTAAACAATAATTGGTCTAGAAACCTGATGTTCTTGCTGAATTCTGCACTCCGGCTTGTTTGAGAAAAGCATGTTCTAGTGGCCACTTGTTAGATCACCCTAACCTTGGTCTCTGAAAAAGAAATAATGGGGATGGAACATAATGAAGCTACGTGGTCTAATCCTCTTATGCCTGAAAATGGCCCAGGGAGACTTTAGGAGTGCATTTGGCTTCTTAACTCTCTACTTTCAGATGATAAATCAAACTTTAAATGAAGAGCAGAGGAAGAATTAACTGTTTTCATAGCTTAAGCAGTGCTTTTGTTGCTCTTTTCTTCTACCCTCCATCTTCATTATCTACCTGCTACCTTTCTTACAGGCCCAGTCCTTGGTCCTCTTGGATTTTTGTTTCTCTCGTACTGTGAATTACTTCTCACTTTATTTTTATTACTTCATTTTCTACTCTCCCCAGTGTCAGTGTTATATGGAAACAGCCAACTCCATTAGCTCTGTTTTAGGGCCTGTGGGAAGACTTTTAGATAATCTAGGAGTGGTGGATTGTTATATTACTTGTTTAAACTGGAATGACTGGGCCAGAAGGCAGGAGTGGACCTACTTCGAAGGGAGACTTGCTAAATTAAACTTGCTGCCATGTGGAAATGAAGCTGGAGCTTGTTGACAAAAAGCTCCTTGAATATATCTCCTTGAATAAAGAAAATAAAAAACCTTGCACCATTTTTAATCAGGTGAACTAGTGCAGGATAGGGTTTGTGCGAGGCTAGTATGATTTGTTAAAAGATGATAATGCAAGTTACCTTGATGCTGCATTTGCTTCAGATGTTTACCCACCCCCTCCAACCAGTTGCCTTATGATTCTGGAAGGGAAGGCTTATAAAAGACTGAAGTAGCATCTTTTTTCCTTCAAAAGATAAAAAGGTGCAGAAGTGCTTTGGACACGAGGGGCCAAAGCTACAAATGTGGAATTATGTTTGGAGATTCTTGTAAGCAGAGATGAGTTTTGCTTGTCAGAGTAATAAACTGTGGGGTGTCTGCAGGTTTATTTGGTAACTCTTGTAGCTCTTCTAGTGAACTGTGAGTCAGATGCCATATGTAGTCTTAAATGTCAGTCAGAAATTCCATGTTTATCTATTAGATGTGTCAGTACTTTTATAGCTGGAAAATTGTTAGGGAGGAAAAAAGCCCTAAAAAAAACCCTACTGTTTGGTTGCTGTTTGCTTCCACTTAGTGACTTTTACCTCTGGTTGATTTTAGAAACTAGTTTGGTATTTTTTCCCCTTAAATGCTAGCCCTGTCTGCTTCATCTACTGTCCAAAAACCTGTCGTTTCTGCTTGGTGCATCAGCAGTAAAGATTCTGGAATTGGTGCTTATCTGGCAAACTTACTGATGCAGGAGGCAAAAATAGAATAGAGCTTGTTCTCTGCAAGCTGTACTATTAAAGCAAATAGCTAAGGAAGATTTAGAAAGGATTAGATACTTAACACTTCTGCAGCACTTACCATTTGTGGTTCTCTGAAGTGCTTTACAACTGCTAATTCTCGGCATCCCTGCGTGTGAGATTAGAGATGCAGAAGGACCACTTTGGCAGTCTGCGTGGTGTCTTGCAACAGCTAATTAATAGAGCGTGGCTCTTCCACCCCTTTGGACAGGCAGTGAAGAGTACAGCTTGCAGTAGAGGAAGACAGATGCCAGACTTAAGTTTGTTGGGATATTTGTGACCTTGGGGTTTCCTCCTGGGCGTTTGAGGCCCCAGGGAAATCCAAGGCTTTTTAACCCTTGGCTAAGGATGGAATGTCTAATTGAGCCTATATTTGCTCAGTAGCACCCATGTCATACAACATCCTGAACGTAGAGCCCTGTTGTACAATTTGGTCTTAAATGGAGGTGAGTTATGGGAGATAACATTAGCCTCACTTTGTGGATGAGAGGCTGATGCACAGGAAGGTGGTGGCTTCTCTTGAATCACAGGAGAACTAAGGTGGGTGATGGTATCGGTGACGGCTGAGAAATCAGTGCTAGACAAACAAGAAATGATGGGAGAATAAAGTGTTTTGTCACAATATAAAGCAATTTTGAATGCTATGCCTGGTCCTTCTCTAGAAGAGCTTATAACTGAAAAGGTATGGAAGAGGGAAGCATGAGTTACAAATGGAAACACTTCTTTGCAAACAGAGGTGGGTGGCTTAGAAGGGTTGTATGACAATTTAAAAACTTGCATTGGTGTGAAGAGATAAATAGAATAGTCAGTGTTTCTTCTAACTCCAGGAAGAGCAGTTGTCAAATGACTGTTTTATTCATCAGAGTGAAAACCAAAGGAAGTTCTTTTTCACGAAACATTCACACCTTTCTGCAAGTCTTTGGGGAAACTGAAAATTTTACACAGCACCCCACAGCATGAGACGCAACTATTAGTGTCTGGTGAGCATCTCTGGTTGGAGAGGGTCCCTAAGCAGTGTATTCCTGAATGCTGGAAAAAGATCAATGTGACTGCTTCCACAGAAAACCAGATGTTCTGCTGGTTGCTTATCAATGACAAGGTGCCAGGTTAGAAAGGTACCTTTGGGGTTGGCCTTTAAGATAAACGGCTCAAGACCCAGGGAGAAGTGTCAGGAAGAAGCTCTTGACTGAGCATGGTGTTACACTGGTGACTAGGGCTAACTCTAAGGTCCTAGCTAACAGGATCTCAGCTATGCTGGTGGTGAGATTAAGGGAGAGAGCACTGAGCCAAACGAACCATGGGGCTCATTCAAGACTGTCAGATCTTCTGTGTCTCTTGTGGTTGTAACGTGCTGATGACTATTTGTAGTCTGGTTTTTGCTTAATTGAGTTTCTGTTACTTGAAAAATATCTTCAGGAGGCTTATGTTTTCAGTTCTATATTTGCTTTTCTGATGTCCACACCTATTCTGTCTCAGATTCTGATGAGTTTTAGGCTGTCCAGGTACCTTCCTATAAATGTGGTTTGTAGGGTAGCCTGGAAGATTAGTGGAACTAGCATGCTGTTCTCATTCTGTAGTTTAGGACTTGCTTTAAACCCCACTGTCATGATGAAAGTTTTCTTTCCTTTTCCATCGGAGGAAGAGATGAATGGCATGTTAGTTGGAGGCAAGGGTTAGGCAGTCATTGCAATTGATTCTTCACTGAACTGTAACTGGAGAAATACTTCAGAAGTGGAAGCATGCTAACAGTAGATGCTTACCTTCTAATTCCATATATGCTCTGCCTGTTTTCAGTGACTTCATTGTTTAAGTGCAGTGAATGTTTATTGACTTTGTAATCTGAAATGAAAACCCTGTCTTCACATGGTAGATGATCAAGGAGCTTGCTTAGCCCTTTACATTTGTTAAAAGATAAAGTTCGTCAACTTCAAACTCTTCACTGAGGTTCTGGCTTGGTCACATCCTGCCAGTGAGATGAGCTGTGACTGCGTGTGTGGTCTGTTACCACGTGTTTGTTGAGCTGGAGGAAGTCCCTTGCATTGTTCTATGCTGTTGTACCTTGAATGTGGGCCTGAGCTGTTTGGTGACTTTATTCTTGCAGGTTGTCATTTCTGTGAACTTCCTTTCTCTCTTCCAGCAAAATGAAGGGGATGTGGAAAGCTCCAGAAGATGAGAGGCCTGGGCAGCAAGGAAGGCAGAGGAGGAAACAGAAGCGCCAGTTCTGGAAGAAATTTAAGAAAAATGGTGGCGATGACAATGTACCATCACAAAGAAATCAAAATGAAGCTAATGGACCGGAAAACAGCACGTGTGAAAAAGAACATGAAAAGCAGCCTGTTTCGGAGGCTCAGCTGTGCATGAAGGACGTGGACCCTCTCAGTCTTCTGGCAAACAGTGATGTTGGTAAGATGAAAAACTTGAACTTTACATAGCACTGTTGAAATGATTACTAATGTTCTGTGCAGCTAGCAGCTTCTAGGGGGAACTGGAGATTTAACAAAAAAAAAAAACACACACAAACTTAGTCCTTGTTGGAAAGAGGGCTAATTGGGCACGTTTATAATAAATTCTCTTAGTAGAAAACTAATGAAAGGAAATCTAATGAAAGGTTTTCCAGTATGTTTGGACAATAATAATACCACAGAGCCTGTTGTCATACTTATCTTCTCATTGTTATTAAAAAAAAGTCCAGTTTTGTGGCTAAAATAGTTCTAGGGTCAGTAGGGTCAAAATTTTGTAACTTTGAATATAGGCCAACATCCCAGTGTCTAAAAGTTGCATTTAGAACTTCCTTTTATATGGACACTTCTGTACAGATGTATCCTGATTCAGGACGTGGTCTTCTAAGAAAACTCACAGTGAATGTTATGGAGTGGGTCTGTGTTTTATCTAAAGGAAATGGGGCAAATCTTGCAGTTCAGGGAGCTTCTGCCCTATTTTCCTGTTACAGGCCTAGTTGGTAAAGAACCTAAAATACGAAGTCATTTGAAGAAGGTGAAAAATTCTGATTTAGAAAAGCTGACACAATGCTTAAGATGCTGCCAGCATTAAGAACTTCTACATAAGTTTGCTTGCAAGCCATGTTAATCATATTATAAACAGAAAATCTAGCAAGTTATTCTTACGTGTTTTTTTCTTTGAGATGTTTGAAGCATCAGATTTCCTTTATCAAAAACATCTTAATTTGAAGAGGGGAGACAGGATGTAGGAGTGTCCTGAATATGGAAAATATCCATGCTGGATATTTATTTTGGCTTCACATCTTCAAATACATTACTAGCTTTAAATCAATATTTAGCTATCAAATTGAAGAGGGTTTCTGGGCTCTTAAGGGAACACCTCAATTCTGTCTCCAACAAATACTTGACCATAATTTTATTCTATCTATAGCCTCCATAGATAAGGAATCCTTTTTGTTCAAAACACTTAGTATGGAAGGGCAGCAAAGGGAAAATAATTTGAGCCTTAAGGAATTGATATTGTAGTAATTTTGGGAAGGAGACCATAGGGATTGGTATCAGGAGATAGAACAGTGTCGAAGATGATGTGTGGAAGTGTTTGTACATTTGGTGGTGCTTGTCTTTGGTCCGAGCTAGATTTCTTAGGAAGACACAAGTTTCTTTTTGCTGCGGTGTTCAGGGAAGGTGAAGACTGGGAGGCTAGCTACCTATGTTTTGGGGTGAGGAGGAGTCTCACGAGCTAGGCACAATGGTAGGGGAGAAACAATACCATCTGATTTGGTTTTGAATTAAGGTACTGAAAGTTTTGCCTGCTAGCCAGGGTTTTGGAAGCATCAAGCAGTGTGAAAACAATCATTTTTAAAGACTATTTAATATCCCTTTGTGTCCTTTAACATTGAGAACATGAAAACAATGTCTTTCCTTCTATGAGTTAAATCATTTAAATGACACTAAAATGTAAACGTTTTTCCCTTAATTTCAGTTTTTGCTAAGTTATCTATATAGTTCTTTATTTTCCACGTGTGTATATTTTCTAAAGTATTGCTGCTTAGGTTTTTTTTCTCATGAGCATGTTTTGTTTTCCCTGTGCTGGCAGCAATATAAACACCACTGATTCAACTATTTATAATATAGTCAGCAATGATGTAGTGCTCTTAGAATATGGCAAGTAAGCTGGCTTATACTCTATTTTTAGCAATAAGGCTAGAATGCATCCCCTGGAAAGACTTCGGATGCGGAGTTTCTCCTCTGGAAAACATAATCTTCAATTAGTGGGAACAAGAGCTCAGCATCCCTATGCAATTTGTTTATTCCACTAATCTTGGCTAGTTAGGAAACAAAGGGCGATTAAATGGAACTGCATTTCTCCCCAGCATCTGTGTTTTGCTTAATGATAGAAATTTGAATTATACCAAAGTAGAGTTAGTAACTTTAGGTATAATAGGTAGAAAAGGAAAGCGTTATTACATGTTATTAATAGCAGTTGCATTTTTATACAGCTAAGTAGAATAAACATTTTCTTTTAAAATCATACCACTGAAGGCCATGATTTTGCTGTATAGAAACATTTTGTTGGAGCATTCAGACCTTTCAAACAGCAGCAGCCCTTTCTCTCAAGGCAATGCCTTTTTGCGTAATGCATTCGCTGAAGTTCTGTTCATTATCCAGTTCCTTCAAAGCTAAAGAAATTGAATGATATGAAGAAAAGGACATTTTTCTCTTAATTTATAAACAGAAACAAGGTAAGAAGATCAGCCTGTCAGGTCTAAAATTGTGGGGCATCTGTTGACCAGGAACAGTCAACTCTATTTAGTAGTTCATAATGCTTCCTCCCAGTGTGGTAGGTACTGTCAAATAGACAATATATTGCAGTAAGTGTCTTCCTAATTTGCCAAAAAGCCAAGTTCGTAATGTTAAGTCTTTAAAAACTGATTTTTACTTGCATGACTAGATAGTTTTTAAACTTAAAGTGTAAAAAAGGCATCTGACCCCAGTGTGCACTTCCCAGTTTGAATGTGGTAGTAGAGAGCAGCTATGAATCAACATAATTTGGAGTAAATGTCAGAGCTTTACAATTGCTTAAATTTATGTGAGTGCAGTATGTTCTCTGTTAAGAAAATGCGCTGCATTTCCATGAACTTCCAGTATGTTTGGGAGTTGATGTGACTACTAAACTAATGAGAATCAGCCTCTCAAAAAAGAGTACTGAGGGAAAAGAGGCAGATAAGTAGTTTTAGATAAACACCTGTGTATTTAGCTAAAGTTGTTCTACCATACAACATGTCAGTTTGATTTATTGGAGCTCAATTGTTGATGATATATTAGAAGAAAATAGCCAAACACTTGTGATTTTAAAAATAAAGATCTCGAAAGTGTTTATTACAGCATATCTGCTTACAAAATATTGAGCAGCTTTCCTGTGGGGTGTGATATTCAAGCTTAAACAGATGAGGGGCGGGAGAGGGCACAACTTTTTGTGAAAATAAGACTGCAACCAGTCTTTTCCAGTAGTCCGAAGAGGCTAGTTTCTCAAAATGTTTGTGGTAGTGTTACATATATCCGAATGTGTATTACTGACAAGCATTTCCTAGTTTTCTTAACCTCAGCACTGAGTGTCTTTCCAAGGTCTTAACACATATAGACTCTTTGCATTAAACTAAAGCCATCACAATTTTGCATGTTTATTTTTTAGAATGTTTTTTTGGTAGTTCTATTTTCTTACTATGCTCCGTTTCATCATTTTTGTGCTGCTTGCCTCTCTTCTATTTTCCTGGTATTCTTTTTTTGTAGCAGTAATATTACAGTAAGACTGCAATACCTCACTTACTCACAACACTCTGTGGGGATTTAAGTATCAGTCTGAAGTCCTGCTGAAAACATTTGTCCAATTTGTGGTGTAGGCCCTAAATGTCCCTTATGAACTTTTGCTGTCCAAGAATTTTTGTTGCTTGTGCTTTGCACGAGGCTAATTGTTGTTGTGAAACTGTTGGCTTTCTGCATCCCCACCCCTGCCTCCACAGGGCTAAATCCAGCGAAACTTCAAAACACATTATGAAATCCCCTTTTTTTTTCCTGAGCTTTATAATAAAACCTGTAATTATGTTTAATGTGTGAAGAAAACCCAAGCTGTTGTTCAGGGAACTTGACCTTCTCTTTGTTTCTATAGCTCTGCTAACTGTAAATCAGTGGTGAGAGATTTTCCACCAAATATCTGTGGAGAGTATGCAGGTATGCTCTGTATCAATCCACAGTGTTGAGCAATGATGCCTATCACTCTGTCATGATCAGTTAAGGTGGCTGTTCATACAGGAGAACTTGGAAAAATCCCTCTTGGCTTTTCTTCCCCCACAGACTCTGACAAGGATGAAGAAGCAGCTGAAGATGGGAAGCTGGGGATGACTGTTGTTCCCAAGCAGGTCACCTCAGCCCTGAGTTCGTTGTCAGCCAACTATGGCAGTGCCTCTGAGAGTGAGCCTGAAGGTGTGTATATGCTCGTACCCTGCTGTTCTTTCCCTCTTTTCCTTTACGTTGCTAGTGTAAACTGCAAGCAATGAGTACTCAAAATTTCCTGAAAAAACTTCTCAATAAAGCATAGGTGTTGCAGAATAAAACGCAGCATGTAAGCATTGGCCCACCTGTTAATATAATGCTAGATCAGTGGCATTGGCTGCATCTCCAAAACATCTGCTTACGGAACTGCCTTGATTTTTTTTGGGTCTGTCTGCTGGTGCTGTAATTCAGAGCTGTCTTGTATAAGCTTAAAAATCAACAGAAGTAAAGAGAGAAGCTTGTTAAAGGTTATGCACAG
The DNA here is from genome assembly GCF_964211835.1 of Anser anser. Lineage (NCBI taxonomy): Eukaryota > Metazoa > Chordata > Aves > Anseriformes > Anatidae > Anser > Anser anser. Next base: position 181,716,556 of record NC_139720.1, on the reverse strand, counting down.
GGGTGTTTTTGCAGTCTGTGAGATCTCTCCAGTGTGCTTTCGGTGGCATGCTAGTACTGGTACAAGTCATGCATAAAGAAGCAGGGAGGAGTGAAAGCGTATGTCATTTTCCTCCCAGTCTGTTTCCCCATTCTTCCTTCCTCCCAGTTTGAGCACTAAATGGGTTACTTTATGGTGTGAGCCATTACTAATTCCCGAGTATAGTGATAACTCCTGGTCTTGGAGAAGTACCCAGACAGAGCAGGGCCTTTGTGCAGTCACTTGGTGCACTGCAGTGACCCTGTCCACTTTGGCTGTGCCACATCTAATTCCTGGCCTTTTTCTAGCCCTACAGCATTCTTCAGAATGTCTCAAGCAGAGCTTCCTGAAAGATTGAGTGGGTTTCTTTCCCTGCTTTGTTTGCCTTTTCTCAGCACTGTGACCTGGGTTGAAGGGTGGACATAAAAATTTCTTTGGTTAGGGTGTGTATCATCAAACTTCCCAGGACTTCTAGGGGCATGCTCTTGGAGAGGAGGGAGAGCAGCCTGTCTTGAGCCTCGCTTCAAATCATGTTTGAATAGAGCCAGGAAAGTGCTGTTATACACTCACAGTAAACTGATTTCCATGTCCTTAAGGGCTTTTTTCCCAGAAGGCTTCTGGGTTTTGCAGTAAGACTTGCACTCTGTAGTGCTTGGATTTTGTGCTTCTCTGAGTGTGTACATGCTGCTCCTTGGTCTGCAGTTAATTACCGTGCCTTTCTTGCCCCTGATGATCTACCTGAAGTTACAGAGGGCATCTAGCAAGGAGGGAATTGAACTTGGGCATTTTCTGCCCCAGTGTAGTGACTTCTCAACTGCCAAGCTTGCGGCAAGCTGTGCTGTGAAGAGGAAGCAATGTACTTCCACAAGGCAGAGCTGAAAATCTTGTTCAACATCTTAAAGTCAACCACACCTCCTTGAAAAAAACAAGTATTAAGTATCTCATTTACTGTTCTATGACTGTTTAGAGGTTATTCTTTGCATTTAAACACCAAAAACAAAAAACCAAAATCCAACCCAAACAAAAGCCTCCCTTCTTTCAAGTAAACCTTGCACATATTTTACATCAGGTTATGTGAGTAAGAGGAGTACTAATGAGCTGCCAGTGCGTGGGGATATAAGCATGCTAAGTCTAGGAGATAACTGTTTTTTGTTGTGTTTTTTAGAAGTCTCCGTCAAGATTGCAACAAAAGCTGAGGAAAACCAGGCTGTGCTCAGAAATACGCCTCAAACTACTAAAGTTCATCAGAATCCAAAGCTGAATCAAGAACATCCAGAATCTGTGGACACAACGTTAAGAACCTCAAGTACAAATGCAGGTTCCCCCAGAGGCCCTGATAAACGGGCAAAGAAACCATTACCTCTCCTTCCAAAGCGTCGTCCAACCCTGCTGGAAATGGTGAGTCTTAGCACTAAAACGATGCTTGCTGCACAAGAGCAGCACTGTTGTGAGTGGTTCTCCTCTCCCCTGCAGGAAGTTAGAGCAGTCTGTTAGCTGGAGCAAAGGCCCTGTCTTAAAATAGCCGAGGGAGCGTTTCCCTCCAAGTGTAGATGCTGAAACAGCTGTACAAGTATCCTGGTGTGCGTTCAGGTAACGACTGGCTTTGGTGAGCAAGAGATGGCAACTTAATCGTGTGCCTAAAGTGAGCTGCACAAAGGATAAAACCTTTCTTCTTACCTCTCCCCTTTCTGTGGTAATGTTCTGTAATGTGTTTGTATGTGATCCTGTCAGATTGATGCTGATCCTTCTCCCTTTGCGCTCAGCTTTGCTATTGAGCCACCTGACTGAGGAGACAGTTTCTTCAGCTGCAGTCAGACATCTTCTTAAGGGTGGTGGTGGCTCGAACTGTAGAGCTGCAGCCTGCACATGCATGGATTTCTGTGTAGGCATGTTGAGACCAACCTGAGGAAGTGATAGTGCGGGTGCCTCGAAGAGCAGGCTGTGTCAGAAGGGTCAAAAGAGACTTGTAGGGGGATTTCTGAGGTGTCACGGTTCTGTTCCAAGTAACAGCGTGAAGCACCCTGTTCGGAACTTTGGCTTTCTTTGTTACAGATAAAACTTAGCTAAAGCTTTTATCGCATTTAAGTGCTCAGAGCAATACTGGCCAGGAGGGCAAGAGGAGGTAGGCTACACTTGTGATCCTGTGAATAGCCAGCATAAAGCTTCCCTGCCAAAGGAAAACTCTGGGCAGAGCTCAGGAGAAAGCAGAGTGCCACTGACATCAGGGCTCTGATACAGCACAGGATGTTTAGGCAAGAGATAGTGGGGAAGGCACATCCCAAGCTGCAGATCTGGGAGAAATCCCTTGATAGTCCTCTTAGCACATACTACATTTGCTGCCAAGAATTAAAGCTGCTAGCGACTGAAAAGGGAAGTGTTTGCCCTTTGTGTAGCTCCCTAAGCATGCAGTTGTCTTTATCTCTTGCTCTTCAAAGTCGTTGGTGATCAAAGCAGTGAAGACTCTGGAAAAAAGTCATATGAAGGTCCTGCATGCTGGGAGAGGTATTATAGATGCTGGCAGAACAAGGAAGTCTGAATTGTAGCTTGCCAGTGTAGCCCACTTTTAAAATAGCATTTTTTTGGCCTTCTACTGTTTAAAATTGTTGTTAAAGGATGTGTACTGTGGCTGTGAATCACAGAGGGGTGCTTGAGATTTGCGGGTAGGCTTTTGCTGCGTAAAAACCTTGAGGAAGCAAGGCTGAAACTTCATAGTGAATCACTGCTGAAAATGTGTCCAGAAAGTGTAGTAGTAGTATGGCTCAGAAAAAGATGTCACCTCAGTGAAATGATGCTCTAAAAAAAGAAAAGGAGAGGGGAGGTAGAAGGTAGGAAAATAGCTGTGGAGATGTCTTGGCACTTATTAGACAGTCAATTTGAGCACTCCTAAAATGTGTTTTTTATAATCATGCTAACAATGCGTGTTTAGCAATGCTACCAGAATAATAAGGCCTGTATTGCATTGCTCCAGTGTTATCTATCAATGCATTTAAGTAGTAGGTGGGGTGGTGGTGTCCCATCTGTGCCTTTATCAGGCCACTTGGGAACATTTTCTCCTGCATTCTCCTGCAGAAAGAATCCCATTACGCTGCCCCTTCCCTGCCCTGCTGTGCAGCTACTGGTTGAGGCAGGAGGCTTATGAAAGCTCATTACGGGTGCCAGTGCTGGTAATACCTGGTGAGAGCTGCTTGCAACACCTCTTAATAAATAGTCTAAACAGAAATAAAACAAATGTGTACTGTAAAGTGCCTGGCTAGGCCATTGTTGAAACTTCCAGCAGCATGCTTCTCTGTGACTTCACAAGCCCAATCTAGCTAGGAAGTGCAATACAGGTCTCTTGCAAATGATCAAGTAGCCACAGATTTAGCTAAACCTGTAGCATATTCAGTGTTAGTTCTTCTGACACCGGGACGAAATGTCCTTCAGCCTCCTGGCTGTTTTTTAACGCTGAAATGAACTTTACTGAGGCTGAAGGAAATGAGGAAGGTTTCTAGCTCCTTGTTTAAGCTGTTAGACCTAGGTTGGTGGATTATATCCCAAAATAGTCACTGCTACTTAACCCCCCCAGTCTAGTAGGTGTTGAAAAATGCCCTTTCTGTGTATTTATAAGTATCTTTTACTCATAGGTATTAGCTAATAAAAGATGCATGGGTTATTAAATTACAGATACAGTATAACCTGCAAAGCCTAAGAGATGCCAACAGACTTGCTACCCTGCTGCACTGCCCATGGCCTGGAACGCATTCTTTAGTTTGGGTGTGTCTTGTCCATAATATGAGAATATCGTCATCTGGGTCTACTCTGGGAGAGAATGGAGGAAATTCCAAGTATTTAGATATATTCACTGATTTTTCTATGCCACCTGTGCAAACTGAGACCGACAGCTTAATCCAAAACATATATGGAGACTTGTCAGCTTGTTCAGCCTGCCTCAGGTGCATCAACAGTGCTGAATGAATGGCGCTTCAATGCATTCATTTTGGGCGCTTCAGTGTTTTCATCCATTTCAGTGGAACATTTGTCAGTAGTATAGTGGCCCTTCTGAGCCTCTCTTGTTGCAGGAGTGGTGTTTGACCAACCCGTGCTGCTCTAGCACCTGCTGCTGCTTCCCCAAAGGGCAGCTCCCTCCTTGCCTCCTTTCCAGATGCCTGGTCTCACCTCGTGTGTGCTGTGCCGGGCCTTTTGCTGACAGTACATCTCTTACCTTGCGCACACACCCCTTGCAAAAGAAAACAAACCTCCATGAGACCTGACTGAGTTACTTCTATTAATCATATTTGTTTTCTCCTGGTCATCGGGTCTTTTGTTTCTTTGCAGTTACTGGCCCAGGACATCCGGCACGAGAGGAATGTTATTCTGCAGTGTGTTCGGTACATTGTACGAAATGATGTGTTTGGACTTCACTTAAAAGCAGAACCCGAAGCTGGAACAGAGACTGGACAACCCTCTAAAACTACAGCAGAGACTTTGACAGACAAACTTGACGGATCTAATCGTTCTTGTAGCTCTGACCTTCAGTTAGCAGGAGGAGAAAAAGATGAATTATTAATAGCCCATGGTGAGGAAGCACCTGTAGATCAGACATCACAGATAATTCACCCAGCAGATGAGGAGACGTGGGAAACCCCAGCAATTCAGTGTGAAGAAGCACTGTAGGAGATAACTGTGCTGGACAATAAAGCAAAGGCTCAGCTTTTCTATCTGACACTTCTGAAAGACATCGGTCTAGCAAAATAATTATTAAAGCGTATACTGAGAACTGTTAAAACCATGTTTCTGATCTGCTCTGCCTGAGGTTACCATTTCCTTGTGAAAACAGCAGCTGTGTTGAGTACTTGCGTTTCCCCATGGCTGAAAAGCAGCAGTGAGACAGTGATCTTTCCTAGAGTAGGTGTGGATCCCTGCTTTGGAGCTTTATTGCTCTGTTTTCCTTTGTGGACAGCATCAGTCCATTGCCAGAGCCAAAGCAGTGTTAGGGTAGGGTGGATCCTCCTTATGTGAAATTATGGCCTAGAGTGTTTGAGTATCTGAGTGTCTCGAATTATTTGAATGTTCTTCTGAAGTGGTACCTGTTGCATTTTCTCTTGTTGTTGGTCTGAAGTATAGATGCAGAGATAACTGACCTGGCTCTAAAAGTACTGCTTGCACCAGGAGTCTCCCCTTCTCTGAACTAATTGAGTTGAGCAGAGAAATAGAAATGAGGGTGCAGACTGATGCAAGAACCTTTCTTTTAAAAAAGTATAAAAAAATAAAAATAGCAACTGCTAACTGCTTGTGTCAGTGCTAGATTGATGTTTGACCTCAGGTACCCATTGTTAAATCACAGGCCTTAACCCCTGTTATAGTCATTACCAGACCAATTTAACTCTTGAAGCAAGCTCTTGGTGTTGAGAATGCTAAGTTTAACTTACCTAAGTTGGAAAAGTTTACTAAGTTACTTGCTTGTCCCTCTAATATACTTTGGGAATTTATTAGTCTGGAAAAAGTCTTCCTTGGCACATTGTTATGTTTATGATGTTTGTACATTATCTAGCAATTTTTCATGAATCTGTGCATCCTTCTGTGTGGCTGTACATACATGAATGGTTGTGAACATTAGAAAACAAACCAAAACAAAGCAAACCAATCAGCGAAGGCTTAGAAACGAGTTCAGTCTTAACACTGCATTTGAGTCCTTGTGCAGGTGCTAATTTGTCACACTGACATGGAAACCATGTCATGAACATGATCTATTATCAAATCCTCCACTTCAAAATGTTTTGCTGCACTTCATCTTTTAGTCATGGTTAAATGTTGGAGATGAATTACCTTCTCAGGGATTGATTTTATTTGTTTTTTGGGTGGAGTCTAGCCTTCCATTCCACCACCTCAAACAGGGAGACTCACGTGGCTTTTTTTGTTGCTTAATAACTATTTTCAGTCCTCTAGTTCCTTAACTTTTAACCTGTGCCATACATCTCATTTGTGGTGTATAGAAAACGAGAAGTAGCTGAAAACTGTCCCACTGCTCTGCTATTTGTAGCTACAACTGCATATTGTGTTTGTAATGCACTGTCTAAATTTATGGAATTATATAAATATCAACACCCTTGTAAAAGTTGCGTGTCTCAAGAATGTGTAAATAGACTGGAGCAGTGATCATAAACATACTTCCAAGGCAGATGATTCATTCTTCCCATGATGGTCCCACAAGCCATCTCAATCACACTGAATTGGATATGGCTCTTAGATCTCTACTGCCATGGAAATAGCAGCAGAGGACTCAGCCACAGAGATTTGGCACTTGGGCAGAACCTGATTTCTGAGGGGATTGGTACCAGTGCTGTTGAACACATGGGTAACAACTGCACACATGCAGGAAAAAGAAATGGAGGTCTTGGAATTGCCATGAAACTGCACTTTAATCAACCCTGAATGTGCTTCTATCCCTGTTGAGTTGATGGCAGAGCTTTCTTTGACTGTATGCTCTGCCCTGTGTTAAAAAAAAAACAAACCTTTAATCTGAATTCTTTATACTATTGTCATAGACTTTGATATTAAACTTTCACATAAAAAAAGCTTTGTCAGAAGAAAATCTTTTTTTAATCCTTTTTTCTGAGTAGGTAAGAAGAGGTGGGCTTCTTCTGGGGCCTGTACAAGGCCTGTACAAGGTTGGCGTGTATGCAACACAGGTCTTAGGAAATCATTGGTTTATGCAGAATTGCTCTTGTTTTGAGTGAACCTTTTCTGTCACTTCTTGCAGCAGATGTGTGGAGATGTGCTGTGGCTCTGTTAAATCCTGGACTGCAATCATGGTCAACAAGTGGAAGTTCTCTCTTCTTGTTTCCCACTTCTATTTTCCTGTTCTTCTAGGTCACATTTGGACTTCATGTTGCCCTTCCTGATGTTCAACTTCAAATTCAGCCTTTGGTTAGGAAAGCTGCCATGACAACCTTTTTTAGGCACAGTCAAATACCTACAGGCTTCTCCTGTCCCTGTGACTTCCCTGTTCTTTTCTGGTTTGAAAGGGTTTTTTTTTTTTAATCTGTTATATTCAGATACCTCTGTCTGTGTAAAAAGAACTTGGTTTTGCATCATGTCAGAAGCAACAGGTGTCTTAAGCTCTCTGTAGCTTTTAACTTTGTGTTGTGATTTTTTTAAATTTCCCCCCCATTAGCACTGCAAAAAAAGTCCTACTTCTCAGGCTTTGTGACTCATTTCAGCTAAAAATATTCCAGTGACAACTTTCACACTTCTGAAATTTTATTTTTACCTTCTTTTGTGACTTAGCCACTGAGAATGTAGTTGTGAGTGCCTAGTTTAAATTCAGTACCCTTGGGCTTTGTGTTTTTAGTTTTTTTTTAAATCCATCTCATCAATTGAGCTAGAACAGTTGAGAGGGGAAAAAATCGGACTTCATAGCTCTTTACTCAATTTTGGTGATGGTGCAACTTGGGCAATCTAGGCTTTACTGCGTGCAAAGTCATGCTATGGCCCAGTGACTCCTGTCTGTGGCTCTGAGAGGAGTAAGAGGAACAAGTGGTGTGTTTTTGTTTTCCCAACCAGTATGACTTGGTCAGGCCTGGTATTTGTGCCTGATTTAACATGTTGATGTTGCAATCCGTGCATCAGGAGCACCTGAGGAGGATGGTTTGGCCCTGTGCAGAAGGGAGGTGCTGTCCCTGCTGTCAGCACTGATCCCCTGTCAGCTCTTCACAGCTGGGTGCCTCTCTGCTTCCCCTCATTTGTGTTAATGACTTCATGGCATGACTTGGCTTATTTAGGATTAAGTCATACAGTTTTAGCAGGTCTTGCGTGTTTTAAAGGTGTTGAGGAACAAGTATAAACTACTCGGGCAGGTCATTCTGTCAAAGGCAGAAGTTTGGGCTGGAATATTGCAATCCCCAAGCTATCTAGGTGTATCTGGCCTGCAGTGGACCAGCGTCAGTGTGAGGCTGCTCTTGAATGTCTTTAAAAGCAAGTGGAAATTGGGTAAGTTCCTGAGGACTGGAAGAAATGCAAATGTCACTTCTATCTTCAGGAAGGAGGATCTGGAGATCTACAGGCTAGTCAACATCATCTTGATGCCAGGGAAGGTGGTGTGGTAGGTAAGCCTGGCAACTGGTAAGCCTGGCAACTCCTTCCTAATACTAAGGACAAGAAGGTGTTTGGAATTAGCATGGATTTATGAAGGAGAAATGCTTGATCAACTGGATGGTCTTCTACAAGGAGATTATTTGCTGAGTGGCTGAAGGAAGGGTGGTGGATGTTGCCTGTTGTGTCTTTACAAGGCCTTTGACACTCCCATGAAAGCATCACTGATGGGGTATGGACCAGTAGGCAGACGGGGAGGTGGACTAAATGCTAGTTCAAAGGGTTGGGATCAGTCCTTAGACTGAAGGAGGTGATCTTCTCTCTCTGCATAGTACTGGTGAGGCCACACCTGGAGTACTGGGTCTGGTTCTGGCCTCCCCAGTACAAGAGAGCCATGGACATGCTGGAGAGAGCCCTGCAAAGGGCCACCCAGGTGAGGAAGGGCCTGGAGCACCTCTCCTGTGAGCAGAGGCCGGGAGAGCTGGGACTGCTCAGCCTGGAGAAGAGGAGGCTCAGGGGGATCTCACCCAGGGCTGTGAATCCCCGCAGGCAGGGGGCAAAGAGGCCGCAGCCAGGCTCTTTTCAGGGGTGCCCAGCGCCAGGCCAGGAGGCAGTAGGTACTAAAAGGACATTTCTCTTAAGCATAAGAAGAAACTTTAACTGTGAATTCGATCAAACTCTGGCACAGGCTGTTAAGAGTGGTGGTGGCATCTCCATCCTAGGAGATGTCCAAAAACCGCCTGGATGTGGTCTTGGGCAACCTGCTGTAGCTGACCCAGCTCTGAGCAGGAGGCTGGATGGGATGATCCCCAGCGGTGCCCGCCGGCCTCAGTTCTTCTGTGAGACCATGGGCTGAAGTGGCTGCAATGCTTGCAATTCCTTCTTGGTGTAGACAACCGATTTGGAAGCTCTGCTCTGCAGGAACCCCCTTCTGCTGCCCACACGGAGTTGACAGACCGCTCATGGGGTAGAAGAGAAGACACCAGGGTCCAGCATCTGTGACAACGGACTCGAGTCCATGTCCTACATTGGTTTCTAGTGCCTGCCTTTGCATGACCTTGGGCTTCAGCTCCGTGCATCAGTTTGCAGGGAGGAAAGGTGAATGTAGTGCTCTAATCCTCCTTGTGATGCAATTTGAGACAGATGAATGAAAAATGCTACGTAAGTGTTAGGTATTGCTGTTACCTGGGGAGGTGAAAAAGAGTTGTGTCCGTCTGGTTATTTATTGATGCAGTCTGGAAGTGCTCAATACCTACAAGAAAATTCCCCTCTCCCTGCTTCTCCTTACTCTTCTGGCTTTTGTTTGTGACTCCGTTCCTAAATTGTTCTTCGATTTCTAAATACACCCTTTCAGGCAGTGGCTCCTGTCTAGTAAGACAGCTTTTTTTGGCATGGTCTAATTTTTTCCATCTTTCTTTAATGTATACATAAAGGAAGTTGTATAGACTATGTATGGGCATGGGCTCTTGTGCAAAATAAGTGCCAGATGAGTAAAATAAATTTATGTTGAGGAGTATCTGAAGTGCTGAAACTCTAAGTGGTCACAGTAGCAAGTTGTTTTGGGTGAGAGGATTCAGCACAGTGTTTAAAAAAAAAAGTCTCCTTCACTTTGTAGTACAAGACAGTGCTTAAATACTTGCTGATCTGCCTGAATGGTGTAAATGTAACCCTGGTTTGGGGGAAGATAAAGGAAAATCGCTGCTCTCTGTTTGTGCTGGTCCTGTGACTGGCTCAGGACCGGGTGCCTTTTTAACTCTGCTGCTTCTGCAAGCACGTGGGGTGAAATATCTGCGTTTCCCATGGGAATGGCTCGTGGACGGACTGGCGCAAGGAGGATTTCTTCAGTTACAGTGAAGCCCTGAAGAATCCTGAAGTAGTCCAATTCATAAGACACTGTAAAGAAACCTCAGATTATTTTCAGAGCGTAAAATTTTTTGAAGGTTTGGTTTCAGATCACCAATATCTTAGGATTTAGCATGAAGATGTTCTTCCATTTTAAACAGAGGCCTAAACAGAGGCCAAGAGAGATGGAGCATGTCCTCCTTGGTGTGGGAGGAGGTGACCCCCTCAAGTGTGCTGCTTGGAGTGCTCCTGGGCAGGAAGACCATGGTCTACATCCTTGGGATGACCACCTTTGCCCAATTAAACTGCTAATTAAAACTGTCTGCTGCTGCCTCCGCTGCCTGGGTTAGTGAATCTGGTCTGCAGTCCATTGTTCGATGCAGCTATTAAGTAGTTTCAGTCTGAATTTGAAAATAGCCGTGGGATTACTCAAACCATGCTTCTCAGCGAGATTGCTGCTGCTAAAACTCCTCATCCTGCTGTACTTAAATGCGAACCCTCCTCTTTATTTCTATTTGGTCTCTTAGCCAAGAGATTTTGACTGTTGAGGGCAAGATGTCAGTGTTGTACCAGGCAATGTTGGAGCGAAGGTGATTGCATCAGACGGCCACAAAACATCATTGCACTTCTTTAAAATCAGAGGCTGTTTCCCAACTTTTCTATAGGCTAATTCATCATAAAATTTGTGCCTGTCTTTTCTTTTGTTGTATTAGATGATGCCGTTACTACAGATTTTCTTACAAAAGAATGAAATTCTCTTGCCCTTTCAACATGGAGAGAAAATGGCAATAGGGCAGGAAAAAGATTCATTTTTATTGCCCCTTGGTATCACGGCAAGGAACATGTTTTCCATTTCAGCTTCAGATGGGTGTTTCTGAGAACCCAGCGTTTGTTTGTGACCTTCGTCTGTGCACAAGAGCTCCAAAACCTTGTGATACCCTCCAAATAAAATCTGACAACGACCAGAGTCAGCATGTCCAGTGCTCTCTAAGGAGTGGAGGCAGCAGCGCTTCACTTCATGCAGGTATTTTTGAACTGAATTTAAATGCATTAGATGCAAATGTATATATTGGTAAAATAGTATAAAACTTCAATGCTTAAGAGGTTAATTAAAATAAAACCTCTTTTGGCATTACAAATTGGTATTTATCACCTCTTAGGTCAGGAGGCTTTGCTGCACATTTCCAGTTTCCCCAGCAGTGGCAAGGAAGGTGTGCCAAATACACTGCTGACACATGCCCCAAAGTGCATTTTGACCCTGATGTTATTTATGATTCATACCTGAAGCCCTGGTTAATGTTTCTTTGCCCTTCGTGGGAACCTCACCAGCTCTTACCTGGTGCCTGAGTCTCCAGGATGCATTTCAGTGATGCCCTCTCCTGGGATTTCAGATGGTTTCCAGATTCCCTGGCTGGGGCAATGAAGACATTTTGGTAAATGGGATGGCCATCGATGGCCCCGTTTCCAGGAGGGTGGCCAGGTAGCAGTGGTGCACGCAGGAGGGCTCCTCACTTTCTGGCATGGAAAATAACCAGGGGGAGCCCCCGGGTGTGAGCATTTTGTGTGTGGTGGTGCAGAAAAACCTGCATGTAAAAATCGCCTCTTCTGATTTTTGAAACAATTGAATTGTCATTTTCCAAGGTAGAGGTGGCGTGGAGCACCGGCTGTCCTTGGTGGAGGATTACCAAACTCAAGATTTAGAGCTGGAAATGCTTTTAAAAACCCCATACTTAAGTAGCACTTCTTCTATGCTCAGAACTGAAGTCTCAAGCCGTGGGGATGCTTTCTGAATCTGGGGTGCTGGCAGCACCACTGACCTCTGCTGTGCTCGTGCTGTACTGCCATACCCTGCGCTAGCGGTGCTGCTCTGCACCCCTGCTTCTTGCTGAGGGTGCTGCAGTGACCTCCTGCATCCCAATATTTTAGTCTGCATGGGTAAAAACACAAGGGCAAGTCGTCTGTGGGGACGATCTGCTTCCTACACATCCAACCCAGTGCCAGGGATGGGCAGGAAGGGAGCGCTCTGGGTGCACGCAGCTGTAGGTTTAGCTGGGGGTGAGGTTGGTTGTGCTCCACCCAGTTAAGCCAACGAAGCCCAGACTTCCGAAGTGCAAGGCTGAGAAGACATCCGCGTGACCCAGTTTGGATTTACCACTGAATTCATCTTTTTCAGTGCTATAAATAATTCAGCCCAAAGCAGCGCGATGGTGATAAATAGGACAATAAACTTCATGCTGCAGCAGAGGCTACAAAGAGCAGTGCCTTTTAATTGACTGTCACGTGGTGACTGGGAAAAGCAGCGAAAAATCCACTCAAAGCACACAAACATCAACAAACACGAGCTCTGTGATGGCTTTGAAGTTTCCCAGAGTAATTCAGTCCTTATCACGGGAAGGAAATTCACACAGTATAGAGGGGTTGGAAAGGGAGGATCGCTTGTGACCCCCCAAGTCTTTGTGCAAACTAATTTAACCTTGTGGGACCACCGTGAGGGTCCCGTTTTGTATCTGGTAGGTAGGGTCCCCAGCAGAAATGTCCTTCGGGCCAGTGAAGGCCCTTCATTCCTCTCTGTAGCTCTGGAGAGAGCTGGTTAAAGCTCCCCGGTTCACAGTCGCATCATCTGGAGGACATCCCATGCGTTACGCCTCTCTACTCTCTCATGAATTAGGCTCAGAGCTTTAAATTACCATTCTTTTTTAATGTGTGGCTATATTTAGCTTAATTTCCAACGGTCTGCTAGGCTTCTCTGTAGTTAGCTGCTGCGATCTGGTTCAATAGGTTACTGTGCTACGCCCGCAGCCGGTGCAGCTCGTCTTGCAGCTAGGAGAAAATTGGGACCGGGGAACCTCAGTGCTTGCATTTGTACAGGGATTGTTCTGAGCCTCTTGTTTTCACTGAGAGCATCCCAGCGTGGGGTCCAAGGGTGCCCGGTGGGAGAGGCTTACTTAATTTTATGGGCCTGGGATTTCTGCTCGGGGTCGGGGTGGTGGGGATATAACCAGAGAAGAGCTGCCCTCTTGCAAAACTGCGTCTTGGTTCTTAACAGCTCCGGGGAGAAACAAGAGAAAAGGCTTCTCCAGCCCACGTCTTGTGCTCCCCTGAGAGCTGGGGCTGCTGAGTAGCCTGAAATTTGGGCTGCTTCAGCGGGATCTTGGCCACTGCTCAGGGAGACGTTATGGGGTGTGATGCGGGAGAAGGAGGTGGCTTGGTTTCCGTAGCCAGCCCAGCTCTGATATATGGGCTTGGAAGTGTGTTGCCCTATTAAGGGCAAGCAGATGAGCGGGTGCTGGCTTATAAATACCTGCTCTTTCTTGGGAGAAAGGACCCCAGAGGCAGATGGCAACCAGCCATCAGTTTCTGGACTCAAAAAAAATAATGCTGTTTATACCAGCAGCCAGCAACTGTATCTAAACATATGCCTAAATCCATAATTCCAGCTGCAAGCCTCAAAAGGGTTAACCATAATAAAAACCTACTTTGATATTGCTTTTTTTTTTAAACCTACTGAGAATCACTGAAGTAGAGATTTTCATTGTGACTCAGGTAGTTGAGCTCCAATAACTGAAAGGTCTCTTTAAATTCAGGCCAGCGTCCCCTGAGACAGCACTGACTTTTCCCTATAGCTCTTCCAAATTTATATTAAAAACGCAGCTCCTAAAGCCGCTTTGATCAACTGATATGTGATATATTCCAAACCAGAGAGTAAGGTTGCATCTCACCTGTCCTTGGTCAAGCGAGACAGTTCTGCCTTTTTTTTTTAATGGTTTTAACTGCAATGACAAAAAACAAAAAAAAAACAACAAAAAAAACCCACCTTCAGTTTCATGTAGCGATACATCAGAGAAAGCACATAAATTCAGCAGGCTAACAGGGACAAAGGGTCACGGGAGCAGACCTTGGCAGATAAGCTGATGCGCGGAGGCTGGTCAGTACCTGGGTGGGTAATAAATACATCACGGCTGCTGCAGAGCCAGGGGCCACCCTCTGGTGCAGCTGAAATGGAGACCCCTGCAGGAAGTCTCACCCCGAGACCTTTCTGCAGGAGGTGTCACAGCACCGCAGCACGGCTGAGGCTGTCAGGGAGCTCTGCAGGTCCCCGGCCCCAAGCCCCGCTCCAGCAGGGCCCTCCAGCACAGGGTGCCCAGGACCCCGTCCAGGTGCCACGTAATGATCTCCGAGGCAGAAAATCCCATAACCACTCTGTCCTATACTTTAGGGGATAGCGTATGCTCCTTTGAGTACCTTGATTTTGATAACAGAGCCACTTTGGCCTTCAAAAATAGGCTCCCTCCTTTCCCCTATGAGGGCGATGACCTTTTAGCTCTTGCATTTATGGGTTCTCAGAAATGAAGCTGACGGGTGCTCTGTCAGCACCACTGCAGGCAGAAATGTCCAGTGGGGTGGGGCTGACGCAACTTGTAATCGATCAAATCATTTGCATGGGGCTGCGTGGTGTTTTAGGCAGGTCACTGCATCAAAACGCTTCCTTCAAAATTTAGCCTTGGGACCCTTGTGCTCCCCCGTAACCGCCCTCTGCAGGTGTTCGAGGCTAAAAGCGAGTGCTGGGTCCGGTTTGAAGGTAGGAGGACTCCAAAGCCCCAGGAAGTTTGTCTTGGAGGCCCTGAGCAATGCTGCCGGGAGCTTTTTATCTCAACAGCGTGGAGACAGGAGTAAGGAGGCTGGAGAGCAAAGCAAGTCCTAGCAGGCAGCAGGGATTCAGGTCATGGTAAGAGCCTCGTGAGTTAGGATTCATCGATAACTTGCTTGCAAAGCAGTCCTTTAGATCCTGCGGGACCACGGGGAGATACGCTCTGTGCCAGTGCCTTTCTCCAGCAGGTCCTGAGAGCAGGGGTTGAGCTGCTGCTGAACGCTCTGAAAAAATTACCCCGCAGCCCTAAAATGGAAAATTACTCCTCGCAGCCCAAATCAATGGTGGCTTTATAAGTGGGAAGGAGTCTGGGGAAGACCCTGGGGGGCTGTGGCTTCCTCCTTTTCCTCCGTTAGCATTGCCCCGTGCAGCGTGTGTTCATGCACCGGCAGAGAGGCTGCAGTGTGCGTCTTCCTCCCTCCTTCCCCCATCAGCGAGCGCTGCAGCTGTGCCCAGCGTCGCAGTTTCCCATAATAGTAGCTATAACTAACCCTGTAAGTCAGGCTCTGTAATTACGGGCCCCAGCGTGGAACAACAGGATGAACGTGTCGGTCAGCGGCTGCTTCGAGGAAAGCATGCAAGGGGCCTCAGCGGGCGCTGAAAAGAGTTGGTACTGGAATCCTGGTCATCCCAATGGTTTGTCTCTGTGGTGTTTTGTGCTTTTGCTGTCCCCAAAGGTAGCTGAGAATCCGCTCCTTCCTTCTCCCCCTCCTCTGCTACCTTCTTGAAGGGCAACCACAAATGCACGGTGAGCCATGACACCTTGCAAAAGAGTTTGGAAAGGAAAACAGCTGGCAGGGCTTCGATTTCCCTGTCTTCTGTGATCCGCACTTGCAAAGCAGCATCCTGATAAAGGACTCTGGTGTTCTGCAGGGTGCTGGTGTTGCACCCGAAAGTCCAAACTTTGTTCTTTCGGGCTTTCGGTCATCAATAAGCCACGATTGCATGCTCTTTCTGGACGCACTCTCTCTCCTGCAGTGAAATTCTTTGTAGCCATGGATATTACTTTGACATGAGAGACGTAACCAAAGTGGATTTAAATGGACCCTTGTGGGTCAATATTTCCATAGGAGCAAATGGGAGTCCTGAGGCTTCCTTGATTTCTTCTGCTTGGCCTCGGTGCCACAAGCACGAACCACCCAGAGCTTCAGCTGGAGAGGCAACGGTTGCCCCTTAACTGGCAGGAAGGAGGAATAAGTAAATTATTTTTCCCCACCCCACAAAGATACAGGAAGCTCTCCGATCACAGTAACCTGAAAGGTCAGGTAGAAGTTTCTCCATTGTTTGTTCTTGACAATTTGAAACTACTTTTTCTTGCCAGTCCTATTTTTTTTTTTTTTAAGAAGTGCCTTTCAGTCTGGGGTTTCCACGATGTGTCGTGTTGCAGCTCATAAATGGACTTGTGTTCTGGGCAAACAATAGTTGTTACTGTTTAACACAGAGATTTGATAAAATTTGCTAATGACTGCTGCAGAAAACGGGCAGCTCGAGCGGAGAGAAGTTTTCGGTTTCTACCCAGGAGCAAAACTCCCACTCCCTGTCTTATGAATTTCATTAGGTGGAACTAATTAAAGGGATGTTTCTTATTACCCAGATGAGAATCGGTCCAAGAGGAGTCCAGGGAGGTTTGTACGCTGCGGCACAACTGCTCCGCTTTTAAATACTGCGAAAGCCTTGTGTCCTATTTAATTTGACATTCCTTGTGTTTGTTTCTCTTCGTGACTCATAGCACAACACTGGCAGCAGGCCTAGGAAGTAGGTTATGGGATCTGGCGTGGGGACACTGGTGGATTGTATTCCAAGTGTTGTGCTTACATTGCACCACGAGCCGTGAGAGCATCCAGCAAACTGTGTTCGTCCGGCCCCGCAAGCTGGTGGCTTCAAAAACCAGACTAACAGCTGCAGCAGCGGTCCAAGGCAGCCTTGACTTAGCATTTAATTTGCCATATCTATTAGCCTGGCTTGTTCGATACGAAGCAATTTTAGTACTCGGATATAAAAACAAATCATGTACTTCTAAGGTGTTTTTATTCACCTTTTTTTTCTTAGCTGTTGCATTCTGTTTTTAAGGAAGAGGTTAATCCCCTGGCAGAGGCGCTGCTCTGCAATCATCAGACCTTCACGGAAACAGGGTGATCAAGTAATTGTTGGCAGAAATTGCACGAGGGCTCTGATTTCGCCCACTGATGGCAAGAAAGCACATTCTTTTTCATGGTGATGGGGACTTGATGGCTGGGGGTATGGCAGGTGGCAGCAGCTCTGCCTCAGCTCTTGGTCTCTCCCATCAGAGATCAGAGCAGGAGCTCAGATCTTCACTTCCTCTAGCTTAGGTTAATTAAAAGGCAAAAGCATCACACTACACTTGTGGATACTGAAGCTGAAAATGCCCGTGGTATGTCTTGGGAAAGACTGGGTAGTTCACTTAGCATTGTTCTTAGTTTGGTCTTCTGCAGGATAAAGAATTCACCGCAAAGCAAATAAAGCTTTTAGGAGAGTCCTTTGGATTTGCACCGATATATAACGACAGGAGCTCCAATAAAACCAGCATAAAATACAGCTGGATACTAGGCTACTTCAAACTCCACTTTTTTTTAGCCCCATCCCCCTCCGTAGAAGGACCGGAGTCAGGATTTAGGTTCTGTTTCTGTTGATTTCTTCTGACAGAAGGCAGATGATTTCTTGCAGCTCAGTGATAGAAAATGAGTAATACTTGGGGAAAGTACCACAAGAAATCATCGTTTGCAAGAAGAGAAAGAAAAGCATCACTAAAAATATTTGTCTGTAGTTTCTAACACAATCACGTCAGTGGCTTCTTGTGTCACTTAAAACAGGGCGTGCGTTTGGCCGTGCAGGTACTGAAATGGTGTGTGTGTCTTTGCATGTGTGCTGCCGGATGCTGAGCTCAAACCCCCACTGAGTGCAACTTTTTTTATGGGCAACTTGCAAAGTGATGGGTCAAGGGCAAGATGCGATGTTTGAACTGGCTTCTGAAGATCTGAGTAGCAGAATGGATTTTGAGTGATTCAGGGCTGTTTTTTATTGTTTGTTTGTTTAAATATTAACCAGACTTCAGCCAAGTAATGAAGCAAACCGAAAACTGTTTCCTAATGCCTTTCTTGGGCCTTGCTTTCTTAAGAAAAGAGTTTCTAAAAAGCAGGCCTTGCCTTCAGGATCAAAGAACACCACAGCTCTTCTGTCACCATGCAGCACCCGATGCCACGAAGGGTCAGGGGTTTCCTTGGGCACCCAAGGCCGCCTGCAACCACATCACGTTTTCCTGGAAATTCTTGTCTGCGTTCATGCTCTCAGGCCCTCAGAAAGAAACTTCAGAGAACACTTAATTCTTATTAAACTGACATGTCTTTTTTTTCTCTTTTTTTTCATTTTTGTGAGCTGTAGGTGTGAAAACGTAGAGTTATTTGCCATTGGTGAACTTGCACCAGCTGCTCTGTCCTTTTCCACAGTGCATGCTGTGTCTTTGGAGACTGCTCGGTGGGCCATTTCGCTCTCTTTTATTTATAACTACACAGTGACACATCTCTGAGGCCACCTGAGTACCTGAATACATAGGAAAAAGCCAAATTAAGCAAGTCCTTAATACGTTGTTTAGGTTTTTGTTTTTATGGTTATGTTACAGATTGGGAACAAAGAAGAGAGCAAGCACCGTTTGGACAGCCAGCTGGAAACAGGCCAAAACCTGGAGACACACACAGGCACGCTCTCACACTGTCTCCTCCTTCTTTTTAAATTCTTGATGAGGTTTTTCAAAGCTTCTGAAACAGCTGTCCGGCTTCCCTTTTGGAGAGGGGGGGAATCCAAGATGGGAGCGGTGGCTGAGGCCGCAGGCCTGCTCCAAGCACTTGCAGGCCCGGCCGCCTTTTTTCACCCTCTCTGCCAGAAAACAGACCCAAAACATCACTTGGTTTGGTGTCAGGGCTGCGTGTTTTCTTTCTCCAGAGGTGAAGTGGTAGGAAACATGTGATTGTGGCAGATTTTCCTCCATGTTTGTGTTTTTAAAGACCTTACACGTTTTGGTGGTAAATGCTGTGAAAGGGCAGTAATTGTTGTGC
Source organism: Anser anser (assembly GCF_964211835.1). Lineage (NCBI taxonomy): Eukaryota > Metazoa > Chordata > Aves > Anseriformes > Anatidae > Anser > Anser anser. The sequence goes on along the minus strand of NC_139720.1, from coordinate 181,697,908 downwards.
CGCTTTGGGTCCTGGAGGAGATTAAGCTCCATCAATGATGTTCCTTTGATTGTCATGTGGTTCAAATCAGTTAAGTGCTGGTAAAAGGTTGCATTATCAGTGAAAACAAACCTCTCCAGCCAGGGGTGTCAACTCTTCAACGCTTTCTTTTATCTTCTCTGCAATAACGTGTTCTTCTCCAAAGCTGTAATTTTCTGTGAAGAGAAACATTAGAGAGATGTCTGATTTACCAATTATTGTGATAAAAATTATGAGGTTTCCCATGCTAGATTGATTTTATTTTTAGAAGTGACATTCTGGCTTGTAGTCAAATAATAAACGCCATACATCGATGTCTTTTTTTTTTTTTTTTAATCATGTGCATGTGAAGTCAATGTGTTTATCCAACTGAGAAAAATTACTGATCTTCCTTCTCATTCGTCCCTCCTCAAGCACGGCTTCTCCTGCAGGGAGAGGTGCTGTGTCAGCAGGATGTGCATTAAACATTTAAGTGCACTTTGTTTTTGAAATTTTTAGCACAAGGTCAGAAATAACCGAATGGAATAATCTGACTGCCGGGTTGGTACCAGCAGCCTGTTGAAACGCCAAACCAAACCCAGTGTTGGCCACTTGACCAGAAGAAAACACATCTGGAACCAACTTTTGCCCTCCTGCTAAGTGGTGTGTTTTAAGAGTACACCTGAAAGATGAAATAATGCCCCATGGCCCCCTCCACCTCAGCACTGCATGACTACATAGGAGCAAGAATAATTAATACTCCTATTTTTCCAAGCTAGAAGATCCAGCCATCTGCAGTCTTGCTGCTCTGTTTTAAATAACACACGTGTCTGTATGTGTGTGTAATTTCTGCGTGAGAACAGGCTCTATAATAGTTTAACAGTAAGCTCATAAGAAGCTCTGCCTCACCTGAAGGCATAATCCTTTGTTTGTGACATCCCAACTAGTTACCACTGGAAAGGATTACGGCTCCATGGGAGAAATGAACAGGCCACAGGTGGAACTAAAGAGGCTAAGAGGTGTTTTTTTTCACACATGAAAATGTCTCTCAGACACATTTATTAAAAAAAAAAAAGAAAAAAAAAAGTGCTTGGGTAAAGCTCTGCCCACAGGAATGCTCCTGAGTAAGTTTGCTCCCCATATGTGCTGCTAATGTCTTCCTTCTGTCCTATTTAGACCTCACTGCCAAGGAGAAATAGACAAGCTATATTACTTTTCACATAAAGAAAAATCTGAAACGACAAAAGGTGCCTATGCTTTGATCCTGTAGAAGTAAGGATGAATGTTATCTGACAGGCTTTTTCTGGTATAATAAAACGAGGGTCTTTCCACCAAGGTGATTTAATGCAAATTTAGCACAGGGTCGATATTACCATAGCTGCATGGTGCTGCCTGCAGGCTAATAAGCCTTACCAAGAGGTGCTCAGGTAAGGGTGCGGTGTGTCTGGTGGCATCGAGGTGAGGTGTCCTCCCTGCTGAGCTCTTCAAAAGCCACCTGGACACGGTTCTGAGCAACCTGCTCTAGGAGTCCCTGCTTGAGCAGAGGGTTGTACCAGATGTCCTCCAGAGGTCCTCCGCAACCTCAGCTGTGCTGTGATCTTTTAAACCTTGACAGTCCCGTGGACCCTTGGAGGATCTTTTAATTTTTCAGGAAAGTGCAGCCTGCTCCACTGACCTGGCTCTGCTCCCATCTCGTATTATAAACACAGGCTTGACCTTGTGGCCTGACTCTGTCCTCAGATGTTCACGCCTGAAGGGTTCAACTGTAACACTATACCTCCCCATAGAAATAGGATAGGAGGAGATTTCTTGGAAACTGCTGGGACAGACACCAAAAATAAAAGGCATCTGAGCAACAAGTGGAACTCCGCAGACATGGTCCTGCTCTTCTTTTTTTGTTTCTCTGGCCGGCCTTTTTATGTTATCTTTTCCACTTCAGGACTTAGGTGGGAGGCTACAAATATATAGAGTCTGCACAGTTATTACCATGGAAGTGAATCTCTCCGTTGTCCCTTTGCTTGTGACTGGCTGCCAAGGTGTGCATCTGGGATCGGTGCCCATGAATGGGCTCTTCTGCTGCCGTACTGCTCTGGAAGGTCTCTTCCAGGGGCTTAGGGAAGGGTAAACAGGAGTTTGACATTTCAAGGTTGTGCTTATGTGGCATGAGTGAAGACACTGTGTAACGGACATTCGTCCTAATTCAGGATTGTAACATCCCTGCCTCGTTGCGGCTTGCACGGAAATTCCTCTGTGCCCATGGCAATGAACGGCTGAGGGAGAGACTTGGCTTGTTCTGAAACATGCAGTGAAATATCATTATGAGGCCCAAATTACCCCAAAATACTCAAGCCTGGGAAGGCTCCAGCCCAGAGACCCTCCCACTCGGCTGAATGAAGAGCACACAAAAATCTGCTCGTGCCGTTTTTACTGGGAACGCTACTTGTAGCTGTGAGCAAAACCACAGGATTAGTGATGAAATGCAACCTCTGCTGCTTTTCGTGGCAGAGCGCTTTACCATTATATGGTTTCAATTACAGCGCTGGGACCCAGAGTGCCTGGGCAGGCATGCTGGGGATGATGCTTCCTGTGGATGCTGGAAGGCAGGTGGTACAGGGGATCCAGCTCCTGCCCTCCAAACTCTGTTGCTTCACTTTTGTGCACACTTGTGAAGTGGAGTGAATTGTACTGCTCTCAGCTAACTCCAGAATATCATCTCTGCTTAGTTTCTGGCAAGCAAGAGGTTTTTGGTTTACAAGAGGGGCACAAACTGGAACACAATAGGTTCTGTTTAAACATCAAGAAGCAATTGTTTATTGTGCAGATGACTGAGCACTGACCCAGGCTGCCCAGAGGGGCTGTGGGGTCTCCTCCTTCGTGATCTGCAAAAGCCACCTGGACGGGGTCCTGGGCACCCTGCGCTGGGGGGCCCTGCTGGAGCAGGGCTTGGGGACGGGGGCCTCCAGAGCTCCCTGACAGCCTCAGCCATCTGTGATTCTGAGATTAACGAGTCCAGGGAGAAGCAAACCAAGTCAGAAAGATGACTGAGTCCTCTGCTGGTTGCCTCTGAAGCTGGGAGCAGGTACTACCAAGCAGTGTCTGTGCATGGTGTGTTGTGTGCACAACGCATGTCAAGGGCTCTGGAGTTTGTGAGTGAGGACAGGGAAGGAACCAGGGAGGTTTTGCTCCACAAATAACTCAGTGGAAGAGCCCATGCTGTAAAATAAGGCTAAATGAAAAATTACAGGGTGAATTTGGCCTCATATTCACGCACAGATAATTTGTTGCTTGAACAGAGTTGGCTGAATATAAACAAGTCTACAATGCACCTCATTAATTGGAGCTATTTTTCCTGCAAGCCCCATGGAAATATGAAGTGGTTTTGCTTTGCAATTTGTGATATAGTTTGCTATTAGATGCGCTCAGTTTAATTGTGGCCATGCGTCTCATTCTGGAAGCTTTCACAGCCACTGCGTAAAAATAGCAGAGGCCAGCAGAAGCCAGCCCCCCAGCCCAGGTGTGCTCCTCCATTTGCTGCCTGCTGCTGGAGCAGACGGGTGTGTGGGGTGGACGGGTGGCCCTGAGAGGCATTTTGGGACAAGTGGCTTTCTTCTTCCAGTAGCACCACATGGGGTAGGATGTCTCTGGTTTTGACTGCATGGAAAGTCACGATGCCCTGCCTGACCTTCGTCCAGCTTGGGCTTTCCATCCGTAGTCACAGTGACAGACCCTACATCTCTGCTCAGGCGTACTGCCTAATATTAATCATATCTGACCGTTTTATGCACTAATCCCATGACCTCCCAACGATGAGATCATGCTGGGCTGCCATATATCAAACCCTCACATCAGCCTGTTGTTGACTTTGGCCATAGGGAGCCAGAACAATGAAACGAAAACATTTCCAACCTTGACACGCCGGGGCTTAAGACAGTAACTTAAAACATTTCCCCGTACCAGGGGGCACAAAGATTTCTCTTTAAATGTACTGTTTATTTTAATCCGCATGCTTCAGAGCGGGCAGAGACCTACGAGGGGGTAAAGGCCAAAGCTGATTAGGAGCCAGATGAGCTTGCCCAACTCGGAGATCTTTGTTTTGATCACAGGATAGAGTTGCCACATCCCCAGCCATAAAAGGCTGCTACTTGGCACAACCAAAATAGACCTGCACAGCCATCGAATTGTTGAGTTTGTTGATCACACTGTTGATCAGAAATCTGAATGCGAGCGATAAAGGGATCACCTAGTCTTTTCGAAGCACTCCAGTCTCGGTGCTGCATGTGGCCAAAAAGGGTGAACATGAATGTGAGTTTGGGAACATGAAAATAGCCATCGAATATTTCAGCACAAGCTGGCACCTCTGCTTTGCCCTTAGGGCCATGGCTAGTGCTGCTGTGCTGCGAGGAGCACACCTGAAGCAGCTTCAGGATGTTAAGGAACCCGCGACAGAGGATGAATTTGTGGCCTTACAGACTGCAGTGCGAGGGGCAGCTCTCATTCATGAGGGAAGCAACAACGCAGAGATATCTGAGGGAGAAGGTGCCCAGAGACCTTATCTGTACGAGTCAAAGGCACGCACAGCTCTGCGGTGATCTGTGAACTCAGTGACACTTGGCAGCGGGAAGCTTCACCAGCTCCTAATCCAGCTTTGGCACGGCGGACCCGTTGAGTAGTCTCTTGACCAAGACCTTCCGACCGCTGTCTCCGCACATGAGAGCAGCACGTCCTGGAGGACATCAGAGCAATCGCACAGCACATATTTCTCAAGGACACGCACTGTGATGACACATGTCACCCAGTGTCATCTGCGCCTGAAAAAATACGGCCTTCAAGTGTAAACACTTGGCAGGAACAACAGCACAGGCTCAAATTTAGACAGGAATAATTTATGCTGCGCAGACCCCAGCGTGCTGGAAGGGGGCATGCACTCTGGAAGGCAGGGAGGAAAATGTGTTGCTAATTTTGCTAGACAACTTCTTCCCTCCCCTCGTTTTCATTTTGCAGTTGCCAGCCTCCCTGGTTTCTCTTAAAATAGAAACATCTGAAGTTTGGCCTTGTGTAACTTGTGCTGGGGGCCTGCGGGGAGGAGGAGGGGACGAGTCCCCTCTGTGTGGTGTGTCGGTCAGCCTCTTGCAGAAGCTCTGCTGGCAGTTGCACCTCATCTCGCCACCTGCCTCCAGCATCTCACCCCCTTCCCGTTCCCCTTCTCCTGCCCCAGCTTCGGGCCAGTTTGAGGACTTCCCTGCCGTCGTCCCACCATCCCACAACGCTGCTGTCGGCAAGGTGTGGAGCTGCCGGCGACCACCACGTAATGGGGGACTACGTGGGACTGGGCAACGCTGGGGAACCTGGACCAGCAGCCCGAGGAGAAGCTCGAAGCGGCGGGCCAGAGGGGTATTTCACGGCGGTGGAAGCGTCTCAGCTCCAGCCGGGCTCTCCCTGCATTTCAATGAGCCCGTTATTGTTGCTGTTTGTTTGCAGTTAATCTCTCCACGCGGTATTAGCTTGGAGAGGCACGGCTCCGTCATGTTGCCATGCTACTGAGCTCAGCGAGCTAGCCGTGAGGCGGGGCCAGGCTGTGCCTCCAAATAGTTCAAGTGCTTTCCAATCCCCGAGCGATGACCCGTGTAATGACTGGGGTGCTCCTTAGTCCTCCCTCCCACTGGGAATCTCATTACCCCTCAGTATGGATGAGAAACTCAGTTTGATTTCTGCTTTTCTGGGGAGGATACGTAGAGAGAACCTGCAGGAGGGTCCATGGGACTTTTTTTTGCAAGGAGGGCTTATTTCCATCTTTATTTGGGGAAAATGCAGGGAACCCTCAGAGGTGTGGAGCCCTCAGTGGCGAAGCCCGTGGGTGCTATTTCAGAGCCCGGAGCGGCAGCACAGCCTTCCCTGGGGTGACACTGTGCAGTTGTGCATCACGTAGGAGCTGCAGCCCATGGGACCATCTCCCCCACAGTCACACAGCAGCTCTGCCTGCCCCATCCCAGTGTCCCAGGGACACCCACAGGACAGTTCTCTGGAGGGGGCACCCTGTCCCGTAGGTGATCTGGGGGCTGCTGTTTTTCGGAAGGGGTTGCAATGCAGCCATGAGGTCATCAGGCTAAATTCTGTCCAAGCCACGTCCTATGTAATTTTCTAGTCCTTGTTGCCCTGCCAGCTTGAGAGTTGTCTGGTCTTCTAAAATCCTCAATTACAAAGCAATGGGAAATGTAACAGAGCATAGAAAATGCCAGCGAGCAGGACATAGAGATGAAAAAAGTAAAGAAATATTTCCTGGCAGAACCAGCACTCTGGAGATATGGGAAATTTCTCTCCTCGATTCCTCTCTCTTTTTATTGTTTGACAGACTGTTCCAAACCTCATTTTCGGTCTCTAGCTGAGAAGCCTGCGAAGGCCTTGGGAATGTCATCTTTGTGAGTATTGCTTCTCTGTTTGTTTTCTCATGGCTTTGTGACTAGTGCGGAGGGACAGGGGACGAATATTAAGGTCCAGCCCCAATTGCATTCCCACCGCTCAGCAAAGGCTGACTTCAGCTTTGCAAGAATTAACCCGGATCTCTACTGCCGCGGGAATATTTGTGGATGGGAGTCTGGGATGGAGACCTGCAAAGCATTTAGATGTGCTAGGGCTGAAATGGCCAACAGGCTTCCCCTACTTATAAACCAAAGCGACAGTAGAAATTTCTAATTAGACAGACGTGACAATGCCTGAAGCATGTGACAAGCCCATCCCAGCTCTGCTCCGGGACGGCACACCGCTGGAAAAACAGAGTTTGGCCATCTGGCGCCTGGGAGATTAAGAAGTTGAAATTGGATTTTAATAATACATGGTACCGTCTGACACCGCGACTGGAAGGAAACCCTCTCTGCTTGCAGCTTGAAGAGCGCAGCCCGTGCTGAATCCTGAAGTGTGGAGGAAATCTGCTATTTCTTTTCAAAGGGGTGTCAAGCACTTTGCTGTAAGAAAAAAGAAAAAGAAAGAAAAAAAACCAACAACAATAAAAGCAAATGACTTGTGCTTGTCATTTCTGTTTTACAAAGGAAGTGGCAATTAGGTGACAGGTGTGTAAATTTCCCGGGAATACTGCTGAACACAAAATGCACTCTGATTTGAGTCTGTTCTTGGAAATCTTTTACCAATCCTTCTCCTACAAGGAAACTGTCAGACTAAACCCATTATTTCCTCCTGAGATTTGAAAAGTTGTGGTTTTTTTTTTTCTTTTTCTTTTTTCTCCCTCGTTTGTTTCCCCAGAGAAACCGAAAGGTTTTAAGATTGAAAACATAATGATGGCTCTTGAAAGAAACCGACTTTTAAAATTAGAGACTTACAAAGAGACAGGAGAGATGAATGATCGTAGCTAGCAAGGTTTGCCACTCCCTCCAGGCTTTGTGGCATTCCAGCCCGAAGTGGCTGTAAATCATTCCCATGGCTGACCCGTGCAAAGCATTGTCTGCGGGCCCCAGCGCGGCGCGCATGGCTTGCACGGCTCTGGAGTCACTGTGCGTAAAGGCTTTAAGTCCTGAACAGCCAGGGTAAATTATTAATCAGGTGTGCTGTTTAACTAACTACCATATGATCTTCACCTTCCAAACTGGAGCCGGTTTGAAGGTGTTTCTGAGGATGAAAAAACATCCGGATGCAGTCATGAGAGTTTCTCCACGGCTTTTATCAAGCATTAATTCAAGGCTAAAAATATCGCTCTGTCCATCTCTGTGCTCTGTACCTGTTGCAGCTTGAATCGTGGAGACCACAGGTGTGCATGTGGTTTGAGGAGGTCTCACCACAGCTCCCAGCTGGGGCAGGAGCCATGGCCAGCCACCACCACCTTCTGTGAGCTGAGATCCCCTAGCAGTGTTTGGGACAGGGCAGACCTGGTCTGAAGCCTGAGCAATTAAATTTCTCTGCCTAATAGGAGAGATGGAGGCAGATGAGCTGTGGAATAAGGACAGGGTTGTTAGACCACAGAGGGAGCTGCAGGTGGCCATCCGCAGTACAGATATGTGGCTCACGCCATTTTCACTGGTTGGACCTTGCCACCAGACACGTGAAAGGCAACGTGACAGTCAATAGCTTACTGGGAACACTGAGCAGAGAAGGATGGAGGACATCCACAACATGCCTTGCTCATGGCTTGCTTTTCTATTTTTTTGAGGAGAAATATTTTCCTTCTTTCAGAAATTTTCATTTTGTTTTTTCCCCTTGAGCTCTTAACCTCAGCAATGATTGATATATGCATGTTTTAAGTGCATCAATCAGCTTTTCAATCAGCTGTGCATGAAGCCTGAGCTGACAGCTCTTTCTGCTATGGCTGGTATGTGTAATCGGAGTCTGCTTTGGCTTTCATTTTTATCTGACAGTGAAGAGGTGAAATAATTCACTACATATTCAACTTTATGAGGGCTCAAAGGCTACATCACCGCGGCTGCATGGTGCACTGGCTGCACGGTGTCCTTACAGATGTTTATGAAAAGGGGTAAAAGGGAGCATTAGATTTAGGAATGATCAAATTGATAAGGACAGTATCATCATGCCTTTTCGAAAGAAGAATCAATAGTGTATTATGTACACAGGAGTGTCTTGTGTAAAGCATGTAATGGCCTTAGACTACAGCAGGGGAAATAGAGGTTAGATGTCAGGAAAAGCTGTCTGCAGAAAAGGATAATGAAGTATTGGAACAGGCTGCGTTGGAAATGTGCAGGATCTTCATTGCCACAGATTTTTAAGACCATTTGAGAAGGGCATTCACCAGAAATGTCCTTCCATGGACAAAAGGACCCTTCCAGCCCATTTCCATAATTGCTTACCTTATTGCAGAAAACATAGACACTTTGATTTTCCAAGGCAAGATGGCAAGGTGATAGTTGGGTACAGACAGCACCTTTTGTAAGGCAGACTGATTTATCTTTGAAAAAGTACAAAAAAATCAGGGTCAGAGTTCCTTCTTTGGGTGTGAAGTAGAGGCAGCCTACTTCTGAGCTGGGAGACCTCACAGTTACCTTCCAAAGATAGACTGATGAACGTGAGTTTGCAGCTTTCCCAGGCAGCAAGACATACAGATTTATTGTTGATAAAATTTTATGGTACATTACAGCCCTCCTCAACTTTATATTCCAAGGGACATAAAGGAATTGTCTGCTTCCCAGAACATCAGCTGTTGCCTTCCTCCTGCTAAAATCTGTTCTTCTCCACCAGTACCAGCTACGTTAGCTTTCGGGGTGGTCTCTCTGCTATGTATCCGGCACACGCAGATCTGAAGTTAGGGAAGAACCACCTCCACTGCATTTTTACATGGAATATCATAGTCCCCTTAAGCCAGGAGTCCAGCTTTATGCCCCGATCTCTCCAAAACACTGCCTGCAGTTGCAGGGCATGCACCTGCTCTACAGGGAGAGGGCTTCTGGTTGTGCTGGTTTCATCCTGACAGACAACTGAACTCTATCACATTGCTCTTTCACTCCCCCTTCTCAAAGGAAGAGGGGGAGAAAATACGATGGAAAGGGCTAAGGGGTTGAGATAAGCACAGGGAGATTGACCACCAATTATCGTCACGGGCGAAACAGACTCCGTGTAGGCAGATTAATATAATTTATTGCCTATCACGAACTGACTAGAGCAGTGAGAAACTAAAAGCAAACTAGAAACAGCTTCCCCCCAACCACCCTCTTCTACCTCCTCCTCCCGAGCAGCCCAGGGGAACGGGGAATGGGGGCTGCGGTCAGTCCCTGACGCTTCGTCTCCGCCGCTCCCTCACGGTCCCTCCCTGCCCCTGCTCCACGCGGGGTCCCTCCCATGGGATTCTGGCACCCCCAGGCCCCTGCTCCTGCGTGGGCTCCTCTCCACGGGCTGCAGCTCCGGCCCGGGGCCTGCTCCTGCGGGGGCTCTCCATGGGCCGCAGCCTCCTCCAGGCCACATCCACCTGCTCCACCGGGGGCTCCTCCACGGGCTGCAGCGTGGAGATCTGCTCCGTGTGGGACCCGTGGGCTGCAGGGGGACAGCCTGCTCCACCAGGGGCCTCTCCACAGGCCGCAGGGGAACTGCTGCTGCGTGCCTGGAGCACCTCCTGCCCTCCTGCTGCACTGACCTGGGGGCTGCAGGGCTGCTTCTCTCTCAGCTCTCACCCACACCTTTCTCAGGCAACCTTCTCCACTTCTTCCTCATCTTCAGTTTTAGAAAGTCATACATGCCCTAATATATACCTCCTCACTTCTACCATTAAATAATATCGGTTTAGATCTGACTGCCCTCCTCTGACCTTTCTCTGCTTGGTCTGCCTGTCATACAGATCCTATTTGAAATACCATTGCCCCAAACAGGCAGTTCAGTTCCACTGAGGGCTTTTAGAGAAGGTCGTGCAGCAGAGCAGAGCAGAATTATCTCATGTTTTCACAATGGGACACTTGTGTTTATATATCCAGTATGAGACTTGTGTTTTTTTACAGTGACAAGGTACCATTGAATTATGCTCAGCCCATAGCCCACTTCCCCAAAACTGCTCATGACCTGGTAATTGCCCGGATTGATTTTGTGAAGTTTGCTTCTGCCATGCAATGCAGAACTTTGCATTTAACTAGTCAAAAATGAGTCATGTTGGTTTTCAGGGGATTTCCTCAGCATATATATTTTTAATTCTTATTCTATGCACTAATTTACACGCAGTCTCTTTCAGCTTCACGTCACCAGCAAGTGTCCCTTTTGTTCCATTGCAGGTTGTTATTGAAAACATGGATTGGGACGGACTACACAGACCACTGCCTGTATGCCCTTTCAGTCCGACTGTGAGATGAGACCATGGCAATGAGAACTCTCCAACTATATTTTTTTCTAGCCTCTCTTGTAACCACCTTTTATAATTTAATCTAGACTGTGCTTTCCTAGGTTTGAAAAATCAAGATGTGTGACACTTACCAATTCTCCCATTATCCTGTAACAAATTTAGATTGGTCTGACATAACTCAGTGCAATTAGATTGGTTTGATGCATGCTGGCTGTTATTAATCTCCTTATTTTCTTTCAAGTGCTTACAAAATTGTTTGTGATTTGTTCCAGGCGTGCTCATGGAAGTGAAGCAGAGTTACATGAGCTACCTGACCTGAGTTAATTCTGGAATCCCCAGGCCGATGGAACCAGTGCAGGTTTGACCAAAAGTACCACGGGAAAAGATATGCTTTAGCTCCTGCATATTTTGATTTTTCTATGTACCATAAAATAATGTGATCCTTGACATTTAATTAAAGCAATTATCTTTCCCATCCATGCAGAAATGTGCCATAAATGTTTTGCAGGTGAAATAGGACTGGACACTGTTTAATACGAAACACTCGAGCAGTTCTGGTGGCAAAGCTGCAGTCATCTCCTTGTTTACTTAGACAAAAACCAACCCTGACTTGCTCTGTGTGGGGCTCCTTGAGATCACACGCAAGAGGAGACCTCCAGGCATCTTGCAAAACAGGGGGATGTTGGGTGCTGTGTGGACTAGGCAGTACATGAAGCTTTTGGTTAGGTTTGATCAGGGTTTGGGTGTCTGATGCCATGGTTCAGGCTCAGACCTTTTCTTGCTTACCTTGCACGCAGTTGCCGTGTATTTCCAAGGGACTGCAGTCATCCATAAAGAAGGAGAAATAATTATATGTCTGGATAAATATTGTAAACGGGGGGGCCCACACATGTTTTTGGGTGTGTGGGCAAGGAGGAACCTGCTGGCTGTATCCTACATACCTGTGATACACTGAGGGGGGCTGGAAAAAAATAGTCCTGCCATTTGTGCCACTTTCACCATTTCCCTCATTGCTGATATCAGCATGGGTCTCGAGTCTGTGAGCATGGTAGGAAATACTCAGGGTAAGTAAATCCCTCCTCAGCTTCAATTCTCCTCCAATTTGCACATCGCTCCTCCTACTGCACTTGCAAACAACCAGTGTGCTTTAGCTTTCCATTCCTGATGTTTTCCCACTCAAAGTCTATGAGCTCTTACTTCATTTACTTTTATTTATTTTTTTTTAAATCCTACTACATGGTGTGTTTATTCCTGTGTATTTTTCTCTGAAGATCGCTGTAACGATGACATGAAAGGCTCTGTGCAGCTCCAGCCATGACAGGTGCAATCAGCTGCTGCCGAAGTTATGCGAGGCAGCTAAAAATAAGTAAAACTGCCAAGTTCTGGGGCGAATCCAGTTTCTTGTTATCTACTATGGCCACAAAGGAGGATGGGGCTGGGGGGGCTGGTGGGAGGGCTCTTTCCCTTGACATTCATGGGCTGGGCTGGTGTTTCCCAAGGCAGCTCTGCTTCCTGCTGTGCCAAATGCCAGATTTTGACAAGCCAGGCAGTGTCCTCTTGGTGTGTTTGCCTCTGCACAGGCCTTCTGGTTATAATCTCGGGGACGTGCACAGATCACACCTTAACTATGAAAACAGCCCTGTTCCCACATAAGAGGCTCCAGAATACAAGCACGTAGGAGCTCTCCTTCCTTTCAAGCTGCTCTGGTTTCGATCAAAAAAAAAAAAAAAAAAAAAAAAAAAAGCAAGCTAGAAGGGAGCGTTGAATTTCCAAGCACCCCTTCTGGCTTTCCTAGAAGCAGAGGTGCTGCACGCAGCAGTAGGTGGACACACAGCGTGGTCCCTTCTCCTCCAGCTCCAGAGAGGCGGCACATGGCCCATGAAAAGGGCACATGGCGTTGGCTTAACCTGGCCTTTCACTGGGTAATTTCCCTGACTCTTCTCACATCCTCAGGGAACGTCTGCTTTTCATAACCACATTGCAGGGTTTTCTGACTCTAATTTTTTTTTTTTTTTACCGTGTCAAATATTTTAGATCAGGCTTATGCAAAAGACTAAGCAATGTGGTCATATTTAGCCAAAAATGATTATTCTTAAGGGGTAATTCAACTAATGAAAGTTTAATTGTATTTCAGAGAACTGTATGCCATTGTAGCATGTTATTTTTGTACCTCGCAGCTTGTGCTATTAAAAGATTGCAGCTGATACTGAATGATATGGGAGGATGCCAACTGGATTCAGAGTATTTAATCAGGTTACATGGTCTCTGAAATCCCTTCATTGGTTAGTTATAAAATTTCCTATTAATTTTAGAGCATTTCTGGTCACTTTTGAGGACTCTAATAGGATTAGCTTGAGAGCTCAGAAATTATTTTGGGAGGAAAAGATGTTTGATGCTACTGTCCTCAGTCTGTTTTGCTCTAGCCTTTTTTTTTTATGAAGTTTCAACTTGCATAACGTTGGGATGGGTGATGAATATGTTTTGAAAACATGTGAGAGCACATCTTTATAAATGCTACTGTCCTCCTGTCTGAAACCACCTGTCTTTACAGAAGTGAAAGGCTCGACTCCATTTTCGTTTTCAGCCTATTGTGTGGCTTTTACATTT